>NC_030826.1:47262361-47887361 GCF_001704415.2 Capra hircus
AAAGTTGCATGCGCATAACTGCCTATGTATAAATATTCAAGTAGGTTGTAGGTTTTGGTTTATGAGGTGATGCTCTCACCCCTAGCCAGCTCTTTGGCATAGTACCCTAAAATTTGAAAATGCAGTGCTCAAACTGGATGTCTTTGAATGTCTGTTAGAAAAGGATTTATACTTTTTGGAGTAGTCAAACTAATTTTTTTTTTTTTGCCTTTATTTTTTTTTTAATTTTTATTTTTACTTTATTTTGCTTTACACTGTATTGGTTTTGCCATACATTGATTTTTTCAAATGGATCACTACTTGTTAAAGTAGCTACAGACAGGCCCACTGGTCTGGTTTTTATGTAAACCAGCTTTAGTTGGTAAGTTTTATCTTAAAATTTGAAAGCATGAACAGTGGCTAATATACACCAAAGTTCCCCCAGAAAGACCTGAAAAGAAAGAATAACCTTTGAGAGAGAGAAGAGTCTATAAACCATTTAATCTTCTAACAGGCATGGATCAACCTCTTGCAGTAAATAACACACTACTTAAAGAAAGGCTGTGGAGTAACATGAAAGAAATTGTAATCATGATAATTAATTCTGCAGGAATAAGTCACTGAAAATATTTTTAAATGCCTTAATGCAATAAAGAAAAATAAATAACCATTAAGCCATTTTCATATTTTGATCTAAATTAGATTTAAAGAATAGCTTCCCAGTTAATCCTTCTATTTATTTTCTCCAAAAGTGACTAAATCTTATTAAAGTTACCATAATGCCAGGAAATTTATTCAGGTAACACTTTGTAAAACATTTTTGATTCAGTAAAATGATCTTAAGCGTTCCAACCTTGCAGTATGTAATAAAATATTTTTTATGGAATAACTTCCCCAGATACTAATAAAATATAGCACTGGAGAATTTCCTTTGTAGGATCATAGCTATTTCATCACTGAGTGTTCAGTCTAAAAATGTTTAATCTTAAATTTCAAGTAATTAGTCAGTTCTGATTCTCCAGTAAAAATCTCACCTTCAAGACCAACAATCTAATTACGAAAAACAATGTTGATATAGTTATATACTTTTTATCAGATGTTTCACATTTTAAAATCTTTACTGTTTTTATATTTTTCCTACATTTTGAAGTATTAAATGTGAAGAAACATGTAAAAAGTGGCAACATTAGGGAGAGTTGGATTTTCCCTATTTCTTTAACTGTTTTTCAAAGATCATTGTTCCCTTCCTGAAAATTCCACTCAGAAATGACTTCAAAGTTTTTCTCAGCAAATGTTCTTCTATAAGACCAATGTCTGAAAGCTGAAATTTAATATTCAAGTTATTTAAAGACCCAGAGTATTATTTCCCAGAGTAAACTAAGCCTTTTACCTTTTTTATCCTCACATTAATAGAATACAATAGACTTCCCAAAACACTAAGACAAATGCTGAGAATAGGAAACTTTTAAATAGATAACAAATGATAGCTTACATTTATTGGGGTTCTTATTCTTTACAGACACAGTGCTAAGAGTTTTAAACATGTTATTTAATCCTCATAACTCTTTGATGCAAGTGGTAGTAGTAAAGAAACTGGGACTTAGGGAGGTTTATAGCTTGCTTAGATTTACAATGTCTAGTCATTGGCAGTATGAGGATTCATTTCATATCTGGTAGACTCTGGAGCCTGTGCTCTTAACCACCATGCTATCTTATATCAGAGACAATATAATATAAAAATCTTTACTATAATAATAGCAATGCAATAGCTTATTGTACTTAGTTCGGTACACTGGGGTGTTAGGAATGGGAAACAGTTGCGTATAAACACTGATTGCCAGATGGTGGTTGCCAAGGCCTGCAGGGAATGGAAAATGGGGAGTTGCTGTTCAGTGGGCATGAGAAGTTTGAGTCACGCAAGATAAAAAGGTTCTAGGAATCTGCTGTACAACATTGTGTTTATTGTTAATCATCTCATATGATTATTAGCCATCAAATGTCTTTTTTAGTGAAGTGTCTGTTCAGGTATCAAGTCTACTTTTGCATTGGGTGGTTTCTTTTCTTATTAGTGAGTTTTGAGAGTTTGTTACATAATTTGGATACCAGTCTTTTATCAGATGTGTACTTCCCTTGTGGCTCAGTGAGTAAAGAATCTGCCTGCAATGCAGGAGACCTGGGTTCAATCCCTGGGTCGAGAAGATCCCCTGGAGAAGGAAATGCCTGGAGAAGGCAACCCACTCCATATTCTTGCCTGGAGAATCCCATGGACAGAGGAGCCTGGCAGGCTACAGTTCATGGGGTCACAAGAGTCAGACACGACTTAGCAACTAAACCAACCACCACCACTTTGCAAATGTGTTTTTCCAGTTTATGGCTTGTTTTCTTTCATTCTCTTAACAGTATCTTTTGAAACAGAAGTTTTTAGAAGTTCAGCTTATGAATTTTTGTCTTTGATGGATTGTTCTGGCATTGTATGTAAGAGTTCTTTGGCAAACCAAAAGTCACAAATACTTTCTCCTATATTTTCTTCTAGAAATTTCACAATTTTAAGTTTTATGTTTAGGTGATTGATTGATTTTGAGTTAATTTTATATGTGGTACATTGTATGTATCAGAGTTTTGGGGTTTTCTTTTTGGCATATAGATTTCTATTTGTTCTAACATCCTTCGTTGCAGAGACTATTCTACTGAATTCCTTTTGCACCTTTGTACTGTCAAAAATCAGTCATCCGTATATGTATGGATCTCTTTCTAGACTACTTCTGTTCCATTAATTTTTGTCTATTTTGATGCTAATAGCACACCTTCTTGATTACTATAACTTGATAATAAAGCTTAAAATTGGGATTGTTAACCCTTCACTGTTACTATTTATTTTTAGGGCTTTTCTAGGTTCTTTGTATTTCCATGTGAAACTTGTAAATTTCTACCCAAAAAGTCTGCAGGAATTTTGACAGGGACTGCATTGTATCTGTAGATCAATTTGGGGAAAACTGACTTTTTATCAATGTTGAATGTTCCAGTCCATGAACATAATATGTCTCTCTATTCATTTAGGTCTTCCTTCTCTCAGAAATGTTTTGTCATTGTACAGATGTTGAAAATATTTTGTTGTATTTATCTTTCAGTATTTTATATTTCTTATGCTATTAAAAATAGTATTGCTTTTGTTCTGATTTCTAATTGTCCATTGCTAATCAACAATTATATAGAAGTACTATTGATTTTTTATTTTTGTATGTTGTTCCTGTATCCTGAAACCTTGCTAAACTCACTTGTTATTTCTTATGGCTTTTTTATAGACTCTGTAGGCTTTTCTACATAGATAACCATGTTGTTTGCAAATAAAGATAGTTTCATTTCTTCCTTTTTCTTTTTCTTGCCTTATTACTCTGACTAGAACTAGTACAATGTTAAATAGAAGCAAAGAGAGCAGAAATCCTTGCCTTATTCTGGTCTTTGGGAGACAGCATTCAGTTTTTCACTCTAGGTTTTCAATAGATGCACTTTATTGGATTGAAACTACTTTCGTTAGTTTGCTAAGAGTTGTTTGATTATTTTTTTTAAATCAAGAATTTTGTATTGGATTTTGTCTAATGGGTTTTCTCTGTATATAGATACACTTTATTGGATTGAAACTACTTTTGTTAGTTTGCTGAGAGTTGTTTGATTATTTTTTTTAATCAAGAATTTTGTGTTGGATTTTGTCAAATGGTTTTTCTCTCTATATGTGGAAATAATCATATAAGGTATTCTTTTATACTTTGTTAATGTAATAAATTACATTGATTTTTCAAATGTTAAGCCAACTTTGAATTCCAAGTATAAAATCCACTTGATCATGATGTATTTTTTTTTATATTGGCCTCAATTTACTATAATTTTGTATATGTTTTTTGCATCTATGTTCATGAGATATATTGGTTTCTAGTTTTCTTGCAATATCTTTGGCTTTAATATCATAGTAATGAGAAGGTAGTCTCTCTTCAGGTTTATAAAGAGTTTGTATAAAATAGATATTATTTCTTCCTTAAATTATTGGTAGAATTTATTCATGAAGCCATTAGGGTCTGGAGGTTTCATTATGGAGAGATTTTAGCTATCAATTCAATTACTTTATTAGATATCAGGCTATGTGTTTCCTTTTTAGTGGGTTTCATTAGTTTGTATCTTTCAAGAAATGTGTCTCTTTTATATAACCTGTTGAAATTTATTGGTGTAAAGTTGTTCATAGTATCCCCTTACCCTTTTTAGTCATTTTGCCCATTATCTTTTATTCTGTTCTTACTGGTATTGTACGTCTTCTCTCTTTCCTTATTAGTCTGTTTAGAGGCTTATCAGTTTTATTAAGCTTATTGTAATTTTATTTTTATTTTCATTAATTTTTTCTGTTGTTTTTCTTTTTATTATTTTGTTTATTTCCACTCTAATTTTTATTGTTTCCTTCTGCTTACTTTGGGATTTTTTTCTTTATTTTCTAATTTGCTGAGGTAAAAGATAAGGTCATTGACATAGACCTTTCTTCTATCCTAACATAGGCATTTTAATGCTATAAATTTCTTTACTTAGTAATGCATTAGCTGTAGTTCACAGATTTTGTATTTTCACTTTTAGAATACTGTTTTGCTTTTTGATATTTTCTTCAACTCATTGATATTTTGCAGGAATTTCCAGATAAATTTCTGCTATTGATTCCTAATTTAGTTGTGTTATGGTCAAGACCATACTTTGAACAGCATGAATTCTTTTAAATTTATTCACAATTTTTTATGAGCCAAAAATGTGGTCTCTCTTGATTGGTTTTTCAAGGCATTTATAATACTTGTGTTTGGGGTGCCCTCCCCCCAGATTCACTAACTGACCAGAAGGACTCACAGTCCACAGCATATAGTCATTCCCATAGTTATGCTTTATTACAGTAAGGTGATACAAAGCAAGATCAGCAAAGGGAAAAGATGCATGGGGCAGAGTCCAGAGGAAACCAGACAGAAGCTTTGAAGTATCCTCTCCCAGTAAAGTCACACAGGATGCATTTGATTTCTCCAACAATGAGTTGTGACATGTGTGAACATGAGAGCTCATTAGATTCAGTGCCCATAGTTTTTATATAGACCTCCTTGCCTAAAACATACCAAAATTCCAGACTCCCAGAAGGAAAGCAAGCATTCAGCATAAGCAGTATTGTTTGTACAAACAAATTAGGCACAGTGAGCCATTCTTTTTAGTTCTGGGAATCATGGGAATCCTCTTGAAGTCCACATTCCCAGACTTCAGGTGAGGACTAGCCTTGCAAGCAGGCTTTCTCAGGGTAGCAGTCTCAAGCCTGTTATGGTAACTGTTTTGCTTGCTATAGTATAATTTTGTTTCTGTCCTCCCGGCCTTTATGTTATTGTGAGACAGTTTACTTATCTAAATGTTATAATCCACCACCCCCCATGTAAAGGTCGTTATCTTTTATTTTTTTTTTTTAATTTTTATTTTTACTTTATTTTACTTTACAATACTGTATTGGTTTTGCCATACATTGACATGAATCCACCACGGGTGTACATGAGTTCCCAAACATGAACCCACCTCCCACCCCAGTTTTTTAAAAAATCTCATATGTTAATTCACATGGTTCCCATTTCTGGTGCTCTTCATTTCTTTCTTTGTATTTTTCTATCTGGTGTCATATTTATTCTGCCTGAAGGACTTCTTTTAACATTTCTTATATTACGGATCTACTGGTGACTAATTATTAATTTTTTTGCTTTTATATGTATGAAAAATCTTTATTTCACTGTTATTTTTGAAAGATATTTTCAATGGGTATAGAATTCTAGATTGACATGTTTTTTTTTTCTTTCCATAAATTAAAGCTTTAGGTCTACTACCTTTTCATTTGCATTATTTTTGACAAGAAATCTGCTATCGTCCTTATGTTTTTTCCTCTGTACTTAATGTGTCTTTTTATTCTCTGACTGCTTTCAAGATTTTTTCTTCATTACTAGTTGTGAGCAGTTTGACTATGATTTGCCTTGGTGTCATTTTCTTCATGTGTCTTCACTTGAATCTCATTGAGTTTCCTTGATCAGGAAATTTATAGTTTTTATCATTTTGAAAATTCTATAACCGTTTTTCTTTAAATATATTTTTTGTCCCCCACCTTCCTAGACTCTAATTACACTTATTATTTGACAACTTGGAGTTGTCTCACTGTTCACTGATGCTTTTTTAATTTTTTTAAATAATTTGAAATTTTTTATCTATTTTCTCTGTGTATTTTATTTATTTGCTTTTGGTTGCACTGGGTCTTTGTTGCTGCATGAAGGCTTTCTCTAGTTTTGGTAAGTGGGGTTGCTGTTCATTGTGGTACACAGGATTCTCCTTGCAGTGGCCTCTCACTGTTGAACACAGGATCTAGGTGTTTAGGCCTCAGTAGTTGTGGCACTCTGGCTCAGTAGCTGTGGCTCACAGGCTCTAGAATGCAGGTTCATTAGTTGTGATGCAAAGGCCTAATTGCTCCAAAGCATGTAGAATCCTCCTGGACCAGGGATTAAACCCATGTCTCCTACACTGGCAGGCAGATTCTTAATCACCAGACCACCAGAGAAGTCCCTCTCTGTATATTTAATTTTACATAGCTTTTATTACTATGTTTTTAAGGTTACTCATCTTTTGTAATGTCAGATTTGTCACAAATCCCATGTAGGTGTTTTATTCATTTCTGATTTTTTTCTCTAGAAGTGCAATTTGGGTCTTTTGTATCTTCCATGTCCCTTTTGAACATGCTGAATATAGTTATAATCATGGTTTTTAATACTTTTCTCTGCTGATTCTAGCATCTGTGTCAGTTCTGGGTCAGTTTCAATTGATTGGTTTTTCTCCTAATTATGGTTCATATTTTCCCACTTATGTGCATGCCTGTTAATCTTCACTTGGATGCCAAGCATTATGAATTTTACCTTATTGGGTGTTGCATATTTTTGTATTCCTATAAGTATTCTTCAACTTTTTTCTGGAATGTGCGTTAGTTATTTGGAAATAGCATAATCAGTTTGGGGTCTGGTCCTTAACGATTGGAGTAGAATCAGAACAATATTTGCAGGTGTCATAATTCTGTACTGCTGGGTCAAGATCTTCCTGGATATATCCAGTGTCCTGTACATTGTGAGGTTCTCCATTATGGCTGGAAGAAACAGGCACTATTGCTGGCCCTATGTAAGCGGCAGGTACTCTCTTCAATCCTCACACTTGTGTCAGTCACTGCTCTGATGAGGTTTCCAGAATTATTACTTTATAGCTGTTTCTCCTTTGAACTGTCACTGCCTTAGTCTCCCTGGATTCTCAGTTCCATCTGCTCAGCTAAGGGAGTCTGTCAGAATCTGACTGGATTCTCCCTCCCTATACTGTGGTCTGAAAATTCTGTCAGTGTTGCAAGTGGGCATAGAGTTTACCTCATTTGTTTTCCATCTCTCAGGGATTATTATTACTCATTGCCTTTGTCTAGTGTCTTGAAAACCATTGTTTCGTATATTCTGTCTAGAGCTTTGTTTGTTTATCTTGGTTTTAGGTGGGAGGGCAGATCTAGTCCACGTTTCTTCATGTTGGCCAGAAATAGAAATTGGATTCCAGATTTTTAAAATGAAAGTTATAGATGAACCAAAGCATCAACCCATCTTTCATCAGAAAATGACTGTCTTGATGGTTAGAACTGAGTTTTCTAGAAGCTAAAATACATATTTTACCTATAATAATGAGGAACTTTAAATATAGTTGTTATTTACACAAAGTAAATCCCACATGTCACATTAGCAAGACATTAGTTATTAAATGGATATGTGTGGCATCAGCCTTCTCAGTAACTTTTCAAAAAGAAAGGGAAAATAGTCTTTAAAAAAAATATATTATATCCTCTTTGGACACTAGCTCTAAAGCACATTTTCTCCCTTCTCCCAGCTTCCTGTGGGAATATGATTGTTTGATTATCAGTGTCTTGGCCAGCATCCAGGCCTTCCCTGTGATATGCACAGAGCTCGGAAAATAACAGTTTTTCTTTTCCAAATGTCTTGTTACTTAATGGCTCTCTTGTTTATGACAGTAAACTTTAAATAAGAATTTATCCCTGAAAGGTGGGAAACAGATGATTCATTTATTTTTGTTATCACGGTACAGTTCAAGTGATTTTCAAAGACCTGAGTTTGCATCCTATAACTGTCTTCCTGTAGCCTTCCTGTTCTACCAAAGACAAGTCTGTGAACATTTCCCTGCAGTTGAGAATGGAAAATTCATATTCACTGTTTTCATTCATGAATTCATTTATTAAACATTATTGAATGTATATTCCCTATGACAAGAGCTGCCCTAGTTAGTAAGGACTTACCAGGTTGGGTGATTGTGGTAGGGTTAAGTTGATGAGATACAAGGGTGGAAGTGTGGATGCTGACATGATTTTATCAGATACATGTAGCTGATGGCTAAAAACAGGAAGAATGTGTGGGATATAAGGTTAATGTATGGCAAAACCAATACAATATTGTAAAGTAATTAGCCTCCAATTAAAATAAATAAATTTATATTTAAAAAAGCTTGTTGAAGTATATGGTGAAAAACAAGAGATGTTGAGAATCTGAACCATATGACTGTCACTCAGTTGAGAATTAATTAGATTCTGAACTAAGAAATTAATGTGCATTTTCTTATTTAGCCTTATGAAATAGATATTCTTATCCTCATTTTAAAGATAATTAAACTGAGGCTTAGAATGATCTGGAAGCTCCTCCAGAGGTTATATCACTATAAATAGCAGTGGAATGGGAAAAGAAAACAGGAAATATATCTGAAAGAAATTCCTTAAGAATCAATGATAGGTCCTGTGACAAATCAGATATAAAGGTCCAGAAAGAAGTCCTGATGAGTCCCAGGTTTCTGTCTTGGGAGACCAGACCGATGGGAATATTTAATTAACTGAGACATTGAATGGAAAATAAAGAATAGGTTAAGGTGAATGAGATCAAACTTTAGTTCTAAACATTTTAAGTTTGAGATACCTACTGGAAATCCGCAGAGATAACTCTTATAAGTTGCTGAGAATGCTGTACAGGAGTTTAGAACTGGGATCTGGAAGACAAATATAATCCATCACCACTTAGATAGTTGTAAAAGCCATTAGTCTGTTCCTTTGTAATTACCCAGGAAGATCATGAAGAAGAAAAAAAACAATAAAATATATAACCTAAGATTGGCAGTATTTCAGAGAGAGGCAGAAGAGAAGAATCATTGAAGAAGAGGAAGAGAGGGCCCAAAAAGAACTAGAAGAAAGTGTTACTGTGTCAAACCCAAGAATTTATTTCAAAAATTGGGGATATGTTAAAAGTATTAAGTACCAAGCTGTGGTTAAGCATAAAAACTAAAAATAATTCACTGACTTAAAAGTTAGACCATCTTTAGTGTCATTAACCAAAACAGTTCAACAGAGTAATGTGGGAGCAAGCTAGACTAGAATGAGTTCCTGTTATGGAACTGAAGACAGCAAGTGTGGCTCTTTCAGTAGTATGTATATACCATGGAATAGTGCTCAGCCATAGAAAGTAATAAAATTGAGTCAGTTTATGTGGATGAACCTAGAGCCTCTTGTACAGAGTGAATAAGTCAGAAAGAGAAAAATAGATATAATATGTTAACGCATATATGTGAAATCTAGAAAAATGGTGATGAACCTGTTTGCAAGGGCAGGAGTAGAGGCGTTGATGTAGAGTGGATTTGTGGACACAAGGGTGGGAAGGAGAGGGAGGGACGATTTGAGAGAGTAGGGTTGACATGCATAACACTGCCATGTGTGAAATAGATAGCCAGTGGGAAACTGCTGTATAGAACAGGGAGCTCAGCTCGGTGCTCTTTGATGACCTTGATGGGTGGAATGGGGGCTGAGGTGGGAGGGAGGCTCAAAAGGAAGGGGATATATGTATAGTTATGGCGGATTCACGATGTTGTACAGCAGAAACTAACCCAGCGTTGTAAAGCAATTATATTCCAATAAAAAAATTTTTTTAAATGTTGGAGGGTGAAAAGATGAAGGGATGTAAGTTAGCAGTTCAAAGGGGTGAGGGCTCTAGGAGAGTTCTCAATATCCTTTTCATTGTTTTGTTTTAAATAAATATATGTGGGAGGAAGGTGATTAGGTTACACTGTATTCTTTTTTGGCTTGATGGTATGGACAGAAGTACCCACAATGGCAGTTAACCAACAGACACTGTCCTAGGCACACTTTTGTATTAACTTGCTTTAATCCTGCCATGTCATGATTATCCCTGATTTAAGGATGAGGAAAACTGAGAGATCAAGAACATAAGTAACTTTCCTAAGGTTGCACAGCTAGTGAGTAACAGAGACAGGATACCAACTGAGGCAGCCTGGCTCCAAGTCGAGTTTTACCCACTCTGCTGTAGGTTTCCCTGCTGACCCCGAAAGTGACTCTGCTTTATTTAATCTGTTTTTTGTTGTTTTTTTTTTTAAAACAGAAGTTATCTGGAATGAACATTTCTCAAGCTGTTATCTTTAGACTGTTTTTTAGGACCTGTTTCAAATTGCTTTACATTTTTCAAAAACTCCATTTCCTTAGGTAGGAGGACCTGCCTACTGTAGTTCTTTTCTTGAGTGCCATAAATAAGCAACAGACCCTAAACAGATTGACTCTTGTAAATGGGAGTGTGAGCCTTCGAGAAACTCAGTAGGCAGATGAGCCCTGCCTTGGTTTCATAAGCATACTTAAGAAAAACTTAACATGTTCATTGACTTATGTTGGGTGCTGATGTGATACCAGGTTTTGTCTGAAGCACCTGTGCTTTTCCTGTGCTGTGTGGAGAATAACATGCACGGCCTGAACCCCAAGAATAAGCCTGAAATTATCTTTTGTTCTGAGGAACAGAGGTGCTTCCAGGCTAGACTTTACAGCCATTGTGGAGGAATGGGAGGAAGCACAACCCTACTGTTTGTACCAGACCTTGGCTGTATGACACAGACCCTTTCTTCTGCCAGTCCCGTGACTGACTTCTTTTCAAATGATTCATGGTTGTTTTCCATGAGTAAATATGCTTTAGTCTAAATCCAGTTAGAGCTCTTTTGCCCCCACTTCCCTTTCCCCTTTTCCTTTGGCTGCAGCTGTTTATATTTGCACTGGGACAAGCTGGTCTATTAGCCCTAATGCACTTTTGTTTGTTTTTTAAATGTTTACTCTTTGCTCTAGCTA
This sequence comes from Capra hircus, assembly GCF_001704415.2. Classification (NCBI taxonomy): domain Eukaryota; kingdom Metazoa; phylum Chordata; class Mammalia; order Artiodactyla; family Bovidae; genus Capra; species Capra hircus. The sequence continues at coordinate 47,273,571 of NC_030826.1, forward strand.
AAGAAAGGTCAGTTTTCTCTGTAAGTCCAGATACATGATTATTCATACTGATGGTCTCACAGAGACCGTTTCCTAGAGAGCTTTCATTGGTCTGTCACAAGCCTAATTTGCATTGAAGAGATGTACACACAGATCTGAGTCTTGAGTGGTTATTACATTTCTTAAAAAGGAAAAAAAAAACTGCTTTCCAAAACTTTCCGTATTTGTGTACTCTATGGGAATGTTTTTCCTTTTGGTGCTTTTTCTTTCAACAGTCTATTAACAATATTTTCAGATATACCCCCAAAAGGACAAGTTTCACAATAAACACTCATATACTTGCCTTGAGTATGTCATTAATGTTTTATTATTTCTATCATATATCTATCCATTCTGCCCTTCTCTTCAACCGCACATCATTTTTTTCTTTTTTTTTTTTTTTTACAAATTTCAAATTAAATTCCAGATGTCGGTATACTTGGGAATGTTTTGAGAAGCGTGGGATGATCTTCCTGTCTCTTGCTGCCCTGGGACAGCCGCTTCTTGGGTACCAGGGCTTAGAGAACTGAATCTGTTGCTAAATGTATGGTTTAGCTCATTTTTTTCCCTTGGCTCAGCTACAGTTGCAATGGTTCTTTCTCACTGGATTATTTCCATAGTTTCTGCTTTAGAAAATCTCTTGGAAGCCAGCTGATCTCCTAAACAAAGAAACATTTATTTAGGAAGATGAACGCCACAGAAAGTATTCATTACCTCCATGTCCCACGGCGGAGGCCAGGGTGCCTTCTTGTTCATATGCCCTAAATTTATTGTTGGTACATAGAGAGTGTGGCTTTCTTTTATCATATTGATCTGACAAAAGCCTTAGGTTCTGAGGTGCAGAAATCGTTTCTGGGCTGTTCTTGGTGTCTACAGTTGTTTTACCATATGGTGCTGGGTTAATTTTGTCTGTTCTTCCCTTGAGGCTTTTGTGAATTGATTACATTTTTAGAAAATTTTTAAAATAACTTTTCAAAATGTCAGAGCTTTCTCAGTAGAATAAAATATGATGAGAGATTACGTCAACGTGAGAACAAGTTATCTTAATAGAATTTTTCTCAGAAACTTCAGCATTGAAGTTGAGTCTGTACTTACCCTGTATTATAAATCAGCATTGGTCATGTTCTTGAAAGCCCCTTTTGAGACAAAATGTTAAGTAATCGTAGACCTGAACAGATAAGTCTGTTAGTCTAGAAAGCACCTGAGTGTCTGAGAAGCTCTTCTCTCTCTCTCTGGCCAATCATGCCATTTCTAAAGGGAAGCACAGGAGAGGGGAAGGAGAAAGAAGCTAGCCTAGCCAGTCAGCCAAGTCTGCTCAGTTCTAGTCATCAGTGATATAACTGATGACCAGATTTCAAATTTAATACTGATATGCTATAGAGAAACAACATTAATGCAAAAAAAAAAAAAACCCTGGATTTTGGAGTCAGAATTAGGAGTTTTTTTCTTTATTTACCAATTCTTTTTAATTGGAGTATAATTGTTTTTCAGTGTTAGGCTAGTTTCTGCTGTACAACAGTGTGAATCAGCCATATGTATACATATGTCTCCTCCCTCTTGAGCCTCATATCTCACTCCCCAATCCCACTGCTCTAGGTCATCACAGAGCACCAAGCTGAGGTCTCTGTGCTGAACGGCAGCTTCCCCTTAGCTATCTGTTTACACGTGGTAGTGGACACATGTCAGTGCTCTTCTCTCGGTCCATCCCTCCCTCTCCTTCCCCATCCCCTATGTCCACAAGCCCATCTTCTATGTCTGTGTCTCTATTCCTGCCCTACAAATAGGCTCATCAGTACCATTTTTCTAGATTCTATATATATGAGTTAATCTACAGTATTAAAAAAAAAAAAGAATTAGGTTTTGATTCTGGTTCTGAAACCAGCTGTTTGTGACCTGAGATCTCTTCTTAGACTCATATCAAGCCAATTGATCTTCTGTTCTCTCCTTCTTCTCTGGGAGTCCTGTGATTGCTCAGCCAGAGCTCAGCAGGTCTGTGTGAGTGTCTGCCCACCAAGGGCACTCAGCTACCCAGGAAACCCCTTGCATGGTGAACAGCCCCCTGCTGTCAAGTGACATAATTGGAAAGGATGGAGTGAAGCGCTCCAAGGATCAGTCCTTCCACTGAAGCAACAGTTAAGCTGGCGAGTCTGACAGAATTCACTTTTTCAGAACTTTGGAATTGCTAAGCAAAGCAAGAAAAGCAGGTTATGAAATGGTATCTATAGTACGATTTTTGTTTTAAAAATAAGTATCTATTTGTACAGACAAAACTCAGGAAAAAAGTGAATTGTGTTTCTCTCTGGCTAGTGGGAGTAAGATTATTATTCTGTTTATCTGCTATTCCTAAGTTTTCTGTAGTGAATATGTATTACTTCCATAAAAAATAACAAAACTAAAATAGAACAGTTTGGCAGTTTCTCAAGAAGCTAAAACATAGAGTTTCCATATGACCCAGCAGTACGTTCAGCAGTACTGCTCCTGGAAGTATACCCAAGAGAACTGAAAACACGTGTACAAAAACCTGTACATGAATGTTCACAGCAGCATGATTCATAATGGCCAAAAAGTGGAAACAGCCCAGATGTTTGTCAGATGATAAGTGGATAAACAAAATGTGATATATCCATATAATGGAATATTGTTCAGCAGTAAAAGTACTGATACATGTTACAGCATGGATGAACCTCAAAAACATGCTAAGTGGAAGAAGCCAGACACCAGAGGCTATTGTATGGTAATATATATGTGAAATGTCTCAAATAGACAACCCTGTAAAGACAGAAACTTTTTGGTTGCCAGGCACTAGGGAAACGGAGACTGGAGAGTGATGGCTAATGGGTAAGTGGTTTTCTTTGGACAGTGATGAAAATCTTTAGGAATTAAATAATGATGGTTGTGCAGTTTTGTGAATGTACTGAAAAACCACTGGTTTACATACTTTAAAAGGATGAACGTTACAGTATGTGAATTATAGCTCAATAAAATAATATTTAAGAAAAGTAAACTTTAAAAGAAAAGTAAAGTAGAATCTATTTAACTGTAAGGCACTAGAATTAAGAGTATTTTTAGCAAGTCAAAGTCTAATTTTCACCTAATTCTGTAATTATATATGTATTTTAAAAGAGTACATTTTGATAAACAGATGTGAATCAGGAAATTATGAGTAGCCATGTATCTGTATCTCCACAGCCTTTTCTTAAGTGAAAATTGGGGATATTTTAAAACTGACATAGGAAACTATTTGCTTCTATTATTAGAGTTTGACTTTATATTTTTAACTTTTGTACTACTTTTGGAATTATCCTTTTTTAAAATGCTCAGTTATCATTCAGATGGCTTTGCAATAGTTTTTTTTTTTTTTTAATTTTTTTTATTTTTTTTTAAATTTTAAAATCTTTAATTCTTACATGCGTTCCCAAACATGAACCCCCCTCCCACCTCCCTCCCCACAACATCTCTCTGGGTCATCCCCATGCACCTGCCCCAAGCAAGCTGCACCCTACGTCAGACATGGACTGGCGATTCAATTCTTACATGACAGTATACAAGTTAGAATTCCCATTCTCCCAAATCATCCCACCCTCTCCCTCTCCCTCTGAGTCCAAAAGTCCGTTATACACATCTGTGTCTTTTTTCCTGTGTTGCATACAGGGTCGTCATTGCCATCTTCCTAAATTCCATATATATGTGTTAGTATACTGTATTGGTGTTTTTCTTTCTGGCTTACTTCACTCTGTATAATTGGCTCCAGTTTCATCCATCTCATCAGAACTGATTCAAATGAATTCTTTTTAACGGCTGAGTAATACTCCATTGTGTATATGTACCACAGCTTTCTTATCCATTCATCTGCTGATGGATGCAATAGTTTTAAGTGAGAGTGTTTACATGTGTGTGTTTTTCTCAAGTAAAGTAAGCTGCCATCTCCAGATTCTATATTAAGATGTTGGAATGGTTTAAGTATGTTCTAGAATAATATAAGCAGTATCAGTCAGTTCAGTTCAGTCACTCAGTCGTGTCTGACTCTTTGCGACCCCATGAATCGCAGCACGCCAGGCCTCCCTGTCCATCACCAACTCCCGGAGTTCACTCAGACTCACGTCCATCGAGTCAGTGATGCCATCCAGCCATCTCATCCTCTGTCATCCCCTTCTCCTTCTGCCCCTAATCCCTCCCAGCATCAGAGTCATTTCCAATGAGTCAGCTCTTCGCATGAGGTGGCCAAAGTACTGGAGTTTCAGCTTTAGCATAAGTAGACCTAATTTCCACTTTTATGATTTCCTTTCTCCTGTCTTATCCCCTTCCTACCTCTGACGTTTATTCTCCAAAATATAATATGGGGTTAGAATGTAATGCTTTGTTTTTAATTAAATCTTTCAGTAAGCATTTATTGAGCACCTACTATGTGTCAAGGTACTGTGCTAAGGTTAACTATACAGAAATAAAATTTTAAAAAATAATAATAATTAAAAAATAAATGATACATCTTGTTCAGTTACTCAGTCATGTCTGACTCTTTGTGATCCCATAGATTGCAGCATGCCAGGCTTCCTTGTCCTTAACCATCTCCCAGAGTTTGCCCTAACTCGTGTCTATTGAGTCAGTAATGCCATCCTACAATCTCGTCCTCTGTCGTCCCCTTCTCCTCCCGCCTTCAATCTTTCCCAGCCTCAGAGTCTTTTCCAATGAGTCATCTCTTCATATCAGGTGGCCAAAGTATTGGAGCTTCAGCTTCAGTCCTTCCAGTGAATATTCAGGATTGATTTCCTTTAGGATGGACTGGTTTGATCTCCTTGCTGTCCAGGGGACTCTCAAGAGTCTTCTCCAAAACCACAGTTCAAAAGCATCAATTCTTCAGCACGCAACCTTTTTTTATTGTCCAGCTCTCACATCCATACGTGACTACTGGAAAAACCTTAGCTTTGACTAGATGGACCTTTGTACGCAAAGTAATGGCTCTGCTTTTTAATACGTTCTCTAGATTTGTCACTGCTTTCCTTCCAAGGAGCAAGCATCTTTTTAGTTTCATGGCTGCAATCACCATCTGCAGTGATTGTGGAGCCCAAGAAAATAAAATCTGTCACTGTTTCCCCTGTTTCCCCATCTATATGCCATGAAGTGATGGGACCGGATGCCTTGATCTTTGTTTTTTGAATATTGAGTTTTAAGCCAGGTTTTTCACTCTCCTCTTTCACCTTCATCAAGAGGCTCCTTAATTCCTCATCACTTTCTGCCATAAGGGTGGTGTCATCTGTATATCTGAGGTTAATGGTACATCTAGAACTACTCTTAAAACAGATAAGAAGACATTTAACTCAGATGTGAGAGGTCAGGCAGGACTTCTTTTTACCATCAGTATTATTAGGAGGTTGACCACTGAAACCAAGTCACATTACAGGTTTTTAGAGAACCATTGCACTTAGAGCTCATGCTTGGCACTTAGCACATCCCACAACTACATAAGCACAGAGAAAAGTCTTGAGGAAAGCAATAGGGATTTGTCCCCAGTGCATGTATGTAGAAGCCAGAAATCTTTTTTAATTGGCATGAATATAAGCAGTACAGGTGCAGAGACATTAGTGAAAGTTGAGTTTCTGCTTTCTTGACCACGTAACATGCTGGAAACCTTTTATACCATCAGAGCTTTTACTTCCCCTAATATGCTTGCTATATATATATATTTTAAATATCATAATGAACTTAAAGGAATCACTGTTTTTTATTAGTGTTTTTAAAGAAATAGACAAGTTCTGTTCACATTGCTTTCCATGGGACTGATGTGTAGTGGTGTGGTCGTGTTGGTGATTAAATACTGAAATATGACCTTGCAGGTTGGTAAAGAGCTGATGCTGTCAGCCAACTGGATTCCCTGCCATACCCCAGCCTCTCCCGAGACCCCAACCCTAGAGATCCTCACAATCCAACATTTTAAAGGTTATCCCCAGGCCAAGAAGGAGGCTTGAGGGACCCTGCGTTTTTACTACTGTTCCTAATTGCCAGCACCTGGGCCAGCCCTATTGTTAAATCATTTTGAGTATCACACTGACTTTCTGACTATAACATAAGTTACTGCTGTTTTAGCCATGTTTGTATTCTGCCAGCTGCAGTCGCAAGTAGCTCCAGCTCATGTATCATTGCCTCTCTGTACAGGACCAAAATTCAGAGTTTTCTTATTTTCTGAATAACCCAGAATACCCTCACAGTGTAACTCTCAATGGTCTTCTCTACCATACTGATTTTTTGCTCTCTATTTCTCTCCGTGTCGACAGTCTGGCCTAAGTCCCCTGTTCTCTTATTGTTCCTTCCAGTCCGCTTTGCACCTTACAGACCTCCCGATATCTCCCTGAAGCCCCTGCTCTTTGAAGTGCCCAGCATCACCACAGAGTCGGTGTTCGTCGGTCGGGATTGGGTTTTCCATGAAATAGATGCTCAGCTTCAAAGTTCAAACGCCAGCGTGAACCAGGGAGTCGTGATCGTGGGAAACATTGGGTTCGGCAAAACCGCCATCATCTCCAGACTGGTGGCCCTCAGCTGCCATGGAACACGGATGAGACAGATCGCCTCCGACAGCCCACACGCCTCCCCCAAACGTAGGTACCCTTTTTTTTAAAAGAACTCTCTGCTACATGGCTTTTAAATTTCGTTTTATCTTTATATTAAGTCTCAGATCCTTTCATTTTCTGATCTGCAAAACCTGATTTGCATGTGAGGATCTTCAACTCAGAGTTGGGAGAAAAAATGTAATACTCTGCTGACATTTAGCCCATATAGCCGACAATCACCTAAGTGTGACAGAAAAACCCTTTCTGTCAGAATAAATGTATGAGTCTTCCCTCCTGGCTGGCTGGCTGGTCCATCCTTCGGGTAATGACTACAGCTATTGCCTGTTAGAGCTGTTTGCATCCATTGCTGTCAGCTTTTGCTCAGCCTGTGCCCAGCCTTGCTGGCATAGTCTTGTTTGCAGCCTCCATTTCTTTGTGATTGGTGTCTGTTGCACTGCTTGAGCGTGAATTTCGTTGTGTCCTTGAAGAATTTCTCCTGCTTCCTTGTGAAGAGATGCTGAGATCTCATATATATTCATGCTTCTTTCATCACCAGCAGGGCGCAGTTTAACGATCACCGTCAGGATCTTGTTTGTTTTTAAAATACTTATATGGTCCTTAGTGCCAGGTGCTCTCAAAGAGTTTGACAAATATTAGTTCATCCAGTCCTCTCAGAAACTCAAGTGAGGTAGTCCTCTTTTCTTCCTTTCACAGATAAGTGGTTTGAGGCTCAGAGAGGTTAAGTAAGCCTCCCAGGTTTCACAGCCAGTAGAGTGGAACTAGAATTTGCGCCTAATCAGTCTGGTTTCAGAGGCCAGTCTCATCCATTTTGCTGTGCTCCCCTCTGTTTATGCCTGGAACTCGAGTTAAGGAGCTAAAAGGAAATGTACGGATATTCTTACACATAGTATATGCAGAGAACCACAGATTTAGATGATCTTTAAGATTGGCTCCTATGCTAAAATCACACTCCTATGTGATTCTAAGATGTCTTCATGTTTAAAAGTAACTGTTTATACCTATTCCTGTATTTTCCTTAGAGTGCTTAAATATCACACCAGACTACTATTTATCTGAGTCATCTAAGAGGTTAACTGTTTGAGTGTGTCTACCTGGCTTCTGCTAGTTATAAGAGAACAAAAAGAAACTGTTGCTCTACTAGTCCAAATGAGTAATCTAGCTCATCATAGATTTCTAGACAGCAACCACTAGAAATGATTGGTTTGAGGTCATAGTAGCTACAGAGTCTAGCACAGTGCTGTGGGAACTCAAGAGAAACTCACTGAACACCCCCCAAATATCCTGGCTTCTGTTGACATTAACAATTTCATGTCTTTAGGTAAACACATTGCCGCTGGTAAACTTACAGATAATCTGACATGTAGAAGAACTAGTGTCTAGAAAGAAAACCAGTTGAAATCAAGAGTCTCTGTTTGCCCGGGTGTAGTAAGAATTAGTACAGAAGAATTCATGTCTTAAGAGCAATATCATGCTTGGTTTCTGGATGAAGCTTTTCTGAGGTAGATTGACAGAATGTCAGAGGAGTCAAGAGTCCACAGGTTGAGTCCCAGTGCTCAAACTGACAATACTTTGTAACCTTGAGAATCTTACTGTAATTCTTGAGACCTCGGTTTTGTCACCCGTAAAGTGCATCAGTAGAATTTGGTGATCTTTAAGATTCATTCCTGTGCTACAGTTCTGTGATTCCAAGATGTCTTCATGGTTAAATGTAACTCACCATACCTATTCCAGTGTTTTCTTATTTTTTTCCCTTTTTTTTTTGGTATAATTTTTTTACTATGTTAGTACACAAGTTGTTAATTTTTAATAGACTTATTTGTTTATTTTTTTGAGCTGGACCTTCATTGCTTTGCGCAGGCTTTCTCTAGTCGTGGCAGGCGGGGGCTGCTCCTTGTTGCAGTTCAAGAGCTGCTCATCGCAGGTGCTTCTCTCTTAGTGGCACATGGGCTCTAGGCGTGCGGCATCGGTAGTTGCGGTGCGTGGGCTTAGTTGCTCCCTGGCTGTGGAATCTTCCCCGGAGAAGGGATTGATCCCGTGTCCCCTGCATTGGCAGGCTGGTTCTTACCTGCTGTACCACCAGGGAAGTCCTATTTCAGTACTTTCCTTAATGTGTGTACATATTACACCAGACTACTGCTTATCTGAGTTTTCCAAGAGGTTAACTATTTGGCTGTGTCAGGAAGAAAACCAGAGAGGTAATAGTCTCTCTGACTCCACTGTATGTCACTGTGGCAGATAACAGAATGGTAGAATCATGGCTCAAGGGCAAGAAGAACTGCCTTCTCTGAAAGCGAAAGTACCTGCGAGTGGCCCCCCAAGCCTGAGAGCAGGAGTTAATAGAAAACCACCATGTGCTCCCCAAAGCAAAGGTTCTCTAAAGGTAGTTCATCCAGTTATTCTCCAACATCCATTGCCTTTTACCTCCAGAGAAACTCTTAAAAATATCAGGACACTCCCGCTCATGTGATAAATGTCCACATGTTAGACTGGGGATTTGGCCTGATAGTTAATTTTCACAACTTGAAAGGGATAGAGTATGTGGCTGTGTATTTATCAGGATTACACAGAACCAGCACTGCCTTGTTGTAATCTTTGATGTAGTAATTTTTGTTGTCATCTTTGATGTTCAAACCAGACCACTACTCCTTAAGATGAGTCAGGAATAAGTGGTTGACGTCATTTACTGATATTTAAATATTAACTCTGAACAACAAAATCAACTCTTGGTGTTACCCCAAAACTACACACTTTTATAAAATTTTCATTTTCCACTATGCAAATGATTAATAATAAAATATAACATCAGTTTGTTTTAGAATTGTCTCTCTCATTAAATTTTCTAGTTTTGAGGGCACGTGTTTTGTCTTTCTTGTATTATTATCCTCATGAGGTTTTGGTTAAAACTTTTCAAGTATTGGGGCTCAAAAATACTGCTTTTAAAAAATCAGTGGTCTGTATGTTTCTATTTTATATTTCTGTTTTTTCTGTAAACAGATATGAATTGAATACATATTAACCAATTTAAATGTATTTCTTTGAGGATAAAAAAAAAAGAATAAAGAACAAGCTGTTTTTCAGCATCGATCTTTTACTATAGGAGCCAGCACTGGAAATGTCACTGACAGTAGCAGAATTTTTTTCATTAGTGAATAAGGATGATGTCTATAGAGAGAGAACTGGATTCAGTTTTTACAGTTTAATTTACCTTAAGCTTTGATAGGTGTGTTTAGAATCCCACTGGCCTTCCCAACCCTCAGTCAGTGATGTAGTTGTAGCGATGATGAAAATAGGTGAAATGTTATTGGAGCTCCTGGCCTCCGTCTCTGCATCCTGTGTCGTTCTCCTGCCTCCGCCTCCTCCACGCTGAGCAGCACTGCTCTGGAAGATGTGAGCAGTCTAGCCTGCAGCACTGCGCTGCCTGGCTCTGTCCTTCCCCCATAGACACCCAGCCCCCAGCCGCCCCCTCCTTGTCATTTCCCTGGGAAGGCACAGAAGAGCTGTCAAGGCAGGCACTAGCCTGCCACCTACACCCCTTCCCAAACCTTACTCCCCCATCAGTCTCCACCACCATCATCACCCACCCCTCAACATATACACTCTTCTAAGAACAAAAACATTTTGTGAAAATGGACCTGTTGCGTAACTGGGATATTATCACACGACCTACAGAGATACTCAGTACAGTCGTTAGGGAAGTTCAGTCTAACACAGGACTCTATTCTCCTATCCCTAGAAGTCTCAGTGTAGTTATTGTTTGGATTTGATATTTGCCAACAGCTGCCATGCCCCCAAATAGCTGTGCAGTGAGTAGTCCTCCTCTCCCAACCCTGCTCGTCCCAGAAATCCATTTTGCCAATTTGCTGTGTATACCAGCAGCTCCTCCCGATTCACTTGTTTTCCACTCTTCTCTGAATACCAAGCAGAAAGTAAAAACACCCAAACAGAAAGGAAGGCGTCTCCAGAAGGGAACAGCTAGAAGACAGAAGACCATAATTACCCACAAAATCAAGGACCAGATAAAGGGAAACGGAGTGGAGCAAGGGAGCGAGCAACAGGCATGATACAGTGACAGCCGCTGGACTTACTGTTTCTTCAGCCTTCTTTCACTGCTCTCTCCCACACCTCCCCTCCTACAGTGTATCCAGAACTCTAGGCAACAGCCAGTTGAGTGGAAGAGGTCTCGATTCAGTCCTCCTGGTAGGGACTCACATGAAAACCATTTTCCCCGTTCTTCCTCCTCTTTAGTAGCTGTTGACCATCCAGTAACAGCCTACTTATTTTGTGCCCCTTGTTAAAATATTGTCCGTATTCACAAATGTAGTCCATGATTTCTAGTAGTAGTTAGTGTGCATGTGTGAAGTCGCCAGTCGTGTCCGACTCTTTGCAACCCCATGGACTGTAGCCTGCCCGGCTCCTCTACCCATGGGATTCTCCAGGCAAGAATACTGGAGTGAGTTGCCATTTCCTTCTCCAGGGGCTCTTCCCACCCCAGGGATCAAACCCGAGTCTCCTGCATTGCAGGCAGACGCTTTATCCTCTGAGCCACCAGGGAAGCCCAGTAGTAGTTAAGATACTACCTAAATAACATGAACAAATGGAAATTTTTAAAAACAGCTTTATTAAGCTACAATTCACCTAACCCTGTAATTCACCCATTTAAATGGTTCAATTCAGTGCATTTTAGTGTATTCACTGAGTTGTAAAGCAGTCACCATAATCTTTGCATGTTTTCATTCCCCCCTAAAAGAAATCCTATGCCCGTTAGCAGTCCGTCTTCATTTCCCTGCTAAGTCCGTATCTCCACCCTTAGGCAACCACGAATCTGCTTTTTTGTCTCCTGTGAATTTTCCTGTTCTTGGCATTTCAAATAAATAGAATCATACACTATATGACCTTTTGCAACTGGCTTCTTTGAGTGAGTGTAACACTTCCAAGGGTTATCCATGTTGTTTTGCATGTATTGGAATTTTATTTCTTTTTATTGTGAAGTAATGTTCCCTTGTGGGGCTGTACCACATTTTATCAGTTCATCAGTTGATGGATGTTTGGATTGTTTCTACTTTGGAGCTGATGTGAATCTTGCTTCTTTGAGCATTTGTGTACAAGTTTTTTCATGGACATACATTTTAAATTCTCTTGGGTACATACCTAAGAGTAGAATTGCGGGATTGTGCAACACATTGAATTTAGCCAGTCTTCAACCAGTTCAGAGTTTTATGATGATCTGATGCAAACATCTCATCTTTTTAATCCAGATGTGGATGCCAACAGAGAGCTGCCACTCACACAGCCACCGTCAGCCCACTCTTCCATCACCAGTGGAAGCTGCCCAGGAACTCCAGAAATGCGCAGGCGGCAAGAGGAGGCCATGCGGAGACTAGCCTCACAGGTACGAGAGGATCCCCAGGGTGCGGGCGCGCTAGTGCCATCTTAATGTCAACAGAACAATGGCAGGGAGACCCCAGCAAAGCAGGGTATATATAGGTATACCATGAAAATATAGAGAAAACTTTCTCTTTCTTTGCTGTTCCTAGAAAATACTTTGTTATTTTGGAATCAGAAACTTATTGTTGGAAGGACCCTTAGGAATAACCAAAGTCCCATAACGAATAGATAAGAAAGTGGAGACTCAAAGTTATATGATTTACCCAAGATCACAGTATAAGTAATCAATATAGTTTTTAAATTTTCATTCCTAGCTCATAACTTCCTGCTGTACTGCACTATCCATGAATTTTTTATATTTTACATTGTAATTTTCTTTATTATTATCAAAGCGATATACACACATAGTTCAGGAAATCAAATAATGTTCAAAGACTTATAATAAAAACCAGAAATTCTTTTCTCCTCCCCAAGCCACCCTCTCCCCAAAGGCAAACACTTTCAATGTTTAGAGATATTTCTCTGATCCATACCTCCATCTCTGTAAATAATATTTATGGCCTGCCATAACTGTTTTGATCAGTTCTGTACATTATCCATTGCTTCTTATTATGGATGATGAGAATTTTAGCTCTTTCACCTTCTTTGCTCTGTCCACCATGTCACTACAGTTATTTCGTGATTTTTGTCTGAATCTGTGTGATATTATTTTCAGTATTAATACTGTGGCAATATGATTCACTGTAGAACCAAGAATAACATTTTCTTCTTGAGCAGTTTTGTTTTTCCTGGGTTATGAAATGCCTCATTTTAAAATTTGCTTCTTTTTCTTCAAAACAATGATTGTCATTCCATAACTCTTAATGCTTTGTAAAATGGCTCTCAGTACAACTTTCCACGTCAGTTATATTCCCACACACACACACTCTAAAAGCCCCAGAGTTCTGCATCGAACTAACCTGGACCTTGGATGCTGTCAAGGCTTACCAGCTAGTTGTTATCCTGGAAGTTCTGTTGCTGTGTTTGATCCCATGTCATCATCTTTCTGGATTATATTCCTTTCTTTGATGGAGTACATCCTCTAGTAGCTTCCCAAGAAAAAATGCCAAGGAGGTAATTTTCTGAGATGTAATGTTCATAAAAGTGTCTTTATTCCATTCTCATACATTACCATTTGCTTGATATCATAAAACTGGAGCTTAAAAATTATTCTCCCTCAGAATTTTGAAGGCATTCACTTTTTTTTTTAATTTTTTAAGTTAATTTATATTGGAGCATAATTGCTTTAGAATGTTGTGTTAGCTTGTACTGCACATAGCTTGGATCAGCCATACATATACATATATCTGCCCCCTTTTGGAAGATATCCATCTTGAACTTCCAATATTATTATTTAAGTAATACTGTTTTCTTGTTCTAGTTGCTAAGTCATATCTGACTCTTTGTGACCCCGTGGACTGCAGCACACCAGGCGTCCCTGCCCTTCACTGTTTCCCGGAGTTTACTCAAACTCATGTCCACTGAGTTGGTGAAGCTATCTAACATCTCATCCTCTAGTTCCATCCCAATATAGTACTATTCTTATTCCTGATTCTTAACTTTTTCTTCCCTCCAGAAGCTTTTAGAATCTTCTCTATCACCACTCTTACTAGGTCTTTTTTTTTTTTTTCATATTCTATTGGTGCCTGGAGAAGGCAATGGCACCCCACTCCAGTACTGTTGCCTGGAAAATCCCATGGGCGGAGGAGCCTGGTAGGCTGCAGTCCATGGGGTCGCTAAGAGTCGGACACAACTGAGCGACTTCCCTTTCCCTTTTCACTTTCATGCATTGGAGAAGGAAATGGCAACCCACTCCAGTGTTCTTGCCTGGAGAATCCCAGGGACGAGGGAGCCTGGGGGGCTGCGGTCTGTGGGATCGCACAGAGTCGGACACGACTGAAGCGACTTAGCAGCAGCAGCAGCAGAACCCTGGGTATATTCTTTGATTCAGGGAAATGCTTTTGTATTATTTATTGATAATTTCCTCACCACCACTTCCTCTGTTATCTCCTACAACTCCTTTTAATCAAAAATTAATTTCCTATGTTAATACTCTTCTTTGCTTCCCTGTTTCCTATACTTTCATTTTCCTATTTTGTTTTATGATCCATTTTAAAGAGATTTCCTCCACATCACCTTGCAATACTTTCACACACACATAAAAAAATTGGCTATCATAGTTTTAATTTCCAATAGGTCCTTTTTTCCCCCAGTTGTTCCACTCTTTTTTATAGCATACTGTTTTTGTGTTATGGATGCAGTATGTTCTCTTATCTCTTCCTTAATAGTTAGGTAATGAAAACCTGGTGGAAGCTTGTGTATGCGGAGAGCTTCCCTATAGAGAATTAAGATGACCTGTCAACTTTTACTGGAAAACCCCAAAGTCAGTGTCCATAAGTTTTTTTCTTGCACTGTTCATCTTACCTAGCAGGGAATCCACCAGTCTTCTGGAGGGTGTATATCCTGGTTGCCAGCATTCTGAAGCTAGTGAGAGAAAGTGAAGTCTCATCACTTAGATTGCCGACTTTTACATAAGCCCCCTGTTTCAGTCCTGCACCTGCTCCTTACCTACCCTGTGTCTGGTGTCCCTAAGCCTAGATTCTCTTACTTAGTTTTCTTGAGTGAATATAATCCTCTTTCCTGTGGGTTTTGGGGAAGGTAGTCACCCAGCTGGGCAAGATGGGAGGGATATCTGGGGATCAACTGCTCCTTCCCTAAACGTCAAATAATGTCTGTGTTTTCAACTTCCTTCCTCACCCCTCTTTTCCACAGTATCTGGTGCTTATAATTCCTGTGCTTTTCTGAGGTTTGACAGATGATTCGGCCTTATATCCTCAGCTAGCACTTGCTTCACCTTCTTCTGTTAAGCCACTTAATCCTGCATTCATATTCCATCTTTATGTATTATAATCAGATTAGATATTTCTCATCAACAGAGTTTAAATTTATGTTTCTTTTTTTCCCCCCAAATCACTCTGTGATAATCTTTTCTTTATTTTGTGACAATTATTTATTTATTTGGCCGCATGGTGGGATCTTAGTTCCCTAAGCAGGGATTGAACCTGTTCCCCTCCCCCACCCCTGCAGTGGAGGCACAGAGCCTTAACCACTGGACTGCCAGGGAAGTCTCCACATTTCTGTTTCTTATTCTCCTTATTTTGGAGGAATGCCGTCTCCAGTGTTTGAAGAAGTCTCTTGTCATGGTTAATCAGTAATGGCGAACAGGAAGGCATCTTCACTGTCATAAGCTTCTAATTTCTTCATAGAAATCCTGTCCAGGTGTGAGCCAGAAATGGCATGTTTCCCCCAACTACAGTTTCAGTTGTCCCCACTTAGTGGTACACACCCATTTATAAATGGGCTACTGAAAACAGTTTGAGACTTCCTCATTTCACTGCTAACTCAGTGCAACTTTAAAAGACATCTTTTTTTTTCTTTGTGTAAGCTGACTCCAGCCTCTTTAGAAAAATCAGAATAAATGTCATCTAGAAATACACAAATGCTGAAGAGCTTTCATCATCACAGTCATTTATTTATTCATTTGGAATAGATGTTTGGAACACCTGTAATACAAGATTGAAGCTAAAGCAGTGAACAAGACAGACACAGTCCCTGTTATTAGGTAGCCTACGTTTTTGTGGTGGGAGAAAGCCAATAAACAAACAAATACATGGTATATCAGATGGTGATGAGTGCTAGAAAGAAAGTCTTCACATGCTGTCACTTCTTAGTCTCTCATCAGGAGAAAAACCTGGCTGTCTACCCATTAAGACTCTGCACTTCCACTGCCAGGAACACAGGTTCAGTATCTGATTGGGGAAATAAGATCCCACATGCCTTGTGGTGCAGTCAAAAAGTTAGAAGAGAGAGAGAGAAAGAAATCCCAAGATTCCATATGTTCAATATTTGGAAAATGTTATTTATTTTTAGTAGGAAATTAGTAGCTATACTTACTTGAAAACTGATCATGTTTTAAATTCCATGGTTGTGCCTTCCTTAAGCACAAGGTAAATCAATCTCTTTTGTACCTAGAAATGGGATATTTTTATGGGGTTGCACAGAGTTGGACATGATTGATGCAACTTAGCAGCAGCAGCAGCAAACCTTCTATAAGAAATGACTCCTTAAAGTTGATGTTTGATTCAATATTTTGAAGATGTTAAATGTTAGAAGTGAGATATACTAGTTGTTATTTACACTTAAGTAATATATTTAAAGTTTCATGCTTATTTCTTCCTTAAGCAAAATATAAATACCTCTGTATGCAGAGATGGAATATCTTAAAATTTACACTGAACACTGTGAAACAAATGGACCCTTAGAATAAAATTGAATGTTATCCCAGTAATGGTGCCACATGTCCCAGTTCAAACACAGGTTTGTGCTATAGAAGCATAGAGCAGAAGCCAGCAACCTTGCTTCTCATCTGTAACAAATGATGAGATCTTTTCAAATCAGTTAGTATTTTGATAATGCAAGCTATTATATGAAAATTAAAAGTACCCTTGAAAAACTTCTTGATTTGATAGAGTTCTTAGTGTCGGTTCTTGTGTATCATTCATTATCATTGATATTTCATAGTATTCTTGAGGCTTCTTGTGCTTCTTCATAATTGAGAACATTGAGTTTTTGTCACAACTTTAGAGCAGTTTTATTTATTGAAGAAACACTTTTCACTTAAAGTGGCAGGTTTTGCTATGTCTAGATCTCTTAATGTATTTCCAGTTAATATTATGTATTTCTTCTGAAGTACAGTTGAGGTGTGTGGAGATCTTGTTCAGAGCCTTTCCTGGATGTGTAACTTTAGAACAACCATCACTTTTCCAGGGTTTCATTCTGTTATCTGAGTGGTCAGACATGTAGAATTCTCCAGACAGAGAGACTGACTTCTATTTACTATGGGCATAACGCACATTGAGCTTAGTGCTTTTTACATTATATTTGTTATTTCGCTTCTTCATTCTTACCTTGAACCTCTGAGGTGGTCATTATCATCCCCATTTTACAGATGAGGACACTGTGCTTCAGTGATAGTTAATTTTTCCAGTGTCTTCCTATTAGTAAATAGCAGAGCTCAGATACAGAGTCAGTGTTCACCGCAATAAAGTAAGTCGTCTTCTTCCCATTTAACAGATACAGAAACTCACCTCATACTGATGTTATGTAACTCACCAAAATAACTAGAACATGACTTGAAACCACGATTTAAACTGAAGCAGGCAGGCTCCAGAGTCCAGGCTTTTAACCACTGTACCGCTCTCCAGTGCAACAGGAAGGATTTTTGTTTAGTGTTCTTTTGGAAAAATCTGTCAATAATTGAAAATGGCTTCAAAGCAAGAAACTTATAATGAAGGAGCACCTTCCAGAAATTTCGCTGACCTCAAATTCTTCTTCAAAAAGTTTTCTTTTTCAAAAGTGACTAGAAGCTCTTGTCACATTAGGTAAGTTGTCACTGGCTTAATCCTTAAACTAAGAAGCTAATACCTCTTAAATAAGCTAATTAGAGAAACTAGCTAATTTTAAGACGTGTCACAGAGACACAAAAAGCAGAGGATTTTTCCCCCCTAAGGAAATCTATATAAGAAAAAAAACTGAAATGTCATCCTTGCCAAGAGACTAGTTCTGTACTAAATCAGGATGATGTCAAATGATCATGGTTCCTGAGCTAGTTGCTGCTAGTGTTAAAGGTATCAGCCAAGGAAGTGATCATGTCAGCAGTTCAGAAATGCATGTACCGCGCATACACACACATACTCATAGGGAGAGAGGAAAACAAAAAATAACAGTGAAGTATGAGATTTGGAAAAAGAAAAAAAGTATGAGATTTGGTTTGGGTTCCAGTTGGCTATTTCGAAAAGATTTACATTTTAGGAGAAATGTGGTCCAAACTAAACTGCAAATAACCTATAAATGATGTTTTATAAAATGTGTCTAGGGTTTTTTTTTCCTCTAAAAATTAACACCAAAATTTTATAGTGAGACTCAGATGCATCTACACTCAGGATACTGAATATGGAAACAACCTTATTTATTCATTTCTCAGGGTTTTTTTTGTTGTTGTTGTTGTTTTGCTTTTTAATCTTGTCTCTTCCACTAGATGGGTCAGTATTTAAATTATTGTTCACCACTCTGTCACCAGCTCCTAACACAACGCCTAGCACAGAAGTATGTGTTAAATGAGTGAATAAATTGTAATCTGTTCTCTGTACTGAACTCTGAGGAATCTTTCTAAAACATATTTCTGTTCTTGCTACTTAAAATCTGTCAGTGGCTCCTCCTTGCCCTTGAATGGAATCCAAACTCCCTTCTTGAAACATGACTATTATCGTAAAGGACCTTTACATGCATGGGTACTAAGTTGTTTCAGTTGTATTGGTGCGCAACCCCATGGTCTGTAGCAGGCCAGACTCCTCTGTCCATGGGATTCTCCAGGCAAGAATACTAGAGTGGGTTGCCATGGCCTCTCCAGGAGATCTTCCTGACCCAGGGATTGATCCCAAGTCTCCTCTTTCTCCTGCATTGGCAGGCAGGTTCTTTACCCCTAGCACCACCTGGAAAGCCCAGAGGGCCTTTACATTTTTTATCTAGCCCAGGGTTTCTCAGCCTCAACACCATTGACATTTGGGGCCAGATAACTCTTGGTCTGTGGGCTGTCCTGTTTAGTGTACTATGCTCAGGAGTATCCTGGGCCTCTGCCCACTGTCTAGTGGTGTCCCTCCACCCGCAGTTGTGTTGACCAAAACTGTCTCCAGATGTCACCAGATGTCCCCCGGGGAGCAGAGCCACCGCAGATGAAAGCCTCTGCTCTATCTATCTGCTCATATCTCCTGCTTCTCCCCACTCACTCGCATTCTAGCCACACTGGAGGTGTAAAGCTATGTCTTTCCTGAGGGGCTTCACACGTGCTGTCTTCCTCTGCCTGGGACACACCTGCCCCAATCCGCTTCTCATCATCCTTTAGATTTCAGCTTAAGTTTCACCTCTAAGGAGGCTTTTCTGGCTCTCCTTAGTTCCTTAGATGGCCCCAGCTTGTGTTACACCTGCATCTTGTATTTCATCCTGCATTTTTCATCCTCATATTCCAATTGAGATTTTTTCCAGTTGAGATCCACTGAAAAGGACAAAACATTGTTTTTGTGGTATTCTTGCCAAAAAAAAAAAAAAAACGCATCTCATCATGCATTTTCCCCAGTTCTATCAAGATTAACTGACATAGAATATTGTATCAGTTAAAGATGTATGGCATAATGATTTGATATGTGTATAAGTTTAGTTAATAACCATCACCTCACATAGTTACAGAATTTTTTGTGTCATAAGAACTTTTAAAATCTACTCTCTTAAGTCATTTTCAACTATATAATGTAGGACTGTAAACTGTAGTCACCAGGTAGTACCTTATGGTAATAATAATAATGTTGCAGATGGATACGGAAATTACCGGGTAACAATTTGGGGAGGAACGGTATTTGCACTAGCTCAAAGTAACTCCTCTAAGATATTTAACTATAAAGGATAAGACAGTAGCTTTATAGTAAAGAAACTTGGCAGAAACCTTTACCTTAGCCAAGCAATCAAGGTCAGCACCACCAGTATCAGGACATGTCATGTCATGAACCCTGTGACATGATCCGCTGAAAGGGACAAAACATTGTTTTTGTGGTATTCTTGCCAAAAAAAAGTCTCAATTGGAATATGAGGAAAACATGAGAGGAACTCACATTGACTGATACTCAACAAAGTAATGCATCAGTACTCTTCAAAAGTGTCAAGGTCGTGAAAGACAAAAACTGAGGCGCTCTTACAGACTACAAGAGTCTAAGGAGAAATAACAACTGGATAGAATGCTGGATCCGAAAAAGGTCATGAGCAGAAAACTGACCAAATTTGAATACTGCCTCTAGTTCATAGTGTTGTGCCAGTGTTATTTCCTGGTTCCAATAATTATGCTATGATTATGTAAGATGTTAAGGGAAGCTGGGTAAGGAATATACGGAAACACATCTTTTTGCAACATTTAAGTCTAAAATTAGTTCAAAATAAAAAGTTTTTTAAAAAAATCCTACTGCAAAAAAAAAAGAGCTCCAAGCTGGAAAATTACTGAGGCCAAACCCAAGTCTTGAGCTATTCCTAGCTGCCAGTCCCAGGATGCGAATTACAGCCATAGTTGAGGGAGAAAGGGCAAAGAAAATGTTTTTACCCTGAGCCACGAGGTCACTAGACACAGGAAAAGCCAAACGGAAGTAGTGGAAGGGATGTGTCAAGTAGGAAATCAACCAGGTGGTAGTGAGAGAGTTCAAGAAAGAGTGATGAGAAATAAAAAGTAAAAATATGAGAGTGTGAAGGAAGGTCAGTGGCAACATTAGAGTTTAAGTAATGCTGGGACCTCCCTGGTGGTCCCATGGTTAAGAGCCTGCACTTCCACTGCAGGGGGCACAGATTCAATCCATAGTCAGAATCCCCCATCCTGCATGCCATGTGGCATGACCCCCCAAAAAATTTTAAGTGATGCCAATGACAGCTGATGTGAGCGTTGGATCGTAAAAAAGGCTGAGCCCAAAGAATTGATGCTTTTAATTGTGGTGCTGGAGAAGACTTAAAGAGTCCCTTGGACAGAAAGAAGATCAAATCAGTCAGTCCTAAGGGAAATCAACTCTCAATACTCCTTGGAAGGACTGATGCTGAAGCTGAAGCTTCCAGTACTTTGGCCAACTGATGTGAAGAACTGACTCATCAGAAAAGACCCTGATGCTGGGAAAGATTGAAGGCAGGAGCAGAAGAGGGCAGCAGAGGATGAGATGGTTGGATAGCATCACCATGTCCATCAAGTTGGTGATGCCGTCCAGCCATCTCATTCTCTGTCGTCCCCTTCTTCTCCTGCCCTC
Organism: Capra hircus; assembly: GCF_001704415.2. NCBI lineage: Eukaryota > Metazoa > Chordata > Mammalia > Artiodactyla > Bovidae > Capra > Capra hircus. The sequence continues at coordinate 47,294,461 of NC_030826.1, forward strand.
AATCTTTCCCAGCATCAGGGTCATTTCTGATGAGTCAGTTGTTCACATCAGGTGGCCAAAGTATTGGAGCTTCAGCTTCAGCATCAGTCCTTCCAGTGAATATTCAGGATTGATAGGATGAGATGGTTGGATAGCATCACCATGTCCATCAAGTTGGTGATACCATCCAGCCATCTCATTCTCTGTTGTCCCCTTCTCCTCCTGCCCTCAATCTTTCCCAGCATCAAGGTCGTTTCTGATGAGTCAGTTGTTCACATCAGGTGGCCAAAGTATTGGAGCTTCAGCTTCAGCATCAGTCCTTCCAATGAATATTCAGGATTGATTTCCTTTAGGGCTGACTGGTTTGATCTCCTTGCAGTCCAAAGGACTCTCAAGAGTCTTCTCCAACACTCCAGCTCAAAAAGCATCAATTCTTGGCGCTCAGCTCTCTTTATGGTCCAACTCTCACATCCATACATGACTGCTGGAAAAACCATAGCTTTGACCAGATGGACCTTTGTTGGCAAAGTAACGTCTCTGTTTCTTCATATGCTGTCTAAGTTGGTCATAGCTTTTCTTCCAAGGAACAAGCGTCTTTTAATTTCATGGCTGCAGTCACCATCTGCAGTGATTTTGGAGCCCAACAAAATAAAGTCTGTCACTGTTTCTATTGTTTCCCCATCTATTTATCATGAAGTGATGGGACTGGATGCCATGATCATAGTTTTCTGAATGTTGAGTTTTAAGCCAACTTTCTCACTCTCCTCTTTTACTTTCATCAAGAGGCTCTTTAATTCCTCCTCACTTTCTGCCATAAGGGTGATGTCATCTGAAGTTATTGATATTTCTCCCAACAATCTTGATTCCAGCTTGTGCTTCATCCAGCCTGGCATTTTGCACAATGTATTGGGTATATAAGTTAAATAAGCAGGGTGACAATATAGAGCTTTGACATACTCCATTCCCAATTTGGAACCAGTCCGATTTTCTGTGTCCAGTTCTAACTGTTGCTTCTTGACTTGCATACAGATTTCTCAGGAGGCAGGTAAGGTGGTCTGATATTGCAGTATTATTATTCCAGTAATACCAGTTGGTCTGGTATTACTGGAATAATAGTGACTGAATATAGGCTGTGGTCACTTCCTCAGAGGTGTAGGGAGTGATCTGTTACCCTTCACTGAACACTAGCACAGTGAGAGACTGAAGGTAAAAACTATCTGTTTCCTATTTGTGTACGCGGGAAAAGTTGTTGTAATATCAACAGATAATTTGGGAGAGATACCAAGTGTTTTTGACAGATTATATGTACATTTACATACCATGTAGCTGCCTGGAAATATCTAGTAAGTGACCTATTTTGAGTCAAAGTACAAATTTCATGAAGATGTTGAATGGTCTTTCTGCCTGAAGTCTGCAGAGGAGTTAAGATTTTATATTTGGAATGCCTAAAAATTTTTAAATTGAAAGAAACAAAGGCAGCCCCAGAAGGGGCAACTTTCTCAGTGATCTCTGTTACGTGAAACTTCAGATAGCCAAGAGTGTAGATGATTTTTAATGAAACCAGGGCAAGAACCCTCTTCCTAAATTTTAAACTTTTTATCTTCAAACTCGTATCTCATTACTTTAGGTAGAGGGTAAGTTATAGCTGATTTGCTCAGCTGTGCTTTGCCTCGACATAGGAAATCAATTGAGATAAAATATAATGAAAGTTCATATTGGTTCAGAGATTTGTTGTTTTCTTTTTATAAAGTGGAGATTTGTGTCCATGTGGATAGAACCACTGACTTTCACTGTTCATTGAGAGGACAGACCAATTGCTGTCAAGCTTTCTCTTTGGATTCCTTACATTGTGTTTAAGATCAGTAATAAAGCAGTGATCAATCTATCTACAGAAGAGAGTGGAGATTTCTGAGTACACCTCCTCATTTCCATTTCCATACTATGCCAGACATCATTGCTTCGCTTATAAGCAATTCCTGTCCTCAGCTTTCCAGGTGTAGTGACATTTCCTGTGTTGTTCATTTTTTTAAATGTTAATGAAAAGGATTTCAGATATTTTTTAAAAAGTGATATTGCCAATATTTGTTAAAGAGCTAGGATGACCATACCTACAGGTTAGGAGTCATTTCAAAGCAGAACACTTTCTTTCTTTTTTTTTTTTTTTTTTACTCTATTTTACTTTACAATACTGTATTGGTTTTGCCATACATCAGCATGCATCTGCCACAGGTGTACATGAGTTCCCAATTCTGAACCCCCCTCTCTCTTCCCTCCCCATACCATCTCTCTGGGTCTTCCCAGTGCACCAGCCCCAAGCATCCTGTATCCTGCATCGAACCTAGACTGGCGATTTCATTTCTTATATGATATTATACATGTTTCAATGCCGTTCTCACAAATCATCTCACCCTCTCCCTGTCCCACAGAGTCCAGAAGTCTGTTCTGTACATCTGTGTCTCTTTTGCTGTCTCACATACAGGGTTATCATTACCATCTTTCTAAATTCCATATATATGCGTTAGTATGCTGTATTGGTGTTTTTCTTTCTGGCTTACTTCACTCTGTATAATCGGCTCCAGTTTCATCCAACTCATTAGAACTGATTCAAATGTATTCTTTTTAATGGCTGAGTTATACTCCATTGTGTATATGTACCACAGCTTTCTTGTCCATTCATCTGCTGATGGACATCTAGGTTGCTTCCGTGTCCTGGCTATTATAAACAGTGCTGCGATGAACATTGGGATACACGTGTCTCTTTCAATTCTGGTTTCCTCGGTGTGTATGCCTAGCAGCGGGATTGCTGGGTCATAAGGCAGTTCTATTTCCAGTTTTTTAAGGAATCTCCACACTGTTCTCCATAGTGGCTGTACTAGCTTGCATTTCCACCAACAGTGTAAGAGGGTTCCCTTTTCTCCACACCCTCTCCAGCATTTATTGCTTGTAGACTTTTGGATCGCAGCCATTCTGACTGGTGTGAAATGGTACCTCATTGTGGTTTTGATTTGCATTTCTCTGATAATGAGTGATGTTGAGCATCTTTTCATGTGTTTGTTAGTCATCTGTATGTCTTCTTTGGAGAAATGTCTATTTAGTTTTTTGGCCCATTTTTTGATTGGGTCGTTTATTTTTCTGGAATTGAGCTGCAGGAGTTGCTTGTATATTTTTGAGATTAGTTGTTTGTCAGTTGCTTCATTTGCAATTATTTTCTCCCATTCCAAAGGCTGTCTTTTCACCTTGCTTATGGTTTCCTTTGTTGTGCAAAAGCTTTTAATTTTAATTAGATCCCATTTGTTTATTTTTGCTTTTATTTCCAGTATTCTGGGAGGTGGGTCATAGAGGATCCTGCTGTGATTTATGTCGGAGAGTGTTTTGCCTGTGTTCTCCTCTAGGAATTTTATAGTTTCTGGTCTTACGTTTAGATCTTTAATCCATTTTGAGTTTATTTTTGTGTATGATGTTAGAAAGTGTTCTAGTTTCATTCTTTTACAAGTGGTTGACCAGTTTTCCCAGCACCACTTGTTGAAGAGATTGTCTTTAATCCATTGTATACTCTTGCCTCCTTTGTTGAAGATAAGGTGTCCATAGGTGTGTGGATTTATCTCTGGGCTTTCTACTTTGTTCCATTGATCTATATTTCTGTCTTTGTGCCAGTACCATACTGTCTTGATGACTGTGGCTTTGGAGTCAGGCAGGTTGATTCCTCCAGTTCCATTCTTCTTTCTCAAGATTGCTTTGGCTATTCGAGATTTTTTGTATTTCCATACAAATTGTGAAATTATTTGTTCTAGCTCTGTGAAAAATACCGCTGGTAGTTTGATAGGGATTGCATTGAATCTGTATATTGCTTTGGGTAGTATACTCATTTTCACTCTATTGATTCTTCTGATCCATGAACATGGTATATTTCTCCATCTATTAGTGTCCTCTTTGATTTCTTTCACCAGTGTTTTATAGTTTTCTATATATAGGTCTTTAGTTTCTTTAGTTAGATATATTCCTGAGTATTTTATTCTTTTCATTGCAATGGTGAATGGAATTGTTTCCTTAATTTCTTTTTCTACTTTCTCATTATTAGTGTATAGGAATGCAAGGGATTTCTGTGTGTTGATTTTATATCCTGCAACTTTACTATATTCATTGATTAGCTCTAGTAATTTTCTGGTGGAGTCTTTAGGGTTTTCTGTGTAGAGGATCATGTCATCTGCAAACACTGAGAGTTTTACTTCTTTTCCAATTTGGATTCCTTTAATTTCTTTTTCTGTTCTGATTGCTGTGGCCAAAACTTCCAGAACTATGTTGAATAGTAGTGGTGAAAGCGGGCACCCTTGTCTTAGAAAAGTACAACTTTACAAAACTGAACCAGGAAGAAATAGAAAATCTTAACAGACCCATCACAAGCACGGAAATTGAAACTGTAATCAGAAATCTTCCAGCAAACAAAAGCCCAGGTCCAGACGGCTTCACAGCTGAATTCTACCAAAAATTTAGAGAAGAGCTAACACCTATCCTACTCAAACTCTTCCAGAAAATTGCAGAGGAAGGTAAACTTGCAGACTCATCCTATGAGGCCACCATCACCCTAATACCAAAACCTGACAAAGATGCCACAAAAAAGAAAACTACAGGCCAGTATCACTGATGAACATAGATGCAGAAATCCTTAACAAAATTCTAGCAATCAGAATCCAACAACACATTAAAAAGATCATACACCATGACCAAGTGGGCTTTATCCCAGGGATGCAAGGATTCTTCAGTATCTACAAATCAATGTAATTCACCACATTAACAAATTGAAAAATAAAAGCCATATGATTATCTCAAATAACAGCAGAACACTTTCGTGGATGATTCTGTTCTGTGAGAGCTGGGGTCCCAGTAGTATATCTGTGCATGTTCCTAGGGCAAATTTCAAATGCCTGAGGCACAAAGGCAGTAGCTGAAAAGAAAAAAGTGTACAGAACCTTGATGATGACCATGATAATGATGGAGAGGAAGAGGAGAAGAAGACATGGCTGGTGGCGGTGGCATCAGCTAACATGACTGTGCATTTACTGTGTTTTGAGCAGCATGTCAGGTGTGGGCTGTACATTCAGACTAAATCTCCCCTGCAGTTTCTACATAGGCTCATCACTTTTGTAGGTAGTACTGAGCCAACAGAGTGGTCTAGATTAAAGGAACAACCAGAGGATACAAAGCAAACACTGTGCAAATTTAAACAAATAAAAAAACAGAGCTTAAAATTGCAAGTTCCAGCCAGACTGGCTAGACCCTAGATGATATTAAGATGCATGGATTTTCTGAGTTCTTTGAATTTAACACATGCATCTGACAAAAATCTCACTCCTTCTTCCTATTATCTAATTCTGATCCTCTCTGTCTCTGGGAGCTTAGAAAACTATTTAATGATAATTCTTAAGTCTGCGTTATTTTATTTTCTATAATACTGATTACAACACAATTATAATTTTTTAAATATGCCTTATAAGCATATGTTTGTTGAGTCTAACATATGGTATTTCTCTGGTTATTTTATTCCTGATGCTTTGTTACAGTATCAGATTGTTTCATGTACTACTTCATGCTGAATAAATATTAGAGAGATTAATCTTTATTCTCAGGCCTGCTTCCTATTTTAATCTAGAGGAAAAGCTCAGTTTGTATTTATGTTTTAATTGTGAATTGTGGTACCATGCACATACAAGAGAAATATTGGGTCAAATTTGTTATCTTAGATAAATCAGGGCAGTTTCCAAGTTAACAGCTCTTTTTTCAGTTTAAGAAGTTGAGTGGGGTGACAGAAGATAGCATTAGAGAATAGCCATACAGTAACCATGACCAGCTTAGTGGCTAAACACACACGCACAACCATGACTGCTGCTCTTGCTGCTGACCAACCTGTCTGCATGCTCATCATTCTTTCTTAGGTGGTTGCCTATCACTATTGCCAAGCAGATAACGCCTACACCTGCCTGGTGCCTGAGTTCGTCCACAACGTTGCTGCGCTGCTCTGCCGCTCCCCTCAGCTGGCAGCCTATCGGGAGCAGCTTCTCCGGGAGCCTCATCTCCAGAGCATGCTGAGTCTTCGGTCCTGTGTTCAAGACCCCATGGCCTCCTTCCGGAGGGGAGTGCTGGAGCCCCTGGAAAATCTCCACAAAGGTACAGATGAGGTGCAGAGCAGGTGGAAGGTGGAGTCTCTGGAGCCCAAGTTCACCTGGGGGCATGTTATAGAAATGATTAGTTTTATCATACTGCCAAAACTTAAATGTTCCTACAGGGTACAGTTAACAAATAAAAGTTTTTACTCAGGGGGAAAAAAAAATAAGAAATTCCTCCAGGAATTGGTACTTCCTTCTTGCTGCATAAAAATTCTCATTCTCATTTCCAAATATAATGCATTCTTCTTGAACTAAAGAGAGTTGAGCTTCCAGTCCTTTCTGTGGAGTTCAAATAGATCACTAAAGCCATGGCTTCCTCTCCATGCCATGGAGTTTCTATTGCTTTTTTTTAATTACTCCACAGTCAGGTAAAATGAAAGGGTTACATAACTACATGTATGCAAAAAAAATTACTTAATCATCCACTAAAAGGTATTAAGATATTTTTAAGAATTGGGGGGAAGTGATCGTGTCCATCAGAGAAGGCAGTGGCACCCCACTCCAGTACTCTTGCCTGGAAAATCCCATGGACAGAGGAGCCTGGTAGGCTGTAGTCCATGGGGTCGCTAAGAGTCGGACACAACTGAGCGACTTCACTTTCACTTTTCGCTTTCATGCATCGGAGAAGGAAATGGCAACCCACTCCAGTATTCTTGCCTGGAGAATCCCAGGGACGGGGGAGCCTGCCGGGCTGCCGTCTATGAGTCGGACACGACTGAAGCGACTTAGCAGCAGTAGCAGCAACAGATCATGTCCATACCTTTTCTTTGTTTTAACTCTGCAACTCTGGTGATATTGTTTTTCAGTTGTGTCCAACTCTTCGCAGCCCCATAGATTGCAGCATGCCAGGCTTCCCTGTCCCTCACTATCTCCCGGAGTTTGCTCAAACTCATGTCCATTGATTTGGTGATGCCATCCAACCATCTCATTCTCTGTCACCCCCTTCTCCTGCCCTCAATCTTTCCCAGAATCAGGGTCTTTTCCAGTGAGTCAGCTCTCTGGTGTTGGCCGAGGCCTAAGTGTAACCACCTCATTCTTCACCTCTGCCCCTTCCCCAGCATGTTCTGTCCATGCTGGGAGCCAAAGAAAAGGACCTGCGTAAGCATGAGATGCCTGAGCAATCCTGTTAATCCCTGAGAGAGTTATATACTTTCCTTGAACATTTCTCAGGTACTCGTATAAGAATTTGCATTCTCCTGACCGCTGTCTCATTATGTCGACTTCCATGCTCATCACCATGTATCAGTTTTTCTTCTCGACTCCGATAACCTCTGTCTATAGCTCTGCTACCTACCAATCAGCTTTCCCACACCCTAGACATTTTTAACATTGAGATTTCACCACAAATATTTAACATGTTTTTTGTCCATTCAGTCAACCTTTCAGTTCAGTTCAGTTCAGTCGCTCAGTCATGTCCGACTCTTTGCGACCCCATGAATCGCAGCACGCCAGGCCTCCTTATGCCAAAGTCAACCTTTAAATCCCATTAATTGTGCCTTCTTGATGTTTCTCACGTCTCAAAATCATTCCTGCCACTGTCACCCTAAAGGCTGCTCAGCTGCCTGTGACATCACATATGTGTTGCTGCCCTTCCTGGTCTTTGGACTTCTGGTCTAGTGCTGTTTTCACATCATAACACATTTGGAAAATTATTCAAATGTATATAGCACACAGGGATAAAAAATCAAGACTCCTCATGGCTGGACATCACTGGCTCTGAGGCTACAGCTGCATGGAGCTCCTGATGCCTGGAGGGCTGAAGGAATTCATGTTTAGGTGCATCTCTGACCCATTCATGGCATTCCTGGTGGGTAATATCTGCCCCAGTCTCTACAGTCTTCTAGACTTTACGTACTGCTTCCAGATAAAGCTTTATAAAACAGTGCTCTGGTCACTGAATTTCCCTGTTCAGAAACCTCCAGTGACTCCCTGTTACCTCACTGAATTAACTTCCAGCTCCTTAGTCTGTCATTTAAGGTATTTAATGGCCTGGATCCAACCTACTTTCTAGCCTTATGATCCACTTTTACCCTTATGAACCCTGTGTTTACATATAAACCAAAATATTCACAAATCCCTAAATACTTCCTTACATTTTCCTGCCTCCATACATCTGCTCATTGATTCCATTTCATGATATGCCTTCTCCTCACATCTCAGAATCCTACCCATCTTTCATGGACCACCTTAAATACCACCTTATTCATGAAATACCTGCTGATCCACCTACTTCCTCCAGTAAGTTACAGTGTCCTTCCAAATTGACATTCAGTTCAGTTGTCGCTCAGTCATGTCCGACTCTTTGCAACCCCATGAATCACAGCATGCCAGGCCTCCCTGTCCATCACCAACTCCTGGAGTCCACTCAGACTCACGTCCATCAAGTCAGTGATGCCATCCAGCCATCTCATCCTCTGTCGTCTCCTTCTCCTCTTGCCCCCAATCCCTCCCAGCATCAGAGTCTTTTCCAGTGAGTCAACTCTTCGCATGGGGTAGCCAAAGTACTGGAGTTTCAGCTTCAGCATCATTCCTTCCAAAGGAATCCCGGGGCTGATCTCCTTCAGAATGGACTGGTTGGATCTCCTTGCAGTCCAAGGGACTCTCGAGTCTTCTCCAGCACCACAGTTCAAAAGCATCAATACTTCGGCGCTCAGCCTTCTTCACAGTCCAACTCTCACATCCATACATGACTACTGGAAAAACCATAGCCTTGACTAGACGGACCTTAGTCGGCAAAGTAATGTCTCTGCTTTTGAATATACTGTCTAGGTTGATCATAACTTTTCTTCCAAGGAGTAAGTGTCTTTTAATTTCATGGCTGCAGTCACAATCTGCAGTGATTTTGGAGCCCAAAAATATAAAGTCTGACACTGTTTCTACTGTTTCCCCATCGATTTCCCATGAAGTGATGGGACTGGATGCCATGTTCTTCGTTTCCTGAATGTTGAGCTTTAAGCCAACTTTTTCACTCTCCACTTTCACTTTCAGCAAGAGGCTTTTTAGTTCCTCTTCACTAGGGTTTTTTTAATATCTTACTTATGGTATTTCATATATTACTGCATGTTTAATAGAACTTCAGTTTTTGTTGCTAACATTTATTGCGCTTTTATTATATGTCAGATACACTTTGTGCTTTATAGGAATTAGTTATATCCATACTTATTCCTTTGTCTGAATTATATGCTGTTGAGGCTAAGAACTTATTCAGCTTTTATCCTTCATGGTGATTCCCTCAACCATGAACGTAGCAGGCATTTCCAGACATAAATTTTGAACAAATAAGTGAAGATAGAAATTGCTCCCATATAGGGGTACCTTGAGGGAAGGTCAGTGATACAGGATCTACATCTGAGTGCTAATTTAAGGGAAAGATTCAAATACTTGCAGGCTCAGCTCTAGATTCTCAACCATAATTCATGTGCTTTATAATTTTGCTACTAAATATATTTGTTGCTCATTTAGGTCTCCAAAACCAGCTTTAGATATCCCCGTTAATAAATGTTCTCTGAGTGAATTTAATTATTCTATCAAATTACCATGTTGTTACCCTGAAAACAAATTCACCATCATGAGCAACAGCTGGAAACACAATTTGTAAAATAGATGAAATACTGAAAATTATTTTATTAATCCCAAAGAGACTGGAAAGAAAAAAACAGAATATATATATTTTTTTAAAGTATGGAACAAGCAAAATGAAAGACTTATATCAACTGTATCAGTAATTACATTAAATTTAAATGGACCAAATAATTCTGTTAAAAGGCAGAAACCATCACACTGAATTATAAAAGCAAGACCCAGTAATATGTCATGTGCAGAAAAGTTTATTTAAAGACACAGATTCAAAGTGAAAGAGTAGAAAAATATGTACCCTATAAACATGGAGCATAAAAAAGCTGGAGTAAGTATATTCATGTGAGGAGGAGTGGACTTCAAGACAAGGAGTATGACCAGAGGGGCATTTCATAAACATAAAAGGACCAGTTCATCAAAAGATAAAATAATCCTAAATGTGCATGAACCTAATAGTGAAGTTTCAAAATACATGAATCAAAAACTAAACTAGAACTAAAGAGCTAAATAGACAAATAATTATAGTTGGAGATTTTAACTTCTCTGTCTCAATAACTGTTAGAACAAATAGACAGAAAATTAGTAAGTATATAGAAGATTTTAACAACACTGTCAACCAATTTGACCCAGTTGGCATTTGTAGAACACTGTCAATAACTGCATAATACGCATTCTTTTCAAGGGCACAAGGATTGTATCTGGGCCATAAAATAAGTCTGAATTCAAAAAACTAAAATCTTACAGAAAATGTTCTCTGAGATAATGGAATTTAATTAGAAATCAATACACAGAAAATCCCCAGATATTTAGGAATTTAGCAGTGCAGTTCTAAACAACCCATGAGACAAGGAAGAAACCACAAAGGAAATTATAAAAACTTCAAATTGAGTAGTAAAAAATCAATGATTAAGTTTATGAGTTAGTAAACTAGAAAAAAATGAGGAAAATAAACCCAGAGTAAGCAGAAAGAATTAATAAAAAAGCAAGAGCTGCAACCTGTGGAATAGAAAAAAATTTTTAATATTTTTAAAATTATAATTTATAGCAATAAATTCAACAACTTAAATTGGGCAAATTCTATAAAAAACACAACTTACACAAAAGTGACTCAAAAGGAAAGAAAAAAATCTGAATAACTCTAATATGTTTAATTTGTAGCTCTTACCTATTTAAGTTCAAATGAAAATAAACCTCTAAAAAGAAAACTCCAGGCTCAAATGGTTTTATTAATGAGTTGTATCCAGCATTTAAAGAAGAAATAGTATAAATCTTGCATAAATGTTTTCAGAAAATAAAGGAGAAGAGAACATTTCTCAGTTCATTTTATTAGACAAGCATACTGCTGAAACCGACATTTGATAAAGACCATACAAGAAAAGAAAATTACAGTCAGGAATTCCTCATGACCATAATAGCAAAATCCTGGGAAAAACAAAATAGCAAATTGATTAGTTCTATTTGATCAGGAATACAGTGTTTAACATTTGAAAGTTAATTAGTGTGACTCATCATACTAGCAGAATAAATGAGAAAATCTATGTCTTTATGTAAACATATATTTATAATCTCAATAAATGCAGAAAAAAATAATTACAATTAATAGTAAAAATGGTCTGCAAACTAGGAATAGAAGAAAACTTAGTCTCATAAAGGACAACTCCAAAACATATACAATGAAATATTAAATACATTTCCCCTTTTATCAGGAGCTTGATGACTTACTTTTGACATTCTTCAGTGGTCCAAGGTAGTGCAGTTAAGAAAACAAACAAGCAAACAGGATTAAGATTGGAAAGGAAGAAGTAAAACTTGCTTTATTTGCTGATGTGCTTGTTTACTGGAACACTATACGGAATCTATGAAAGAAAAGAAAAGCCTACTAGAATTAGTAAATGTAGAGCTACCTTCGACATGGTCAGTATGTGATATCTATTGCGATGGCATCACCGACCTGATAGACATGGGTTTGAGCAAGCTCCAGGAGTTGGTGATGGAGTTGCAGCCTGCCATGCTGCAGACTATGGGGTCACAAAAAGTCGGACACAACGGAGCAACTGAACTGAACTGAATTGTGTTTATATACTAGCAGAAAACAGCTGAAAAATTTAAAAAGTAGTGTGGGAGTTTAAAAACATGGCTGCAAATTCTTTGACATTCCTCCCATCCAGAGTTAGAGTGTGAGTCGCCTTCCCTTGAATCTTAGCAAGCTTGTGACTGCTTCAACCAAGAAAATATGACAAAATGATGCTGTGTATAGTTGAGGCTAGGTTATAAATGGCCATCCTGTTCCCATCTTGTTTACTGAAACACTTGTTTTTGGGAGACACATTGCCATGTCACTGGTGGCTCAGTGATAAAGAATCTGCTTGCTAATGCAGAAAATACAGGTTCAGTTCCTGGGTCAGGAAGATCCCCTGGAGAAGGAGATGACAACCCACTCTAATATTGTTGCCTGGGAAATCGCATGGACAGAGGATATTGGCGAGCCAATGAGGTCACAGAAGAGTCAGACACAACTCAGCAACCAAACAACAACTGCCATGTGAAAAGACTGACTACTTAGAGTTTATCAAGAAGTACAGACCACATGTAGCAGCTATATTTATGTAAGTTTTCCAGTTGACTGTTCTAGTCAATCAAGTCATTCTGGCCCGGATACCAGACATGTGGGTTTTTGTGGCAGATGATTCCATTTCCCAGCCATTTGAGTAACAGCTTTTTGATGGAATAGTAGATAACTGGAGCAAATACTATTTTCTATAGAACCAAAATGCTTAAGAATAAATTTAACGAAAGATGTGTCAAGAGTTCCACTGTGAGAACTATAAAACATGCAAAGCAAAATTAAAGAAGTTAGTAAATGGAAGAGGTATGCCATGTTTGTAGATTGAAGTTTTTCCCCAAATTGGTCTATAGATTCAACATAATCCCAATCAAAATCCCAGCAGGATTTTTTTTTTTTTTTTACAACTTTCAGAAATTCAAAGAACCATGAATAGCCAAAACAATCTTAAAAAAAAAAAGGATTGGAAGACCAACAGTTATAAGCCAACAGTATCTGGTTTCAAGACTTAATTTAAAGCTATAGAAATCATGACAGGTAGTAATATGTTAGTAAATGTTTAACAATCAGCCCAGGGACAGGGGCATGATTTGACCATAAAAAAACTTAACAATCAGCTCTCATGAGCCAACTTGAGCCAGCTCTAGCACTCCACTGACAGAGTGGTATTCCCACAAGGAGAGATAAATAGATCAGTGGAACACAATGGAGAATCTAAAGATAAACCCATAATATGGAGTCAGTTGACCACCTTCAAAGATGCCAAGATAATTTGGAAAAAAGAATTTTTTTGTCATCAAATGATGCTACAACAACTGGATACCAGTATGGGAAAAAATTAATCTCAATCCTTATCTTGCATCATATACAAAAATTAACTTGAGATTTTATCCAAAATATAAAAGCGAAATCTCTAAAGCTAATAGAAAAAGACTTAGAATATCCTCACAACCTTGGGGTAGGTAAAGATTTCTTAGGTCCTAAAAATCATTAATCATGTAAGAAAAAAGTAATAAATTGGACTTCATCAAAATTTTATATGTCTGTTCAACGTAAGATACTACTAAGAAAAAGGAAAAGAAAATCACAAAGGGAGAGAAAATAATTCACTCTCTGTGTGTGCACACTCGTGTGTATGCGACATAGTGCTTATATCCATGGTATTTAAAGAATTTCAGTAAGTTATTGAAGAAAGGATAAATCAATTCTGAAATGGACAAAAGATTTAGGTGCTTCACAAAAGAAGATATATAAATAGCCTACCAGCACATAAAAATGTGTTTGCTATCATTAGTCATCAGGCAAATACAAATTTAAATCACAATGAGATACCACTTTACATCCACCACCGTGGTAAAATTTTTAAAGCTGAGCATCAAATGTTGTTGAGGTACACAAGTAGAACCCTTACATATCACTGGTGGGAGTTTAAAGTGGTACAACTACTTTGGAAAACTAGTTGACCATTCCTTATAAAGTTAAATGTGAATCTGCGTTATGACCAAGCAATTCTAATTCTTATGACCAAACAACTTCAAGCAAAATACATTTCAGGTAAACGTATTTACCCAAAAAGAAATGAAAATATATATCTACAAAAAGACTCATACAAGAATGTTTATATCAAAGATTATTCATAGTGGTTAAGAACTGAAAACACCCCAAAGATCCTTCAACAAAAGCATACATAAACAAATTGTATATTCATTTGATGCATACTAAATGAATTCTTAATATGCTTCTTAGTAATAAAAGGAACAAATTAATAGTAAACTCAACAATGTGAAAGTGAAAGAAAGTGATATCAAACTCAGCAATGTATTGATAGATAAATCTCAAAAACTTTATGTTAATCATAAGAAGCAAGTATAATCAATGGTGATGTGAATCAGAACAGTGGTGCCTATTGAGCACTGGACCTCTGGGGTAATGGAGATGTTCTGTCTTTGCTCAGGATGTTAGTTACAAGGGTATATGTGTTTGTCAAAACTCATCAAATGTGTATAGTTTAGATCTTCACAATGAATTGTATTAATTATATATAAATTTTTATCACAATAGTTTTTAAAATAGGGAATTTTTTAAGGTAACTGGAGTTTTCTTCCCAGGAAGGTTCAGTAGAAACAGTTTCTATTTAAATTCAGGAGCTGCATTTCAACTTATAAATTATTCTTTAAAAAATGAGAGTCAACATTTTTCACATTTCTTTAAGGGTTCTACAAGTGTGGTGACTAAAACACAAACACAGATACATATAAAACAAATAGAAATGTTTCAAAGTTTCTTGATGAGCTTTTGCTTTGGCCATCAAGATGAAATGAAAGGTGATACGTGTTTGTTATCATAACTAAAAGGAAGTGCACGTAAAGTGCAGCTTTTTTGAACAGAAAATGTTGTCTTATGTGAGCCTTCTTTTCATTTTGAGAATCCCTATATAATATACCAGTAATATTAATGCAGTAGAATCTCATGCACTAAGATCCAGTTTTGCCTTTGGTTCTAGCTGTGCCCTCTTCTCTTGCAGTCTCTTTAATTCTTGTTTCTCTCAGGTATCTAGAGAGAATCTTAGAACAGGACTACTAAGGAAGACAGTTCCAAGTATTTGTTAAGCATATATGTAAGTGAGGGCAGTGGGGCATCCCTGGTGAGTACATATGTACAGGGAATTTAAAACAAGGGTTAACAGGCTTCAGAGACCTTCCCAGGGACTTGTCAGCCAGAACAGTGGCTCCTAAGCATCAGTCCGTTTAAAGTTTTCATTAGTCCATGACAAAATAAGAAAATAGAAACAGCCTAGAATTTGTGTGGATGTAAAACACAGATGTGGTTTTGCATAGATATATATGTAAAAGTTAGATAATATCTCTCTTCTTCTAATGTTAAAATATTTTTTATTCCATGAAATAATGGTAGTAGTTGTACTGTACATGTTCTTACATGGCAAATTATGAAGCAGATCTTTCATTGATCCTCAATGTTTCTAAAATTTTCATTGATAAAATCTTTAAAAAGCTACTGAGCCAGAGTATGTATTTAAATGTACAAAGTTTGAAATGGGCAAGCATTCTTGTAAGGCTGGTTGCATTTGAAAGGCAAAGTCAAAAGAATACTAAGGTCTCACTTAAATTTATAATTGATCATTTAGCAAAAGAAAACGAAATTTTTTAGGTTTAAGTGAGTCACGTTTTTTAAAAAAGAAATGATATATCGCTTACTCCTTGGATGAATATTATAGTCTACTGGGAATTTATGGAAATGAAAATTTAATTTTATTAGCATTTGAGTTATTTCATTCATTAAAATGTTCAGATGATAATTTAGAGCATGTTCTTGATCTTGATCCTTGAAATGTTTTCCCAAAGAAAATTTCAACAGATGTGTGCATTATCATCAGCCTTTTTCTCCAGTTGATGATCATGGCTTTCCTACGACGGAGCCTGGGTGAAGTTAAAGGAGGTCTGACTGAAGTGGTGGAGACAGTGGTATGCTTGTAAATTTTAACAACCAGCTGTAGGAAGGAGGGCTTGTAACATTTGCAGTTAAGAGTTAGAGTCAGTCGCTAAGAGTTAGCAATTAAACAACAACAAATTGTATAAATAAATAGTCCCACTTGGAACCATTTGAAGCTACCAGTTGCTTAACAACCAACTCCTGAAAATATTTCAGTGGATTCTCCTGAACCACACAGGATGGCTCCAGCACACCACAGGGTGGGGCTGGTGATGGTGCTCACTCACCGAGGACAGCTGTAATGTATTTGCTGAGCAGAATGCAATAAAGACATGATTTTGCTTAAAGGAGCCACAGTCCTCAAAATCAAGAACTTAAGGACCCCCCATTTGGTGGGTAAATTCCAATTCGTTCCAAGCAGCTCCTCTCTCTTCCTTTATAAATTCTTTTTACTCCCTAAAGGAACAATGTATTTTCTTAGCTCTACATCATCTAGAATGACATTTCATTAATAATCATTGTTAATAGAGCTGAAATCCATCATTTCTCTTCCTAAAGTCACCAGACGAAAGTAATACTTGAACTCTTCATAATTTGAGAACTGATTTATAGTACTTAAGCTATTGAAATTAAATTTCTTTATGTAAAGCTAGTACTTTAGAGGGGAAATATAAAATTGTATTAATCATGCAAAAAATCTGCATACAATTTGAAACAAAAATATATAGAGTTTTGATTGGTTTTGACTCTTTCAAAGGCTAACGGAACCAACATGGTACCAAAGTCCACAGACTTCCTTCTGTCCCCAGCTTCACCTTCTTTTTCTTCCTCACATGTTTCCTGCTTCAGGCATCCCAGTGACTTCTCTCTTTCTTCCCCCATGCTTTCCTCTTTTTCAGAACCTGTAAGTTCAGTTCAGTCACTCAGTCATGTCTGACTCTATGCAACCCCATGGACTGCAGCACGCCAGCCTTCCCTGTCCATCACCAACTCCCTGAGCTTACTCAAACTCATGTCCATCAAGTCGGTGATGCCATCCAACCATTGCATCCTCTGTCATCCCTTTCTCCCACCTTCAAGCTTTCCCAGCATCAGGGTCTTTTCCAGTGAGTCAGCTCTTTGCATCAGGTGGCCAAAGTATTGGAGTTTCAGCTTCAGCAACAGTCCTTCCGATGAATATTCAGGACTGATTTCCTTTAGGATGGGCTGGTTGGATCTTCTGGCAGTCCAAGGGGTCTTTTCCAACACCACAGTTCTAAAGCATCAGTTCTTTGGTGCCAAGCTCTCTCTATAGTTCAGCTCTCACATCCATACATGACTACTGGAAAAACCATAGCTTTGACTAGATGGACCTTTGTTAGCAAAGTAGTGTCTCTGCTTTTTCATATGCTGTCTAGGTTGGTCATAGCTTTTCTTCCAAGGAGCAAGCGTTTTTTAATTTCATGGCTGTAGTCACCATCTGCAGTGATTCTGGAGCCCCAAAAAATAAAGTCTCTCACTGTTTCCATCGTTTCCCCATCTATTTGCCATGAAGTGTTGGGACCGGATGCCATGATTTTCATTTTCTGAATGTTTAGTTTTAAGCCAGCTTTTTCGCTCTCCTCTTGCACTTTCATCAAGAGGCTCTTTAGTTCTTCACTTTCTGCCATAAGGGTGGTGTCGTCTGCCTATCTGAGGTTATTGATATTTCTCCCAGCAGTCTTGATTCCAGCTTGTGCTTCATCCAGCCCACCATTTTGTGTGATGTACTCTGTATATAAGTTAAATAAACAGGGTGACAATATACAGCCTTGATGTACTCCTTTCCCAATTTGGAACCAGTCTGTTGTTCCATGTCCAGTTCTAACTGTTGCTTCCTGACCTGCATACAGATTTCTCAGGAAGCGTTCTGCCTTAGAACGTGTAAAGGTCCTGCTAACTAGGAACTTTTACTTGTTCTTTGCAGTTCATTTATACTACAGTGTTCATTCAGCCTGGAGATTTTTAAATCTCTTATTGTTCAATATTGTTTGAGAGTCAGTAAGCATTTCATGGGAGTAGAAGCCTGAAATCTTACATAAGTCGTCTTCTACAGTCCAGTCCTAAAGATAAACTGATTTTGTCAATTAGGATAATATAGAATCCAGGAGGGAAAAGGAAACAAAAGTGGCAGATATTTGTCTTTCCTACCTGACTCCTCCCCTGGGAAAATCACATGAGGGTCTGGTCTCATTGAAGCTGCTTCAGATGTAGTCTAGGAAGCTGCTAGTTCTGTAAGATCTCAGAATCCAACCTGCCTACTGTAGGTCTGTCTATTGGATGGGATTCCTTTTCTCTGTCCCTTCATCTTTTCCATCCCACTGCATATTCACATACAGTCCTATATACTGCTTTAGACTTCAGGTTAAACTTTTTATTTATCTGTTTATTTTTGGCAGTTCCCAGAGGAACATGTGATATTGTTCTCTTTAAGACTGTCAGAAGGGGTGGAAAAAACATTCTTTCCCAGCTTTTTCAAGTGTGTGAGAAAAATGAATTCACATGTGCAGATTCTCACACATGCAACGCTCAGACTGTCTTACAGCTGATAACATGGGAGAAATGTTGCTGATGATACATGTGCTTTATAGATTATTTATGTGACAAACGTGTTTGTACCTGGTGAAAAACAAAATGAACTCACTAAACGAATTATTCCATGTCTTTATAATAAATTATGTGTGCTGAGCATTCACTAAACACCAGAGACCTTTTAAAATTTTTCCTCCCAAATAGATACGTGATCAAAGACCCAAAAAGAGCTCACTTATCTCCTTGGTAATTATTTAGTAATTTGTTTCTTTCTATCTCAGAGAGAAAAATTCCAGATGAAGATTTCATCATCTTAATTGATGGATTAAATGAAGCAGAATTTCACAAACCGGATTATGGGGATACAATTGTATCATTTCTGAGTAAAATGATTGGAAAATTTCCTTCCTGGCTCAAGCTAATTGTAACAGTTAGGACCAGTTTACAGGTATGTGTGTGTTTGCTTTTGGACCCACAAATTATTTCCCTTGGAGAGTGCTTAAACTGAAAAGTTTAGGTCCTTGTACCCTTAGTAGTGAGCTATTCTAAATCTCTGCCATGTTATAGAGCATTAGCAAGAGTAATTCCTGAAGAGAATATTTTGAGAGTAAGTGGTACAGTCTAGAGAGACCATTTTCAATATTTGACTGTCTTAGCTCAAATTCCCATTCCCATTGCTCTGGGTAAGTTTTAATAAAGTGTCCCTCAAAATAGCATGAAAGAAAGTCCATTTTTCTAGGCTTTGTCCTGAGGATAGCAAAGCAAATAGATCCTCTAACACATTTACTGTTTGACTTTTGTTTTATATTTTCTATCATTTAATGCCAGGAAAAATCCAGTTCAGTGTACAGTGTAGAGTCAGATTTTATAGTTCTTCCTTCTGTTTCTCAACTTTTCATAGCATGAAGATGGACTTTCTTCTGTATATACCTTTTTCTAAGAAATATTGGCACGATTCAGGCTTTATATTAAATGTACTACCCCTGGGAGATAATTTTTTTTAATTACTTTCTCTGTTTACTCACTGATCACTCACTTTATGGCCCGGAAGAATGACTAGGAATGTTGGAACTGAATCTGTAGACACATGGGCTAAAGGATAAATGAAATGACTCCACCTTCTCTACTATTCACAGTATACCTGAGTTGATATTTTCCGTTCTTTACATATTCACATTTGGTTTGAAACAGGGTTTCTCAACTTTTTTTCCCCAAACCATAGCTTCTTTTGATGAACATTGAAATCTCGCATTGGGACTTCCCCGGTGGTCCAGTGGCTAAGACTCCACCTTCCCAGTTCATGGGGGCCCAGGTTGAGTCCCCTAGTCTGGGAACTAGTTCCCATATGCTGCAACTAAGAGTTCACCTGCCATAACTAAAGAGCTCATGTGCTGCAGCAGAGGCCAGAGATCCCGAGTGATGGAACTAAGACCTAGTACAGCCAAATACATAAAATTTTTAAA
Organism: Capra hircus; assembly: GCF_001704415.2. Lineage (NCBI taxonomy): Eukaryota > Metazoa > Chordata > Mammalia > Artiodactyla > Bovidae > Capra > Capra hircus. The sequence continues at coordinate 47,314,203 of NC_030826.1, forward strand.
TATAATAAAAATTAAAAATAAAATCTCACATGTTATACATCCATCCCACTATTTGGATGCAACACCCTTATATCAGTAGTTAACATACAGACAATAGCCTCAGTGCCCTTCTTTTTCCCTCTCTCAGGCATTTAGTATTTTTCCTATAGCTTGACCAATTAAGGTCAATCTGCCTTCCTTAATCAGAAACTGTACTTCTAATCCTGACCATCAACTTGCAGATGTTCATTATTAAGATCTCAAAGTAATTTGCGTTAAATTAAAATGAATCAACATAAATGCATCTTTGTAACTAAAAGTTATGTAATCCACCATTATTGGTCAGTAGCTTGATTGTTAAAAGATGAAGGGTGAATAAAATAAACTTCCAGGAACACAGTCTGACTAGTTTTACTAAATATACACTTAGGAGATAATATCTTTGCTTATATTTTTACATTATGCCATGTGCAATCTCAAAAGATGTTTTAAGTATGACTTGGTAGACCAGATGACTAACTTTTCAGCTGTGCCAAAGAACAGGAAAAGCATTATATTCACAAAGTCGAAAAGTCGGTGTCTTCATAAATCAAGGCCAGCAACTCATAACCTTTTTTTTCTCTTTCTTTTTTAGTTTTTAAATTATCAAAGTATGATAATGCATTTACAGGATACTTGGAAAATACAGAACAAGGTTGCATATAGTTCCACTATATATTACAATTATTTTAAGTATCTAAATTAACCAGTAACTTTTAAAAATGACTTTTATTTAGCTCTGACAATGAAATAATTCACAGATCTTTTAAAATGAACCTTCATAATTGATCATTCATTATTTCCACAAACATTTGTTAAGTATATCAAGTATAAAAGCTTATTTCTAAGAGCTGAGAATAGGACAGTGAGCAAGATGGACAATATCTCTGCCCTCATAAAGCTGATTTTCTAGTGAGGAACACACATAATAAGGCAAATTAGCATATGTTAAAATTTAGGGAGTGTCAGTGCTATGAAGACAGATATAACAGTGAAGAGATAAATGGGAATGACAGTTATTTTACATAGAACAGATAGGAAAGGCCTCTCCAAGGAGCCTTGTAATATGATGAAATCTGATTTACCTTTTTAAAAGATTTCTTTGGCTTCTGGCTATATAGATAATGTAGGGGATCAAGAATGGAAGCAGAAGTGTAGGTGAAAGGTGATGGCTTAGACTAGAGTGGGAACAGTGGAGATCCTTTGAAGCGGTCATACTTGGACTATGTTTTGAGAAGATGGTGATGGGCTAGATGTGGACATAAGCAAGAGAAGAGGTTCAAGGATGAATTGTGGGGTTTTGGTGAGTAATTGGGTAGATGCTGGTTTGAGGAAAAGATCTAGATAGTTCCTTCTCAGTGGAGATCCTTTGAAGCGGTCATATTTGGACTATGTTTTGAGAAGACCGTGATGGGCTGGATGTGGATGTAAGCAAGAGAGGAGGTTCAAGTATGAATTCTGGGATTTTGGTGAGCAATTGAGTAGAGGCTGGTTTGAGGAAAAGATCTAGATAATTCTTACTATTTAATGGTAGGGTCAGTGGTGATACTGTTATCGACATGGGAAGGTTTGTGGTGGGGGGGAGTTTTCGTAGTTCTGATTTGGTCACAGTAAGTTTGTCTATGAAACATCCAAGTGGCAATGTTGAGTCAGTAGAGTTATAAGAAGAGAGCCCAAGAGAAATAACCAAGCTGAGGATATAAAATCAGGCATCATTCATGTATAGACTATATTTAGAACCATGGGATCCAGCTATTCTAGGGAGTGCAGGTAGCCAGATAAGAGGAAGAATGGATATGGGAGCCCTGGGTGAACTGAGAGATGAGACAGGACCCAGCAGAAGAGGCTGAGTAGGAGTGGCCAGTGTGCTGAGAGGAAAATGAGGGGAATGTGTTTTGGAAGCAAGCTGCAGGAAGGGACTTGAGAAGCAAGACGTGATCCCCTGTGTCAGAGACTGCTGAGAGGTTGAGGAGGATGAGAAATGAACCTCCATTATTTGGGAAGATGCAGATGACTGATCATCTTAACAAGGACCATTCCAGTGAAGTGATGAGATTGAAGCCTGATTGCGGCAAACGGAGGAGAGAATGGGAAGGGAGGAATGAAACACAGTAAGCAGAGAAAACTTTTCTGTTAACATTTTGCTAAACATGGGATCAAAGATACAGTAGTTAGAGGGAGGAATATGGAGTCTTATGTCTGTGTGATCCAGGAGAAGCAGGAGAGAAGAAGAAATTGCTGCAGGAGAGGGAATGGATACTTACAGGAGCAGAGTATATAAGCAGATAAGAAAAGATGGATTCCAGAGCAAGAGAGTCACCCCAAAGCCCTGTCACCTACCCCCCAATATAATTTCTAAGCAGATCACAAGGGTGCCAGGCTTCCCACTGTTAAAAGATTTTTTCCTTTGGACTGAGGCATCTCCAAAAGACCCCAATTAAAATAAAGTCATTTTATACTTATGGCTGATTCCCATTGTTGTATGGCAGAAACCAACACAACATTGTAAAGCAGTTATCCTCCAATTAAAAATAAATTTTAAAATAATTTTAAAAAATAATGAGGGATAGAAAGTCAAATTCCATATGACATTCTTTGAGTCTTTTGGCATTCTATTTTCTGTTTTAGGAGTGTTATTTAGAATATTGACCATTCAGTCGCTCCTAAAATACCCTTTATGAAGACTCATAAAAGTTATTTTAAGTCTCAATTTTAGGGAAAGGTGTGTCCCTTTTAGGCAACTAATAATGTTTTAATCCTTAGACACTAATACGTCATCATATTTCCCTCTTTTCTTTGGCCACTCAGAAGTTAAGAATAAATTCATGGACCTTGCAGTTTGTCACAAGAGTTAGGGGAAACTGAAGCTCTTTCTATCTCTCTGTCTGTCTCTCTCCATCTGTTTTAGGAAATTACCAAGCTGCTGCCTTTCCATAGGATTTTTTTGGATCGACTAGAAGAGAATGAAGCCATAGACCAGGACCTGCAGGCCTACATCCTGCACCGGATACATAGCAGCTCAGAGATCCAGAATAACATTTCTCTTAATGGCAAAATGGACAATACTACATTTGGCAAACTCAGTTCTCATCTCAAGACCCTCAGCCAAGGGTCCTATCTGTACCTGAAACTCACATTTGACCTCATAGAGAAAGGCTACCTAGTGTTAAAGAGCTCTAGCTACAAAGTAGTTCCTGTTTCGCTCTCTGAGGTTTATTTACTCCAGTGCAATATGAAGTTCCCAACCCAGTCTTCCTTTGACCGGGTGATGCCTCTCCTGAACGTGGCAGTGGCGTCTCTCCACCCACTGACTGATGAGCACATCTTCCAAGCCATCAACGCCGGCAGCATTGAAGGCACGCTGGAATGGGAGGACTTCCAGCAGAGGATGGAGAACCTCTCAATGTTCCTAATCAAGCGCAGAGACATGACACGTATGTTTGTACACCCGTCTTTTCGAGAGTGGCTTATCTGGAGAGAAGAAGGCGAGAAAACCAAATTTCTCTGTGATCCCAGGTAAGCCATAGATCGGTAATAGCAGTTGTGAGCCTGTTTTGTATTTACTGCATGGAACGTGGGTATTGGAAGCAGTGAGAAGTGGTCTTCACAGAACATTTCACATAAAGGCGACATCACCTCTGTTTCTTCTTAACATAAGGCTATGATGACGTTAACTTGTTTTGTCACAGTTTTACTTCCGTAAGACTCAAAATCTGCATAGATGTTTAGAATGCTCCCTGCATTCCTGTATTTTTCTAAATACTTTTCTCTGATTTCCCTTTCAGAGAAATCCCCTATAGGGATCACAAGCTATAATCTGACTTTTCAACAAACTTCCTCAGTGCTTTTCAGAAAGATTTGATACACTGTTCACCTCTTTGACTCAGAGCAGAATTCTTTTAAAATTGTGATCGCCCGTTTAAAAGCCAGGCCATTGTTAAAGTCACCAGCAACTGACCTCATTAGAGCCCAATCTGGTCCTAAGATTTATGCTGCAACATGGACTCTTAAACCTTGTATCTGGAAAAGACTCGAAGAGATCAGCTCATCTAGCCACTCTACCTTTAGATAAATTAAGTGTTATTATCCCCAGTTTACTATAAAGGCCTTAAAATGCTGAATCACTTGCAAAAAAGCATAAAGGTAACGGGGGGAGAAAGAAAGAGGGCTTAGAAGAGGAATGATAAGTGTATCATATGTACCACTCCTCCCCTAACCCCCACACCCACGGCAGAGGTCACTGACTTAACCCAGCACTCTTTCCCGATGCGCTTGACTGTGACTTAAGAATCTTTCTCAGTTCTACAAACCACACTCCATTATGAGACTATTTCCCATACTCTTGAGTAGGAAGGACCTAGATCTTTAGCATCCTAATGAGGTGTGCTTTCTACTCCTCCACACACACATAATTCTTTCAAAGAAAAGAATTATTCCTGTAATAAGTTGATGTTATCAAAAGCAGGTGTAGTCTTGATTTCCTAGAAACGAAGAAGACACCAGCAACATAGCTGCCAAATGCAGAGCTTATTCTGGCTCAGAAAGAAGATAGGCCACATGTGACTTCTTCTGTGACTCATCAGAGAGGCTGACCACCTTTGTTCTGGGGTTTTATTGTTACTCCTGGGGCGTGTTCTTCACCCTTGTTAGAGACACCTGTGCTTGTGGGCACACTTCTCAGCCTACTCCCTGCCAACTCATTAGAAAATTAGTTCCAGATTCTAAAGATGATATTAAGCCAGGCAGATTTTGTGCTATCTATCTTCCCTAAGAGTTAAACTTTTTAAAGAAACATTCTGTAGTGGAAAGAACATGAACTTTTGAGTCAGATGACCTGCTTAATAAGTCCTACCTTTTCCAGGAACTGCGTGACCTTAGGAAAATTATATAATGTTTCTGAGACAGTTTTCTTACCTTCATAAAAGGAATAATAATTCCTAGAACTGTTGAGAATTAAGTGAGGTCATGTAGTATAATGCTTAGACTTGTACAGAGTACAAAGAAAGTGGTTGGGGAATGTTCTTTGTCTTCCGCCTCTCTTTATGAAGCTGCACACCTCAGATTGGGACTTGAACCCACAAGCCAGGACTTGAACATGGCCAAAACCCAGTCTTTCAACTGAGATCACACACTTGATTTCAGGACTTAATGAAGCTCAGGTTCTTGATGTCTCATCACAGAAAAAATTCAGTGAGAGACAAAGTGATAGTTAAGTGGTTTTATTTAGAAAACAACACACTTCACAGACAGTATGGGCCACCTCAGAAGGCGAGAGTGGCCTCGAAATGTGGTGTGTTTAGTTTTTATGGGCGGGTAATTCCTTAGGCTAATGAATGGGAGGATCATTCCAACTATTTGGAAGAAAGGGCGGAGGTTTCCAGGAACTAGGCCTCCACCCACTTTTTGGTCTCTGATGGTCAGCCTTGGAACTGTCACGGCACTTGTGGTTATATCATTTAGCTTGCTGATGTGTTGCAGTGGGCAGTACTGAGGATTAAGGTCTAGTGGAAGTTGACTTGTCTGCCATCTTGGACCCGTTTGGTTCTAATCAGTTTGTTGGGCTGTGTCTTCTTTCAAAGATTGTGCCCTGCCCCGCTTCCTTCCTGTTTCACATGCAGTAATAGACCTTTCAGGTTTCCTTTAACTAAATCCCTGTGGCTAATTGGATAGGTTGCAACAGTCTTCTGCTATTAGTATTTGGGGGCACAAGATTAAAAAAAAAAAAAAAAACTGGGTCTGAGTTCTCTATCAATTGTATGTGATTCCCAAGAGGATTTTATTGTAAATCCTGCTAGTACTGCTGCTCGTGTTAATACAGAGTTGGCAGTGACATATTTAAGAAAAAGAGACCAATCTAGAATTGCCTGATAATAAACACTGAAATCAGTTTCCAGAGGAACTTTGCTGGCTCATCTGCTCTCTCATCCTTGAACACCTCAGGGAATTGAAAACTGAGGTCCAAGGCAACCAGACTAACCCTGAATTAAGAGTATCCTTACAACAGATAAAAACCCTCAGGCTCCTAAAGGAGAAAAGATGGTATTTATGCAGCCACATCATGGCTTTCCAGGCTTACCTTCACAACATAGTTTATTACCTAGGATCCTTTTGGCAAGAGGCTGATGCACTGGGACAAGAAGAGCAAACACTTCTAACTTCAAATGCTGTGTAGTCTATTCCCTGGTGGTTGAATAACGCTCAAGACTTCTGAGGGATCATCATATATCCCTCAATGGCAGAGAGTAAACAGGACCAGGAGTTATCAAAAAAGCTTCCTTACATGTTTCATCTCAGTTGGAATTCAGCCTTCTGTGCAGTACTGCCTGGCACCAGCTTTGTTACTAAGTTGTTGATCTCAGACCTTGAGGCCCCCTGGGTCAATGGGATGGAAATTCACTAAGAATTTGTTGTCACTGGCAAAGCCCAGGCTGGCCTTTCAGAGAAACGGGCTGTAATTGCTTTCAGAAGGCTGGTTAGCAGGACTCCTCCAGGCAGCGTTTGCCTGTGCGGCCCCGAGCCCCTACTTTCTGTGCATTGGTTCCCACTCTATTCTCCACTTTCTATCCAGCTTCTCTCAGTAGACCAGGGAAGACCAACTCAGTGCCTCTGAAATCATAGTAGGTAGTGCAAAGCCTGACAATCTCTGCATAAGGAGAACTTTCAGAAGCTCTCTTCTGGCCCATTTTCCTGGGCTTTCAACACTCACTTCTTCACCCTGAATTTGTTGACCTTATTAGGGAATTAGTCACAAATGAGAATATTCTACTGATGCCAAAAAGCAATTGACCTTCATCAGAAGTAGGCCACCCAGGGCGATCCTTTCTGCTAAGTGAAAAGAGTCAGTAACCTTAGGATGGTGCTGGAAAAGGAGCTAGCAGAGCTGGAGGTCAGTGCTTCAGCTGAGATAGGGTTTTCCTTATTTTAAATATCAGACAGTCTGTTGCCCCAGAATCAGGGCATACAGTTAACATCCCGGAAAGAATGACCTAAAGTTGCATACACATCTGACTGCACAGAAAGAGACGAGTTATAGATGCCTTTTCTTGGCTTGGTAATAGGGTAAGGGTATCTGTATATATACACATGTTTATGTTTCTCAAACTGTAAGCAAATTATAGTGCAAAGTCTTTTGTTACATCAAAACTTGAAAGAGTTTTTTTTTAATATAAATTTATTTATTTTAATTGGAGGCTAATTACTTTACAATGTTGTATTGGTTTTGATTTGCACTCTGGATAGAACTTTGCCCTTTGCAGCACTCAGAAGCCTCAGACAGAGCGCTGCCTTCTGTTTCCCTCTGTTCATCACTCTCATAGTCTGTCATACTCTGAAATCAACCTGTCCTGTGTGTTATTCCCTTGGGCACTGAGCTATCAGATTAACTCACTAATAAACTAATCTCTGCTATTATGCTAATGAAAGGGAAATAGAAAACATTCAAAACAACATGTGCATTTTAAGTAAGGCATTTGAGAGATGTCACCAGCCTTTATAGCTCAGTCAGTAAAGAATCTGCCTGCAATGCAGGAGACCTGGGTTCGATTCCTGGGTCAGGAAGATCCCCTGGAGAAGGAAATGGCAACCCACTCCAGTATTCTTGCCTGGAGAATCCCATGGACAGAGCATCCTGGCAGGCTACAGTCCATGGGGTCGCAAGAGTCAGACATGACTTAGTGACTAAACCACCACCAGCCTTTATAATCCAACCTATTGATGACTTTGATTGTTGAGATGTGAGGTTGATAGAGTACCCAGTTGGGGGCCACCAGCCTTGTTGTGCTGTCCAGTTACTGCTTAGTATTTCTACATAGCTTTAGGCTAGCCCTGAATGAATCCCCACTCATTTTTCTCTGTTTCCTATCCTGTTATCTCTGTTCTCTGTTCTCTCTTAGCCTTCCCTTCCCAAGGAACAGCTCTCAGATCAACATTCTGTTGTTTGTATATGTAGCATTCTGACATAGAAATTAGAAGACTCTTCTGCCTTATTTTTAACTGTTCAACTAAAACATTGTAAACTTTCTCAAGTATTGAGCTACGCAGCCTAATGAGGTTTGATTTGAAAGCCTATTTTGGGCTGACCTGATTTCCTCAAACTCAAGAGAATCAAATTTAGACTGGAGGGAAGGAGGAAAAGGCTACTCAAGTCCTACCTGTACCCGTAGGGATAGTTGAGAACTCACTCGATTCTTTGTGGCCAGAGCTGAAATCTTAACGATAAATGTTCTTTAATATTTTTAAAAATTATTTTTACTGTGTTGGTCAGCAAATTACACATTGGAGACTGGTTGCTCTAAAATCCATATCACAAAGCAGAGTGTCAGAGAAGAAGCAGCTTGTCAAAGAGCAAGGAAAAAAGGGCATTCTCCCTGTAAAGGACAACTTATTTGTGCTAGGGACTTGTACAGCCTGGCTTCTGGTAGAATGCTTAAGTCTGAAGTGACCACAGAATGGTGAGTTGAGGATTGTGGTGGTTTTATTTGGTTTTTTAATTCATACAAGAGCCTCCCGGCAGGGTGACCCTTAACCTTCATTTTCACGGAAACACAAACTTGAGGTGACTGCTTCTCAGAGCCATCACAGGCTGCCACAATAACCCCTTGAATAGGTGGACAGATTCTGCTTTCTAAAAGCCTTAAGGATGAATTCAGCAAATTGATAGATCATGGGAAGAAAAAAAAGGCTTGTGGAGCTAAGTCAGCCCTTAGGGTTTGGAAGAGTTAATGCAGAGAGAAGAGAGATACATCAAACAACTTTTTCTAGCACATGACCCTTAGTAGAATGACCTTCTGATATCATAATTTTACTGTGATTTTCATTGATCTCGAATAATTGTAGAAATTTTTCTGATTTGCCAGTAAATATTTTTCCTCTTATTTAAACCAGTTTCTAACTCCCTGTTAGAATCAAGAATAAATTTTATCAAGAATCAAATTTGAGATTCAAGAATAAATTTGAGATTCAAAACTCAAAATAATAATGGAATAACTATATCATTCTAGTGACCCAAGTCATGGCTTTTTAATATAATGCAAGGGGATACTGCATGAAACCTGATGTATATCTTGGAATGTGTTCAGTTTGCCCATGCATAATGGGCATGGCACGCATGCCCTTAAACTTTATAGATTTGTTTCTCTCAGCATAGGTGATAGAACCCACAGCTATTAGTCAAATAGGTAAATTGTTCCCATTGTTAAAAATCTCGTATCTTCAAAGATGGGCAGCAATAATGTATTTTTTTTCCTTTTACAAGTCCAAAATTAAGTTTGAAAAAAGTTGGTAATCAAAATTCTTCTCTAAACCAATTTAAAACTGAGAGCTATTTATTTTTACTGTCATAAAAACTCATGTGAAGTTTGCTAAGTTAATAAACATATGGAGAAGTAGTCCTGCTTATAAAATGGAGCGAAAGCATCATTTTAGGACCTTGACAGGCATGCAAACGAGCCAGCTAATGAAAACACAGAACGGACTTGTACTCTTGTTTTTTGATAGATTTGTAACAAAATATTTGATTTTGTTACAAAAATAATATTGCTTCATGTATTTAAATTATATAAATATATATATATAGCTTTTTTAAAGTGGATGTGCCCAGTCTACCAAATACTGGTTAATGCAAATTCACCTAAGTAGTTGAGCAGAGAAATTTTACGGGAGATTTCTGGTACTGAAAGTAGCATAGGAAATAGAGGCTCATTTGTCCTGTTAAATGAGTCTCTGAAGCAACACTGGCGGAATGAAAAGATGGGAATCCCACAGGCTCTCCTAGAAAACCAAGATCCATGGCACAGCATTCAGGAGTTCCTGCCAGCTTAGTGGGATATGACAGCACATTTTGTTTTTTTGTGTTTGGAGCAACTTCCTTGGCTGTCTCCAGACTTTCAAAAGCAGCTGGAGCTCCACATTTCGTAAAATCAATACTAATAGCCTTCTATTCGCCCAACCATAAGAACCCACAACTGTAAGACATGTTTTCACTGTGGCCATCAGCATATCCAGTTGGTTCTACCACCCAAATTTTGCTTGTAAGTGTCCACTTATCTCCACCTCTACTGACTGCACCCTAGGCTCTCACGTGGACTGGTTTAGTGTCTTAATTGGTCTCCCTTTCAATCCATTCTCCCCCAGCACCCAAAGTGATTCTTAAAAAATACAAATCAGACCATGTAACCTCTTGAAAAATCCTTCAGGCTAATTTTTGTGATTAGAATAAAATCAAAGCCAGATTCTTCAAAACCCTGTATTATTATACAAAGATATCTTCTGCCTACCTCTCTAATGAAGTTCATTCATTCTCCCTGTTAGTCACAGTATTCTGGTCATAAATGGTCACGTGCCAGTTCCTAGAATTTGCTAAGCTCTTTTCTACTCCTGGCTCTTTGCACTCAATAGGTCCCTCCGTCTGGAGCGTGCTTTCCCTCTGTCATCACACAGCATAATCTCTCACTCCTTCTGGTCTCAGCCTAACAGCCACCTCCTGAGACTTCCTCATGTCACTTATCTAAGAAAGTCCTTCCTGGCTTTACTGGTCATAGCAATCTTCTTTCTTTCTAGTCTTTTATCAATGTATTATCTGTGAATACTTGTTTATTGTCCACTTTCCCTTCTAGAATGTGAGTGAGCTCCATGAGGACAAGAACCTTCCTATCACACTCACCTTGATCTTCCTAATGATTGATAGAGTTCCTGGCACACAGTCAGCACTCAGTAAATATTGTAACAGTGAATTAATGAGTGAACAAAGAAGTGATCAGTTCAGTTCAGTAGCTCAGTCATATCCGACTCTTTGCGACCCCATGGACTGCAGCACTCCAGGCCTCCCTGTCCATCTCCAACTCCTGCAGTTTACCCAAATTCATGTCCACTGAGTCGGTGATGCCATCCAACCATCTCATTCTCTGTCGTCCCCTTCTCCTCCCACCTTTGATCTTTCCCAGCATCAGGGTCTTTTCAAATGAGTCAGCTCTTCATATCAGATGGCCGAAGTACTGGAGTTTCAACTTCAACATCAGTCCTTCCAATGAACACCCAAGACTGATTTCCTTTAGGATGAACTGGCTGGATCTCCTTGCAATCCAAGAGACTCTCAAGAGTCTTCTCCAACACCACAGTTCAAAAGCATCCATTCTTCGACGCTCAGCTTTCTTTATAGTCTAACTCTCACATCCATACATGACTACTGGGAAAACATAGCCTTGACTAGATGGACCTCTGTTGGCAAAGTAATGTCTCTGCTTTTGAATATGCTGTCTAGGTTGGTCATAACTTTCCTTCCAAGGAGTAAGCGTCTTTTAATTTCATGGCTGCAGTCACCATCTGCAGTGATTTTGAAGCAAAAAAAAATGAAGTCTGCCACTTTTCCACTGTTTCCCCATATACATGCTACTAATTTTATTTATTTTAAAAATTTGAGAAACTCTTCACGCAATTCAATAGAATACATCTTGTTCATTCTGTTACCATGCCATCAGGAGAAAACAAAGACATGCATGTCAGCACACATCCACTGAACATGTATTAAGTAATATATTCAAGGCTCTATGTTAAGCACTGCAGGGGATACACATATGAGTAAGATAGATCTGTCTACCAGGACTTATAGGTTAGTGGTTTTAACAAACACGTTTATAACCAGCTATAATTTAAGACAGAGTGCTGTACTAGAGGTACAAACAAAGAACTGAGGAACGTGGAGAACGAAGAACTGATGGATCTTCCTGTGCCTATTGTTGGTATTTCAAACTGTGACAGTTTGATGAAGTTATAACTCTTCTGCCTTATAAGCCCTGCCAACTGCCTGAAGACTTCATTGGCAGAGGAGAGGCAGAGAAGTGTCCATTCTCCTAGGGCCCGTGCTGCTTTAGTGGAAAGAAGACATTAGGAAACTGTGAGGCCAACTGGGAGAAAATAAGCAGCAGATTTCTATCTGAGTTCTATGTTTAAAAAGAAAGAATGTCATTCCACCCATTTCTACAAAGGTACATCTTGGGCATACTTCTAGTCTCCTACTTCGCACCAGCTCTTTCATTCCCACCTTGAATATGAAACAGCAAAACAAGCTGACTAGAAATGGATTTTGTATTCCAGTTCCATGAGAAAGCCACGAAAAGAGCATGCCAGGGCAGTTACTAACTAATATGCTGAAGATGGAAGCAAGTGTTTTTGTAAAGATGTGGGTGCCATTTGCAACAGGCTGACTGACTGTAAAGCATCAACCCCCAGATTTAACTGCAGGCAGAATTTTTAAGATGAGAGATGAAAAAGATCAGGATTGTCAGTCTATTCTCAATATTTGAGTCATAGTCACATTCATTTCACAGCTGATCAGTGGCAACAGAGATGCCCACAAATTCAAGGCTGAATTGAGTAGTAAATTAGAAAGTGGATCTGGAAGTCCTTGTGTTGCTCTTCCTCAAACCCATCTACTTGGTATTTATTTTCATGAAACATTTATTGAACTTTACTGTACACCAAAGACTGTACTATACACCAGAGAAACTTAGGTAATTAACATACCCCTTGACACTAAAGCCATTACCAAGGAAGGTCAGCTGCATAGCAACCAATAACAGTGCCACAGTACAAAGTACCCTAGTAACCTAGACAAAGAGAAAATACTTCTCAGGGACCACCCTGGTGGCCCAGTGGTTAAGATCCACCTTGGAATGCAGGGGACATGGATTCAGCCATTGTTCCAAGAACTAAGACCCTACATGCTGCAATGCAGCTTCTGAGCCCATGTGCCCTGGAGCCTGCACCACAGCTAGAGAGTTAAGTGCTGCAACCAAAGGTCCTGCACAATGCAGCGAAGATCCCACGTGCTGCAGCTAAGACCCAACGCAGCCAAATAAATAAATTTTTTTTAAAAGAAAATACTTTTTCAGAGCAAGTAACAGTCAAGTTCAGCCTTGAAGGATGAGTTGATCCCGTTCAGCTGCAGAGGAACAGGAGAACACTCTAGGGAGGCTAGAGAGCGGATGGCAGGAGAAAAAGCAAGTTGAAGATATTAAGTGCCCTTGAGGAATTACAAGAAGCCATAACTAGAAAATATGACATGCAGTCAGAGAACGATAGGAAGTGTCACTAGGAAAAAAGTCTCAAAAGTTTAAGACTTCTCAGTTCATTCTGTAGATAACAGGGAGTCTCTATAATTTTTGAGAAAAGAAGAGACAGTGATCAGATAAGTCTGATCAAGTGCAAAATAGCTCTGACAAGTAGTGTATGGAAGATGGGTTGAAGGAGAGACTGCAGGCAAGGAAACTAGTTACAGGTCTAGAACAATAGTCTAGCTGAGAAATACTAAGACTGCAATGTGAGAACAGAGAGCTGTGTAGACATTTTAGAGATACTCAAAAGCACCTGGTCTTTTTTTGTATATGGGAGGTAAGGGTGGAAGAATCAAAAATGATTTCAGAACTTATCTTGGATGATGGAAAATAGTGAAGCTACTGATCAACATAGAGCGTTCTGAATGGGGGAAGAACGCTAGCGTGAGTGAAGGCAGGAGGAAGAACAGGCTTCTGGAGAGAGGTGAGTCCTATTTTGGACATGTTTATAATGAATTGCCTGCAGGGGAGGATGCACAATTGTATTTAGAAATATGACTTTGGAGAATAGGAAAAGAGAAAGTTGAAGGCATGAGGTTATGGATTGAGGAGTTACCAGCAAGTGACTGACAGTAGAAGCCATAGTAATTTAACAAGGTCATCCAGAGTTCAGAGTATAAAGCAGAAAGTTTGGATGCATGAAAACAGAATAGGTGCTTTTTTTTTAACAAGTATAATTGTTTTACAGACAGTATTGTGTTACTTTCTGCTATACAGCCAAGTGATTCAGTTTTACATAAAAATTTACATTCATTTTTATAGTCTTTTCCATTATGGTTTATCATCGGATATTAAATATAGTTCCCTATGCTAAACAGCAGGACCTTGTTGCTTTATCCATTCTGTGTGCATTACCTTGCATCTTTGAACCCCAACCTTCCACTCTGTCTGTTTACCAGTCTCTTCCCACTGGCAACCACAAGTATATTCTCTATGTCCATGAGTCTGTTTCATGCATGCATGCTAAGTCACTTTAGTCATGTCCGACTCTTTGTTACTCTAAGGATCCACCAGGCTCCACTCTCCATGGGATTCTCCAGGCAAGAATACTGGAGTGGGTTGCCATGCCCACCTCTGGGGGATCTTCTGTTTTATAAGTAGGTTCATTTCAGAATAGGTATATTTAAACACTAGAAGAAAATGGTGAGCCAAGTAATAATTTACAAGAGTAATATTACAGTTACAAAAACAAAAGAAAGTAATAAGATTATGAAATCAAAGATAAAGATTTTTCTGCACTAGGTCTGATGTGATGAATATAATTTCTGCCTATGTTCCATTAGCCAGAACTCAGTCACCTGACCCCACTTGAATGTGAACGCAAGGTCCCTGGCAAAGTAACTGCTTCCCACCAACCACCCTTGACTATGGACAGGAGCACAGACCTTTTGTAGAGGTAACCATCTCTGCCCCATAATTCTAATCTCACTGATGCTGCTGCTGCTGCTAAGTCACTTCAGTCGTGTTCGACTCTGTGCGACCCCATAGACGGCAGCCCACCAGGCTCCCCCGTCCCTGGGATTCTCCAGGCAAGAACACTGGAGTGGGTTGCCATTTCCTTCTCCAATCTAATCTCACTAGGTCTTCCTAAATAATTCCCACATGTACCTCTATAATATAAAGACATTCCACAGCAGCACATGTCATTTCAGCCCACACTGTAAGATAGCTAGGACAGGCTTTAGATTGTACACAGTTCCTTGCCAGCTGGCTGTCCCTGTTCCACTTTATCACATCCTAGCACCACACAGAAGAATATCAGAACACTTAAGTGTTGTTTCTCTGAAATGCTGAAGTATTGTATGTTGAGTTTGCCCTCCCAGGAGCTGATGACATCTGTGACCACACGTTAAGTGACTCTGACAAGAACAATGGAGGACCCATCCATGCTGGAGATATTTGAGTACATTTGTTAGTACTACAAGTAGAGATTTTAAGATCCCTAACTCTAAGGGTTGCTAAGTGAAAAATCTGTTAGAAAAACAAACTTAGTGCCACTGTATATTTTATAGTTGTATAAAACTAAAACAGTTGTATAATAACTGTTAGGCAACTTCCAAACCAGTAAATGGGTGGAGGGTAGGGATGTTGATTCTTGCCTTAGAAAGTGTTGCCTGAGAGACTCCACAGCTCTGAATTCTTTGAGGTACTGGGGCATCAGGTATGAGGAGCTCCTCATTGTCTTACCATCTGTAGTTGTCCAAGGGTGACTATCACTTGTCTCTGATAATTCTGTGTCAAGGGGCTGCTGAAGCCTTCAGCTGGAATTGAGATTGGATCTACCCTGTGTTATGCTGAGTGCGACCTTTCCTGCCTTTTGTTGGGAGAGAGGAGAATGCTGGGGGAGGAATCTTCACTCTGGCATGTGATTGATTCTCTCCTAAAATATGTCCAAGCAAATCTATCTTGAATGTAAGGCTTATATCCTTCTGAAAATCTCTGCTGGACATGAGAAATTCATATTCCTCCTGTTAGCTTGACTTTCACCTTACTTCTTAGGATCTGGTTAGCTCTGGTCTTGTCCCCATTCTCTGCCTGAATTGACAGTACCAGGTTTTCCTCCACAGCTAACTGTGAATGGCACCCATCCCCAATCATTTTCCCCTATCCATGGGCTTCTCTTCTGGCTGTAAAGGTACAGTGAGGTTAGTGGAAGGGCAAAGATTGGAGTTAAGGATAGGGTATCACATTTCACCCTGCTGTACACATTAAAACTCTGAGCACACAGTCATCCTCTCACATGTTTTAAGTCTTCTGAGATTGCTGCTCATTCCTTTCGTTTAAACGCTATGCTAGTGACTACGGAGGATACAAAAGAAATATAAAATACATTTACCTAATATCTCTTGCTTAATTCCCACCCCGGTCCTGAGAGAGAGGCGTTACTCTCCCTGTCTTTCAAAGAGCTTAGAGAGCTTGTCCACTGCTGAAAGCGTGAAAGCAACTGAATTTGGCTTTATTTCAGGGGTAAGGAAGCAATGTTGTGAGTGCAGATAAGGAGTCTGCAAGGTGACTGAATCACAAAGTGACCTCATTATATAAACTAGATGGAAATCCTAATACTTCTACCCTCACCGTGGCTACCACCCGCTGGTCTTTATAACCACATATGAGCTCACATGAAAGTCAGTTTTTATCACCATCATCTGTAATTACAGGGGAAAACACAGTTGTGTTCAGTCATACTTAAAATGTCACATAGACTAGGGCTCTCTCTATTTCTTAACTGCTGTCTCCCAAAAATGCTAATCGAAAAATGTCAAAATTGACAGTTGCCAATTTTGATTGTAAGAATTCAGATTGTGTACTATAAAAATGAACATACTATTCTTTACGTTTTAATCTTATCGAAGTGGCAGCGGAACAAGGTTTCAGAAGACCTTGGATTCTCATCTCTTTATATCCTAGCCAGGTGAGCTGGAGTCTATTCTCCAGTCTTGCTGAGTCTCGATCAGTCTACCACGTTAGTAATATTCATGCCTGTGCCCATAATAAAGGTGTACAGGGGAATCTAAATAAGTGCTGTAGTAATTTTGGAAACCATAGGTAGTGTCCAAATGTACATTTGTACAAAAGGGACTGTTATTCATTCATTCTGCAAGTATGGACTCTAGTTAGCTCAGAAAACATATGTGAGAAAGCATAGCTTCTGTCCTCAGTGGAGTCTCCAGGAAGACGATGTGCAGACCCACCCAGTGCATGGCTGTAGCAGGTGTGACGGTGGAGCTGTGTGCCAGATACATCAGAGCCTAAAGGAAGGAACCACTGACCCCATCTGGGGGGACCAGAGGAGACTGCACAGAGGCAGTGCTGTGAACTGAGGCTTGAAGACTGGGAAGTAGTTTGCTGATGAATTACAGGCAGAGGGAAAGCATGTTAAAAGCTCTATGGTTTACTCCATCTGGAATTAGAAGTTTGAGGTCAGGAGGTGAAGAAATGGATAAGGGACAGATTATGGGGAGGCTTTGAATGCCATGTTTAGATTTACGGTTTAGAGTTTAGATTATGTATGGGAGGAAATATAGAGCCATTGAAGGATTTTGAGGAGAAATTTGATCAGGTTTCCGCTGGATAGATATTGGTACGAGCCAGGGAGGAGGCAAGAGTGAAGCTCTTGCAGTTATCCATGAGAGATGATGTACAGGGAGGAGAAAACAACTGCTTGGTGTTATGCCTGAACAACTGGAGGTGGTTTTTTTTTTTTTTTTTTTTTTAGTAAGTCTTAAGGGGATTTGGTTTTAAGGGAAATCTTCAACTTCAAACAGCCATCGTTTGACAGGTCATTTGGAGGTAGAGGTGTCTGCAGGCAGCTAGAGAAGCAGAGAAAATCTCAGTGCTGCAATGTCATTGCAGTGAGAGCTGAAGCCAGGAGTCGAGGTGAGGGCTGCCTCTAAAAGATGAGTAAATGGGGAACAGAGCAAAGAAGTTATGTAACTGAAGGAAAGTGGAAGAGAAAAGTGCCAGGGTAGTGTCTTAGATGTCAAGAGAAGAGACAGTTTCAAGGGAAACAGTCCATAAGACCTAATGCTGGATGGAGAAGAAAAAGGAAAAACAAAAGATCAAAGGCAAAAAGAAAACCAATTAAGAGGCTGCTGGTGATCTTAAGAGAATAGTGAGGCTAGAAGTCAAAAGGTATAGGGCTCAGGAGTGAGCAGATAATAAGAAAAATAGAAATAAATGTAGACAAGCCCGCATACAGACCCATTCAGCCTGGGTTAGCTAGTGGCATCGTAGTTTGCCAGAGCAGTAAGGTACGAATGGGAGTGCCAGCATGTAACGGAAATTGCTGTTTTACCTTTCATGTCCTCAACACCATAAGCTTTGAGTCCGATGAACTGACCGGAATCATTCTTTCACGAATAATACAACAGCTTGTATCCAAAAAGAAGGAAACTACAGTTGTCACCATCTTTTCCTTGACCTGTGTGGCTTGCTGTTTCTCCTCGGTGCTTGATCAACGACAACAAAAGCAAGCACTGTCCTGTGGGTGGCTGAAGATGAGAAGCATCTTCCCAGGGTGTCTTGGTCACGGTAGTAAGGTGAAAGCACTGGCTCAAAGTCAGGTCTGTGTCTACCTGACGATTCATGTCCTCGTCCTGAGCTTTTCCCTTAATCCTCATAGGCATGGATTCTCCTTAATGGCCTGAAGCATAAATGGTGGATCAGAGGCCTGTGTCAGGAGTTCTTGTCTCTATGGACAGTCAGATGAGTCATTTAAAGTAAATAATTCTTATATCAGGGAGGCTGCAATCATTTCATTGTTAACAACTGGATAGGATTTTGAGAACTTAAGTTAGGGCACTTTTATAAATGGTTCTCGATAACTTAAAATAGCCTATGAACTACATTGGGCTTTCAAGGGCTGTGTAAACGTTCAGTAGCAATTTCTGGATTTTGTGAGTGGAAAACAATTCCAGGCTCATACCTTAAGACAACGAGCTTCCCTGGTGGCTCAGCTGGTGAAGAATCCACCTGCAATGCAGGAGACCCCGGTTTGATTCCTGGGTCGGGAAGATCCTCTGGAGAAGGGATAGGCTACCCACTCCAGTGTTCTTGGGCTTCCCTGGTGGCTCAAACTGGTAAAGAATCTGCCTGCAATGTGGGAGACCTGGGTTTGATCCCTGGGTTGGGAAGATCCCCTGGAGAAGGGAACAGCTACCCACTCCAGTATTCTGGCCTGGAAAATTCCATGGACTGTATAGTCCATGAGGTTGCAAAGAGTGGGACACGACTGAGCGACTTACACACTTTCACCTTCAGATGACACTGATGACTCCATGCAGGATACAGTTGTCTGAGACAGTCTCTCAATGAAGTAGCTCTCTTTCCTTTATGGTCAGTCTTATCTAATCAAATAAGATGACCTGGTATCCACTAGAATCCAGAAACCGTATGAAGCCAAGGTTAGAAGATGGTAGAATTTCCTTTTAAAGCTTTATAGGATGATTCCCACCTAAGTGGGTAGCCTTTCCCTTCTCCAGGGGATCTTCCCCACCCAGGGACTGAACCCAGGTCTCCTGCATTGCAAGCAGATTCTTTACCATCTGTACCACCAGGGAACCCCACCTAAGTAAGACGGGGCTGTCTCATCTTCTGTTCTCCAGGTTCTTTACTGAAACTTTATTTATAAAGGAGGAAAGGAAGGACTTGTTTATTTTTTCAGACTTCAGATTTAGACATCTTCAAATGTTAAACCTGGAAGCATAGCCAGTGTTAATTGTGAGAGAAAATCTTCCAGTAGACATTTGGGCCTTCTCTCAAGTAGAGGTCACCAACAAAAAATTCACTTGCTGTTTTTCCTTCTGTTTGAGGAATTCATTGGGCTTGAAACTGAGATCACAGTTTGATTTCCATCCTTTGTGACACTCCCAAGTGAAAGGAGTAAAAGAGCTGGGTTATCAGTGGCACACAGAACTCTGCTGACTGCTCACCTGATGGGGGGCAGAGGGACAGTTGTCACTCTGCAGTGGCACAGTTCCTACAGACTATAGCAGGGTGGAAAGAGGGCAGAGCCCAGAAGTGACCCCGTGTCCTTTGTTTAATGCCTAATCTTGCTTTGTGAAAATTTTATTGAGAATTTTTATGTGCCATACACAGTGTTTGGCACTGTGGAGAGCATAAACAACTCGAGATTTCTGTCATAAATGTAAATAAAAAGAGATATACAGCCCTGTATTTATATATATACTTTACATATATACACATATATTAATACATTCACACTTAAAAGAGTATATCATTAGGACACTTTAAGCTGGAAGAGATAGAAAACATCAACTCAAATGGATTAAGCAGTAGAGAAATTTATCACTTCATATAACAAGGAGTCCAAAATTAGGACAGCTTCCGGTGCTATACAGTTAGGGCCCAGGCTCTATTTTTTGACAGTTCTCTTAGCTTAGCCTCTCTCTTGGCTTGGTCTTCAGACCAAGTGTGTGATTACAAGAGGCCTGTGGCATTTCTGAGCATCATGGCAGATAAGACAATGTGCAGAGGCAGAGAGAAGGGTTTTCTGTTTCGTGAACAGATTGGAGATTTGTTGGCAAGCAGATGGGGGCTGGGAATGATTGCCATCAGGAAGCCTACAGTCTAGTAGAGGAGAGAGCTTGTAACAGTGTGGTAGATCCTGCACTAAAGGCATAAACAGCCTGTGATGTACCAGAGAGAGTACTCCCTTCTCAGCTGGAGCAAAAAAAAAAAAAGCTAAAGAGAAAGAATAGAGGCTTGGTAGAGGCTGATCAGAGAAGACTTCCCTTGAGGAGGTTTTTAGTGCAGTTTGGGACATATTGAGTTTAAGGTGCTATTGGGCCTCTAGGTAGAGAAATCCAGTAGGCAGTTGGATGTATATTGAGCTAAAGCTGAGACGTCTAGATAGAGGGAAAGGTAACAGGGTTTAGGTAATGGCAAAGGCTCTGAGGATGGATGAGCTAATCCAGAGGACAGACTGGGACCAAAAACAAGATCCTGAGGAAGCAACACTGACATTTAAAGCATGGGTGAAATAAGAGGAGTTGACAGAGACAGAAAATAAAAATGGATCCTTTAATGCCATCTGTGTGTGGGAAGGGTGTAAGCCAACCAGAAGTGACATTTTGTGATATTCACACATGTGATTTGGGTAAAGGACCAGGAAAAGCTCGGAACCTTTCAGTACCATTACTTGCCCAGGAGCGGGTGCCCTTCCCTAAGAAGTTGGGTGAACAAGACAGAGTTTCACTGGAGATATGGCTCGACGTGCACAGTCCTCCACCCACAGGAGAGTTGGAGCATTAAATTTCCTAAAATGAGTCTCTCTCTTTGCAGGAGTGGTCACACATTACTTGCCTTCTGGTTTTCCCGCCAAGAGGGAAAACTAAACCGACAGCAGACAATTGAACTGGGACATCACATCCTCAAAGCACACATTTTTAAGGTAATTAAAGAAGTTGGGGGTGTTTTTCTTTCCATTTCCAGCAGGCGTTCCTTAACACTGTGTGTATGAAGCTGCCCGCTATGTCAGTGTGGTCCCTGCTTTCTGAAATTAGTTTGTTGCAGAGTTGGTCCATCTCCTAAAATGTCTGGCCTGTTCCTCCCTAGGACTATGGAAAGAAAACCACATTTATCATCTCCCAGTTCAATGGATTGCTAGGCTTTCTAGGAAATGAACATGTATAATCGTTTAGGTAAGAAGCATATAGTCATGTATACTTCATACATCAGAGGTCCCCAACCTCTGGGATCTAATGCCTGATGATCTGAGGTAGAGCTGATAAAATAATAATAGAAATAAAGTTCACAATAAATTTAATGTGCTTGAATCATCCCGAAACCATTCTCCCCACCCCAATCAGTGGAAAAATTGTCTTCCCCAAAACCAACCCCTGGTGCCAAGAAGGCTGGGAACCACTGTCCTATGACCTGCCATCTGCTGAGAATAGTCATATAACATTAGTTACAGGTTTTCACAGTGTTTTTCAAAAGTCTCTGAGAGCAGTCACTCTTTGCATGTTCTTATCGTTGTCTTGATGATGATTTTAATACTCCTGGTGCTGTGAATTTCAAACTCTTTGTCTAGAACCAACTGTAACTTTCCTTTAAACTACTTTCCCCATCCTCTTTTGAAATTATAATCCGTTTCTCCCCTAGTCATTTCAAAACTTTCATAAGCTCTTAAGCATCAGCTTTCTCTCTCTCAGCATCCGCACAGCTGGGATGGAGATCCCAGACAAGGGCACACATCTGTCTGTGGGTGCATGTATGCATTCGTTTGTGTATTCAGTGCTTGCTGGGGCATTGTACTAGGGATACAAGAACCAAAAGCGTACAGCCCCTAGTCTCAAGGAATTTATAGTCTAGATAGCAGTGGTGGAACAGAGCACAGAAGTTGAGGAAGAAATTTGTTCTCCTGCTTTTTCTAGTCTGCAGTTTGCTATTGCATCTGCCACCTCCAGTCCCAGTCTCTTCAGACCACTTTTGCTGCCTCTGGACTGAGAAATTCAGGGATCTTAAATAGTCCTCCTGCTTGGACTTCCCCCAAGAGATACTATTAAAGATAAAACAGTTCTCTTCAGAGAGAAAACAGCATGAAGGGCAACGAATTCTCCCCAGCATATAAGCACATAGCTGGGGAAGGCTTTTCATCAGATGGACAGAAGTGAAGCCCACAGTGGCAAGTCCTGTATTTGAATCATAATTGTCTATCTAACAAATCACTGTATTCAAAAATGACCTTACCCAGTGAGCTTACTTAATGGGAGCAGAGTGAGACTATTTTAACAGGCAAGGTGTCTCATTCCATCTTCAAGTGGACCAAAAAGTGCCTGCCAGTTCTACAGACTCCGAGGTGATTATCCTTCAGTTAGATGGGAAAATAGCTTCAGTATTAAGCATCATGATTTTAATCACTTAAGCTTTTAGCATCACCTTCAGCCTGGGATCAGATGCAGAGAAGTCAATGCCTGTCTGTATGCCCTGCACCCTAAAATAAATACCACCTGAAACAGATAAATGATATGAAATTTCATTTCATCCCATGTGACTGTATCCAATACGTGGAAAACAATGTTTACTTATTTTTTTACATCTCTATGACTTGTTTATTTTATAACTGGAAGTTTGTACCTCCTGATCCCTTTACCCACTTCATCTTCCCCTCAGTCCCCTCCTTCCTGCCAGCCACCAGCCTGCACTTAAACCGTACACTCCTGTCATTGACGCAGCGTTATCTTATTTTGCTGCAGACGACATGGTTGCCTGAGATATGACTGGCTCCCTGTGTGTTTCAGGCCGTAAATACTAGGGTGTATAACGTGTGGTGATGACATGACTGTAAGCTGAAGAGTGTGGACTTGGACCATGGTTTTCCTAATGCTGCACTTTTCAGGGTCCTTCAAATGCAGAGTGCTCCCTACCGATCGACTTCTCCCAGACTGCTAGAATTCTCAGTTCCTATCAGCTGAGGGTCATGAAAAGGCAAAGACAGACTCAGTGCTTATAATCAGCATCACTTAGAACCGCCAATCAGCAGTAACATATAATCCACTTTATATTTCTTTCCAATTAGTTTTAAATTTCCCTTATTTTATCTTTGTTCATGAAGAATTGCATATGATGTCATTAATCACCTTAAAAATATAAGGTTGAGGGTCTGTAATTCAGGATATTTGGTATATTTATCAGTTCGTTCAGTCGCTCAGTCGTATTTAATTATTACCGCTATTAAAACTAAACCTGCTGGACTTCCCTGGTGGTCTAGATTAAGAATCTGCCTGCCCGTGCAGGGGACATGGGTTCTACCCGTGGTCCAGGAAGATCCCACATGATGCAGAGCAGCCACGCCCGCACTCTGCAGCTAGAGAGGGCACCACAGTGAAAGCCTGAGTTCCGCAGCTGGAGAGTAGCCCCAGCTCACCGCAGCTAGAGAAAGCCCTCGTAGCAGCAAAGACCCAGCCCAGCCATGAATGAATAAATAATTTTTAAAAAAGAAGAGAGAGGTATTGAGTAGGTTTGTTGTCACAGACTGCTGAGATAGAAACAGTTTAGTTAGCTTGTGCCTATAGGACCAGTCTGTCCCCCTCAGCGGGCTGGCTTTGTTATGCCAGATGTTGTTAGAGCAAGACTCTATTCTCATTTGTTAGTACCACAAACCCAAAGGCTCCTCACTTACTGCCGAGGGTACTTTTTAGCTGGGCTGATCACTTAACTGTGTCTCTGTTTCTTTTTCAGGGTTTGAGTAAAAAAGTTGGCGTGTCATCCTCCATCCTCCAAGGCCTCTGGATCTCCTACAGCACAGAAGGTCTGTCCATGGCGTTGGCATCTTTACGAAATCTCTACACACCAAATATAAAGGTAAATGCATCTATGTTACAGGCAGATTGAAAAATTAACTATGAAACGTAAAACTCAGAGGACATTTAGGAGTTATTTGATTGATCTTTGACTCTCCTATTAATTAACCTTTTATTAATAGTTTGATATATTTTAAATTGTTACATTTTATTCTGTGAATTGAAAATCAAACCTGTTGATCTTCTATAAGATGAGTCTGATTTATAGAATAAGTCCTGCTCCTTCTACGGAGTAAAACATTCTTAGATCACTTTTGTTTCAGTAGAAGTTTTTCTGTCCAACAGTTCACTTAGTGGAGAGTGCACTACAGTATGGATGGTGTTTACTCTGCTGCTAAGTCGCTTCGGTTGTGTCCGACTCTGTGCGACCCCATAGACAGCCCACCAGGCTCCGCCGTCCCTGGGATTCTCCAGGCAAGAACACTGGAGTGGGTTGCCATTTCCTTCTCCAGTTTACTCTAGTACCTGGGTAGTTTGTATAAAGGAGACGTTTCACATCCCTTTCCAAAGGCAAGGTATTAAAAAAGGAACAAATGGAGATTTTAAAATAAAGAAGTTACTCAGTGTTTCTGGGCACTCATTGAGGGTGATTTAAGGCTTCCCAGGTGGTGCTAGTGGTAAAGAACCTGCCTGCCAGTACAGGAAATGTAAAAGAGGCACGTTCAATCCCTGGGTCGGGAAGATTCCCTGGAGGGGAATACATGGCAACCCACTCCAGTGTTCTTGCCTGGAGAATCCCATGGACAGAGGAGTCTGGTGGGCTGTGGTCTGTAAGGTCGCAAAGAATTGGACACGACTGAAGCAACTCAGCGTGCATGCATGCAGATGACTTAAGAAAAGATGACTGATAGGATATAACTGATATTTATGTGAGTATCGTTTCCGTTTGTTTTCTTACGACTAGGTCAGCCGACTGCTGATTTTGGGAGGTGCCAACATTAATTACCGGACAGAAGTTTTGAATAATGCTCCAATTCTGTGTGTCCAATCTCATCTTGGTTACACAGAAATGGTGGCTCTGCTCTTGGAGTTTGGGGCCAACGTGGATGCCTCCTCTGAAAGCGGCCTGACTCCCCTGGGCTATGCTGCAGCGGCAGGCTTCCTGAGCATCGTAGTGCTGCTGTGCAAGAAACGGGCCAAGGTAACGGCTGCCCAGCACTTGTTCTTCCTTCCCTGTGTCTTTTTTCCCATCTTAGACTCGTCCGTATCTCCTGTGTTGCCTCGTGAGTGTAGGTAGAATATACATCAGATCCTATTAGGAAGCAGATCAAAGGAAGAACTGGCTCTGATTACATCCTACTGCTTGCCCTGGGCCCGTTCCAGGCTGCTTCTGGACACAGTTCTAAACTTTTGAGAGATACTTAGGAAACTGCATTTATGAGCAGCCACAAAAAGTCCCCAGCTCACAACCAAGAAATTCTCTTCTGAGCTCAGAGTGAGGAAAGAGGAGTGGGGGAGCAAGGAGTCTGCACTGTGAGGTCTGATCTGAACGGCACCTGCGAACTCTCAGCCTTTCATGTTAGTCATGAACGTAAGAGCAGAAATCAGGCACCCTCATCTAGCCTTGAAGATACCCCTGTAGACGTCTGAGATGACTGTCTGACCCAGAAGCACTCAAGAGTGTTTCTGTTAGTGTATTTAATTCTCTCAAAACATCTCTGTAAAATATATTTGCTTAATAGTACCTCAAGAGCCATTGATATGATAAAATTCAATTTCAAAATATTGCTGGGAAAAAAAAAATACCAGGGGGCTTCCCTGGTAGCTCAGTGGTTGAAGAATCCACCTGCCAGTACAGGAGACACGGGTTCAATCCCCAGTCTGGGAAGATCCCACATGCTGCAGAGCCCCTAAACCCGTGTGCGACAGCTACTGAGCTTGTGCCCTAGAGCCTGGGAATCACAACCACTGAGCCTGTGTGCTGCAACTGCCGAAGCCTGTGCACCCTGCTCCATAAAAAGAGAAGTCACTGCAGTGAGAAGCCCAGGCACCACAACTAAAGAACAGCCCCTGCTCTCGCCACAGCTAGGGAAGAGCCCACACAGAGTGAGGACCCAGCACAGCAAAAGATACAATTTAAAAAATTCGTGTTTTTTAAAAAGGAGAGATGCTGGTCTCAAAAATGTAGACTTCTATGGAACATTTTATTTCCATTCTGAAAACAAACTGAGGATTTGGGTGGGTTTGCAGTGAACTGTAAATAATATACAACCCTGACTATTCATTGGAAGGACGGATGCTATAGCTGAAGCACCAATACTCTGGGCCACTTGATGCGAAGAGCCGACTCATTGGAAAAAACTCTGATGCTGGGAAAGATTGAAGGCAAAAGGAGAAGAGGGCAGCAGAGGATGAGATAGTCAGATAGCATCAACGACTCAATGGACATGATCTTGAGCAAACTCCAGTAGATCGTGAAGGGCTGGGAAGCCTGGCATGCTGCAGTCTATGGCAACTCGAAGAGTCGGACACGACTTAGCAACTGAACAACAACATAAATGACGTCATTCTGAGGTGTCCAGTGTTCTTACCAGAGAAAAACTGGGTCTCTTTCCCAAGACTCCTTTGAAAGCTGGGACCTGGGGACCTCAGTGAAGTCCCTGAGCTGTAAATGCTAACTGTGACACAGAAATGGTCCACCTATAATGTCCTAGTCATTTGGATAAACACCTCTAGAAACAGCATGATAACTGGGCCTTATTGCTATAAATTCATACATATTCTAATCTCAGCTAGGTCTTTCTTATTGCTCAGCTATCATTTTTATTTCTCATTTTCTCCAGAGAAGATACATAAATCATCTATGATCTTCTTGAGACCCCATCAAAACTCTTTTGCCCTCCTACAACTACCAAGGTTGTGTTTGTCTCACTGTGCCTCTATCTCAAAACTCTGTTAATTCTTACGAACTTTTACTTTACTTCTGCCCCAGAGGAGGAAGTGTTTACCTTCCTTTTCAAAATTATTGCCTCCTGTATACATATACACATATACATATATATACACACACACATAGGCTGCACCACAAGGCTTTTGGGCTGTTCGTTCTCCAACCAGGAATTGAACCTGTGACCCCTGCAGTGGAAGTGTGGAGTCCTAACCACTGGACCATCAGGGACTTTCCCACCTGTATTTTTTAATCTCAGTATGTTGATCTTTCACTAACATCGTTTCATTCTTTTTCTAAATTTACGCTACCTTTCTTCTCAGTTTCTACAAACCTACAAATGTCTTCTCTAACCCTAAAGAGAGACGTTCCTCTCTCCTAACCAGAAACCACCATCCCATCTCTTCCCGCCCAAATCCACTGAACCTGTCCTAAGAGTCCTCTCTACTTGCTACCACCGCTTCCTTACTGTTCTTTAACCTCTTACTGTCTGCCTTCCATGAGAGAGAGGAGGCAAGTCATCAAAACCATCAACTTTGGCATCAAGCACAACCTGGTCGAAGCCTGCATTGATACTTGCTTTCTATGAGGGCTTAGACAAGTCATTTGACTTCTCTCAGCCTCACTCTGTTAAAGGTTTAAGAGCACCTTGCACACAGTAGGCATTCAGTAGACACTTGCTATTTGGATGGCTGTGTAGAACTAAAGCTGGAGAGAAACAGATACAGAACTTAGGCTTCGCTTGCTCTAATAAGCACTGGAACACACCCTGCCCACCTTCCAGAAGAGGCTGTTCATCTATTGAGACTTGTGGCTAGGGACCTTCTGGTAGCTTGTTCTTAATCAGGCTCCTCTTTCTGCCTAAACCTGTAACCAACACCACAACTGTAAAAACTGCTGCTGGAACGTAGTCTAGCATTAAGTTCCAAGTCCCTCCAGCCATTTTGGCCAAATCGTCACGATTCCGCCCTCCCATTGGAAGAAAGAAGTGGCATCTGCCAGAGCTTAGTGGTTAACTGTGTGATTCATGATATGAGATACTTTGCTTCCTTGGAACACCAGAAAATTTAAGCTTCAAGATGTTTTTCTTCCCTTTCATGATTTCAAAGACAGTGTTTTGTGCCAGTAGAGCTTATAAACCTTTCAGATTTGAGTCTGAAAAGACCTATTTGAGGACAAAGGAGAGTGTACATCAGGAAAGCAAAGCTGGAGTTTGGGGTCGTTTGGGGCATATTTTCGGTTTCTTTTGATGTGAAAACAAAAGCCTGATGTTATACAAATAGTCTCCCCAGAGAAGCATCTGCCAGAGTTGTAGCTCAGTGAAGATCTAGCCTAAGTAAAAGAATATCACCTGAATTTTCTCAGAAAGTGGTCCAAAGAATATGGGAGAAGATGAATCTTCGTGGGCCAGAGCTGTGCAGTGAGTGGACGAAACGAGACTGGGGAGACAGCCACAGGCTTTTTCACACAGGTTTCTCTGTCGCCTCCCACAGGTGGATCACTTAGATAAGAATGGGCAGTGCGCCCTGGTCCATGCCGCACTCCGAGGTCACCTGGAGGTCGTCAAGTTTCTAATTCAGTGTGACTGGACGATGGCGGGCCAGCAGCAGGGGGTGTTTAAGAAGAGCCACGCCATCCAGCAGGCCCTCATCGCTGCAGCCAGCATGGGTTACACTGAGGTAAGAAAGCAGCCAGTAAGGCTTGGGTGTTTTTTTTTTTTTTTTTTCAAGCTATGTCTTGAAGGAAACCAGGGAAAAAATAATTGCATTATTACAAAATTGCCAGGTTAATATGAAGTAGCTTTTTGGTCATTGGTCTGAGAAATAGGGAGATGCCAGGGTACCTAGAATGATGTTGGAAAGGACCTTAGGAATTATCTAATCTGATTCCTCCTCATCTTCCACCCCTATTTAACAGACAATGGCACTGGGCTCAGGGGGTTATTTCTTGACCTTTGTTCACATGGGTGGCTGGAGTGGAATAGGGAGATGGAATATCAAAAGGACCAGGTTTGAAGCTCAGCTTTCCTCCACACTGGCTCTGGGCTCTGGGCAATGTAACTCATCTCTTAGAACCTTAGTCTCCCACCAGTATAGTGAGGCTTTCTAATAAATTCTTTTTTATAAGGTTGATATGAAAGGTGCTTTGTAAACTGTTAAACACTGTGCAGATGGTATTTTTGCTAAGTTATTTATTAATAAAAGTAATGTAGTGGCACAATATGTGGAATTGGTAGTGTGCTAGGAAATGTTTAACAGCCAGCCTTGGAGAGGGGAGTAGAGTGCAGCAGGAGTGGGGTGTGTGTGTGTGTGTGTGTGTGTGTGTACATACAGACTTAAATTTATTATAAATTTACTGATATAAAAAAACATGTCACACACAGTTTACAAATAATAATGAATTGTGTAATACTCTTAATTGAATGCTTTTGTCAATTTTTGCTAAATTTATATCCATACCCAACCCTGTGGTTACAACTCAACCGTAGTTTGATAAATGAAACTGCACCCGTTTGCTCTTTTCCCAATAATTTTGTCTTTAAATCTGGTGTGTGATTCACTGTCAAACTACATTTTGCCCTCATACAAATTATATTCATTAAACTGGAACCTCTTTCAGCTTTTGCACTAAATCAAATCCTGATCTGCAGAATTTGCCAATTTCCAGAATATAGAGTTTGCGCAAACTCTAGGAGATAGTGAAGAACAGGGAAGCCTGGCATGCTGCAGCCCATGGGATCACAAAGAGTGAGACACAATTTAGCAACTGAACAACAACAGCAAATACCCCCACCATGACTGACTTCAAGCCACCAACACTGAGCAGAGTTTCAAAGAGATGCACAGGAGCACACCATTATGTAAAACTGCCACCATGCAGACACAGTCAGTATAAATAACCTCATGAGCATACGTAATAGTAAAATGTAATTTAATAATTAGGAAGTTATGAGATTTTATATTTTAATCTATTGATGTAATTTCTTTCATTATTATTTAATTTTTTATTTTTTTTCTCTGCTGCCTGGTTTGTGGGATCTTAGTTTCCCGACCAAGGATCGAACCTGGGCCCTGGCAATGAGAGCAGAGTCTTAACCACTGGGCCACCAGGGAATTCCCATCATTGCTATTTAATTGTTTTTAAATCCCTCCCTGTTATTTAGTTTTTAATAAACACCTTTGTTTAACAACCGGCTTGCAAAACTCCGAAAATTGAAGAGCCAGCTTTCATGGGCCAGGACAAGCTGGTTCACACTGCATGGGATGCTTCAGTGAGACAGCCACCTCTTCCACTGACCTGATATGTCCCCAAGGGAATATTAAGTAAAATTGGAACTTTTACTATCTGTGGAAGGTTGTTTAGCGCTCCTTATAGTCAGATTCCTGAAAACAGAGCTGTCATTTGCCTTTGTTGTTAGCAGACATTCTCCTTTTAGTGTCCCCAAACAGTCCTTGTAATTCTAAGAGAAAAAAAATAAAAGAAGATAATAGCTCTACTCTGAAAAAGTACAGGCCCTCAGTTTTCTCCATATTTACTTTCTGGTTTTTGCTTATTGATTTTTTTTTCTGTTAGTTTTATTTTTTTCTGATAGTTTTATTAGGAGGAAGAGGGATTGCTTTTTTAACTCAAATGTGATAAATATGTAATTTTTTAAGATCACATGCTGCGTAAGTTAATTGCATTCAAGGGAAACATGTACACTGTACCGGGTAGAATGCATGCTCATCTTGGCAGCTTTGCATTTTTTTGCGAGGACAATCTGTTCTGACTCCTGTGGTGTGCAAGAGAGTGGCACTGGGTTATCCAGAATCTTCCAAACCTCACGGGTTCACAGTATCAGTGTATCGTTTTCCACCTGAACGTCGAGCTGACACAACTTCTTGTTTCAGATTGTCTCCTACCTACTTGATCTTCCAGAAAAAGATGAAGAGGAGGTGGAGCGAGCACAGATCAACAGCTTTGACAGTCTCTGGGGAGAGACAGGTACCTCTCGTGGACAGCTCTTTCTTCTCTCGTGAATGTACTGTGTTTGTATGGAGACACTCTGCGTCTCACTCCCAGGTGTTTTCTCCGCCAGATCTTTGGCAAGTCTCTCTGTCTTATGGCTCTTGCACTGGAGACCAATTCAGCCAAAGTAAAAAGTCAGGCAATTTCCTTCTTTCAGTCCTCTCTCCCTTTGGATGCACCATGCCATTAGCCCTGGAGTCTTCTTTCAAACAAAACTTTCCCCGCTCTTGTTTCCAAATATTTTAAAAGACTGAAAGTTTCCTTCCAGTGTGCCAAGCCAGAACAGAAAATAGTTGTGGACTTTGTGTGTGTGTGAAAGAGAGAGAGATCCTTGTAGTAGTTAGGAATAAATATTTCCCCTATAGTTAGAAACCGAGAAGTTAAATTTTTATCGATACCTCCAGCTTAAATGAAGCAAATGTTACCGCGGTAGAGTGAGTGGTACCTGACATGATTAAACTGATGCGTCATGAGAACAGTTGGTATCAGGATGCAGAATGAAAGGCCTGCCCCCCGTAGGGTACAGCCCTGCACAGTCTCTCTCCATCTGTAGCAAAGCTATTTCTATATTGCTTGGTACTTACTCCATAAACAGAAGCATCTTCCTTGTGGCCTTTGCAGGAAATGTTTATTGTCTTTCCCCCAAGTCTAAACTGGAACATCTGGAAAAACATTAGTAACCTTTTATATGTTTTTATGAAACCAGGGCAGTGAAAACTATTGTCGCCACAGATATGTGTCATATTTGCCAGGAGAAGGAGACCAGCATTGAGATGGCCAATTTAGGGAGGATATTTTACTAAACAAGAAGGGGGATACATTTTGGTTTGGGTCAGAACGTTATTAAAAATCAAAGAAAATGCTTGAATTCACTCCAAATTTATAATTACCTATTGAACTGGGATGTTTCCACAATGGCACAAATCTTACATCGGTTTCATGGCTTCCTCAACACCGTGTGGAATGGTCCAAAGCTCAGGAATTTGCTTCTCAAACAATCCTTCCCCTCTGTCAGAGCCAAAGGGAGCAGATGCCAGGCAGCTGCAGCTTAAGAGCCCGTGACAGATTAAAGGAAAATGTGCAGCTGGAAACAGCTGCTGTCTCTGGGGCTCCACCCTGAGGGAAGCCAGAGGACATATTGAGGGGAAGGGGCTGGCCGGGAGCAATGGCAGTGGTGTCCTGAGACCCGGAGCTATGGGAGGGGTATGATTGAGGCCCCATCAGTTCAGCCTCCCAGCACAGCAAGCCGTCCCCCCAGAGTCTCCCGTTCCAAGCCACGTGTGTGTGACCGCTGTGGAGGGCAACAGAAGTAGCGGCCCAGTGGTGACAGTGGACAGAAATCACAGACTAGCAATCGCCTGCCAGTGCAAGAGACATAAGAGACTTGGGTTAAGTCCCTGGGTCGAGACGATCTCCTGGAGGAAGGCGTGGCAATCCACTCCAGTATTTCAGCCTGGAAAATCCCATGCACAGAGGAGCCTGGCGGGCTACATATAGTCCATGGGGTCGCAGAGTCAGACATGACTGAAGCAGCTTAGCATGCAATCATAGTGATGACTATCACATATTCTAGTGCTCTCCTTGAAGGAATTCCTTCAAAATGTTCAAAAAGTGTGTGAACTCAGACCTTTTGGGGGGAATTAACCCTGAAATGGAGTTTTAACAAGAAAAATAACTTCCTGGTAAAGGAAATTTAAACCATACTACATCCATTGCCAAAAGTAAAAAAACACACACAAAAAAAACACACAGCTCTTGTAAAAATTATGAAGAAAGGAAAAAGATCAGTGGTTGCTAGGTGTTGGGGAAGATGGGGAAGGGTGAATAGGTGGAGCACGGAGGATTTGAGGGGCAGTTAAAACACTTCATATGATACTGTAACCGTAGATAACAGGTTATTATACATTTGTCCACACACTCACAGGATGTGCAACACCAAAAGTGAGCCCTAATGCAGATGATGGAGTTGGGGTGATCATGATGCATCAGTGTAGGTTCATCAGTTGTAACAAATGGACAGCTCTAGTTGGGGTGTGTACAAATGTGGGGGCAGAGGTGTGAGCCCGTTAAACTGCTCTAAAACAACAAAGCTAATGGAGGTGATGGAATTCCAATTGATCTGTTTCAAATCCTGAAAGATGATGCTGTAAAAGTGCTGCACTCAATAATATGTCAGCAAATTTGGAAAACTCAGCAGTGGCCGCAGGACTGGAAAAGGTCAGTTTTCATTCCAATCCCAAAGAAAGGCAGTGCCAAAGAGTGCTCAAACTACCGCACAATTGCACTCATCTCACATGCTAGTAAAGTAATGCTCAAAATTCTCCAAGCCAGGCTTCAGCAATACGTGAACTGTGAACTCCCTGACGTTCAAGCTGGTTTTAGAAAAGGCAGAGGAACCAGAGATCAAATTGCCAACATCCGCTGGATCATGGAAAAAGCAAGAGTTCCAGAAAAACATCTATTTCTGCTTTATTGACTATGCCAAAGCCTTTGACTGTGTGGATCTCAATAAACTGTGGAAAATTCTGAAAGAGATGGGAATACCAGACCACCTGACCTGCCTCTTGAGAAATCTGTATGCAGGTCAGGAAGCAACGGTTAGAACGGGACATGGAACAACAGACTGGTTCCAAATAGGAAAAGGGGTACGTCAAGGCTGTATATTGTCACCCGGCTTATTTAACTTCTATGCAGAGTACATCATGAGAAATGCTGGACTGGAAGAAACACAAACTGGAATCAAGATTGCTGGGAGAAATATCAATAACCTCAGATATGCAGATAACACCACCCTTATGGCAAAAAGTGAAGAGGAGCTAAAAAGCCTCTTGAAAGTGAAAGAGGAGAGCGAAAAAGTTGGCCTAAAGCTCAACATTCAGAAAACAAAGATCATGGCATCTGGTCCCATCACTTCATGGGAAATAGATGGGGAAACAGTGGAAACAATGTCAGACTTTATTTTTGGGGGCTCCAGAATCACTGCAGATGATGACTGCAGCCATGAAATTAAAAGACGCTTACTCCTTGGAAGAAAAGTTATGGCCAACCTAGATGGCATATTGAAAAGCAGAGACATTACTTTGCTGACTAAGGTCCGTCTAGTCAAGGCTATGGTTTCTCCTGTGGTCATGTTTGGATGTGAGAGTTGGACTGTGAAGAAGGCTGAGTGCCGAAGAATTGCTGCTTTTGAACTGTGGTGTTGGAGAAGACTCTTGAGAGTCCCTTGGACTGCAAGGAGATCCAACCAGTCCACTCGGAAGGAGATCAACCCTGGGATTTCTTTGGAAGGAATGATGCTAAAGCTGAAACTCCAGTACTTTGGCCACCTCATGCGAAGAGTTGACTCATTGGAAAAAACTCTGATGCTGGGAGGGATTGGGGGCAGGAGGAGAAGGGGACAACAGAGGATGAGATGGCTGGATGGCATCACGGACTCGATGGACGTGAGTCTGAGTGAACTCCGGGAGATGGTGATGGACAAGGAGGCCTGGCGTGCTGTGATTCATGGGGTTGCAAAGAGTCGGACACAACTGAGTGACTGAACTGAACTGAACTGAAAACAACAACAAAAAAGGGTGTGAACTAAGTGGAAGACTTACTTTTATTGATATGAATTTCTTATTAGAGTAAAACTTTATGGCCTCAGGACTTTTAAAATATTTCCTGCATCAAAGTATGTAATAAAGTTTGTTATATTAATTTTCATAATATGTACCATATCTCAAGATTGTATAAAAAAATTAATTTCATGTCAGTTTGTTTGTGGTCAGAATTGTGTTGTACTTAATTTGATACTTAGATGAACTAATTTCAGCATTATGAACATAAGATGTTATTTAAATGAGTTAGAATGAAATGCATTTGCAGTATAATTTATAGAGCTATAAAGTTATTTGACTTCAGAAAACTTTCTGAAAAACCATGTCTTCGCTATGTAAGAAATGTCTCTGGAACTCACCACTAACATGGAATAGGCTCTAATTGCTTTTCTGTTGTGCACTGTGCTCAGTTGCTCAGTCGCTCAGTCATGTCTGACCCTCTGTGACCCCATGGATTATAGCCTGCCAGGCTCCTCTGTCCGTGGGGTTTTACAGGCAAGAGGACTGGAATGGGTTGCCATTCCCTTCTCCGGGGGATCTTCCCAACCCAGGGATAGAACCAGAGTCTCTTGTGTCTCCTACATTGGCAGGCAGACTCTTTCCCACTAGCACTGGTGTCTGTAGTGATGGGTTTACTAAGTGTCCATGTTTCTTTCTAACTTACAGCACATAATCATTTAAAATTTATAATAACCCATTGAATCATGTGCCCTCCAATGGCAAAATCTTATTTGTTTCTCTTATATAGAGAGTGAAATATGTGGCCTGCAGCCAGCTGGTTAGGGGCTTATATCTATAACCCTGGCCTCAACACACAATACGTATTAATACACATTTACTTAAAAATGATGGTCATGATGTTTCCAACAGTTTGTATCATTTACTATATTACTGTATAGCCATTATTTTATGTACCATTCCAAAAAGAAAAGAAAAACTCTCTGCCTATAAAACTGACAGAGTTCTTTATTAGCACATCAATTATAAGACACATCCTGACTTCGAGATGTTAAAATGCAGAGGGAAGAAAGTGCCTGTTAGAGTCAGTGAAAGATATCCTAGCATAGAGTGAAATATTTATTGAAATGTAATTTTTACATATTAGATTTTCTGAAAGCAGGTCACTAGAATATTCTGTTTGTTTTCATCCTACTTTTATGGCCTTTGTGTCCTTCCAAAGAGCGTCTGCCTACATCGAGCGTTCACCATCTGACTGACCCCCTCCCATCCTGCAGGGTTTTCACAGATTTCTTATAGAACTACACAGAAGACCAGCACTTAAGGTGACAAGATTGCTCAGTCGTCCCTCCTCTGCTCTGTCTCAACACAAAACCAGCATTAAAAAGCTTCTAGCAACTGTGGAGAACCTGAGCCATCCCATGGTCCCAAAGTAGCAGAAGTTCAAAAAATAAACAAGATACCCTTAAATCACACCTTCATCATCTTTTATCTAGTTTATTGCAACTACCTCCTAGCTGATCTGATCTCAGGCCTTACCCTTTTGTGACTTACCTCGCAGACTTCAACCAAAGTGATATTTCTAAGCCACAGTCTGTCCATGTCACTCTCCTGGTTACCACCCTTCACTGACCACCTGTAGCTTTAATGCAGCCTAAAGAGACTTCCCTGGCAGTCCAGTGGTTAAGACTCCACGCTTCCATTGCAGGGGGCACAGGTTCAGTCTGGGGTCAGGAAACTAAGATCCTACATGCCATGCAGTGCAGCAAAAAAAATAAATAAAAACTAGCATTAAAAAGACCAGTCATGATCTCTGGCCTCCTCTGTTGCCCATCTTCTCCAGTAACGGTAAACGTGCTGTCCCCACCTCGGTGCCTTTACACGTGCTCGCCCTGTGCCTAGAAAGCTGCTCCATGCCCTTGCCTATAAGTCTCCTATTTCTCTTTCAGCATCTGGTTCAGATTGTCATCTCTCCCTGGAGACCTTCCCAGACACTCTTGGTCTGTGTCACCTCCAGACAGCCCCCTTGGACTTATCTCTTTTGTGCTTATCACACTGTATAGCAGTATATTTGTTTATTTGTCTCTTATCCTTACGCAACCCTGAGTTCCTTGAGAGCAGACAGGATCTGACAAATAGCTCCATAAATGCTTACCTAACAAATGTTGTTTTGGATAGCCGTGATGTTTATGTCTCCCCCACCACCTCCAGCCCATTGGTCTTACATGACCTGTCTGTGCTGTACTCTTTCAAGGTTGACAAAAGATAAACAAAAGAACCGTTTGCTCCTCTGCCTTCTATTTAGCATCAGCATTATCCCATCCAAGCAGACTTTGGCTGTTTCCTCAACCCTGAGCTGCATCCTGTCTGTCTCTTCAAACTCCTTAGATGTTTCCCTTTGAAAAAGGACCATTTTGGTCAGATAATCTCATCAGATGCTGACAAGCCAGGAACAAATTCCATTACTGGTCTCTCAGGAAAAGAGATTGGGCTCCTGGCTGTTAATGTTTGCTCTAAGAAGCAGTTTGTTGTTTCACAGAACTGGCTTTGCCTTAATCGTCTCTCTTTCAAAAAGTTTTAACAGTTTCTGATAAGACTCATATAAAAAATCCAGCCAAAGCAACTCCTTGCTCTTGTGTTTTGAAAAGTACAGACCCAATTTTCCATAGTTGTGTTGTTCTGAGATGAAGTTGGCCAGCTGTGTTAATGACCATGTCCAGCTATCAGCAGGAGATTCCTGCCAAATGACATCAGAACTTAAGCAGCAGAGATGATACAAGGAGAAAGGCCGAATGGAACATTCCCTCTCATGTAATGTGTTGTCCAGTGGGTTGAAAGGGGCCAGCCCCAGCAACATGACTTCAGATTAGAGTGGACAGTATTAAGTTTAATTTTCAGGACGGGCACTGTTTGTGAATTTTCAGCTGTGTTCTGTGAGCCATCATTATTGATGAGAGGCTTGATTACGAAATACTGTCTGTATTTTCTCCAGAGTGCTATAGATTCTTTTGCAAAAAAGAATGTATTTGCACATGCATGCGCCACACAACATACAAGACATTGAACGGAGATTTGCTGCAACCCTGCCCCAGCAGCTGCTTTAAACTTGGGAGAGTTAGAAATTTTTCAGACCTCTTCTTTTATGTACCAACAAGATGATTCTTATGGTTCCTAACGAGCTTCAAAGCCAGTCAAGTTCTTTCTCCACCCCCACACCCCCCGCTTTACTGAGATATAATTGACATGCAACATTTAAGGGAAAGGTTGAGGGCAGGAGGAGAAGGGGGAGACAAAGGATGAGATGGTTGAATGGCATCACCGCCTTAAGAGTTTGAGCAAACTCCAGGAGATAGTGAAGGACAGGGAAGCCTGGTGTGCCATAGTCCACGGGATCACAAAGAGTCAGACACAACTTAGTCACTGAACAACAGTGTGTATGATGTGATGATTGTCAGATTCTTAAGCTACTCTTGTGTTCTGACCCAGGAACTGAAGGTTTTTCTTTTTCCCTTAACTATTAGAAATGTGAACTTGAGAAAGAGGGAATATCAATCACTTTGATTTAAAGAACAAGAGACAAAACTTCTCTGTCAAGTAAACAGTCAAACCCATCAGTACCTGTAACTCAACTTGGAAATGACCCTCACCTCAGATAGAAGGAAGCCTCTGCCCTTCTGTGAGGAACAGAACAGAAGTACCTAGGTTAAACGTGCCAGAATAAAACAAAAGAATACACATCAGACAAGGCCTACATATATCTAGTTTAAGAAGGAGTATATCTTCTAAAATAGTCACATTTTCTTTCAGACATCCTTCTATCCTGGAGGAAGGAAAAGATTACTCTTTGCAGGTTTAACTTAGAGAAAATTACAGGTAGTTTTGCTTTTGCATATGAGTCACTTCCGGATAAATTTGGCCAGTCTCAAAGACAAAATGCCATAATTTGTGCTTAGATGAAAAAAAGTGACCATTTGATTTGAATTTCAATTGCTTCCCTGATTAGATCCCAACATTTGCAAACTGAAATCCTGTCTGCACCTGCCAAGTATTATCTTCTTCTGATTTATCACTGGAGTAGGTGACCCTTAGAAAGGAAGAGCCTGCTGATCACCACATCAGGTTTTCAAGTCTCCGTGGGAAAAAAGGTCTCCATCCTCTTTGTTGAAAAACACAACTCCTGCCATTTTCTGACAATGTTTACCATCCTCCCTACCCTCACCCATCTAAAACACTAGGTGTACATGTTTGAAATCCCTGGTTAGAAAGAGACAAGCACGTATTTGTTCAAATATGGACTTACTAGAAGGTATATCGACAGATTCCTCTTAACTACTGTTGAAATAGCACTCAAAGGATGAAATAAGGGCTCTTTAGATCTCCACTCTATCAGAGGTCATAAACATGGACTGGAGCACACAGAAGAATGTTTATGTTTCTTCCTGCACACGGAGTGCCCTTTTTCCTCCCTATAGTTGCTTTTTATCTGCAACTCCATTATTCTATCTTCAGAAGAAAAGAGCCTTTGTCATACTTCTTCTCTCATCTTTAAAACTTACCCTGAACAGTTTTGACCTTTATATAAAAATGGTTGCACATGTACTAGAAACTTCTATCTCAACTGATGAAGAAAAGGAATGAAAACTGGCCTAAAGCTTAAACTGAAGTTTCTTTCTTTTTTTTTTTACAGTTTTTTATATATCTTTATTGTAAAAACTCTCTTAAAAGCAATACAGCAAACTGTTATTTAAAAAGTCAGCAAAATTAAGGCTGCCATTTCTGACTTTGGTCTCTGAATTTAAGGGCCCAGAAGTAGAAATTGGCCCAGAGGTCATTCCTAGATAATTCTTAAAAAAGCATTCCTCTGCAAATACCCTTCTTTCTTTAGTCTTACCCATGCACATACCAGTGAAAGTTTTGTAGCTGAAAGGGGTACCAAAAAAGAGATAAGCTGAAAGCAGAAAAAAGGCAGTCTGGGTAGGATAAATGAAACCAATTAAGTTTTGGTCAGAGGTGATTTTTCAATAAATTTATTATCATAATTGTCTCCATATATGTAAGCCCTTTTAAATGTGGTTCTATTCATTATTTTTCTTTGAAAGTTTCCTTCCTGGCAAGAGTAGCCAGAATCATCATTCTTGGAGGTAAAGTAGCAATTGCATCCATCAGACACAGGTGTGCTGCCCTGCTCCCGGCAGAGGCTGGAGAGGGCGAGCCCCCCTGTCCTGACGCTGCGCTCTCTACCCTCAGCCCTAACAGCTGCGGCCGGAAGGGGCAAGCTAGAGGTGTGTCGTCTGCTCCTGGAGCAGGGGGCAGCTGTGGCCCAGCCCAACCGCCGGGGAGCCGTGCCGCTCTTCAGCACCGTTCGCCAAGGCCACTGGCAGGTAAGCAAGTAGCTACTTTGAGACTGTGTCAGAAAGTCAGTATGCAGAATCATCCTGATGATCTGTACTGGATAGAAAGACTGGCTACTTTTGACTGGTTATCTCACAGCATCCACAGGTTCTCTGGCAGGTTCAACAGATGCCTGCCAACCACTTACTTGCAGGAGTCTCTAACTTAACAAAAAGAAAATGTGATGTATGTAAATTTGTGAAGAGCCAACTCATTGGAGAAGACTCTGATGCTGGGAAAGATTGAAGGCAAAAGGAGAAGAAGGCGGCAGAGGATGAGATGGTTAGAGAGCATCACCAACTCAATGGACATGAAACTGAGCAAACTCTAGGAGATAGTGAAGGACATGAGGAGCCTGGCATGCTGCAGTCCACAGGGTCACAAAGAGTCAGACACAACTTAGTGACCAAAAAACAACTAATAATATTAATAGTTATATGATCTTTCCAGATGTTTACATTCTAGGTAGGACAGAAAAGAAAGCATATTGGTTATAATCTTTGAAAAAAATTGAGTAGTCCTGGGAGCCAAACAGTGCTGAAGAGTTGTAAGAGGCACTTTACTGTGTTCTGTTCAGTGGTAAATATTCACTGCAGGCAGGTTTGCAACACCTGGAAGTCAATAAAATGGCCCTGACATAGGCAGTGACTCGTGTTGGTTCTTCCATTTTGGGATTGTTTAGTCTACATCTTGGCCTCTGTTAATCTTGATTTTTTTTTTACTCAGTGGCTGAGTCAGACATTTAGAATTGAGTTCTCATTTGGCTCTCCCTAAGAAAGTCAGTGATCAAATCCCATGGTACTAGAACCATGCAGAAACTAGAGGCAGTTCTTGCAGTGGCAAGTTTCGTTAGAGGTGATTTGCAGGGAGCTCACGTGGTGTGGGGGTGGCATGCATGTGTCTGCTCAGCAGCACTTTCTGGCTCATCCATCCCCCCTTCTCTGCCCCTGCAGATCGTTGATCTTTTACTTACTCATGGAGCTGATGTCAACATGGCGGACAAGCAGGGCCGTACTCCCTTGATGATGGCGGCTTCTGAAGGCCACCTGGGAACTGTGGACTTTCTCCTTGCTCAAGGTCAGTCCTAGGATGCCAGAGCTTGATGGTCAGTACCCATCAAAACCCAAAGCTTGTGATTTCCAGGGATGGATTCCAAGAGGTGTTAAGAATGATTATTCTTATCCACTTGATTAGAAAGTGAAAGTCTTATCTCCTCTATTCTCTTCTAAATTCTGATGTTCTGATTCTAACATGGTGCCTTTCTAATTCTGACATTCTCTATTTCTTTATGGCCTGAGGGATTTTTGGTATCCTAATCAAATCTACATAGTATAAGTTCTTTAAGTCAAATCAGTACTCTCCCAACTTTGAAGTTTTTAATATGCACTCAATAAATGTTCATCTTCCAGAGACTGTATTTTGACTTTAACTTTGTCAATTCTTTTGTCAGCCTGCACAACTAATACTTTTCTTGTATCCGAAGGAAGCAAATGAAGGTTTAAATGATTGTTGACCGTGGGACCGTATTTGAGGAATCAGGGTGTTAATATTATCCTCCTATTGTAATAAATTCCATTTAACATTTACCAGTATTCACATATTCCTGGTGAATGAGAGGTAAGTTAAAGGAGATTGTGGTCACACCATCCAGAGCCTTCCAGGCTCCCCTCAAG
Source organism: Capra hircus (assembly GCF_001704415.2). Taxonomy (NCBI): domain Eukaryota; kingdom Metazoa; phylum Chordata; class Mammalia; order Artiodactyla; family Bovidae; genus Capra; species Capra hircus. The sequence continues at coordinate 47,355,672 of NC_030826.1, forward strand.
GGCTGTGACCTGAATCACCTCTGCAGACCAGTAATGAGTGATGCGGGAACCTCTGTAGTAGAGAAGCTCCAGTCGCTGATTCTGCAGTACCACCTAGTGGAGCTTGAGTGTTTCATTGAAGCAGGAGGTCATGTGACTGCGACCAGCCTTGACTCCCATCCCAGTGAGCCTCCCCTATGAGTAAACTGGATCTGATCATCCATCATTCATAATTAATATCCACAAGTACATACACTTCAAGAAAAACAAGCTCCTGAAAATCATGCCCAGGCTGGAGCTGCTGAAGGGTAGTTGATGTGGGAAGAAGGCAAGGTTTGTTCTCAGATTTCAAATTATAGCTCAGTCAGAGACTTACTGGATCTTTAGCTCTCACCCCCAAAGATGTGTCTTCACTACCTCGGACTCCCAAAAGTGGGTTCAAACCAGAGAACTGTTTTCCCCATGTGCAAAGTGGATCTTGCTTCCCTAGTACAAACCACTGGACCAACCTGGTTTCACAGTATCTATCCTTCATTCAGAAAACAAAGATCACGGCATCCAGTCCCATCACTTCATGGCAAATAGATGGAGAAACAGTGGACACAGTGGCAGACTTTATTTTTGGGGGCTCCAAAATCACTGCAGATGGTGACTGCAGCCGTGAAATAAAAAGACGCTTGCTCCTTGGAAGAAAAGTTATTACCAACCTAGACAGCATATTAAAAAGCAGAGACATAACTTTGCCAACAAAGGTCCATCTAGTCAAGGCTATGGTTTTTCCAGTAGTCATGAATGGATGTGAGAGTTGGACTATAAAGAAAGCTGAGCACCAAAGAATGGATGCTTTTGAACTATGGTGTTGGAGAAGACTCTTGAGAGTCCCTTGAACTACAAGGAGATCCAACCAGTCCATCCTAAAGGAAACCAGTCCTGAATGTTCATTGGAAGGACTGATGTTGAAGCTGAAACTCTAATACTTTGGCCACCTGATGCAAAGAGCCGACCTATTTGAAAAGACCCTGATCCTGGGAAACATTGAAGGCAAGAGGAGAAGGGTCAACAGAGGATGAGATGGTTGGATGACATCACTGATTCAGTGACTCAATGGACATGAGTTTGTGTAAACTCTGGGAGTTGGTGATGGCCAGGGATGCCTGGCATGCTGCAGTTCATGGGGTCGCAAAGAGTCAGACACAACTGAGCGACTGAACTGAACTGACTGATCCTTCATTCTGCTGACATGGGTGTTGGGGAACAAGGGGGATATGCCTGGATACTCAGGATAAGACATGGCAGGAGTAAATGTCCCAGAACAACCCAAGTCTGCTGGAAAAGGGAGGACCCTTCACCACAGGTAAGCAGTAGATGACCACACAGGGTCTGCCGCACACCCATAGGAGAAGCTCATCAGATGTCGATGTACAGCAGAAACCAACACAATATTGTAAAGCAATTATCCTTCGACTAAAATAATAATTTTTAAAAGGAAGATCATCAGACAGATTTCAGAGAGTCGTCCTCCTTCACTGCAGGCATTCTGATCTCCATACTGTTTCGTTCTTTCACATTTAAATCAGAGACTCTCTCTCAATGAATTCTACAGATGTATATTTAGCCTACATTATTTGCAAAACACTGTGCTAAGAACTGTGATCTTTTTTTAATTAATACACTATAATCCGTGTCTTCAAAGGGTCTATAATCTGGCAAGGAGGGGATGAAACAAAGATAAGTAACTGCCTTAAAAAGCAGATAATCCTGAGTGTGCTGATAAAGATATTTGAGTTAGAACAGGACAGACTTTGAAATTTGAGTAGGAAAAATGTTCTGTATTCAGGGAGGGGACATAATGTAAATGAAAGGTCAGAGAAGAGGAAAAGGTACACAGCAAGACCGGGGAAATAAGCAAGTTGTCCGGTGATGTACATGAGGACTGTTGGAAACGTATATGGAAAGAAGTTGAAAAGGAAGAGATTGGGGCTTCCCTGGTGGCTCAGTGGTAAAGAATCCGAATCTGCCTCCCAGGGCAGGAGACATGAGTTTGATCGCTGATCCAAAAGGACCCCACATACTGAGGAACACCTAAGCCCATGCCCCACAACTATTAAGCCCGCGCTCTAGAGCCCAGGAGCTGCAACTACTGAAAGGCTGCCTGCCCTGGAGCCCGTGTTCAGCAACAAGAGAAGCCGCCACAATGAGAAGGAGCACTGCAACCAGAGAGTGGCCCCCGCTCTCCACACAAGAGGAGAGCCTGCACAGCAGCAGAGAGCACAGCCGGAAATGAATAAGTGAAGAAAGTCATGCTAAGGAAGGGAACAAGTATTGTAAAGTAGAATAAAGTAAAAATTAAAATTTAAAAAAAAAAGAAAAAAGAAAAGGAACAGATTAAAAGAGTTTAGACTTCTCTGAAGGCAATAAGGAGGCTTTCAAGATTGTTTTAAAAGGGAATCAATCAATGCCAGAGTTGTGCTTTAAAAAAAAAAATCTGGCAGTAGTATGAATAGTTGAGTTGATGAAGAGATGATAGTGGACCTGGGGATCAATTAGGAAGCCATTGTCATTGAATAGATAAGAGGCGATGCCAAATCCAGGTGCAGTGGCAGTTAGCATAGAACAGAAGGGCCAGTTGTAAAAAAGATTGTGGATATAAAGATTTATCATATGTAAGACATATTGATAGATGAGTTGACGAGAACTCCACAAAGTTCTAAAATTGAGACTTGGTTTGGGATGGACCTCTCAGTTCAGTTCAGTCACTCAGTCATATCCGGCTTTTTGCGACTCCATCAACCACAGCACGCCAGGCCTCCCTGTCCATCACCAACTCCCAGAGTCCACCCAAACCCATGTCCATCAAGTCAGTGATGCCATCCAACCATCTCATCCTCTGTCGTCCACTTCTCCTCCTGCCCTCAATCTTTCCCAGCATCAGGGTCTTTTCAGATGAGTCAGATCTTCACATCAGCTGGCCAAAGTATTGGAGTTTCAGCTTTAACATCAGTCCACACACTGCTATATTTAAAATTGATAACTAACACAGTCCTACTGTGTAGCACTTGGAACTCTGCTCAATGTTATATGGCATCCTGGATGGGAGAGGAGTTTGGGGGAGAATGGATACATATGTATGTATGGCTGAGTCCCTTTGCTGTCCATCTGAAACTATCATGACATTGTTAATCAGCTATACTCCAATATAAAAATTTTTTAAGTTTTAAACTAAGTAAATAGATGTTTGAGAGAACTGCGATTCTATTAACTGCTGGGAGAAGGAAAGAGAGAAAAAGGTTTCAAATTTTCAGAGTAAATTGAATAATATATTTTTTATATGTATCTCCTTTTCTTAAATTCCAGCTTCCCTCATCTTCGTAAAAATCAGTTTATCTGTAATATATATCCAGAACCTTCTTATTCTGCTTATTCCACCACTGGAGACTCTGTCCAGGAAATTTATAGATGCTGCATCTGAGAAACCTCCTTAGATTCTGTCCCATATTCATTCAAATTCATTCCGTGTTAGAATCAGCATTTGAGTCGCAAACTAGAGAACCCAGTATATAGATGACTCTCCTCAGGGTTAGGAATATGGTACCATCCAGCCCTTCATCCTGTCATGGGAAGCCAGAATCTGGTTATCTGACGTCTTGGGACACAGAGGGGATAGGCCACGTGACTGCCGAGGAGCTCCAGAGCCTGGCTGTGGCAGGTCCCGAGCTTAATCTGACATCCAAATCAGATCTGACATCCAGCGAGGAGGCAGCCTGAAAAGTGTACTGTGTGTGCAGTAAGTTGATCTCATTTTGTTAGTGAGCATGACACGCCAACTGTGTGGAAAGAGTCAACTTAGGTACTCTTCAAAACCCGCAAGGGAATGACAGGCTCTTTGCCATCCAGGAGCTTGCAGTCTAGGCTGAGGACCAAATGTAGATTGAATTTTAGACTAATTACAAAACAGTGTGTCAAGTATGCTTACTCCTAGAGAAATGTTGAGGGAAAGAAGATGCAAAATATAAAATAGGCAAAGCGAGTGAGGGTGGAATTGTTGAAGGCTGACTAGTTTAATTAAACTCCTAGTTCCCTTCCTGGCCTGGGCCCAGCCTCTTCCCTTGAGTCCATTTCCCTCCCACTCTAAGGAGGGAGAAGCTGGCCTGGTGCTATCATCAATGATAAACATGTTCTGAGCTCCTTATTCTATGAGAATCTCTCAAGGAGTTTATACTATTAAAAATGAAAGACTTTTGCTGAGTTCAGAAAACATTCTCTGAGAATTTATTACTTTAAGTGGCATACATTAAAAAAAAAACCAACAGAATAAGGTGACATGTGTCAAGCAGATTCAAGATGAGGTAACAGTGAGCAGGAGAGGCCTCTTGGAGACAGGGAGGTTTGAGATGGTTCCTAGAGAATGGGGGGAATTGAGGCAAGTCCCATATGGGGAAAGAAAAGGTGTCCACATGTGGGACCAACATAACCGGAAGTGAGGGTACAGGAACACTTGTGGGGGTTTCTCAAGGCGGGGAGCATATCCATTTTGGCCCAAGTAGAGGATTCTCACCGGGGAGTAGTGAAATTTCTGGAGAGACAGTAAGCTTCGGGAGAGACCTAGGATGCAGAACCTAGGATGTCCAAAGAACTGGACTCTTCTACTGACCACTCAAGGCAGCAGTTTTGTTAACAGTTTTATTAAAAGGTAACACACCAGAAGCAGAAGCTGTGCTTTGGCCAAATATACGCCGTAAATGGCTCAGTGGTAAAAAAAATCTGCCTGCAATTCTGGAGACCTGGGTTGGGGAGATCCCCTGGAGGAGGGCATGTCAACCCACTCTAGTATTCTTACCTGGAGAATTCCATGGACACAGGAGCCTGGCGGGCTACAGGCCATGGGGTCGCAAAGAGTCGGACACAACTGAACACACGCGCACACCTTAAAACCCAGCTTTCGTTCCTGCTGTGAGTTCCCCTGTTGTTCCTGTTTCCTCAGCCCTGTGATGTGCTTGCTCTGTAGGTGCCTCCATTGCTCTCATGGACAAAGAAGGACTGACCGCCCTCAGCTGGGCTTGTCTGAAGGGTCATCTCTCGGTGGTCCGTTCTCTGGTGGATAACGGGGCTGCCACCGACCACGCCGATAAGAACGGCCGCACCCCACTGGATCTAGCTGCTTTCTACGGTGACGCTGAGGTGGTGAGTGCCTTTAACCAGCCCCCAGGGTGGGAGGAGGAGGGAAGGTTCTCCATCCACAGTGTTGTCTGGGGTTGATGATTCCTGATATGAAGTTCTCAGATCTGTACTTGCTTGAGCTCAGGAATATTCCAAACACGACTGAAAACCAGGAACAGGGATCCGGCCCTGGAATACCAGCGCTGTCCCGCCTGGTTCACACCTGTGCTGTGCTCAGTGGCTTCAGTTGTGTCTGACTGTATGACCCCATGGGCTGTACCCCGCCAGGCTCCTCTGTCCATGGGATTTCCCAGGCAAGAATGCTGGACGGGATTACCATTTCCTCCTCTGGAGGATCTTTCCGACCCAGGGGTCAAACCCGTGTGTCCTGCATTGGCCGGCGGGCTCTTTCCGGCTGCACCCTGGGTTCACACCAGCAGGTAACGAAAGGGCAGGCAGCAGCTGGAGCCCTCACACCTGGGTTGACCATGCTGCTTGATCACGTCCTAGGTCCAGTTCCTGGTGGATCACGGGGCCATGATCGAGCACGTGGACTACAGCGGAATGCGCCCTCTGGACAGGGCTGTGGGGTGCCGGAACACATCTGTTGTTGTCACCCTTCTGAAGAAAGGAGCCAAGATAGGTAGGAGAAAGGAGGAAGGTGCTGGCCATCTGTGCCCAGCGGCCAGACTGGCCCAGTGGTCTGGCTGCCCTGAGCGTTCGGCGTGAACGTGTATAGTCTCCCCTCTGCCCGGGCCCAGTTATTATCCGAATGAACAGAAAGATTCTTGGCCCAGAGAAGAGCCCTGGTCTACACTACCCTGTGTCCAAAGTCACGTGGTTATCAGCCATGCCCGAGTCGCCTTAGCCAGGAGGCTGCTCTGACCTTAAGTGCATCTCAGCGCTGTTGCCTCGGCAGCAGCCCCGCCCTGTGAGCATCCTGGATCCCTGTGATGCCACGAGCCTTCGCTTTGCCCTGCTCTGTATGTGCTTCGGACTGTTGGGTCCCTGCGGCTGCTGCCCCCTCCGCTGCCCCTCCCACGGACCCGTAGACGAGGGTTGGCTGATATGCTGGCTTTTTTGCTGCCTGCCTCTCACTGCTGCTTTTTCCTTCTTCTTTTTTTTTTTTTCACCTTCATCCATTTTTTTTTTCCTCTCCTACAACTTTTTGTTTTCTCCTTTCTTTGAAGGTTGTCAGACGTTACCGAGTCGCCCACGAGGTATATTTCACCGCTGTCAGCATCAGGCGTGGTCTGATGGCTTGGTCAGCTTTGCCTTCTCCTCTTTGATTTAGCCTGCATGAGTCCCCAACACCTCTAATCTTTTAATTTACTTCACCTTAAAAGAAGATGTTTTTTTTAAATGACTGTTGTAGAGAATAACTTGAACTTTTGATAACTAACCCAGAAAAGCTTAGTTGGTAAATAATTCAGGCATCTGTAAACTAATCGAGTTAACCTTTTCTTTCTCTTTGTGGGTAGAGTGGTCCTCTGTCCCGATGGCTTGTTTCACACTGGAACAGTTCAGTGTGAATCCCAGGGGTCCTATTCGGTACTTACAAATTAAGGGAGCCTTTAGAAGTGTTCATGGTTTCCCTTCTGCAAAGTACGTGCTTAAAAATTAAACAGACTGAACAGCTGGGGGTTTTGAGTCCCAGATTCTGAAATAAATTACCCTTTTTGGATTTTTTAAAATCTTACAGTGACATTTAACGTAAACCCTTTTCTCCCAAGTTCCTTATTTAAAGTAACTCCAGACTAAGCATCGCTTGCCTGAATACAACACGCAGGCTCTGCTGCCCTCCGATGGTGCAGACTCTGACCGTTCAGAGATTCTTATTTTAAGGTGAATACAAATCCAACGCGGCTTCTTGGCAGTGGGAGGCGCTGAGACACTCCCAGTTCTAAAAGACGAGGCCAGTGTTGTGGAGCAAGTTGTTCTCTCAGCAGAAATCCCCCCAGGGTGTTTTTTTCACCTAGCTTCCTACCACCCTTACATTGTATGAGTTTTTTACCCATCATGCATCCTGTACACTACAGGTCCAGCCACATGGGCGATGGCCACCTCCAAACCAGACATCATGATCATCCTGCTGAGCAAGCTGATGGAAGAGGGTGACATGTTTTATAAGGTGAGGGGAAGAAGGAGGTTTCTCCAGATGGCCGCTGACTTCCCTGCACATAGACGTCACCGGAGTCTTGGTGGAAGGGCGTTGCTGTCAGTTCTCCTCCTTGGCTCTAGAGTCATCAGGGGAGTGCCATCCCTCAGTGGAGGGCTTAGAAGCTGAGGAGCCCAGATTCTTTCTTTCTCAACGTGGGCCTGCATGTGCCCACAGCTGAGCAACCTAAAGACCTGGTTTTTATCTGGTCGCTGATAGGCGGTGCCATAGATTCTACATGGAGTCTATTTACCGGAGCCTGGAAACCATGGGACAAGGAGAAGAAAAATAGGCAGTGCAGATATTCCCAGTCTGCGGGCAAGAGGCATTAATTTTAGCTTTTATATTTACTATATGTGTAGATTTAAAAGCCTGAGGTAATAATAGCTTATCGGCACCCCTGAGTAAGATAAGGAAACCGAGACAAAGAGCAGTTATAGATTTACTTGAAATCATTAGCTGAATGACAACAAAAAAAGATATGGAGTCTTGTATTCACGATTCAGGCTGAAGGCTCCATACCCTAACGCACACAAACTCCCAGGGCTGTAGGAAGGCCGTTAAGAACTTTCCGTGTCAGTCATCTCATTGTATGAGGACTGAACCTTCTCCTCCTGAAGGTAGATACAAATCCAGCCCAGCTTTTGGCAGTGGGTGTCACTGAGACATGCCCAGGCCCAGAGATGAGGAAATGACTGTGACACACATTATTTCCACCTTATGTAAGGAGTACAGAGCTCCTGTGAGTAGAGTTGTATTTCCTGAGGACCATTGTGTGGAAGCCTGATAATCTAGGTCCCTTAGGCTTCTAGGAAACGAGCTCTGGCCCAGTCCTGATTTTACACGACTTCACAGAAGGGCCTCTCTAGATGTTGTGCCGATGGACTTGAGAATGGCGGTGCTGTCAAGAACCTAAGCCCTCTTTATGACGTAACTTCTGGCATCCTGAGACAAAGCGTCCTGCCTCCTAAGGAGAACAGCCAGAGCTCCTCCTGTTCCCACCCAAAATTCTGCCTCGGAAGACTCCAAGTCTGTCCTCAGTGAAAGAGAAAATACAAGCTCAGGATCTCTGGCTGGAGTTACAAGACACAGAAGGAATGGAAGGAATAAAAAGATGAGCCAACAGAATGGGAGATGCCTCCTGCAGCATTCTGGGCTCTGCTTACAGGTTTTCAGAAGGAAAAAGAAAAGTTCAAGGCCCTGTGACCCAGGTCCCTCGGTGACACATAGATTTACTTGGAAAATGCCTCCTACCTAGTCAAGTGGAATCACAGATTCCCAGTTTCACTTATCTACCACCACTGTACCCTATGCCTCTTTCAAAAACAGAGAAAGACTCACTGAGACTATTTTAGCAGTAGTATTAGGGAAGCAACAGATAGACTGGTTTAGCTCCCACATCCGCTGTGAGGAAGAGCATGGTCTTTTCTAGAGGACTGGCAAGGTGGAACAAAAAGAGTTTTCCAGATAAGCCGAAGGTCAAGAAATAGTGATAAACTTGGAGCGATCAGGACTAGGGAAATGCTGTGTCCCAGGGAGATTGGGCCAAGAACAGGCTCCTTTGAAATGAGTACGATCAGTCGTTTGGGAATCCAGTTGGGAAGCCGGGGCTCCAGGTCTTTCATTTGCCAAAGCTTTGTGTCTCTGGCTTGTGTCTTGGGAATCTCCCTCACCACGCCTTGCGTGCCAGGCGAGCTTCCAGTGGAAAAGATGGGACCTTGTCCTTGCACCACTGGGGTGGAGTTGGGGAGGGCGAACCCTGAGTGGTAACCGTGGAGGAAGGACGGGAACGGGAACAGACCTCCTCAGCTGCCCAGCAGACCGACACTGTGTTTTGCCGTCTTGTGCCCCCACTAGAAAGGTAAAGTGAAGGAAGCCGCCCAGCGCTACCAGTATGCCCTGAAGAAGTTCCCTAGAGAAGGGTTTGGTGAGGACTTGAAAACCTTCCGGGAGCTGAAGGTGTCTCTCCTCCTCAACCTCTCTCGATGTCGCAGGAAGATGAACGTAAGTGCCTCTCATCCCAGCTCCTTTCCACAGCCCTGAAAGTTGATGATCCATGTCATGCCCTGGCTTTTAGCAGGCCCCCAAATCCTTGTCTGCCCCATCTGGAACTTGGTTGTCCTTCACAGAGCACTGACATTTGCGATTTGAAAGAAATCAAGACTTAAGTATTACGATCTGTATCTCAAACTGTAAAAAATGAATTCTGTGGGTGCTTTGTAGCTTTCTGAATTTTCCTGATTCCCACTGAAAGTAATTGGAATACTCATCACCATCCTGCCCTGCCCCCCAAGTCAGGTTTCTGGTCTTTGGGAAAAGCTGAGCACAGTGGACCCTGGAACTCCTAGCTTCAAGTAGATACAATTGTAGTCATTCCCTTCCATTCTGGGAGACCCCCTCATCATTTAAGGAAGGGCTGAAGAGAGGGCCCAGGACCACGGACTTCAAGGTTTAATGTCTAAGGCTAATCTTAAACTTTCACTTCTTTCCTCATCCTTTTATTCTCGTGTGCCAGGTCCCTTCTTGTCACAGGAGGAATCTCAGAACTCCTCCTGGTCCTTTGGTTCATTAGTTTAGTCCCTAAGTCATGTCCAACTCTTTTGCAACCCCATGGACTTCAGCCCACCAGGCTCCTCTGTCCATGGGATTTCCCCAGGTGAGAATACTGGAGTGGGTTGCCATTTCCTTCTCCAGGAGATTGTCCTGAGCCAGGGGTCAAACCTGCGTCTTCTGAATTGGCAGGTCCACCAGGGAAACCCCTCCTGGTCCTTTATTATCCTCTAAATAGCCCTTGGTTCTTCTTGCCTGCCTAGATACAGCCTGTGATGCCCTCAGCCGCTGCCCTCTTGATATGCAAACACTGTTGAGCCAAGAACCCTCTCTCAGATCCTAGGAATAGCCAGGCTCATATCAGGAACCTCTGACATCCACCAGCCTGAGGTCTCAGGTTCCTCAGGAGACAAAAATAATCCTAACCAAACAGGAACATTTGAATAACAGAATAAAGAACTCAGGTGTCCAGCAGTGACCTTATAGCCTCTGTGGCAAGAGATCTGCTGTCAGCTCCCGAAAAATGACTTTTTGATCATCCATCTAAAAGCTGGCAGTTAAAAGAGCCCTGATAAATAAGCAGACTTGGGTGTCCCCAAGAGCACAGCGATGCCGTAAGAGGCAGAGCTTTTCTAGGTGCTGAGGAATATGGGGACATGGCGGAGGTTCTCAGGGGGAAGCAGTGAGGTTCTGACATGAAACAGGAGACAGAGCACCGAGGCTCTCCTGCAGCTCCAGCTAGTGAGCGTGAGATGAAGCTCCGAAGCTGCCACCGACCTCCTGGCCACTTTGTGCCTCACAGATACTCTGTTTCTTAAAAAAGTTCTAATCATCCCAGAAATAATGATCATCACAAAAGAAAAAATTAACAGGTTAGGTTGAAAATAGTAGAGCTGGAAGCCGATGCTATAAGATAGGAGATTTTCTCTTAGGCACCACATCACATTGCATCCCAGGGCCACCTGAAATCTGTCAGCTTTGGTAGAAAGTTGCCTGTTAACTTTTTTTTTTGTTTTTTTTTCGTTTTTACCTCCACCACTGGGCCTTTGCTCTGCTTTAGGAATCACAAGCTTAACCAGAGGCTACTGTGCTGTCCTATGGCTTTGATATTAAAGAGGAGAAAACCTTCCCCTTTTAGTGGGTAAGGGTGTCTTGAAAATGATGGCTTCATTGCCGTGGTTCCTGTTCCCAGGGCTCCTTAAGATCAATGAGAAACCGTGTTCCTCCAGGGAACCTCAGTGCTTGAGAGATGAGGTGACAGCAGAGACCCCAGTCACAGCCCGGCTTCTCTCTTGTTTCAAAATTGTGTTTTAAACTTTGAATGTTTCCTAAGCAAGGAACTGGTTAAGAGAAGGAGCAGGCCCCAGAAGCCTCTGTGAAACAGAAGGGAAACTGCCACTCCTTGAGCACCTCCTGTGTGGGGGACTTTCAGACACTTTGTTGCTCTTAGTCCCACCTGGGAGGTCGGTGCAGATGAGAAAACACGGGGCAGGCTCTGCGGGCTTACAGAGCAGAGCTGAGAACTGAACCCAAGCCTGCCTGACACCCCTCTGTCCACTCCCCTTAGCCAGTCAGTTCTTTTTCACACAACCCCATCTTCCTGGATTTTTCTTGCCCCTTTAAAGCCAAGGAATAGTGGGGGAGGCAGGAAGAGGGGGTTAGGATGAGGGTCCACACGAGATGCCGATGTGTGTGTTTGCCTCATACACAGGTGTGCAACAAGAGTTCAGGTTTCCAAATTCAGGAGCTTCGCTGGGTTGACATTTGGCTTCTGGGACAGAAAGAACGTTGTTCCAAAGGCAGAAAGAGGGCAGACGAAAAACATTTTTGTCCTTTAGGGCAGATAAATTCCCAGGAGCCATTGCAGGGCCACACAGGGCAAAAGGCCAAAGGGACTTGCATTCCACGCCAGGCATGTGGAGAATCCCAGGTGCCCCACCCATAAATGTCAAAGAAATGTACCTATAATCTGTTTTATTCCCAAGCTGTCTATTTCTCATATCTCTTCAATGACTTATTTGCACACCTATTGTAATGACAGGATTTTGGAATGGCGGAGGAATTTGCTACTAAGGCCCTGGAGCTGAAACCGAAATCTTATGAAGCTTACTATGCGAGAGCAAGGGCCAAACGCAGCAGCAGGTGAGGAGAGAGAGAGAGGGTGAGGAGCAAGAGGTCTCTTTCTGGAAACTTGGCCAAGGTGACATCGGCCACCCTGGGGCATCTGTACCCACTGTGTCTGTCCCTGAGGACTCTCAGGGCCAAGCTTTGGGGATGGCCCCCCACCCACCCCAAGCACAGAGGGCATCTTACAGCTGGCACACCTTTGGGGCTGTGGAGATCTAGAGCATTGTACTGTGGGAGAAAAATGCCTTTTCACTGTTGGAGACTGGCACCTCCTTCCAAGAGGCTTCTGCCATCTCTCAGTTGCTTTTTTAACCCCCAAACAGCACAAAGAGACACCGGTCTCTTGAGAGAGAGCAGAATATCCTCCCAGCCCTTCTAGAGGGAAAAGTAGGATGGGTCATGTATCACAGACTCCTCTTTCTTTGCTTAGAGGCATTTGGGGGGGGTCCCCAGATCAGTTAGTCTTCCTTCTGGGGCTCCCCTCCAGTCTGACGGCATCAGACCTCCTTCTCACCTACCTGCCCCTCCCAGCACCACACCATAAATGCATGGAACACAGGAGGACCTGGGGCCAGGACTGTGAGGGCCCCAGAGAAACCCCATCCCTCACGCCCAGGGGCCAGGAAGGGCTCCAGAAAGATCTAGAAACTGCCGTCAGTGATCTCTATAGATCACTGATCCCTGTCCTTGATGCCACCTGCCCAGCGCCCTGCCCTTCTCCCCAACTCTGCCTGTCAGAGAACTGCTTCAGGTTCACGTCCATGACCAGGGAGGTGCTGTCCTGAAAATCAGACCCAGGTTAAGTCTAGAGATGACGGTGGCAGTGATCTTAGTCTTGGCTAGGTGGGGCGACAGAGGCCTCACAGAAGTTGAACTATCAGATTCTCTTGCCCCTGGGATGGTTCCTTCCTCACAAGGCCAACTGCCCCTTTTCTGGACAAGGTTGACAGAGCGGAGGGAAATATCTCTTGACAGTTTGTGTCCTTGTTTGTAAACGATAGTCTGAGTGTCCTAGTCAGCAAACCTGATACCTGCCCAGCTCTGCCGTAGCCGAGTGGAGGAGCCACAGTGCAGCGGGGCAAGAGGTAGACAGGCAGAAGAGGACAGGGTTCTTGCCTGGGATGGAACAGGCCTGAAAATTGAAGCCAAAATGTAAAGAAAATTTCTGCTGGATCAGCAAGATTCTGTAATATCGTAGTTACTGATTTGTTCCTAAGCTAATTGACAGTGACCCTGTAAATGACAACCCCACCCAACCCTCAGACTACCTGATGTGCATTTGAGCACTAAGAGACACTTCCTGAAGGGCCTAGCTGGACTGAACCAAATGGGGACGTTTCTCCACTGATCCCAGAGAGGCCAGAAGGAAGATGGAGGCTGAAGGAGCTAGGGAATCATTCTGGGCTCTTCCGGAATGACAGCCTGCCTATTTCCTTCCTTACAAATCAGATGCAACCAAAACCCCCGGACACCCCCCACCCGCACCCCACCCCACTCAGGCGCTAACAGTTCTTTGAGACCGTGACCAGGCCCTCAGCTCCTGGTGACTCCTGTGATTCAGAATAACTCCAGTTCCTGTGTTTACATTTCGTCAAGCAGACAGTTTGCAGCAGCCTTAGAGGACCTGAACGAGGCCATCAAGCTGTGTCCAAACAACCGTGAGATCCAGCGGCTTCTGCTGCGGGTGGAGGAGGAGTGTCGACAAATGCAGCAGCAGCCGCCGGTGCAACAGCAGCCTCCGCAGCAGCAGCTCCCAGAGGAAGCAGAGCCTGAACCCCAGCACGAAGACATCTACTCCGTACAGGACATACTGGAGGAGGAGTTCTTGGAACAGGACGTGGAGAACGTGTCCATCGGCCTCCAAACGGAGGCTCGGCCCAGCCAGGGGCTCCCCATCATCCAGAGCCCACCCTCCTCCCCAGCCCACCGGGACTCAGCCTACATCTCCGGCTCGCCCCTCGGCTCACATCAGGTTTTTGACTTCCGGTCCAGCAGTTCCGTAGGCTCTCCCACCAGGCAGAGCTATCAGTCCAGCTCACCTGCGCTCTCTCCAACTCACCAGAACTCACATTATCGGCCTAGTCCCCCACACACTTCCCCAGCTCATCAGGGCGGCTCCTACCGCTTCAGCCCCCCTCCTGTGGGAGGGCCAGGCAAGGAATACCCGAGCCCGCCCCCTTCCCCTCTCCGCAGAGGCCCCCAGTACCGGGCCAGCCCTCCAGCGGAAAGCATGAGTGTCTACCGTTCCCAGTCAGGCTCCCCCGTGCGCTATCAGCAAGAAACAAATGTGAGTCAGCTTCCTGGCAGACCGAAATCTCCGCTGTCCAAGATGGCCCAGCGGCCCTACCAGATGCCCCAGCTCCCCGTGGCTGTGCCCCAGCCTGGGCTCCGGCTCCAGCCGGCCAAAGCCCAGATCGTGAGGAGCAACCAGCCCAGCTCGGCTGTGCATTCAAGCACCGTCATCTCCACGGGGGCCTATGGCCAAGTGGCCCATTCAATGGCCAGTAAATACCAGTCTTCCCAAGGAGACATAGGAGTAAGTCAGAGCCGGCTGGTTTATCAGGGGTCAATTGGGGGGATCGTAGGGGATGGGAGACCCGTGCAGCACGTCCAGGCCAGCCTGAGTGCGGGTGCCATCTGCCAGCATGGAGGGTTGACCAAGGAAGACCTTCCGCAGCGACCTTCCTCTGCCTACCGGGGTGGCATGAGATACAGCCAGACGCCACAGATTGGGCGCAGCCAGTCCGCGTCCTATTACCCAGTGTGTCACTCAAAACTGGACCTGGAGCGTTCCTCCAGCCAACTAGGCTCCCCCGACGTGTCGCATTTAATCAGAAGACCTATTAGTGTCAACCCCAATGAAATCAAACCCCACCCACCGACTCCCAGGCCACTGCTGCACTCCCAGAGCGTAGGCCTGCGTTTCTCTCCATCTAGCAATAGTATCTCATCTGCCTCCAATCTAACACCTACCTTCCGGCCATCTTCCTCCATCCAGCAGATGGAGATCCCGCTGAAACCGGCGTACGATAGGTCATGTGACGAGCTGTCGCCAGTGTCTCCCACACAGGGAGGTTACCCTAGTGAGCCCACCCGATCCAGGACCACACCATTCATGGGGATCATAGATAAAACAGCCCGGACTCAACAGTACCCCCACCTTCACCAGCAGAATCGGACCTGGGCGGTGTCATCCGTGGATACCGTTCTCAGCCCCACGTCTCCAGGCGGCCTGCCCCAGCCTGAGTCCTTCAGCCCACCATCGTCCATCAGCAACATCGCCTTTTATAACAAGACCAACAATGCACAGAATGGCCATTTGCTGGAGGATGATTACTACAGCCCCCACGGGATGCTGGCAAACGGGTCCCGCGGAGACCTGCTGGAGAGAGTCAGCCAGGCCTCCTCGTACCCTGACGTGAAGGTGGCTCGGACCCTCCCTGTGGCTCAGGCCTACCAGGACAACCTGTACAGACAGCTGTCCCGGGACTCTCGACAAGGGCAGACATCCCCTATCAAACCAAAGAGACCATTTGTGGAGTCTAATGTTTAAAAGACGTGTGTTGGAGTGAGACCCATATGTTTTCACTGCACATCTTCAGGCTTGGTTTCCCACATCCGAGGCAGTTCTCTGGCTTAATTTCTCATGTAGTTTCTGCGTGGTGTTCAGAGGTGGCAGCCCACGTGCCAGAATCCTTTGCATGCAGCCGACTGAGAAGCTGGCCTCCAGGGAGCCGGGACTTGGGTTTCTTTCATCCGTGCCCCAGCCACACGCTTTCTCCCTCTCTTCAGATGGCAGCGAGGAGATTGCTGTGCCCGCGTGCTTCAACCCAGGGAGATCAGATGCACTGGTCGGCTTTTTCCACGAGACAATCGCTTTCACTGATGTCCTTGTTGTGTCAAATGTCTTTCTCCTTTTTTACGAAAATGAGATGAGATGTTCGCGTTCGTTTTCTTCTAGGAACTTTTAGAAAGAGTGTGACGCCCCTCTGCCTTCGCATTCTTATCCAGTGTTATCCAAATAGCAGCCCCTCCCCGGGCATTCTTGTGCCGTGGTCTCCTCCCTGTCAGACCGCCAGGTCCCTGCGGCTGTCAAGTCTAGAATGTTCATTTAGGTTATCGCCGGTGTCCCTATAGGGGTAAAGGATTGAGGAGAAAGAGAGGACGTGGGAAAACACCAGTACAGTTGCTTGCAATCACTCCATGGATTGCCCAAGAGGCATGGTAGGAACATTCAGGAAACAACCAGCCCTTTAATATTTCAGTTAGCCAAGGAAATTGGATGAGAATCGTACATATTTCTGCGAGCTATTCTTCTTATGTTTTTAGCCAAATTAACCATTAAACGCTACTGATTTTCCATGGGTGGGGGAGAGAATAAATAAGTATATGGGGACAGAGAGAAAAAAACTGTCCTGGATTCTCAGTGAAAGGCTGTAGAAAGTTCTTGTCTTGGAGAAGTCTGTTTGTTAGCTCTTGATGTGCCACTGAGTGTCGTATTCCATGCAGAGTATATGCGTTTTCCCCAGAGGCTGACTGGCGTGGTAATCCTGTTAGCTGGATCTTTGCCTAGAGCCAGATTTTGTTCTACTGGTCCTCTTTTTTTTTTTTTTAACCCAGATGGTTTAGTGAAGAATTGGTTCCTAAAAAAGGAAATTGAGTCCTCTGGGGATAGTAAGACTGATTCCCAGAGCTTGCACCCAGGGCCATTGCATTCCATGGCAGATGTGGTCGTAACTCCACCCACCATAGTTTCAAGACCCATAGTTTCATTATCTGTCATTACAGGAATTGGTTTTTTTTCCCTAAGTAGGAGTGTTGGGCGGGGGGGGGGGGGCGGTGGATGTTTTTATTTTTTTGCCACTCATCACCTGGCATCTTGGTTCCTCGACCAGGGATCGAACCCACACCCTCACAGTGGAAGGGCAGGGTCTTCACCACTTGAATGCCAGGGACATCTCAGGAGTGATATTTAAAATCCAGATACAGTGAAGTGTTTCAGGGTGAAGAAAGACCCCTTTCAGCCCTCTGTGGGAGAACACGAGATGGACAGTAAGCCTTCTAACCCCCTAACCCTGCACCCATCGCCTGTGTCTTGTGGTCATCTGCTAACCAGTCCTTTTGAGTGACTGAGGCCAGCATGCGAAGGACAACAAAAACCCTGGAACCAAAGCCTTAGCATAGGCCCGGTAGCAGCTGTACATCAGCTCTTAAACTAACAAACTAAACAACTAAAACTAAACAAAAGGGAATTTGTTCTCTGTTACCAGGAATCATTCTGCTCTTGTTAGTAAAGGGCTACAGGAAGGGCAGTTTCCTGAACAGAAATCCAGATGTGACCAGACCTGTTTGTAATACTAAGTGTCCTCTGAAAGAATCGTTAAGTCATGGGGACCATGGAGCTGAAATCAAAAACACTGCAGTACTAACATAGATTCTGCCAAATAGATGCACCCCTCCACCCCCCCAAGCCTGGAACAGGCCAGGATGTGTGTGTCTCTGTGCTGGAAGTGAATGGCAGGGCTGGTCCAAGACCCAGACTCTGTCCACTCTCTGATTTTTAAGGACTATCTCCCACTCAGCTAGCCCAGAGCGAACATCAGTGTCTCTTCTCTCCTTGCTCTCTCTCACCGAGATGATGAAATGTACAGCTGTAGCATCAGCCCACGACCAGGAGCACAGCAGCCTCTCAGCATTTTCTGTCCAGGTCTCAGCCCTGTTGGGCTCTTTGCATCTCACCCTTCTTAACCACCTCTCACTGAGGAGCTGCTGCCGCATCTTGGGAATTTCTCAGTGTCTGTTAGAAAAGTGCCCCTGTTTAGTCACAGCCCCACACATACCACCTGCTCTCGCCTGAGTGGGTGAGCAGGTTCTGTAGTTTCATGAATATGCCACCGACACCACTTGTCCCGAGCATGACTCTTAGGGTTTTCTAGGGCAGACAGGTTTAGGGTCCTTGCCTTATTGGACAAAACACCTAAACTGTCAACAGTCAAAATACAGTCTTTCTGTGGCCATTTTAAGAGGGTGTGAATGCCACTACTGGGCGCCAGTTTTTGACTAAAAAATGCCAGCTGGACCTTACTGGAGGAAGACAGCTCTTCTTTGTCAGCAGACTGCCTGTGCCCTGTTTTGCTACTTCACTGCCATGGGATGGTCTTAGTACTGTATCTTAGAGATGCCCCCTCACTTGCTGGCATCAGTGTCTGGCTTCAGCTGGGGGGAAGTTTTTCAGATCAACCTGGTAAGTTCCACTCACCCACTTTACGTCACCCCTGAGACGGAGACAGCGGTGACAAACTTCAGCTTACAGGTCTCTCATCAAATCATACCTTCCACTCACCCAGAATTCTTGCACTAATGGGTTTCCATCACATCGTGTCTATAATGGGTGCACTTTATTGTTTGAATTTGTAACTCTGATAAATAACTGGATATTTAAGTGTGAGTAACGTCTTCATTAGAAAATGGCAAAAGCGCCCTTGTCTTTTAGTGTGTTTTTCAAAGGGATTAAAAAAAAGCAAGCAAGCAGTGGATCACAACATTTATAGCACAAAAAATAACTTGTATATAAGCATCAAAAAGATTAAGACTTTTTAAAGACAAAAAAAAATTTGCAGTGATTTTAAAGTGCTTTTCCAGCAATTTTCTTAGGGACTCCTGAGACATGGTTACTTTATTTACTGGATCAGTAAGGCACACAATTAACAATTAAAAATTAATGTTTATTTACAAAGTAAAGGGAAAACCCTGTGTAACATGAGAATTTGGCATGGACAAAATGGAGACCATTTTGTATCTGCTCTTGTATCTTCTCCGGGTTGCAGACGTGCGCTATTAAAAGTCCCAAGTTAATAGAGCACAAACCCTTCCCATCCCTCTCCCACGTGCCCTTCTTTCTAGACGTGTTTAACTTGAAGGCTCAGGAAAACTCCACGAATTAGAATCATGTACAGTACCCAAGGTCGTTGTCCAGAGATATGAGTTTGCTAATTTAGTTAAGCCTGGATTATTAAACACTTTTCCTAAGTTACTGTAAACAGAACAGCTTAGAGAAAGGTATTCTCGGTCCTTATATTGTACAGTAGTTTATGAAACCCCATCTCTAAATATTGGTATTTTTATATCCCCGAGATGTACCCAATAGAAAAATGAATCCATATCTAATTTAATATCCATAAGTATTTTCCTTAGATTTTAGTCGCAGTGGGGTTTTTTTGTGGATGTCACCTTGTTTCACCACACTTCACCACTAGGTGTCACTGTGGCTCTGCACCGGGCTTGTCTGGTAGCAAAGAATGGCAGCATCTCCCAGGAGCCACAGGCAGGCCCGTAGGCTCAGAGGATCCAGGAAAGAGGGAACAAAGGCCTGGAAAGGGGTCTTCACACATCTGTGCCAGTTGTGGCAGGATACACTCTTTGAACACTACCTGCTTTGGACCTTCAGCCAGGCAGAGACTGGGGTAGGCTGACCAGATCTCCCTTGCTCTCTCTGGTGGATGGATGGGAATGTAGAAGACCCCTCCCTTCCCCATGAGCACCCCTCTCAGTTCCTCTCGGCCTCCAACTTTTGTAACTCCAGAGGTGTCACAGTTGGATGGTTCGATTCAAAGATAGTTATTTTTCTACTGCAGAATTGCCTTGGACAACACCCGTTGCTCACTGAATCTTTGCCACAAAAATTGAACAGGCACCCCCATGGGGCAGGGTGTGCCCAACCCCGCCCCAGCCTCACCACCCCCACCCCCACCCCGCCTGTCTGTCCGTGAGCTGCCCACTTCTCGAAAAGCCACCCCACAGAGGCAGCTGCCACTGGTCCTACGCCAGGCCTGTGGTGGTAGCGTGCACCCTGGGAGGTATGGCTTTCTCTTCCTTCTCCTCTAGGAATTCCAGACTGACCATCTACCATGACTAACAACAATGAACAAAGGGCTTAGGGGTAGGAGCTACCTACAAAGACGTGTCATGGAAACCTTCACCATGCAATGCCTTGAACTCCGCTCTGGCTGCTCCCGAGACTAGGTGGCTGGCTGGGGGCCTGGACACAAGCACAATGGGGCTGGTGGAGCCACTGTGCAAAGGTACTTGAATACTCACTGGGTCTTCATCAACTTTTATAATACAGACCACTCAAGGGCTGAAGTGTTGGGAACCTGCATTTCGGTGTCCAATGCCTCGCAGCAGCTGAACCACCCTGAGATGCTTGTGGCCAGCTGATGGCCACAGCCAGAGCTTTGAAAGTCAGTACCAAATGAACACGTGATTGGACACCAAAAATCAAGTGTTGCTTTCATGCTTCCTCACCCGTTTCATCTCATTTCTTCCTGCTGACTCTGTGATATCTCTGCTAAGCTGACCTGTCAGGTTTTTGCTGGACACACACAGGTGCAGACCAACATCCCTCTTGTTTTTTTTTCACGCCTACTCTGTGGAAAGGAAGGAGCCTAGCTGCTTTGTTGTTGTAGCCCTCGCTGGCTGGATTTTTCTTTTGCCTAATCACTAACCAGAACACCTGGTTAGGGGAACTCGACTCAATCCCTTTGGTCCCCGGGACCAGACAGAGTTATTTCTGGAAAATTCAGTACTTGAATGTACCTGCCTTATTGTGAACCAACTTACTGGAAAAAAATTAGAAATGCTGGCTCCAGATCTCTGCTTCCTTCACAGGTTATTTTGGAAATCCTGTAAGTTACACTTCCTGTTCCAGTTCTGGTTGATTTTTTTTTTTGGTGGGGGGGATGTTTTTTTCATTTCTGTTGTTTTCCTCTGGCTGATTCCTGCTGAGTGGGGCCAGTTCCTCGTCAGGCTCAGGGCAGGTGCCATTCTCAGGCTTGGCCTCCTTTCCATCCAGCATAGCATCTTTGTCTCTGTTCTGTCTCCTCCAAATCCAAGATGATTTTAATTAGTACAGACCTGTACAGTCTACAATTAAAGAGTGATTTGTACTAACATGATTTTGATTCTTCCTCCTCTTTGCTGTCCTTTCAAGACACTTGCTGGAAAAAGCTTTAATGCACTTAGTTTTCCTTTAGGTTTTCTATAACTCAGATGTAAAGGACTCTCTGTACAGTATATTATCCAATGCATGTTTGTTCTCTATCCTGATATATTGAACACCACACGGTTGTGAACTCGTGCAGTGGGGAGGTCCCACACCCAACAGAGGCATCTAGCCCCCTGTGTATAAGGAAGGACATTTTCCTTTGCTGTACTTGCTTGAGCAGTTTTATTGTCTGTACATGTGAGCTGTGTGAGATAGATGTGAAAAGTTAAATGAATGCAATTTCCTGCCCATGTATACAGATCGCCATCTGTACAATGAACTGTATGTATGAAAGCAAATGTACTTATTTATAAATGGGTAACACTTGGAAAAACATGGTGGTGTGGTGCTTTCTCCTTTCATTAGTGCCTCTCCAGGAGCTGACTCGGGCCACCATCACTGAGGCCCACCAGGCTAAGCATGCCTCCCCCAGGGACAGCGGGCTGGTCCTTTACGGGCTATTTAGAGTCACCCCTTTGGGCTCTTGTTCATTCAGAGAAGTTACAGAGCTCTCGTGAGAGCTGGACACTGTGAGGGGCTTGAGAGAACCGTGGACAAGACAGTCCTGAGGGCCCATCAGCCAAGGCCCACTGTGTTCACTGAGAAAAAGAGGAGGCTCTTTCCTCTGTGGCAGAGGTTCCTCCAGCCAGGCCAAGGGAACACTGACTTCCTCTCCTTGTTGGATTTTAATAGCTGAGGCTACACCTCAGTCCAGTTACCGTCCCAAAACCCAAGGCTGCCCGTTAGAGCTGTTAGAGACTGCATGCCCGAGGCAGGGCGACAGCACCAGTTATAGTCCCCGAGGCTGACTTGGCTAAAGCTGGAAGCCCACTGCTTCCAGCCACTATTTGTTTTCTTCAGAAGTCCGGCAAGGGACTTCCCTTTGGTCTGGTGGTTAAGAATCCACCTGCCAGAGCAGAGGACACATGTTCAATTCCTGGACCTGGAAGATCCACGTGCTGTGGGGCAACTAAAGCCCGAACGCCCAGCCCCTGCTCCACACAGGAGAAGCCGCTGCGAAGAAGAGAAAGCCTGCACACCGCAACTGGAGGAGCTCCCACTCTCAGCAACGAGGGCCTGGCGCAGCCAAAAATAATAAAATACAGTTTAAAAGAGAAAGCTGGTCAGAAATTTCCAGTCTTCACCATATAGAGAACTAGGCAGCTACACGGTGGAGAGGTTACAGATTTCCGGAAACTGGCTGGAGACTCGATACCTTTCCTTAAGGACAGAGTCATGGGTTTTTCCCGCCCAGCTGCGACCTCTGCTTCAGGGACAAGCAAGGAAGGAGACCACTTCCTCCCAACACCAGACTGTGATGAAAAAACATTTCTGCTGTCACTACATCCATTTCCCTCAAAGCACTCAACTGGGGAAGCAGGAGAACACCAGGTGTGCGGTCACCCCAATCTGGACGCGAGAACTGCCTTCAAAGAGCGGGGAACTCTGGAAGTTCAGCCTGAGCAGAAAAGAGAAGTGGATAAGTGGTTGGGAGGGGAAAAAAAAAAAAACAGATTTTTAAGGATTCCTGAGGCAATGGATGAAAAGGTAAAAGGAATTCCTACGAAGCTAATTCTGAACAGCTCTTGACTCTGAACCAGGCTACAGAGCCACTCAAGCGGCAGGAAGCTGTGCCCTCAGCACACTCTTGTAGGTCTTCCCCTTGCTGTTTTCATTCCCTGACAGGTGCTCTTTGTAGTCTGACACACCGCTGTGCACACATGCACATGGGCAGTCACACTCCCACAGGCCGAGGCTGAGTGGAAACGGAGCATCATCTTCTTTCACCTTTAAAAATGGGAGTTCCGAAGTTGTATTCCTTCGGAGACACAACTGTGCCATGGGCAAGAGAATTCTGTGACCTCTCGAGGTTCCCAACCCAGTGGGAAGGCGATCTGCCTTGGAGAGAGAGGCAGCCTGAGAGTCTGGCATCGTCTGAATATTCCAGCACAGAGACCCTTAAAATTCAGAAGCTGGTGCAGAAGCCGTAAGAGAGAGAGCACACTCACTGGGTCAGGATGCCTCTGCCCTTGCAGACTGCCACCCCTGAACCTGACCCCAAGGTCACCTCATGACATGTAGCAGGCCACATGGTACGTGTTCAGGCTGTTAAGCAGATGAAGGTCCAGCCTGGTTCAGGAGGCTCTACACATGTATCCAGCAAAGACCTCTCAAGCTCTGGCTCATACACGCTAAACACCAGATTTGATACAGAAAAGAAAGTGCTGGGAAGTAAGAATCAATGTCACCGATGGATGACTTAACCTTATCAGAGGATGTTCTGTAGGGTCCCTTTCAATAGCCCCCAAGTAAGTTTCCATTAAGTGACAGGAGCACGTGGTGCATCCTGGTGAGATCTGAGGTCACACCCAGCTTCGCTGGAAACACATTTGCCTGACCCTCAGGGATTGATATAAAGTAGAATCTCAGCTTGTTCTCAAAGCTTTGCTCCTCTTCTTAAGGAATGAAAAGACATATTTTTATTTATTTTTTGAGACATTTTTAAAACAAAAAAGGTTAATGGAATAGGCAGGGCAACTTCTTGCCAAGGTCCCATCAGGCTCTTGCGGTTCCACCCTCCAGGACACTCTGTCTGGGAAGAGAATTTCTCTAACCCTTTGGAAGAGCCTCCCTCACTGGGGTCCAGAGCGAGGACCATTTCAGAGCCTGTAGTGCTCTGAAGTGATAAACAGGATGAGTCACTTGACTTTCTGTGCCCAGCCTGGGGATATGCAGTTTCTCTCGACCCTGGTAGGCAAACTTCACATATCTGCTGAAAGAGCTGGCTCCTTTTACTGCCACAGGAAATGAAGATAACAGGCCAGAGATCTGCTGTAGACGTTTATTGAATCATCTGTTGTACCAGCGCTACACTGGGCTTCATCAAAGACCGGCCACAGGCAAAATGAAACAAGCCACCGCGGATCAGCTTGGCTGGGGCAGGTGGGGACGGGGGTAGCTTTTTGGCTTATTAGTTATTCAGCATACGCTTTGGCAAACAGGCCAGTGTTCAGGCTTTTTTTTTTCTTCTTTGCAAATCCAAGGTTCTGTTTCTCTCTGTGCCCTTCTGGCAAGGGAGATACACAATCCTACTCTGGTAGTTTGTCTAAGGTGGAGTTTTCCCACGTGTAAACATCGACTATACCAAGCGATCAAAGAACAGTGTAAACAGCAGGCGGTGGGGTGGGGGGTGGCCAGTCGCAGCAGAGCCTGGAGCGCCCACGGGGTCAGGTGGGGAGCAGGCAGCCCTGCTGGGGAGGGCGCCCACCATCGCCACCTGCCCTGAGGAGCAGCATCGCCTGAGGCGGGACCCCATGGCAAAGGCCGAGTTGCAGGAATCCGAGTATTAGAGGAGATAAGCCCCCTTTCTAGAAGGCAGCATTTAGCTGGGAGAGGCAGCTGCTGAAAAATGGTAGTCAGAACTGGAAATTTTATTAATGTCTTAAGTCAACTCTGTCTTGTCCAAAACTGCGTCATGTTCCTCAAAGCCCGGAAAATGAGGAAAACAAGGAGAGAGCATTTGCCAAGTCCAAGAAGCACAGATCAATGCTCTAATCACGTTATTTCTAGACCGAAGGCAAATAGCAACTCAGCTAACAGCGTTACACACTCATGAGGTTTCAGGGATGGGGGGGCGGTATTAATCTGATTCCCTCTTGGCCCCTTCCTGCAAAGACCTGCCGCAGGTAGGAGAGAAGACTGTCCTCCCGAACCCTCCTCATGGAAATCGAAAGGGGGCACCTTATCCTTTTCTAGCGGCAGCTTTTTGTTTAAGGGGAAAGGCCTGTGCCCTCTTGTCAGAGCAGCCTCCCGCGAGCTCTGAGGGTCAGGAGTGGAGGCCGGGGCCAGCCGGGACAGAAGCCCACCCAGGCCCACCTCCAGCCTCTTCTCTGGGCTCCCCTCTGAAGCGGCTCACAGCAAGTTTGTCCCAAGTCTACAGCCCCCAAGGTAAAGCCGACTCAGGGCTAAAGGGTTAAAGAAAGGGAAGGCTCCAGAACGCAGCTGGGCCAAAGCCTGGGTCCAGAGAGTCCCAGGGAGTCCCTCCCCTCTCCTGGGGAACCTGGCCCTGACACCAGCATATTTCACATATAATGTCACTAGCTCCGCTGCCAGAGGCTGGGCCCCTTCAGAGCGCCGGTCCTCCAGGACGCAAGACTCCTGGCAGGAGTTCGGGGTCACACAAAGCAAGTCTCAGCTTCACTGCGGCCTCGAGGAGGGAGGCGCCCCACTCTCGGAGCCATTTAGGCCCAGAGCCTTACCCAAAGCTGCTCCATCTTGGGGTGGAAGTCGGGTGGCAACAGGGGCGGCGGGGGGGCGGGGGGGGCGCGTGCTCAGGACTAACACGACAGCAGCAGCAGCGAGGAGCGGGAAGTGGAGGGGCCCTGAACCCCAAAAATCTGCGCTCAGAGAGGACTGCCCCCAAGGCCCCCCCCTCCGCTGTGCCCAGCCCTGCCGGGACCCTCAGCAGCGGGTGCAGGACGGACACCTGCCTGGGCCCCCGGAACAGGAGGGGCCAGGATGGGGCGCCCGTCACTGGGAGCTGGGGCTGTCGCCCTCCGTCAGCGTCTTGAAGTCCATGGAGAGCGCTTGCTCTTCCGCCTGGAGGGGCCGCTTCCAGTCGGCGCGGGTCAGGATGTAGAGTACGACCGTGGCGAAGGCGGCCAGCAGCAGGCCCAGCACGTTGGCCAGGACGCCCTCGGGCTCGAACGTGCTGTACTTGGTCCTGCGGGGTTGAGGCGTCGCCCTTAGACCCAGTGCCGCTCACCCCCGCCGGAAAGATGCCCCGGGGTCTCGAGCCCGAGTCCGCCCCCCACCCCGCCCCGCCCCGCCCCGCCCCGGGAGAAAAGCCCCGGCGCGGCCGCCCCGCCCAGAGCCGCCGGGAGGGGGCGCTCACCCGAGCTCGAACAGCAGCGCCTCCTTCAGGCCCAGCAGGGCGGTGGCCACCGAGAGCAGGAAGATGGCGGCGCCGAAGAAGACGTGCTGCGGGCGGTAGCGGCTCCGCAGAGAAAACGAGGCGCCCGGGAACAGGAAGAAGCTAAAGCCCACGAGCCACTGGGAGGAAAGGCGAGGTGCTGCCGGGGACCGAGCTGCGCCCGCTCCGCGCAGCCCGGGGACGCCCCGGGCGCACCTGCGGGCGCACAGCTGGCCCCAGCCGGTGCGGGCCCTGCTCCCCGCGCCTGCCCGCCGCCGCGGGGCCGCGAGGACTCACCTGCGCAAAGAAGAGCGCGAAGACCAGGATGCCGCACCAGCTGTGCAGGCTGTACAGGTCGGCGTAGCCCTTCTTCCTGTGGTGCTCGAACACCGCCACCAGGCCTGGCGGGAGGCGGGGGTGGCGTGAGGACAAGGCTGATGGGCGCTGAGGGGATGCGGTGACCCGAGGGAAACCTGCCTGGCCGGGACTTCTGGGCTCCAGTCCCGGCTCGATGGCTGCCAACACCCAGTGTCCCTGCCGGCGGGGGTGGGGGGGGACTGGACAGCGAAGCAGCTACTTCCCCAAGTCAGCAGAGGTGGAGGAAGGGCGCGCCGGCCCCCAACTCACCCACCAAGGCGATGACGAAGGCGAAGACGTGCAGCAGCCCGTGCAGGACTTTGGTGGTGCGTTTGGCCTCATTCCTGAAGACGCGGTAAACCAGCAGGGCTGTTGGCCGTGAGAAAGGGAAGGTCAGCGTGCTAACCCCAGCCCGCAGCCCTCCGGCCAGGGCAGCGAGGAGACACACCCTCGGCTGAAGAGGGAACCTGCGTCTAGGGCTTGTCCAGGTACCCCAGCCACAGGAAGAGGGAAGAAAACAAGGCTCCTGCGCCCTGGCAGGCCCACCCCGCCCCTTCTTATCAGCTGTCCCCGGGTATTCCAGGCTGTTTTAGGCTCATCAAGCAGGCACATCAAGGTGCCACGTACTTCTGAGTTCACGCCTTCGCTTTGATGGTCCTCGGTTTGTCCAGCACTGAAGCCTGATCACATATTCACTAGTTTTAGCAAGCAGGCTCCCTGGTTGGGAAACCCCTGGTTCTCAAAGCAGAACCTTGTGATCCCAAGTGAATTCCCCCTCTTCCGGCTGAGGCGGTCAGGGCCAGGGAGCCTGGGGAATGCCTCTTAGGAGCCTGCTGATGAAGGGGTTGCTGACCCCGGGACCACCTCGAGGAAGAATGGATAGATCCAGCTTTCTTGTTTCTAGAAACAAGGCTTTGAGGCAGAGTACATGGCCAACCACAGCCTGGATCCTACCCCAGAGAGAGGAGCTCTAGCTCTGCCAATTCCATCATCTACACACACTTTTCAGTCAGAAAGGAGCTGCCACCCAGCAGCCTCAGAGGGCCCTGATTTGGATTCCCAGTGTCCCCAGGCTCTGAGCCAGCTTCCGGGGTGAAAGGGTCCCTCAAACCCGCTCCCAGGTGGTGTTGCCCAAAGACTCACCATCTCCCTGCAGGAAGACCAGGCCTATGACCATGCAGAGCGGATGCACGTTGAACTGCAGGGCACTCTCCCAGGCAATGCCGCCTCGGTACATACCAAGCCAGGCACCAGTCATGGCCACCACGGTCAGGCCCAGCAGCTGGGAGAAGGCCACGTAGTAGGGCAGCGCCCCGGGTGCGGGTGCTGGGCTGGCAGGGCCCTCCATGCTGAGGCGGCTACTGCGGAGAAGATGGCAGAGCTCAGAAGAATGGCTCACAGCCTCCAAAGATATGCCCCGTGCCTGCCTGCCACCTCCCTCTCAGCCCACTCCCCTGGCCTCTGTGTTCATGTAGCAAGCGCCCAGCGGGAGGGGCCTGGCTTCCTGCAGAACCGGACCACACCTGGCTGCACTTCCACCTGCAGTGAGGGTGCAAGTCAAGGTCCTCCACATTCTGGGCAGAGCAGGAGGGCCCCATGGCAGTGCTTTCTGTTTCACGAGGCCCCGGGTTTTCTCAGGTCGGGTTCACGGGTGAAATAAAGAGGAATGAGCACATTCCTTGAAGATGCAGGAATTTTTCCTCCAGATGAACCATAATAGGCGTCTGGGATGAGAAATGGGAGCCTGACTCCCCCTTGCCTGCTGTTTCAGCTCCAGCCCCAGGTGAGAGAAGTCCTGCCAACAGAGCAGCCCCCAGCAGCGTGGCAGCAGCCAGTAGAGGGATGTGCTCTGAGCTGCTTCACCAGAAAGGACGTGGGAGAGAGGAGCCTTCAAGCAGCCCTTTCCCTTCCTGCCTCCGCCCACTCCTCCCTGCCACACCTGGGGCGGTGGACCTGCACTGCTCCCAGGCCAGGCTTCCTGAACCGAGCGCTGCAAGGTAAGAACGGACTCCTGGGGTCACGTAGCTCACAAGGATTTGGTGACAGCATGTGTGTCCCTGCTCCCACCCAGCAGACAAGGATCGGCGGCAGGTGGGAGGGGAGAGGTCTCAATGGGGCTTGGGGAAGCCAAGCCCAGGGGCCAGTGGGAGGCATTTCCTGGCTCCTCTGCCCAGGCCTGGTTGTCGCCAAAGCCAAGCCCCAGCTCCGACAGGCCTGTGTGCCAGCTCTTCATCCGGAACCTGCTGGTTCTTCCCACACTCGGGCGGGAGTGGCAGTGAGGGGGGATGGGAGGAGAGGAGGCAGTGGATAAGCAAGTATAGCCGCGGTGCCAGCGTCCTGTGGCCACAGAAAGGCTCTGCCAGGGCTCCCAGAGGGCCCAGCGCTCCATTTCCCTGGCTCGCCTCTTGCACTGCCCCAGCCTCTCCCAGTGGCCCTGGAGACACCCTCCTCCTTATTACCGGCAGAGAACAGCAGCTGAGCAGAGAGGTTTGACTAACACATTGTGGGATCCCTCCTAATACATACTGAGCACAATGGGTTCCCTGGTGGCTCAGACAGTAAAGAATCTGCCAGCAAACCTAGGTTCAGTCCCTGGGTGGGGAAGATCCCCCAGAGAAGGAAATGACTAGCCACTCCAGTATTCTTGCCTGGAGAATCCCATGGACAGAGGAGCCTGGTAGGCTGCAGTCCGTGGGCTCGCAAACAGTCAGATGCAACTGAGCAACTGACTTTTCACTTTCACTTTTCACCCTCTACCCTATGCAGCTCAAAAGAACTAGCGTCCAGTCGATCAGGCCGTGTCTTCCTGGTAAGCGGACCATCTTTACCCCCACTTCCCTCTGCCACCTTGGACTACTGTTGGCAATGCCACAGTTTTTTAAAGTGGTGGGCGGGCAGGCAGTGTTGATAACCCACTCCCTGTAGTAAAATACAGATAAGCCAAAAAAAAAACAGAAATTACAAGTAATCAATGTTTTGATTTATATCCTTTTCATACTTTCTTTTACAGAAACATAACCATACCAATTTCTAACCTTTTTTCACTTAATTCTAGACCATGCACATCTTTTCATGTCAGTGAACATACATCCACATCATGCTTGTCTTGTTACACGACAGTTTCATATTTTAACCAATCCCTTATCTCTTGTTCTTAAATATTTAGCCAGCTTTCAGCTTTTCACTAAGTAGACAACACTAGGTTATCATCTCTGCACAGCTGTCTTATTCCTAAATGGGATCCTGAGCAAGGGCTAGGTTCTTTTTTAGATTTCGGAAAACACGTTCCCGAAGCACCCCCATTGCAGGTGGACACACCTGCTTCCAGAAGCCCTGGACGCAGTGATGCCACGTCAGGAACTCGTGCTTGCCCATCTGTCAGCTCTACACCTACAGTGGAGACCCTGCCAGTCGGCCTCTCCTCCAGACTCCAACCCCACTTCTAGCTGTCCACTAACACCTCTACCTGGACATCCCCCAAGCACCGCAAGGTCCACACATCCAAAGCCACATTCCTCTCCTGACAGGTCCCCAGTGTGGCCACCTCCCCCAGGCCTCGCCATCACTTCCCTCCCAGCCACCTTCATTGCCACCACCCAGCAGGGCTGGAACTTCTGCCCCCATCTCCCTACCCTCCTCAGTCTGCCTGACTCACAGGGACAGGGACAAAGCCAGCTCCCCAGTCTTGGTGCCCCTCCAGGCAGAAAGGGCCGCCAGCATGTGATGGTCAAATGCCAACTCCTTAACTGATCCATCCGGGTTTCCACCCGCAGCCCCCACTGTTTTCCTGCCAAGCCCACTAGAGGAGGTGCTCCCAGGCCACAGCTCTGACAGCGCAACC
Organism: Capra hircus; assembly: GCF_001704415.2. Classification (NCBI taxonomy): domain Eukaryota; kingdom Metazoa; phylum Chordata; class Mammalia; order Artiodactyla; family Bovidae; genus Capra; species Capra hircus. Next base: position 47,385,796 of record NC_030826.1, read on the forward strand.
TGGCGGTAACCCCTCCACCTCACACTCCCCTATACTTCCTGCCCCACGACCTGAAATTGGCATTTGTTCACCACTTTGTCCGCAAGGCTGGCCTAGGGCTTACTTACCCCGGTCCTTGCCCTGCGCTAAGCCCACGTGGGCCTCTCTGCGGTGGAGCCCTGTGAGCTCCCTGCAGGCAAGGACTGCATCCACCTCCCCCTTGGGTGTCCTCGGGGATCTGATCCCTTGTGCCGACTCCAACAGGAAAACTGTTCTGAACAGAGAGATGCTGTCCTCCTCTCCTTTATTAGATTCCTCTTGAGAGCCCGGGGCACAGTCAGAATCTGATTAGCTCTGAATTAGGAAGAACAGAAAGAATGGACTCTGCCCCAGCTGACCTGCCAGTCTGCCCGCCCATTAGACAGCGAGGACAGAGCGGGGCTCAGGGCTGCAGAGAACAGCCAGCTTTTTCCCTTCCCAACCAGTCTCATCATGGGATGGGCAGAAGTGGGCGTTCTCTTCTTAGCTGTGGTACTCTGATTTATAATAAGAAATGTATGCAACAGAGCATCTAAAACCCTAGGAATTTTCAATGTGAAGAAAGCCGCAACTGTTCCTTTTGTTATGTTAATATTACATTATGTTAATGAAGCCCCTAGAAAACTGGGGGGTGGTTACCGGGGGAACCAACCTTGTGACTGGAGGGTTGGCACTTTCAGTCCCACCCTTGACTTCTGGGGAGGGAGAGGGGCTAGAGATCGGGCTGAGCCACGAATGTCCAATGATTTAATCAGTCGGACCTGTATAACGAAGCCTCCTTGAATCCCCAAAGGGCAGGGTTTGGAGAGTTCCCGGGTTGGTGAACACATCCACATGGTTCCTCGGGGACAAGCTTCAGTGCTCCAGGCCCTTCCAGATCTTGCCCCACGTACCTGTTCATCTGGCTGGGATTTTTAAAATAATAAACCAGGAATCTAGCAAGTGTCTCTGAGTTCTGTGAGCTGTTCTCCCAAATTAACTGGACCCGAGAAGGGGGTCATGGGAAGCTCTGATGTGCAGCGTGTTAGTCAGCAGCACAGGTGACATGTGTGCTGGGCTCGGTACAGTCTCGTGGGACCAAGCCCTTAACCTCTGTGATCTAACCCTGTCTCCAGTTAGGTAGTGTCAGTGTTGAGTGAAATTGTAGGACAGGGACTTCCCTGGCAGTCCAGTGGTTAAGACTTCAAGCTTCCAATGCAGAGGGCGCAGGTTTGATCCCTGGTTGGGGAACTAAGACCCTACATGCTGCAAGCTGTGCCCGAAGAAAAACAAAAATTGTAGGACACCCAGCAGCGTCCGCTTAGAAATGGAGACTCACTTGGTGGTGCCGAAAACACGTGGCAAAACGTGGCTTTGATGTCCTCACTGAAAACCTCCCGAGTTGCCCTGGGAGTCTGAACCCTAGTGCTGCTGGCACTCCAGCGTTGTTTGCGCCCTGAGGCGGTGGCCTGGAGATGCGGCCTTCTGTGCCTCAAGGGCGGGAGCCCTGCTCTGTACTCAGCTCTTCCTGCATTCTCTCTTTCAGTCTTCACAATAATCTATGATGGTAACAGTATTACCCCCATTTGACACGAGTAAATTGGGACTCAAAGAGGATAAATAGTGAAAGTGAAGGCGTTAGTCGCTCAGTCGTGTCCGACTCTTTGAGATCCCAAGGACTGAAGCCCTGCAGGCTCCTCTGTCCATGGAATTCTCCAGACAAGAATACTGGAGTGGGGAGCCATTCCCTTCTCCAGGGGATCTTCCCAACCCAAGGACCGAACCCAGGTCTCCTGCATTGCAGGCAGATCCTTTACCGTATGAGCCACCAGAGAAGCCCAGAAGGATTTTGCTGCAGATGATTTTGGACAAGAGGATAAGCGACTTGGTCCAAAATCATCCGCGGCAAAGAACTGCTCAACTCAGTTGTTTATCAAGTGCCTGCAAAGCGGTAGCCACACTGCTGGATGCTGGAACACAAGAGACGAGACGTGGCCCCCAACTTCCGGGGCCTTGCAGACAAGATGCAGAGCAGAGGCAGATTCTAGAGTAAAGGGCCCTTGAGTTAAACTCCACTGAGCACTCTGGATTCATGCTGGAGTGGCCATCCTACAGGGGATGCCCGCTAAGGGGTGTGGCTCTGCGCTTTCTTACGCCAGTAACTAGGCGAGAGTGAAGAGCTTCCTCGGCACTGAAGCCAGGATTCAGAGAACCTGACTGCTCAGAAACACAGCCCAGGGACAGCCTCTCCCCTCCCATGCCATCCTCCTGGGCCCGTCTCACCCCCTCGAGGACCCACTCTAAGGCAGCTCACACCCACCATGACTTCAAGCATTGGTGTCCCCCATGGGCTTTCTGGGGAGAAAAGGCTACAGGTAGAAAAGGGCAGGTTAGAGAGAAGAGGTGACAGGGACAGACTACTGCAGGATCTTCATGACAACTGCTCCAGAGGCGTCTCTCCTGGTTACTTCGCCCCCGTAACGAGGCGTCCCGGAGGAAGTCGGGGATAAAGGATGACCGTGGACTCACAGAAGCCTAAGCAGTTCCCCTTGTAGCACCTTCCAGTCTGAAGGTGAGTCTAAACCTGAGTTTGAGGGATGACAGGAAAACACAAAGGAGAAAGACCAGTCCCCCTGACCTCACAGCCAATAAGATCTAAGTGAAAAAAATCCAGATATACAGAAAAGACAAAGCTTCGAGCAGGTTCTGTGCTTCATGGAAAATGAGCTGAGACCCCTTCAGCAACGTAGCTGCCCGTCACTTCTCCGGTTCAGGGTGGCTGACAGCACATCTCTGTGCACAGATGGGCTGCTTCCAATGACGAGGGGTGCAGAGAAGGTCCTGCGAGGACTCTGGAATCCGACTCGCCCACACACACGGGTGCACCTGCTAACCCTGAAACCAGTTGGGATTCGCTCCCTAGTAAGCGAATGCCGTGGGCTCCGACCCCTGCGTTTCCTTCTCCTGCCCTTCCCTCTCTAACGGTGGTGCCTCGGAACACTGGCAGCTCTGGGGCCTCCTGTGTTCCCAGAGCCACGCGGGCAGCAACATCAAGGGCCTGGAAGCAGCCCACCTGCACCCCAAAGGCTTCCTTGGCCCTCCGGACCAAGCACCTGGGTGAGCTCATGTGGACCCTTACTCGGCTGCCCTCCTTCCTGTCAGAGCACGGGATGGGGATCTGGGGTCTCTGGCAGCTTCTGGAATCTCAGGCTGTGACCGTCACCACACCCTGCCCCCACACACCTGCAGTCAGACCCCACTTAACTTGATCAACCAGGGCCAGGAGCTGCCGCAGGGTTTGAACGTGCCAACAAGCATCCCTCTCCCTCCCTGAGCCCGGAGGGCTTCACTGAAAGGCCACCAGGCCTAATCTCATTATGAGGACCAGACACCACACACGTCCACAGCCTGGAAGCAGGAGCCTGGCCTGGCTACAGACCTTATCGGCAGCAGCATTTTAATTGGGTTAGAAAAGATTTTGTCAGGGGCTAGAACTTTTCTTGGGTAAAAGGGGTAAATGACTCAATTGTCTTAGAATATCCTCGAATGTGATGAAAGACAAGGCAAAATGAGGGCTGGGCTGTTAGATGGGGCACTGTCTTGCCACTGGCACCCAAGTAACCCCCAGGAAGGAAGCTTGAGGTCAGACACCAAGCCCCGTTCTCCATTAGGTCCAGGGGCTCAGTATCAGGGCTCTCAATACTTATAGGGACTCACAAAAAAAGGTGTTGATTTCTGTTAAAATCATAAGAAAAAACAAACTTCTAGGATTGAATAAAATATTTTAATTTTTAATCCAGCCTGGATTATATTTGTCTTTATACTGATGTGATTGTAAAATACAATTCTGTTTATTATTTTTTTTAATGGAGGAAGGAGAATGTCACAATGCAGCCCTGGTCAGATGGATGTGATTTCAAAGCCAGCCCCACTGTTCATGACAGGGAGCCAAGAGCCTTCCATGAGCCTGATTCCTCTTCCAAAAGGTAGGGGCGTGTTGAGACCCACCTTACTGGCCTGTAGCAAACATGAAGCAGAATATGTACCCGTGCTGGCACGCTGCCCGCCACATAGCAGGCATTCAGGTAAATAGCAATCCCACGAAGACTAAATCTTTATTTTTAACAGCACCTTAGGAAGACTCACACATCAGAAGCTGTTGACACATGAGGTTTGGGGCTGTAGACAGCCAGATGGCAGCAGACAGCATGACTCCCTCTAACAAATCCACACCCTCCCTTCTGCCTACCATGAATCCCCACACCTGGGCAGAAAGCCCTGGATCTGGGGTGAATTCCTCCACCAAAATCTTCTAGCATTAGAACCACTTTGTATTAGAAGCCGCCCAAGGGAAGATGGGACAGGCAGGGAAGCAGTGGGACAAGCAAAGCCTCCACTCAGGTCCTGGAGGCCCCTCCTGCCCAGGGGTGGGGGTGGGAGGTTGTAGCAGCCATTTCTGTGTATGGGGCTCCCATTGGCATTTACGAGTTGCCTGTATTTTCTGCCTCAGTCCAATTGCACAGAAGAAATCAAGATATGTATGAGAAGGTAGCAAAGCTTTTTGGGTTTTTTATTTGTTTTTGCTATGAAAACGAAGGAACAGAACCCAGATAAGACAGAGCTTCATTTAATGAGTCTTAGAAAATCGTCAAAGCCAAGGTGGCATGAGAGGAGAGGGGCGACCAAAAGGGAGAAAGACCTGGGAGGGGTGCCAGCCTCTAAAGATGTGGCTGGGACTTCGGGGTCCACCTGGATCCTTCTCTCTGTGGTGCCCTGGGGTTCAGGGCAAGCGGGGTGGGGGGTGCCCCCCATACCCAGGTGTCAGAGGCAGCAGCAGATCCACCCACAGTTCAGGACCTACCACGGCCAACCGGAGGAGAAAGGGTCTCCCAACGGGGAGACTCCTCACCCACCAAGAGGCTAGGGGTGTTCCAGAAGAATGAGGAAGGGACCTGCTAGCTAAACACCTCACCCCAAAGGAAAGGGGCAGAGGGATGGAGGCCTGGCCACTAGAAGCAGCTTGGCAGCTCCGTTTCAGGTTTCAAAAGCACAGTCGCGGCAAATGCTGGTTGCTGCACTTCTACCCTGCCTAGTTTCTGGAATATGGCAAAACATTAGCCGTGCATCGACACATAAACTTGGGGTTCCCTGCCGCTCCGTTCTAACTTCCAAGGAGACGAGGCCAGAGGCAGGCCGGGGCCGACGGCCGACAGCTAGCGCGAGTCGAGCTCTTTACCGTCGGGCCGGGCTCCGTGGCCCCGAGCCCAGGGAAGCAGGTGCAGTGAGTCAGATTGGCGGCAGGAGAGGACAGGAGAAAGACTGGCTGCGCGCCGGGATCCTGGCCTGTTCGGGCGCGGGTGCGGTCCCGCCCCAGGCCCGGCACCCCTAAACCCACGCTGCCGCGGCACACAGCCGGGCCCCCTCCCCACTCCGCGCCGGGGCTCGGCTCGCCCCTTCCGGCCTGGGCCGCCTACCTGGCCGGACGTCGGGCCCGGACCTCGTCCTCGCTGCTCCGCGCCGCGCCGCCGACTGGCCCACGAGCCGCGCGCGCCGCGCCCGGGCTGCCCCGCCGGTTCTGCCGGCCGCGCTACCACGTCGCCATGGCAACCGGGCGGCGGCAGCGGGTTGGCGGCCAGGCTGGCGACGCGTCGGGCGGGGAGCGCGGGGGCCGGAAGTGCCCCGGCGGGTCCCCATGATGCCTGATCTGGGTTCGAGGCCCCGCCAGGCCCGAACCTTGACCCCAGCGTGGTAGGGGCTGCGGCGCGAGACCCGCGGCTACAGCGACCCGGCCTCCGGACCCGAGCTCGGGTAACCTTCGAATGCGGGCCTCAAGACCTGGCTTCCGGGGTCCGCCGCGTTCGGGGGCGTACGGGGCTCTGCTGCCCCGCGGGAGCGGGGGCCGCCTAGTCTAGGCCGGACTCGGAGGCTGCGAGTGGGGGTGGGCTGCCTGGTCCGCCGAGGCGCGACCCGGGGCAAGACGGGAGGGGGAGTACCGGTGAACGGCCACCCTCCTCCGGCCTGGTCTCCACGCTTCCAGATTTCCTGGCTCCACGCCCTTCCTTTCCCTCCCACCTTCATCCCTCGCCCCGCCCCGGGCTCAGGTGGCCACTAGGTGTCAGACGTGGCCCAGGGCTTGGCCCTCCTCGGCGCTCCCGCAACCCTGGGGGACTCGCCCTCCCTCGCAACCTGGAAGATGGAGGTGTCATTCTGCAGGGAGACTGGATTCACTGCCTCCCCGGTTCTGCAGCACCCACACCCCTAACACGTGCACAGACACACACTAGCTGATGTGCCCCCTTTTCCCAAGCCAGAGACCTTTCCCAGACTATGCCACCTACCACCCCACCCCACCCATACACCCCCCTTCCCCATCAGCAGCCTGAAGAGAAATGTCAGCTCTCACCAGCCTTTCACGAAGGCCTAGACCTGGCCACGGCAGCCTCCCCAGCCCCAGTGGCTAAGAGAGGAAGGAACTAAGGCCAAGACAGGGAGCCAGCCCCTAGCACAGCCCCATCCAAGCCCCCCTATCCAGGAAGCACTGAGAGTAGATAACAAGTCCAGCTCAGACTTTCTACAAGCTCAGAACAAAAGGTTCTTTCCTGTCGGATGCCTGGCACGACTCACCAAAGACCTGGAGGTAGTAGTGAAATGGAGTTTTACTCTTGTAGAGACCTGAAAGAGCCTCAGCAAAGGGACACCACCCCCACCCCCGACCCCAGCACTGTGGGCTCCCCATGGGCCTGGCCAAGGTGGCCTTGGGGATCCAGTGCCTCCTTACAGATAGAATATGTTCTCAAGCCATGGCAAGACACCTACGTGTGCCTGTTGCCCTGGGCACACCTTCTGATGGGGCAAACACAGCTAAGCCCACCCCCTCTGAGTGACCAAGCTTAAACCTGCCATGAACAGAAGTTTTGTTGGGGTAGCGCTCCAGCCAGAGGGAGTTAATGGACATTTTAAATTAAGAAACAGCTTCCTTCACATGCCAACAGGCAAATAGCAGGCCACAAGTACCTTGTGAGTTGTGTCCTTGGAAACAAGCCATTTCGCATTGTTTGGCCTGTGTATTTGGGTTTGGAGGAGGAGGACTGAGGTGGACAGGGCTGCAGACAGGAGCAGAGCCTCACTGGGGACCTGATTTGAGCGTCCTGGTGTAGGCTGGACGCCCCTTGTGAGCCAGAGGAGAGTTGCTGAGGTGGGAGGGAGGTCTCCCCATCCCCCAGCAGCACTTCCCCCTAGAGGGGAGAGCACCTGGCCCCCAGCAGAGCTCTCAGGAGGGGGTGGAGGTGGCTCTCTGAGCGAGGCAGCTTGCCTCCATGGAGGCCAGTCACACAGGGACTCAGCTCAAAGGACGCATGTCTCCACCCCTTTAAAGACCAGATGACACCACCGCACTGCAGTCAAGCACCAGGGCCGCATGGCCTTGCCACTGCTGCCAGTATCCCTGAGCCCGGGTGATGGATACTCACTCGCTTCCTCCCCCGTCCCTGCTGCTGAGGCCCTCAGCCTGGAAGGCCAGAGAAGCATCCACCCTGCAGTTGAGAGGTGGTGACCAGCAAGGAGCACAGCCTTAAACCCCTTCTTGGGGACCAAGGATGTGGGCCAAGTTTTCCCCGTGCAAACCCTCCCTTCCTATGCTCACTACGCTACACTAACCTCTGTGGTCCTCAGACTCACCAAGTTCACGGGCCCCTCTCCTTCAGAATGTTCTTCCCCAATCATCACTTGGCTTATTCCTCCAAATCTCAGCTCAAACATCCCCTCCTTGGAAAGGCCTTCCCTGACCACCCAGTCCAGTAGCTGGAGTCAGAGTCCAGTACCTGGGGTCAAGGACTGAGATGCAGGGAGATGTGCTGGATTAAATGTGCTAGTGACAGCCCTGGAAACCACACCTTGAGCGCTCCCTGTTCTCTGGCCAGAAGCATTCAAAGAGCAGGAAGGACCCACACTGAGCAGAATGCACTTTATAAAAGGAGCTCAGATCCCCTAGTAGCTGGTGGGACACATCTGCCTCGCTAGGGTTCCCAGACTTAGAAGGAAAATACCCCCAGGATGCCCTATTAAATTTAAATTTAATTTTTTTTAATTTTTTGGCACAAGTATGTCCCACATATGACATTGGAGAAGAAAAAGGAAACCCACTATAGTATTCTTGCCTGGAGAATGGACAGGGGAGGCTGGAGGGCTATAGTCCATGGGGTGGCAAAGAGTGAGACACGACTGAATGACTAAACCACCGCCGCCACCACCGCATATGATATACAATATACTAGAAAAGTATTAGCTGTTTATCCAAAATTCAAATCTACCTGGCTATCCTATATTTTATCTGGCAGCCCTACCCTTGCTTCAGCGTGGGAAGGACAGAGGGGCCTCCAGCAGTGCCCACCCTGCTCCCGGCCCTGCCAACAAAGCATCCTTGCCCCCAGCAGGCTGAGACACCAGTCACCTCCTCGTCAGCACGTGCCTTGGCAGAGGCCTTGACCTTGGGCTGCAGAGAATACCAAGTCAAAGGCAGTGGAGATGGGTTCCCCAGTTCTAAGTCACTGAAGATGCAAGCACACACAGTCTGGTCACTCTCTACAGTTTTCATCAAGTCCCTTCAACGTGCCAGGTGACACTGGGATGTAAGAATGAACAAGAATGAGCAGGGCACAGCCCTGTTCTCTTCAGGCCCTCACAGTGCAGAGAAAGGGCACTTGACCCAGAGGCGAGGGTCACAGAGGCATAGTGTCAGAGCTGCGGGGCAAGCAGCGGGTAACCTGGGAAAGGGACAGCAGGGAGAGAGCAGGAGTGCCGGAAGGCAGGCGAGGAGGCCCACCCGCCCTGCTGGAGGAGGGATCAGGGGTCCGCATGCCAGATCCAAGCCCCATGCCAGCTCTGGGAGGTAGGCCTGGTACTCAGGTGGCAGATGGTCGAAGGGCACACCCTCTAGGAGAGCAGCCTGCAGCCAGGGGTGGCATCATCAGACCTGCTTCCTGGAGAACTTGCCCCAACTTCCTGGAGAGGAAACTGGTCTGACTCTAAAAGGACATGGCTACTTCGATGAGTTTTGAACAGAACGATGATCACTCAGCTGGGAAATCCTCTCTTCCAGCCCCGAGAAGCAGGGGTGGCCAGAAAGTCTGCAGTCAGAGCAGGAGCAGCCAGGCATCCAGCAGGGCCGCAGTGATGGCAGCGGAGCGGCAGCACCGAGGCAGGGGAAACTGCAAGGCTTCCAACCAAGACAGTGAGTCACCTGGGACCTCTGGAAGGCGAGGGGAGGGGGCTGAGGGACGTCATAGGCTATGGGTCCCGGCTTGACCCCAAAGTTGGTCCCGTCTGGGAAAACAAGACTGAGATAAACAAGTGTAACCTGTCCACGAGCCAAGAGAACACCGCAGGATGAATGGAAAAGCCATGAGAACCGGGACAGTCAGGCCAACTTTCACTTCTGCCTCCCAGAGCAAACAGGATGTGGGAGGCAGAGCCCGTCAGCTGGTGCTGGGCCCCCAAGGTGGGAGGCGGTGGGAGGGGTGGGTTTTCCCAGCCTCTGTGTGATCTATGCAGCGCTCGGGGTACGGAGGGTGAAGATCAGGAGGAAGACCATTTTTCCTTCCTTTCTTTCAACAAAAGTTTATTGAGTGCCCACGTATGCCTTACATTGTTCCAGGCCCCAGAGAGACAATAATCCACAAGACAGACATGGGCCCTGCTTTCATGAAACTTACATGAAGTGGGGGAGACAGATAATTAAAAGATAAGCGAACTACACACACAGAGAGAGAAACAACTGCGTGTAGTAACAGGTGATAGGAAGAAAATTAAGCAGGGGAAGGGGGTGGAGTGCCCCGGCAGGGAGGGCTATCACAAAGGGATGCTGGCAAAGGCCCTCAGAGGAGAGAAAAGTAAGCGTGGAGGGAAGGCCTGGGGAAGTGACTCCAGCCGAGGGAACGTGTGGGAAGAAAGGCAGAGGCCCGGGACGATCAGGTTGCCTCCATCCCGCCTCCCCCCTGCCCTGGCCCTCCTCATCCCCCAGCACAGGCGACGTCAGCCACGTGTGCAGACAGAGGAGAAAGGAGGCATCAGGTCACTTAGAGGGCAGAGGTTGACGATGTGAGGCGTGTGGCAGAGACCCCCACCCGAGGTTCCAGGGTTATGTCTGGGCGCTGACCATGTCTGTCATCCGAACATGTCATCTGGGGAATCCAAGCATCAGTCCCGGTCATTAGGGCAGCACTAAGCTCTGCCGGCCCAGCCCATGTTCGCCTGTGGCTGGTGGCACAGCAGCCCCAGCCCCAGCATGACCCCCACTCAGACCAGCACCCACCTCCCGCCCCCCACCATGAAACCGCAAGCAAGCGTGTGTCCCAGCTGGGCCGTCAGTCCCACCTCTGCACTGCGCTCCCGGGCCACCAGTCGTGGAGTCAGTCAGCAGACACTGCAGACCTGTGAGTGCGAGGCGCGTGGTGGAGCGCAGGAAAGATATGGGAGGGACTTCCCTGGTGGTCCAGTGGCCGAGACTCTGCGCTCCCGATGCAGGGCGTCTGGGTTCCATCCCTGGTCAGGGAACTAGATCCCACATGCCGCAACTAAGACCTAAGCCAAATAAATATTTTAAAAATGGAAAGACCCAGGAGAGCAAGGGTGTAAGGCGGGGGTGAGGACTGGCCAAAGCTGGAGTGGTGTCAGCAGAGACAGGAGGAGGAAGGTACGCGCTACCGATAATGACAGCCATCTAATCGCCTCCGCTAACCAGCCCTAAACCGCAGGACTGGGCTTCCTGCACTTTGTTCAGAGCTTGTGACAGCCGAGCGCTCATCTTGGCTCCTTAGCTGCTGCAGCTCTGGCCTCACAGCCCCAGGTGCCCAGCCAAGCTCCTCATGCCAGGAGCGTGGTGAGGATGTGGAGGCCTCTGAGTCGAAAGTGCAAGGTGACCAGGCCACAGTCAGGAGGATGCCCCGAGCGAGAGATGGGCAAAGGCTCAGGCAGTGATCCCAGCTGTGGCTCTGTGATGACCTGATGACCCGCTTCCAGGGCAAGACGCCACTGATCCCCAAGGAGCAGAAGGAAGGGGCAGACAGGCTAGGCGTCATCCCTGACGAGCGCACCAAGGCTGGCGGCTCTTCCATGGTCAGAGCAAGTCAGCCACCTGCTTGTCCTGAGTCAGAGGTTTCACTTTGCCCCTCTCTGCCCTGCCCCTCCCCTCATCCTTTTTACTTCTCTTGACCTGGACCATCACCTCCTGCCTGAGTGCTCCTATCAGGCCAGCTGATAGGATGGTGCTCCTCTCAGGTCCTTGATATGAGAGCAGATTAGATTAGAAGGTACCTTGACCTTAGCTCTTGGACTGAAAGATCAAATCAGTCCATCCTAAAGAAAATCAGTCCTGAATATTCATTGGAAGGACTGATGCTAAAGCTGAAACTCCAATACTCTGGCCACCTGATGAGAAGAACTGATTCAATGAAAAACACCCTGATGCTGGGAAAGATTGACGGTGGGAGGAGAAGGGGACAACAGAGGATGAGATGGTTGGATGGCATCACCGACTCGATGGACATGAGTTTGAGCAAGCTCCAAGAGTTGATGCTGGACAGGGAAGCTTGGCGTGCTGCAGTCCATGGGGTCACAAAGAGTCGGACATGATTGACTGAACTGACTGACTGACTGACCTTAGCTCAGAAATTCCCTCACCTAAGAAGCCACATTCCTCGATCCCTCCCAGCCAGTGGGAGACCTAAGAGGTAGGCAGGTGCCAGGGAGAACCAGGGCCCTCAGCTGGTCCCCTCGTCTCTTGCCTCATGGCCCCCTGTGGGGCAGTCACACCTCCTGCTCTTGAAGGGATCCCAGGGGCCAGAGCCAAGCCCTCCTGCTCCTTCAGTAACCAGTAGCTCAAGTCTTCTGGGGAGCTCACCCCAGAGCTCCAGGGCCCATGAGTGATGACTGGGAGAGCCAGCTCTCAGGTCCCACAGACTAAGGCTGTCGGAAGGCAAAGAGACTCGAAGTCGTTGCCCTCCTGACATCCCTTTGTCCACTGTGCCCTTCACAGCTTTGAAGGCAAGGTCAAGTCTACACGGATGTGACTTCAAGTGCTCTCATCCATGTTGAGTTCTTCTCACCTTCCACAGGCCTGTCTTCATCTGATAAACCCAGGCACCTCGGAAAGCTTACTTTGGCCCGGGGCTCAGCCCTGGCTTCACTTGTCCATGGAGTCAAGACCGTTGGGGCTGTGCCAGTGAGCCCAGCTTGTACGCCCTTTAGAGACCCTGTGCTCTGCTTCCTGCCCCCGTGGCATCCCCACAGCATCCAGGGGACCAGGTCAGTGGCAGTCATGTGCAGTGAGCAGCACCAGCTTCTCCAATCACCCCCCCAAGATGACTGGGTCCCACTGGGCCTGCCCCATCCAGGTTCCTCCATGGAGAGGTGTCTCCCCGGCCGGCTGACCATCACAGAAGTTCTGCTAAGATAAAAGGGAATCAGCTCAGGTTCTTTCTTCCTCTTACACACATTGATCAACCCACCCACTCCACTGTCCAGGGAGGTGACCTGAAGGGGGCCTTTGCCCTGCCACAGAAGGCCACTGCCTCTCTTCCTCCACAGACTTTGTGCTTGATGTCTTCATGAAAGGCCCTCTGGAGACATCTGCTCAATGTCTTCTAAGCAGGGAAACTACTCCAAGGTGTCGTTTTCTGCCCTAGGAACCCCTCCTCTGACCCACCTTTGATGCCTTCCGGGGCATTTGTTTATGGAAGGGTCCCAGGGGAGGGACATGGAGACCAGGCCGGGTGCATGATGCTGCTGGGGCTGGCAGTGGGGCTGGAGGCCCTTCGGGGGCCCTGGGTATGTCAAGGTGCAGGTGCACCCCCCAGCAGGAGGCTGGCCAGACCCTGGTTCCAGGCGCCCCCCCTGCCATTCTGATGGCCGCTGTCCTCCCAGCCCCGTCTCTGTGGTCCCCATGTTGCCCTCTCTGCTGCCACTGCAGGCCTTGGACTTCCCTCTGGGTCTCTCAGCTTCTCACTCGACCTCTCCCCCTCCCCTCCACCTCTGTCTTCTGTCTGACCTGAGAGTCCCCAGGCTTCCAGGAGAGATGATCTCCAGGCTTCAGGGCATGGGCAGTTTTACCCAGTTTCCTGGCCCCTCTGGGGACAGTGAGTTAAGGTCCGTTAGGATTCTAAGCTCCAAGCTGGGCCCCACTGGGGTTGGGGAAGAGTCTCTGGCACCCAGCGGGGCCCTCCGAGCAGGAGAGAGCTGGCCGTGCCCTGGTCTGATAGCTGAGGCCAGTGGGAGCCTGGGCACTCCCACCCACAGCCCCTCTCCACCACACACTCAACCTCTCAGCAAACCAGCCAAGCGCGTGGGTGGCTGGGCCCACAACAGGCCCTGGAAATGTGGACGTGAGGATGGCACTGCTTTGGGGGAAGGAAGGTCCGGCCTTGCGGGACAGTGGTGATAACAACTCGGGGGCCCGTGAGCATTGCAGACAAAAGGAAAGAATGGCAGGAAAGACTCAGGAGCCCAAGGATCAGGGTCTGCTTGACACGCCAGTGGGGCAAGCTTCCGTCAGCCCTTGAACTGTCAGCATATGAAAGGAATCTGACTACGGTGGCAAACGTGTAGTTTGCCGCAAGAGGACATTAAAAAAAAAAAAAGTCATCATTTTTCTCCCAGCACTGCTTTATGAGAGAAGTATTTTAACTATTAAAAAATAAAAGATAGAACACTTAGAATATAAGATACTGTGACCAAGATAGGGCAGCTGGTAACTTGGCCGATGTGTCCTGATCGATTTTCTGTATCTCACTGTCCTTTGATTTTCTTGCTTTATTGCTGACTGCTGAACACTTTATCAAGGGCCAGACCCTCCAGGGGACTGGCCTTCTGGGAAGTGCTGATAGAGGGGCCTGTGCAGGTGGGGCAAGAGCTGGAGCCCTGAGGAGGGAGGGGCCACACAGGAGGGACTCTGGACCTCACACTCCAGAGTCCAGATTTTATCCCCCAGCCGATGTGGAGCCAGGAGGGGCTCCCAGGGAATGGATGCTGTGGTCAGATCCCCATTTTGGGACAAGCACTCATTGCCACAGCTCTAAGGACAGACCGGAGGGAGAGAGACAGGGGAGCCTAGGGGAGGGGGCTGGTGGAAATGATGAGGGTCTGTCCCAAGGTGGGGACAGTGGCAGTGGGCCTGGAGAAACGGGCGGAGCCAGGAAGAGGAAGGTGTCCTTCCCCATTCACGTGGGACCATGAACAAAGATAACCTCGGGAGGGCAGAACCAGCAGAAGTGGGCTTAAGATTAAGGATTAGAAATAAGAACACCCTGCCTGGAAAGAACGTGGCACGTGACACTTTGGTGAGAGTGGACCAAGGCAGAGAGCCTTTCGGAAGGTGGAAGAGGAGTGGGCAGCGGGCAGCTCACAGTGGGGGCACTTGAACTTGGGGTCCACCTCTTGTACCACCTTAGTCAACTCACTAACCTCTCCATGCCTTAGTTTCCTCATCTGTAAAATGGGAACCAAATAGTAGCTGACTCATAGGGTTGCTGGGAAGTTTACATTAAAGATGTGTACAGCCCGTAGATGCCCAGCTCCATAGCCACGGCCTGACATTAATATGCATTGTCACGCTATCCCCCAGCACCAACACAGCCCCCAGAGCACAGAAGGGATTATTAATTTTGGTGATGGGGGCGCGATCAGGGCAAAATACTAGGCCTGGCTTCAGGGCTCAGAGCCTGCCTTCTGGGGTCCTCGGCAGTGTTTGGACCGCCCCTGGGCTCGCGTGGGCAGCTCTTACCTGCCACTCCCATGCACGCGCCTAACGGCGACCAAGATGGAAACCTGCTGGACTTGTGACAGCATGGTCCCAGGAATGGAAGGGACTCGCACCGCCTGGAAGGTTCTCTGGGGTCCACCAGTCCACCTACAGGAGGCAGGCAGGGACAGGGGGCAGAGGGTCTGGGCACCACAGGAGGGAGTGCGGACTGGAGGAGGCGGGAGTGCGGAGCTGGCTCCTCAGTCACCCACCTCCCTCCCACAAAGGACCAGCACCCTCCAGAACCAAATCCTCATTCCCTGCCCCACCCCAGACCTGCTGCTCGCATTTTTGCCACCGAGGAACATGCCTTCCAAGGCACCATCACCCCTCAACTCCCCCACCCGGCCCCCATCCACTCACCCTCAGTAGACCCTGAGTCTGCTACTTCCCTTAAGCTCTGTGGGGCCCTGAGCCCTGGCTTTTCCTGCCGCCTCTGAGCCTCCAGAGTTTGCTAATCACATCTTCACTGAACACCCTGAAACACACCCGTGGTCTTGGCGCCATCCGATGCGAGCCCTTCCTTAGGAGGAAGTCTGGCCGCCCACCTTGACTTGGCAGCCGCAGCCAGCTCGCCAGCCCCCACTCACAGCCCTGTGCTGACCCGCGGAACTTGCTTTCTCTTTCTCCTCTGCTTCAAATGCGAGTCCTCCAGCAACTGGCCTGATCAAGTCCTACCCCTCCTGTCAGGGCTCAGCCAAGCGACACCCCCAGGGGGTGCTCAGGGCCTGTCAGCGCTCTGGGTGCTTGACGAACATCCAGGGAGTCTGTCGGTGAGACCATCTCCAGCACAAGCAATGCGCTCACACCCCGTGGTCTCAGGAATGCGCAGAGAAACCAGCGAACAGAAGAAAAGGAGGGAGATATTTTTAATGAAGACCAGGCAAGATTAGGCAAGAGGAGACAGGACAGATGTGAGTCAAAGATTACTCAGATGTTCCTGGCCTGGGAGGCAGAGATGGTCGTCACTGTCCACGGCCGTGGCAGAGCTGGGCCTCTGTCTGGGCCTGGAGTGATACAATGCACCTCCCCTTCCCCTCCTGCTTCCTGGGGCTGGGGGCCTGACATCCCAGAGGCGGAGCGCAGCACAGACCGGGGCCACAGATGCTTAGGGCATCTACAGGGCACAGTCCTTGGGATGTCAACATTAAAGAACAACAACAAGACTATCTTGCTAAAATATAAACAATAAAACAAAACAGTAGTGTGCTGACCAAGTGTGTGCTGTACATGAAACTGAAGGGATGACCTAAACGAAGACAGGAAAGTTAACATTTTCTCAAAGGATACGATTGCTGAGTCAAAAGCAGGAATACAGAATTCTGCAGATATTCTGCATTTAGACAAGAGGGAAATCAGAGGCACATAAACAAACTGGTAATTTTTCACGTGAAAAGAATCTAAGGGTTTTCATCAACTCCCAGGCTCAGGCCGAGCCACGGGACAGACGAGGCTGCCAGAACAGCCGTGGCCCTCAAGCTGCACCAACAAACTCACATTAACTGGGTCAGGACCCCTCTGCGCCATCTCTGGGGTTTAACCAGCCCAGGGGCCTTCCTCAAACCTGAAATGAGATCTACCAGGAACATGCATACTCTGCGGTCCATTCACTAGCAGACGAGCAAGTATGAGGGGTCTGGGGACCACCTCTTCCCAGGAACCACTGAAAGTGATGGGCTTCTTTTGGAGAAAAAGAGACGTGGACAGACAGACCTCTTCTGTTTGAGGGAGGTTTTCTTTGCCAAAGAGAGAAAACAGGAAGTGTTTCTCTGGAGAGCAGAGGGAAGAAGAAGAAGCATAAGTGATAAGGCGTCAAGATGATCAGTGATGATGAGAATCATTAATGAGCAATCCTGCTGGATTAGCAGGAGAAAGCAAAGAGTCCTTCAGACAGCAAGGAAATCAAACCAGTCAATCCTAAAGGAAATCAACCCTGAATATTCACTGGAAGGACTGATGCTGAAGCTCCAAAACTTCTGCCGCCTGATGCAAAGAGCCGACTCATTGGAAAAGACCCTGCTAGTGGGAAAGATTGAGGGCAGAAGAAGTGGGTGACAGTGGATGAGATGGTTAGATAGCATCACTGATGCAATGGATGAGTCTGAGCAAACTCCAGGAGATAGTGAAGGACAGGGAAGCCCAGCATGCTACAGTCCACGGGATCACAAAGAGTCAGACCCAGCTTAGCAACTGAACAACGGCAACTTATTTGAAGTAAAATGTATCCCATTTTCATAGTCAAAAACCTATGTACTGGGACTTTAGTGGCTAAGACTCTGCACTCCCAGTGCAGGGGACCCAAATTCGTTCCTCGGTCAGGAAACTAGATCCCACAGGCTACCACGAAGACCTGGTACAGTCAAATAAATAAATATTTAAAAATAGAATAAGCCTGTGTACCATTAATCATCTGATCCTCAGCCTGGCTGGGGGCCTGTTGACCGGAGGAAGGAATGCTCCTATGAAAAGCAGGCTGTGCCTCTCTTTCTGAGCCACCACCTTCCAGTAACTCACCAAAGTGGCCAACAGCAAAGTAGGGAGGAGAGGCCCCTGTTGTGCGCTCTCCAGGCCTTTCAGAAACGGGGAGCTGCTCCTTTGACCACGTTTTCACCTGAACCTACGAGAAGAGGGTTGCTGCAGACGTCAAGGGAAGGTGCACCATTTAACAAGGAGCACCAGTGTCCGCATGACAAACAGGGAGCGCCTACGACGTACACAGCGTGCAGCTGGCATTGTTGGAAACAAACAAGATAAAGGCAAGATTCTTGCCAAGAGAACTGAGGTTCACACTGAGCGCAGGAGTTACTCCACCAGCCGAGATAGCTTCCTGAAACGTGTGGGAGAACATGACCAGAAAAAGAAGGACGCACAGAGAAAGTTCTCTGGGTTCAACTGAAGTGCCAGCCTGCTCCACCCAGAGAACCCCAGTCTGTGAGAACCAGTGATGGAGAGGCTGCGCTGCTGGAACCCGTTCCCTGTGAAGTCGTGGCTTGATAGCTGTAAAAAAAAAAAAAAAGTAAAAGCAAAAGACCTCTGTATGTGGAAGTGTCAGGTGCTCAGTTCTGTCCAACTCTGTGACCCCATGGACTACAGCCCGCCAGGCTCCTCTGTCCATGGAATTCAATACTGGAGTATTCCCCCCTCGAGGATCTTCCCAACCCAGGGATTGAACCGGAGTCTCCTGCATTGCAGGCAGATTCATCTCAGCCACCAGGGAAATCCCTAAAAGACCTCTGGACTGTGGGGGAAAAAAGAAGAGAGGAAGGAGGAAGAGGAAGGTAGTGCCAGAGCTGAAATTTGAGGAGCGTCGGGGTTCTACAAGCAAATGAAGGGAAGTCTTTGCGGCCAGGAAAGACTCAGGGGTGGAAACAGAAGCTTCAGAATAAACTACTGAGTGTAAAGTGGGACTGAGATGAGCCTGGAGGTAGGGGTCGGTCCATGCTCTGCTCCGGAGCTTATCAGTTCAGTGGGGGCCACTCAGAGGCTTCGACCAGGAGATCGGCATGGTCTGCAAGGAGCCAAGAGGTGCTAGCCAAAAAAGAAAAAATGGAGAAAACCTAGCTACTGTAAAAGTAAGACCTTCTCTCGCTGCTGCTGCTGCTGCTAAGCTGCATCAGTCGTGTCCAACTCTGTGCGACCCCATGGACTGCAGCCTACCAGGCTCCTCCGTCCATGGGATTTTCCAGGCGAGAGTACTGGAGTGGGATGCCATTGCCTTCTCCTTCTCTCTCTAGGAAATCCAAATGAGTTACAAACCAGGAATAAGTTCTGCACTACGTTTAAATGACACAGGACCAATACCCAGAATATATAAAGAGCTGTATGAGTCAATGAGAAGGTGCGGGGGGTGGGGGGGGGGGAGGCAAAGGAAACAGCAATAGCACAGAAGAGGAAGCACAGTTGCCCCATAAACAGATGCAAAGATATTCAGCCTCAGTAGCAACAAAGCGAAGAAAGTCTGTCTTGCCCACATTGGCATACATTTTAAAAATACTCCTATTTTTAAATCACTTAAGTGTTGAAGTGGTGTGGGAACTCCCACCCACTGCTGACTGGAGCACAGATCAGTGCAACAATTTTAGAAAGCAGTTTGACATTCGGACACCCTCGAACTTCGCCACGTCTCTGAACATCTGCATATCCTTGGCTCAGCAATTTTAACTCCCTAGAGCCATTATTTTGCTGACTAAGGTCCGTCTAGTCAAGGCTATGGTTTTTCCTGTGGTCATGTATGGATGTGAGAGTTGGACTGTGAAGAAGGCCGAGCGCCGAAGAATTGATGCTTTTGAACTGTGGTGTTGGAGAAGACTCTTGAGAGTCCCTTGGACTGCAAGGAGATCCAACCAGTCCATTCTGAAGGAGATCAGCCCTGGGATTTCTTTGGAAGGAATGATGCTAAAGCTGAAACTCCAGTACTTTGGCCACCTCATGCGAAGAATTGACTCATTGGAAAAGACTCTGATGCTGGGAGGGATTGGGGGCAGGAGGAGAAGGGGCCGACAGAGGATGAGATGGCTGGATGGCATCACCGACTCAATGGACGTGAGTCTGAGTGAACTCTGGAAGTTAGTGATGGACAGGGAGGCCTGGCATGCTGCAACTCATGGGGTAGCAAAGAGTCGGACACGACTGAGCGACTAAACTGAACTGAACTGAGAGCCATATTTCTCAATATTGAGGAGCAGTTTCGGTTTTGATTTTTCATTTGTTGGGGGAATAATGGTTTTGTAAAATATGGTAAAAATGAATTCCTAAAAATGAGGTGAAAATAGACATACAGTATACAAGCCCTGATATCTTATTATTAGATTCAACAGACATCAAGCTACTTATGTATATCAAGGAGACGTGTGAGAATGCTCCTGGCAAATTGTTTTGTAGCCACAGAAACAAAAAGTAACTCACATGTCCGATCACAGGATTAGAGCTTGGAGGAAAAAATGTGGAATAATCACATAATGGATTATTATGGACTATGATAAAGTGATGAAAATAAATGAACTGTAACCCTGAAGCAACAACAATAAACTCTCAGAAGCATAATTGAGAGAGAAAAAAACAAACCTTAGAAGACTCTAATATGATGCCTTTCATTTAAAAATATATATTTATGCATTTATCTGGCTGTACTGGGGAGAAGGCAATGGCACCCCACTCTAGTACTCTTGCCTGGAAAATCCCATGGACGGAGGAGCCTGGTGGGCTGCAGTCCATGGGGTCGCGAAGAGTCAGACACGACTGAGTGACTTCACTTTCACTTTTCACTTTCATGTATTGGAGAAGGAAATGGCAACCCACTCCAGTGTTCTTGCCTAGAGAATCCCAGGGATGGGAGCCTGGTGGGCTGCCGTCTCTGAGGTCACACACAGTCGGACACGACTGAACCGACTTAGCAGCAGGGTCTTTGTTGTGGCACATGGGACCTTTGACTTTCCTTGCAGCATGCAAACTCTTGTCTGTGGCACGTACGACCTAGATCCCTGACCAGGGATCGAACCTGGGCTCCCTGCATTCGGAGCATGGAGTCTTAGCCACAGGGAAGTTCTCTATGATGCCTTGTTAAAAAACAACTTCATCAAAGTGTAATTTACACTTCCCTGTTGTTGCATAATTCACCCATTGTAAGTGCACAATCCAATGATTAATAGATTATTTGGAGAATTGTGCAACTACCACACTATCTAATTTCAGTGCATTTCCATCACCTTCAAAATAACCCTCGTGCCCATTTTCAGTCACTCGTCATTCCCACCCCCAGCCAACCCCTGATCTATATTCTGTCTCTGTAGATTTGACTTTGCTGGGCATTACATATAGATGGAATCATACCATATGGAGCCTCTTGTGTCTGGGTTCTTTCACTTAGCATTATGCTTTTGGAGTTCATCGTGTTGTAGCATGTATCAGAACTTCATTCCCTTTTATTGTCAACTACTATTCGATTGTGTGGATCTACCACGTTCTATTTACCCATCCGCTGATAGACATTTGGGTTGCTTCCACCATCTGACTCCTTTGAGCAACGCTGCCCTGCATGCAAGTTTTTGCACAGACATGTGTTTTCGTTTCTCTTAGGTGCATACCTAGGTGACACTGTACTTGTAAGTCTCTAAAACAAGCAAATTAAAAAATGTGATGTTTAGAGATACATATAAAGTACTGAAACTCTCCTTCACAAGAGACAGCATGAGAAAAACAGCATTCAGGGGCATGTGGGTGTGGGGCTGGGAGATGAGAGGGGGAGGATGGGACTCGGCTAGACAAGCGTCATGGTGGGTAGACTTACAGGTCTGCATGTTATTCTGCTTCATGGCTTACATATACATTAGATATCATAAATACATACTGTTTGGAGAAGGCAATAGCACCCCACTCCAGTACTCTTGCCTGGCAAATCCCATGGACAGAGGAGCCTGGTGGGCTGCAGTCCATGGGGTCGCTAGGAGTCGGACACGACTAAGCGACTTCACTTTCACTTTTCACTTTCATGCATTGGAGAAGGAAATGGCAACCCACTCCAGTGTTCTTGCCTGGAGAATCCCAGGGACGGCAGAGCCTGGTGGGCTGCCGTCGTCTCTGGGGTTGCACAGAGTTGGACACGACTGAAGCGACTTAGCAGCAACAGCAGCAGCATGCATACTGTTTGTATTCTACATGACATATATATTGCATAATAAGACACTTAAAAAAATGAAAGCCTGTCTCCAATACTCAACAATCCCACTCGGTTCTCACCTCAAGATAACCAGGCCCCCTTTCTGGCCACACTCAGCCTGTTCTTGGCTCCCTCTGCTCCAGCTGCACTGGCCCACTTAGCTGTTCCTCAAGTCAGGGAACAACCCTTAGAGGGAGATGAGTAAAAACGCTTGTAGCTGTTTTAGACAAGAGGAAGCAGGCTCAAAGAGGTATTTTGCTCAGGTCATAAGGCTTTTAAGTGTGACCTGGACTTTTCTGGCCCCTGATCCAGTGCTGTTTCTCCTGCAGTTGGCTTTTGGCATCCATGTGAGTCAAGGCTGAATAAATATCGAGAGGTGAGGTTCGCATGAGCTGAGGAGCCAGAGCTCTTCATGTTCACGTGCATGTGTGCTAAGTTGCTTCAGTTGTGTCCGACTCTTTGCAACCCTATGGACTGTAGCCTGCCAGGCTCCTCTGTCCATGGGATTTTCTGAGCAAGAATACTGGAGTGGGGTGCCATGCTCTCCTCCAGGGGAATCAGAGGAGGGAATAGAACCCACGCCTCCGATCTCCTGCATTGGCAGGCCAGTTATTTACCACTGATGCCACCTGGGAAGCCTCTTCTTGTTAGAGGCAGGAATTGATCTGGTCTTTGAGAGATGAGAGGGTTTTGGTTAAGCAAAGAGGAGCATTACGGGTATCCAGTGAGAGTACCCCCGGCTCTCCTCAAAGCCAATCAATAATCACAAGATTTCTTGATGAACATAGAATGATGGAAGTCAACATTTGGGCATTTTTAAAAAAACTACTTTAAAAAAATTTTTTTCAGCCATGCCCCACAGCTTGTGGGATCTTAGTTTCTGAACTAAGGATCGAACCTTGGCCTCTGGCAGTGGAAGTGCTAAGTCCTAACCACTGGACTGCCAGGGAATATTTTTTTAATAACAGGTTTATTGAGATATAATTTATGTGTTATAAAATCCCCCCTTTCAAATTGTATGATTTGGTGGGTTTTAGTATGTTCAGAGTTGTGCAGCCGTCACTACTAATTTTAGAACATTTTCATCATCTCATCAAGAAAGTCCACACCATTGGTGGTCAGCCACTCTCATCCCCTCTCCCCCAGCCACTGGCAATCACTGCTCTACTTCCTGTCTCCCTGGATTTGCCTATTCCAGACATTTCATGTAAATGGGTTTCTACAACATGTGGCCTTTCCCTCGGCACCGTGTTTCAAAGGCTCATGCATGTTGCAGCAAATAGTCCTTCATTTCTTTTTGTGGCTGAATAATATTCCATGGGATGAATATACCACATTCAGATTATCTCTTTCATCAGGAGATGGACATCTTAGGTTGTTTCCCATTTGGGGCTATTATGCCTAGAACTGGAATCGCAGGGTCATACGACATTGCTAACATTTTGAGGAGCTGCCAAACTTTTTTTCCAAGGTGGCTGAACCATGTTACAATCTCACCAATGATTCAACGGCTCCAATTTTTCCATTTGTTATAGTCCATCTTTTTGGTTTTAGGCCTCTTGGTGGGTGTGCTTCCCAGATGGCTCAATACTAAAGAATTCACCTGCCAATGCAAGAGATGTGGGTTCAGTCCCTGGGTTGGGAAGATCCCCTGGAGAAGGAAATGGCAACCCACTCCAGTATTCTTGCCTGGGAAATCCTGTGGACAATGGGGTCCCACAGAGTCGGACAAGACTTAGTGACTAAGGCTGCACGCGCACATGGTGGATGTGAAGTGACTAAGGCTGCACGCGCACGTGGTAGATGTGAAGTGGTGTCTCACTGTGATTCGATCTGCATTTCCACGATGACTGATGGAGCTGTGTGTCTTTTTATGTACTTGATTGGTCAGGTGTGTTTCTCTCCAGAAGGTCTATTGAAATCCTTTGCCCAGTTTTAGTTAGTATTTGCCTTTTTATTGTTGAGTTATAAGAGCTCTTCATACTTTCTGAACACAAGTCCTTTGTCATATTCACGCTTTGCAAATATTTTCTCTCATTCTGTAGGTTGTCTTTTTTTTTTTTTTGTCCACAAAGTGAGTCTTCCCTCCACCAGGATCGAAGCCCAGGCACTCTGCAGTGGAGCAGAGTCCTAACCACTGGATTGCCAGGGAATTCCCTTGTGAGTTGTCTTTTCATTTTCTTGATGGCCCTTTGAAGCGTGAAAGCTTTTAATATTGATGAAGACTATTTTGTCTAATTTTTCTTTTGTCAGTTATGCTTTTGGTGTCATATCTAAGAAGCCGTTGCCTACTCCCAAGATCACAAAGATTTATACTTGTTTCTTCTAACATTTTTATGGTTTTAGCTCTCACAGTAAGCCTATGACTCATTTTGGGTCAATTTCTGTAAATAGCATGAGGTAGGGGTCTAACCTCATCCTTTCGAGTGTAGAGATTCAGTTGTCCCAGCTCCATTCGTCAAAAAAAGACTTTCTTCTCTTTCCCCCTGCCCCAAGAGTGCCATTTAAATTGTCCTCATATCCTTGTCAAAAATTGATTGAACATAAATGCAAAGGTTTATTTCTGGACTCTTAATTTTATTTCATTGTTGGGTGTATTTTCTAAGGGATTAAAAAAAAATAATTTTATTTATTTATTTATTTATTTAGTTTTGGCTGCACCGAGTCTTCATTGCTGTGCAAAGACTTTCTCTAGTTGTGGCAAGCGGGCTACTCTCCAGCCGTGGCGCACGGGCTTCCCGTTGCTGTGGTTTCTCTTGTTGCAGAGCATGGTCTCTCGAGCACGGGCTCAGCAGTTGTGGCGCATGGGCTTAGCTGCTCCGTGGCAAATGGGATCTTCCCAGACCAGGGATCAAACTTGTATCCCCTGCATTGACAGGCGGACTCTTAACCACTGGGCCACCAGTGAAGTCCCTAAGGGATATTTTTCTAACTGTGGTGATTGGTGACCTGTCCTTCCCCAGAGAGTGATGCAGAGATGGGGAGCTCTCCAAAGCAGACTGCATTTCCTGGGTGGGTCAGGCCCTCGTGGCATCATAATCACGTCCTCCCCCAGGATTCGGAACCCTCTCCATTGTTCTGCTGGCAGCTAGGCGGTAGCTGACTGAGCTAAGGGCCTTATCTCTTTACTACCTCTTAAGGTTATTATTGGAGAAGGCAATGGCACCCCACTCCAGTACTCTTGCCTGGAATATCCCATGGATGGAGGAGCCTGGTAGGCTGCACTGAGTAACTTCACTTTCACTTTTCACTTTCATGCATTGGAGAAGGAAATGGCAACCCACTCCGGTGTTCTTGCCTAGAGAATCCCAGGGACAGGGGAGCCTGGTGGGCTGCCGTCTATGGGGTCGCACAGAGTCGGACATGACTGAAGTGACTTAGCAGCAGCAGCACGGTTATTATAAACACCAAATAAGATCATTTGTACAAAAGAATTTAGAAAGGTCTGCAAAGGTATCCAAATGTAAGTTGTATATACTTTTAGATCATCTTCCAACCCCTTCAGCCTTTGCTTTTATGGTTTCTCAGCGAGGCCGAGGCTGTTCCATGCTGAACACAGTCCC
This sequence comes from Capra hircus, assembly GCF_001704415.2. Taxonomy (NCBI): domain Eukaryota; kingdom Metazoa; phylum Chordata; class Mammalia; order Artiodactyla; family Bovidae; genus Capra; species Capra hircus. The sequence continues at coordinate 47,410,802 of NC_030826.1, forward strand.
TCACCCAGATGTCTATAGACATGGTCACCAGGCCATGTGTCTGACCTGAAGTTGGAACACTTGCCCCCCAGCCTCCCAGATCCGGTGCTCAAGAGCTCCTCAGAGGTGAGGCCGGCTCAAACCTGCCTCCCTCCTGCTTCCCGCGCTTTCTTTCCTGATAGAGAAGAAGGACTGCCTGGTTTCAAGCTAAGCCTCAGACTCTTTATTCTCTTTACCCTTCCTCCCACTCCAAGACCCCTGCTTTGGGGCCTGAAGGGGTGCCACTCTCAAAATCTCCCCCACCCAAGCCTTAGTTGGTGGGGAGACTGTTCCCCCCTGGAAGACAGCAGCTCCCTGTGCACACGACCCACGCCCTGAAAGCCTTAGGATCACTGGGTTGAGACCTGGCGAGCCCTGCGGAGGAGAGGCAAGGCTCCTGTCCTTGGTGGGGCTGCTCTGATCCCAGGTGTCCACTGTGCCAGTCCTGAGGTGTCCACTGGTATAAAGCCCTCCTCCCCCCCTCCTCCCCTCCCCTCCCTCCTGCCTGCCTCCACAGTGTCTCATGACCACACTGACAACGTCCTGCCACCCCCTCCTCCTAGGGCTGGGGCAGCCACCCTCCTCTTCTCCCCACCTCCTTCCCCCCACCTCCATCCTCCTCCACACATCTCCCTGGCACCATGCCACCTGACAACCCAGCATGGTCTTGGGCCCCTCAGCCTCCTGCACCCACTCCCTAGGTGCGGCGAGCCCACATGTCCTCAGAGCCCCAGGCTGCCGAACAGGTGGGGGTCTCCTGAGCAGCTGTGGCCGGCTTCTTCCTTGCTCCCTCTGCGCACCCTCTGCTTCCTCCGTCTCCCTGCCCACACCCTTGTCAGTGTCTGATCAGTCCTCCCACCTCTGGGGAGGACACCATGATGCTGAGGACTTAGGGGAGGACCCTCAGCCTCCACAGCCGCCCCAAAAAGATGCCAGTGTCCTTCCTCCCCCATGGCTGTCACACAGGGGGAAAGACTGATGGGGAGTGTGGAAATCTGGGGTGACTGGGAGCAAGCCATTCAACCTGGGTCTTAGCATCTTCCTCTGTCGTCTCTGTGGTCATTTTTGTAGCTCTCCAAATTGGCAAGTCTGTGTGATTGTTCTTGCCTGAGCAAATGACAGCTTGTGTGAAGGAAGCAGGTGTGCCTGTGGCTCTATGTCTCCCCTTCCAGAACAAACCTCCATTCTTTCCCCCATCTGACCGCCCCCACCCCAAGTCCCCAGGTGAACTGGGGTCCCTGAGCATCTGCCCAAATGCCTGCAGAAGCCTAGGCGCTCCCCAACCCATGCAGGCCACACCCAAGGCCTCGTGAAGAAGCGGGACCGGGTGACGGTCATTAACCCTGTCTCGCGGCACTAGCGACTCTGCGGACAGCCTCCCCCACCTTGTCCTTCCGAGCCCAGAGAGCCCCGGCGGTAAGGCCGGAAGACTGAGCGTCAGAGGCCGCTGGGCTCCGGGTCCCTGCACCGAGGCTGAGTGATGGAAGGGGAGGGCACGCCGGCAGGCTGGGGTATTCCAGTAAACTGCTGGGTCTCTCAGCTTCATAGGTGTGGGGTGAATGTGTGTGTGTTGGAGGAGGGGGGTTCTCCTTTCTAGCCTCCCCTGCGAGAGCCTGACCTAAGGCCCGTCCGCCACTCCCTCCCACCCCCACCCCAGCTGCATCTCGCCGGGGGCCGCCTCGGCCCCTCCTCGGTCCGGCGCCCCTGCCCGGGGCGGGCCAGGAAGCCTCGGTCCCCGCCCCGCTCCGTTAGGCCCGCGCGGCGGCCGGGGGACTTTGGAGCAGAGGAGGAAGCGCGGCGGGGCGGGGAGGTAGGGGTGTGTCGGAAGGCGGCGGCGGCGGCCGGGTTTTATAACCCGCAGGGCGGGCGCTGCGCGGGAGAAGGGGCTGCGCTGCGCACCGCACCATGGGGGCCGCGTCGGGTCGCCGGTGGCTGCCGCTGCTGCTGCCGTTGCTGCTGCTGCTGCTGCCGCCGCCGCCCGTGATCCTGGTGCTGGACCCCGCGTTGCAGCCGGGGAACTTTTCCGCCGACGAGGCTGGGGCGCAGATCTTCGCAGCCAGCTTCAACTCGAGCGCCGAGCAGGTGCTGTTCCAGAGCACGGCCGCCAGCTGGGCGCACGACACCAACATCACCGAGGAGAACGCGCGGCGCCAGGTGGGCGCGTGGGCCCGGGGCGGGGGCGGAGCCCGGGCGGCCAATCACAGCCCGGCGGCCGGGCGCTGGGGGGCGGGGAGTCCCCGCCCCGCGCGCGCGCCCCCGGCCCCGGAACCGAGAGGTCCTGGCGGGGCCCGCCTGCCTCCTCTCCCTCCGCCACCCCCCCCATTCCCACGGGCAGTCGGTTCCCTGGCCCGGTGCTGGGCCCATGGTCCTGCCCAATAAGGAACCGAATGGATGAGGCCACACTGACCCCGAGTCCTCCCAGGCGGCGGCGCCAGGGGTGCCTCCGGGCTGGATCCGCGGCAGTCTTCGCTTAGGGTGCCCGCTCTGCTCTGGGTTCTCCCCCTCTCTGGCCGCACTACCTTCCCCTCGCTCCCTGTACCGGTCACCTCTCATCGCTGTCTGATCACCCTCTCCTCTCCCTGCCTCTCTTCTGGCGCGTTTCTGCTCCACCACCTTCCTGAGGCAGACCCCCCCCCGCCCCAGTTTTTCACCCCCAGGGCCCAGTTGAAGGGAAAGTGCTCCCATCAGCCCCGGTCTCCAGAAGCCCTTGACCTTCCTCCCCTCCCCCAGCGCCATGGCCTCCCCTGTTTACCCTCTCGTGCCCTCCTGGTGCCCACAGGAGGAAGCAGCCTTGCTCAGCCAGGAGTTTTCAGAGGCCTGGGGCCAGAAGGCCAAGGGTCTGTTTGACCCGGTCTGGCAGAACTTTACCGACCCCACGCTGCTGCGCATCATCGGGGCGGTGCGCACCCTGGGCCCCGCCAACCTGGACCTAGAGAAGCGGCAGAAGGTGGGCCTGAAGGGTGGAGGCAGAATTCTCCAGGGTACCCTCCCAGTGCCTACCGTGGTGGTGAGGGGGGCGGGGGTGTCTGGCCAGGAGGGACCCCAGGATCTCTTCTGGCCCTGACTGCAGGGGAAGCCCCTGTGAGCAGAGTGCGTTCCTGAAGTATTGATTTCCCTGGAGATGGGGTGAGAGAAGTTACTTTATATTAAAGCAAGTGTCATGGAGTAGAAAGCAAAATTCAAGTAAACAATGAAAGATGAAACAGGAGTTTTCAGTTTCTCCATAGGTGATTTGTTTTAAGGGCTTCCTCCGAAAGGTGGAGAGGGTATCAAGGTCAGGGAATGAGAGGGATTTGGTCTCAGTCGGTGGTGGCCGAGCTCAAAATTGAACCCTGCTCCCTAGTTCTCAGGACGCCAGTTTCCCATTTCCACAGGCAGGCTCCAATGAAGCGAAACCCGTCCATTCACATTCAGATATGCTCCGAGTGCCACAAGGCAGTCTTGTCCAAGCCACATCCTCCCTCAGGGCATCTCCTCTCTTCCTCCCAGCAAAAAGAGGAGGGGGCTGCCGGATTACCTCTGAGGGCTGTTCATCACTAACATTTTCTCAACTCTAACTCCCCAGTACAACTCTCTGCTAAGCAACATGAGCAGGATTTACTCCACCGCCAAGGTCTGCTTCCCCAACAAGACTGCCCCCTGCTGGTCCCTGGACCCAGGTAACGGGCCTGAGTCTCCTGTTTGTCTTCCGGGGCTTCCTGCCCTTCCCTGCCACCCGACGGCTCCCGGAGGATGGCACATTTCTGCGGGGGGCGGTAAACCCAAAGGCCTGAACCTCTGATTAGGACCAGAGTGCCTGATGCCCCCACACCCTGCTCCTCCAGGCCGACTGACTTCTGGAATCTCCAGCCTCCAGCCCCAACCCCACCCTCACATGTGCTTTTCCTCCCCCATCGCAACTGGCCTTCATCGTCGCCACCTGGTTTTCCCTTACTGGGCCCTCTCATCCCCCCAAGGGCCCTCCGCAGGCCTTAGACCCCACCGTGGCTTTCCTTACAAACCTCCTCCTCTACTGCTGACTTCGAGGCAGCAGTCTCTGAACTGACCCTGCCCACCTGTGTCTCAGAGCTCACCAACATCCTGGCTTCCTCGCGAAGCTACGCCCTGCTGCTGTATGCCTGGGAGGGCTGGCACAACGCTGCGGGCATCCCACTGAAGCCCCTATACCAGGACTTCACTGCCCTCAGCAACGAGGCCTACACGCAGGATGGTGAGCACACCCACCCAGCCTCGGTGTGGGCACGACCCTCCCGTCTCCTGTCTCCACTGAGCCCCGAAACACACAGAGCGGCCATTACAGTGACTCCCTACACTGGCCCAAGGTCACACAGAGAGCGGATGGCCAAGCTGGGCTTTAGCCCCATCAGCCTCACGCTGCCCCTCCTGGTACTCCTCCCAGCTGTAGGGCTTACACGTGTCAGGATCTGTTTAGCTGGAGTTGGAGCAACCATAGTTAGAAAACTGAGTGCAGTCACCCCCAAGCTCTCCCTTGCGTGAGCAGGCATATACACTGGCCCTGAGCCAGGAGAATGGCCAGGCGATAGCTGGGGGGGAGGTGCCAGAGCCTGGGGCCTGAACTGCATCCCCAATGCCACCCCCCCAAGGCTTCTCAGACACAGGGGCCTACTGGCGCTCCTGGTATGACTCTCCCACCTTCACGGAGGATCTGGAACGCCTCTACCAGCAGCTGGAGCCCCTCTACCTGAACCTCCATGCCTACGTCCGGCGTGCACTGCACCGCCGATATGGGGACAGATACATCAACCTCAGGGGACCCATCCCCGCTCACCTGCTGGGTAAGGGCTTGGCCTCACCTCCACACATGGCCAGGGTCAGCCCCATCACGGTTCACCTTTCAGAGCATCGCATTGCTCACTCACCCGCACGTGAACCCATGAAGTCGGTGATCCTTCTCATGATCACTGCTGTTCAGAGGGGGCTTAGGATGCGCAAGGGATGTGGCACAGGGCAGAGAGCTAGTAAAATGCAGAGCCAGGAGCCACCCTGAAGGCTTTAGCTCCAGTGGAAGAGGAGAAAGAGCCCCACTTTATGCCGGTGTCAGGGCTGGGGAAGGGCAGGGACCTGGGAGTCAGAAAGGACCCCAGCTGCATCACCTGGGCACCTTGGCCTCTGCCAGCCCCAGGGAATGCAGAGCACTCAGGAGTGGGTGGGACTGCTGTGTGAGCCCGGCAAGCGGGCTGTGGCCCTGCCGTGCCCCAGGTCCAGTCACCAGGGTGCTGTTTGGTGACACGCCTGGGGAAGCAGGCCCTGGCTGGGCTGGGCACCAAGCTGTCGGCTCCCCTCCTCTGTCTAGGGAACATGTGGGCCCAGAGCTGGGAGAATGTCTACGACATGGTGGTGCCCTTCCCCGACAAGCCCAATCTTGATGTTACCAGTGCTATGGTGCAGAAGGTGAGCTCGGAGTCAGGCCCTGGCGGGGGCCATGAAAGGGAGTCAGACACGAGGAGCTGAGGATCCACAGCCTGCAGTGTGTGTCCCCACCGTGAGCTGGGTGCCAGTTCTTCCCTCAGGACCCCGCTGGGAGGGGAGAGGGGCAGTGAGCAGCAGGCCACTTTTGTGTATCCGCTGTAGCCAGTAGGGGCCTGGCCTCCGGGAAGGGAGGCCACGAAGCAGAGGTGCTCTTTGTGAGCACGGAACTGACCTGAGTGGGGGACCCCAGACACGCCCCCGGGGCAGCCGGGGTGGGCTCTAGCAGCTGGCCCCTGACCCCAGTGTGCCCCCCCACCCCTCCACCCCCAGGGCTGGAACGCCACACACATGTTCCGGGTGGCGGAGGAGTTCTTCACCTCCCTGGGGCTCTTGCCCATGCCACCCGAGTTCTGGGCGGAATCCATGCTGGAGAAGCCAAGCGACGGGCGGGAGGTGGTGTGCCACGCGTCCGCCTGGGACTTCTACAACAGGAAAGACTTCAGGTCTCAATGCTGGAGGTGGCTTGCAAGGCTCCCGAAGGCCGGGCAGCCGGGCCACAGGGAGGCCAGCTCCCAGGCCCACGTCTGTCCCAGCTCCAAGACCGGCCGGGAGGCTGGGTCTCTTCTAGGGCTGCAGCAGGCTGCTTTCACTAGGCAACTCTGACAGGCAACCAGCCTTGTACCTTGGAACGGAGGGGACAGGCCGGGTGTGGCTGGGGCAGGGTGGAGGTCTGCCTGTTTCCACCGGTTCCTGGGAATCCTGGGACAGCGCCCGCCTGGCTTCGTTCCCTCTGGCACCAGCCTCCCCGTCCTGCCCGTCCTTCGCCCTCACCCACGCCCTCTCCCTGCCCCAGGATCAAGCAGTGCACACGGGTCACTATGGACCAGCTGTCCACGGTCCACCACGAGATGGGCCACGTGCAGTACTACCTGCAGTACAAGGACCAGCACGTCTCCCTGCGCCGAGGCGCCAACCCAGGCTTCCACGAGGCCATCGGCGATGTGCTGGCCCTCTCCGTCTCCACTCCTGCACACCTGCACAAGATCGGCCTGCTGGACCAGGTCACCAACGACACAGGTATGTGGGGGTGGAGAGGACCCAGCCCAGCTCACCCAGACCCCTCTGGGTCCCCCAGCAGGACCCCACTGGTGGCTGCTCCCATCTGCCCGTCTCATTTCCGCCTCCCTGCCCCACGTCAGGCAGGTCTGGGGATCCACCCAGGCCTCGAGGCCTACCCTGCATCCCAGCGCCACTGCCCTAGCGTCCTCTTCCAAGCAGGACTGCATGGTCCCAAAGGCTCACGCTCCTTTCTCTACATCTGCTCAGCCTCACCTCCTGCCAGCCTCTCCCCCAGGGGCCCCTGTCCCAGCTGGACTCCCCTCTCCCTCTGACCTATCTCTTCTCATCTCCCAACAGAGAGCGACATCAACTACTTGTTAAAGATGGCACTGGAAAAGATTGCCTTCCTGCCCTTTGGCCACTTGGTGGACCAGTGGCGTTGGGGGGTCTTTAGTGGGCGAACCCCCCCTTCCCGCTACAACTATGACTGGTGGTATCTTCGGTGAGCAAAGAGGGATGGAGAGGGGCCTCATCCCAGGGGCCCTCGCCACCTTCCCGGGTACCCTGCCTCCTGCTTCCCTCCTCTCCAGGAACACCTCCCCCCTCCTCCTTACGGCATTCTTCTTTCCTGCCGAAAACTCCGTCGGACAGGTGGTCATCCCCAGTTCTCCAGGATGGGGAGGGACGGCCAGTGGGAATGCCTGCTTGGCAGCCTTTTCTGCAAAGGGAAAATCAGCCTGTGTACAACCCTCAGGTCCTAAGACAACTTAACCACATCCTCTTCCAGAACCAAGTATCAGGGGATCTGTCCTCCGGTTGTCCGAAACGAAACCCACTTTGACGCTGGAGCCAAGTTTCACGTCCCAAATGTGACCCCATATATCAGGTACTGCCCCCAGTTCTGGCACACCTTAGTTCCTTCCCCTATGCTGGGCCCCCATATCCCGGGCTTGTCCCCATCCTCCCCTGGACCCCCAACAACCTGGAATTTGAGTGGGCCTCTTTCCTGAGCCAAGCTCAGTTCTCAGTTCTCCCCCAAGGCAGCCCATGGTCCAGCCTCTGCCCTGTGGAAGCTAGCTGGGCCCCAGGCAGGGGGGCCTCCGCCATCCCCCTCACGCCCCTCCTGTGCCTGCAGGTACTTCGTGAGCTTTGTCCTGCAGTTCCAGTTCCACGAAGCGCTGTGCAAGGAGGCAGGCCACCAAGGCCCCCTGCATCAGTGTGACATCTACCAGTCCACCCAGGCGGGGGCCAAGCTCCGGTGTGTGGGGGCTGTGGGGGGTTGAGGGGAGAGCTCAGTGAAGGTGTATCAGGTGGGGGCACCACCACCACGCCAGTGGAGGGGGCCCTTCTCCACTCCCCCGCCTTTTCTTTCTCTCATCAACTGCTTGTTGAGCGGGCTTTCTGGCTGGTCGCTTCAGTTGTGTCTGACTCTTTGTGACTCCATGGACTGCAGCCCGCCAGGCTCGTCTGTCCAAGGGATTCTCCAGGCAAGAATACTGGAGTGGGTTGCCATGCCCTCCTCCAGGGGATCTTCCCACCCAGAGATTGAATCTACATCTCTTTCATCTCCTGCATTGGCAGACAGGTTCTTTACCACTAGCACCACCTGGGAGGCCCTTCTGGCTGGCGTGGGGCAAGACAAATGTCCCCCTCTCACAGAGCTCCTAGGCCCTGAGACTTAACGCTGCCATTCTTGCCACCCAGTGGGGAGAGAAGTGGCCAGAGGCGGAGCAGGTGGGCAGGGCAGCAGCCATAGACACTGGCCTGAGACCCTGTGCCCACAGCGCCCTCTCTGCCTGACAGGGCGCTGCTGCAGGCAGGCTCCTCACGGCCCTGGCAGGAGGTGCTGAAGGACATGGTCGGCTCAGACAACCTGGACGTTAGGCCGCTGCTCAGCTACTTCCAGCCGGTCACACAGTGGCTCGAGGAGCAGAACCAGCAGAACGGCGAGGTCCTGGGCTGGCCAGAGTATCAGTGGCGCCCGCCAACGCCTGACAATTACCCGGAGGGCATTGGTAAAGCCTGGGGCAGGGTGCCGTGGGTTCTCAGCTCTAGGTTCGGGACCCAGGCCCCCAGTTCACAGTTCCCAATCAGCTTGTCCAGCCAGGCCCTGGCGTCCTGCCTGGAGAGCCAGGCAGCCTCCTGAACACTCGGCAGGGCCCTGGGATGGAGTGGGCACATCTTTCCAGCCTCCTGGGGAGGGTGTGCCCAGATCTGAGGCCCCTGGCCAGGGGCTGGAAGGCGGGCACACTGCTCTATGAGGTCATACTGCAGGATCCGCTCTTATTGGCCGGGGGCGGGGGCTGCAAGGCTCTGCTCTCCTGCGGCCATGGGCCATGGTTGGGCTGCTCCAGGACTGCCTCGCCTCCTCCTCCTCCTGCTCTGCTGTGGGTGCCCCCTGCTGGTCCCCAGTGAGGGGACCACCAGCCAGGGGACCACCAGCCAGGGGACCACCAGCCAGGTGACAGTCAACCAGGAAACAACCAGCCAGGCAACAACCAGCAGTGAGACAACCATCCGCCACTCAACCACCCATCCCTCAACAACCAGCAGCCCGAAGAAAACCCAGAGCCCAAGTGGGATTGGCTGGGGGGCGGGGCGGGGAGGCCCAGGCAGCGGCAGGAGGGCGAGGGGAGGCCTGTCTGTGTCCCTCTGCTCTGTCCCGCAGACCTGGTGTCCGACGAGGCCGAGGCCCGCAAGTTTGTGGAGGAATATGACCGGAGATCCCAGGTGGTGTGGAATGAGTATGCCGAGGCCAACTGGAACTACAACACCAACATCAGCACGGACAACAGCAAGTTGCTGGTAGGGGCTCCTGCAGCTCAGCACACAGGTGCTCATCCCACAGGGCCCGTCCCCTGAAACCCAAGGCGCTACAGGCTGCCCTCCCATCCCCAACACCAGCCCGGGGGTACACGTTCTCAGAGTTTGTGAAACATCCCCGCGGCGTGTTGAAAAGTGTCCAATTTCAGTTTCAGGGGGGCACACACCCAGTGCCTAACACAGGTTGTCTTTCATTAACAATCTGTTGTTGGTAAAGGAGTAATTTGTGCAGAAGTAAGTGATGCCAAAGTCAGGTTTTAAAAAGACTGAAGGCTCCTGTGTGCCACCTAGCAAGGGCTACACCTGTCCCCCGACCGTGACCCCCTCCGTGTCTGTGTGGCCAAGTGGAGATCATAACCAAGGTGAGCCACAGAGAAATAATACTTCATGAAGACCCATACGCACTGGCCACAGTTCCTTGGCAGTCGACATCTGTTGCCTCGTGTATTCCTCAACAGTCTTGCAAAGCCAGTGACCTTATTCCCATTTTACAGCTGGGACCCTGAGGTTCAGAAGCCACAGAGAGAATGCCAAGCTGCCTCTGTCCCAACAGCATTCAAGATACAGGGTGGGGTTTCCTTCTCTGCCTCTCCCACATGATGTCTTGCTGGATGAGGGCATGTGTACTGCACACAGGACATCACAGACAGTCCGGGCTGAGGAATGTCTTTATAGGCAAAGGCAGCAACTTGATAAAGCCGCCCCCCGACACCCAGCCTCTTCGGCTCCCACACGATGCCTCCTCCTAGGAGCCCTTTCCAGAGCTCCTCCTGGGCCTCATGATACGGCTCCCCCTGTGCCTGCAGATGGAGAAGAACTTGCAGATGGCAAACCACACCGTCAAGTATGGCACCTGGGCCAGGAGGTTCGACGTGACCAACTTCCAGAATGCCACCATGAAGCGGATGATAAAGAAGATTCAGGATCTAGAGCGGGCGGCACTGCCCGTCAAGGAGCTGGAAGAGGTGGGGAACTGGGGGTAGGGTGGGGCAAAGGGGGTGGAGGATCCCAGGTCAGGAGAGGGTCCTAGCTCAAGGGATGGCATGTAGCCTTCATGCTGCTTCCTCCTCCTCAAGTTGTCAAGTCATGACTTCTGCCCACGTCTGCGCACACCTCCAGACTCGCCTACACACACCCTCAGACTCGCTGAGAAGGGAGGGCTTTGGGAGCCCCTTCCCCAACCCATAGCCCAGCAACCCTCCCCCACCTCCCGCCCCACGTAATGGTGCCGGGGCAAAGCAGGGCGCCAGATCTGTAGCTCGCTGCCCCTCTGCTTCCTCCGCAGTACAACCAGATCCTGGTGGACATGGAGACCGTTTACAGCGTGGCCTCTGTGTGCCACAAAAATGGCACCTGCCTGCGGCTCGAGCCTGGTGAGCACACTGGGCAGTGAGCGGGAGGCCCGGGAGGCTGGGGTGCTGTCTGTGAAAGGGAAATGTTCAGTTCTGACTCGGGAGGTCAGCACGCCCAGGAAACTCGCTTCCCTCTTCCACCCGTGGGGCTTCTCTGCCACCGCTTAGAACCAGGCCGGCTTCATCTCTGCGCTGGTTCCCCAGCTTCTGCTCCCTCCGGTCCCATCCTCCCTGTTCCACCCTGTGCTCCGCCCTTCAGAGCAGGTGTATCTCAAATGTTTCTCTCATGGGCTTGGACTCGCCTCTAGGCACCTACCTCCCCTGGATCCCACCCCACCCTGAAATTGAAGCCTCAGCCTGCAGAAGCCATTCCTGCCTCACTCCCTCCAAGGCCGGCAGGAATGGACCAGCTCTGGCGAGTCCTCTTCCTCTCGCAGGAGACTGGCCAGTCCTTCTTAACCTTCCCCTTTCTGAAGGAGTTCAGCCCTGACATCCCAGTACCTGCACACAGAGACCCCCCTCCCGCCCGCTCTGACCCACCTTCCCAGGGTCAGGGAGCCAGAGACATAAACATTTGTCCTGAGGAATCTCCACCCAGAAACAGTCTCTTCCTGGCCCTCCGCCCAACTCCCACTTTAGAACAATCACAAATAGAAAGGGAAATGGAAAATAAACAAGAGAGAGAAACAGTTTTCCTAGGACAGGGTTTGGCCCGGGGGTTGTGTACGTGGGTAGGCACGCAAGTGGGGGTGGATATACGTGTGCGTGTGTTTGTTTATGGACAAGAGTGTTACAGGGAATGTGGCCTCCACCCCCATCAGTCAGCCCCTTGATCTGGGGCTGGGCTGTCAGATCACTGCTGGTAGTAACAATAAGAGCATCCCCAAAACAGAACACTCACATCAGCAGAGGGCAGATGGAAAATTCTCAAAATGTGTTTTCCTTCAAACAAAGCTACCTTGAATGTACCTCCTCTGTGTAGAGTGGATGCTCATAGCGCATCTCAGCGCAGAGCGCGGTCAGCGAGCACTGGATCCCCGCAGGCCTCCGTCTCAGGCCTGGTCGGGCAGGAAGCGGGGCCACCTTCACACCTGACCCCCGTGCTCACAGCCTCCTCCTCCCAGCTCTGCAAAGGCCGTGTCAGCTCCATGTAACCCATAACCCAGGAGGCCACTCATACAGGCGTGGCTCTGACAGGACACGGGTCCAGGTGGTGCTTGAGCGGATCTCTGTACTTGGCCTGCACAGCGGTTATTCAGGCAGTTCAGCTACAGTGTGTGAAAGACACTGGGCCCCGTGGGGACGCAGAGATGAAGGAGGCCCAGTCCCCGATCAGGATCCTCCTGCCCCCAGGCCAGCATTATCCCCATCTTACAGACAGAGAGGTCAGGAGGAAACCGACCAAGAACCCCCATCTTTTGACCTCCAGGCTATTTCTCCCAGGGAGGGATTGCCAGGGGACAAACGGCGAGCAGCAGCTCTGGGGCCTGGGCCCTGGGTTTGTGCCCCAGCTTGGCCGCTTCCTGGCTAGGAGACTCAGCCATGCCACCAACACTTGTGTGGAAGGAGGGTCAGGGCACCCCTCACAGGGCTGTTGCAGCCCTGTAGTTCCTTGAGGTCGCGTCCGGATAGCGCTGAGCCTGGGCCTGGCACCTGTAAGCCCATAGAAAGGGCACCAGCCTGTCTCCAGTTTCCCCCAACCTGTGCTGCCCCTTCCCGTCTTCTCCCAGCTCTGGAGGAGGTGGGAGGTGAGCCAGGAGCTGGGGGCTCAAGCCATCCCCCCCTCCCGCCCCAGATCTGACCAGGCTGATGGCCACATCCCGGAATTATCAGGACCTGGCCTGGGCGTGGAAGAGCTGGCGCGACAAGGTGGGGCGGTCCATCCTTCCCTTCTTCCCCAAATATGTGGAGCTCACCAACAAGGCCGCCAGGCTCAATGGTGAGTACTCGCTGCAGGGTCACCGGGGCCCTCAGAGGGTTCCTCTGAGACCCAAGAGGTGAGGGGGGCAGTCCTTGAAGGAGACGGGGAGTGCTCCGGGGAGGGTCAGGTGTCCAGAGAGCCTGGCCACAGCCCCCACCCCCACCCCCACAGGCTACCAGGATGGCGGGGACTCCTGGAGGTCCATGTATGAGATGCCCTTCCTAGAGGAGGAGCTGGAGCAGCTGTTCCAAGAGCTGCAGCCGCTCTACCTGAACCTGCATGCCTATGTGCGCCGGGCCCTGCACCACCACTACGGGCCCGACGTCATCAACCTGGAGGGCCCCATCCCAGCCCACCTGCTCGGTGAGCGCCAGCGAGATGGGCCGCTGTGCGAGGGCAGAGGGCAGACTGGGAAGGGTCTGCAGGGGACACTGGAGCCTGGGGCAGGGGAATGTTGCCAGGCCCGGAGTGGGGTGGGGGGTGGAGGTGGGGAGAAGAGCCCCCTACTTGCACTTGGTGCCACGTTTGCTATAGAGCCACATGGCACCGGTCACCAGGGATGGGGCAGTGCACAGAGTTCACAGGCCTGTCCTGGGGAGACAGACCTGCCTCCCGGGTCACAGCACCAGGCAGCATGAGGGTGAGGAGGGGGCTGGGAGTGGAAGCTGAGAAGGCCTCCCCAGGAGGGGGCTGTGAACAAAGCCTTGAAGGGCGAGAGGTTCTGACAGCTGGAGAAAGTAGTCATGTCGGGAGAGAGAAGGGTAGACACGATGTTCAGGCAAAGGAGCTGGGAGAGTGTTGCTGTTGTTCACTCGGTTGTGTCGGACTCTTTGAGACCCCATGGACTGCAGCACACCAGGCTTCCCTGCCCTTTACTATCTCCCAGAGTTTGCTCAAACTCATGTCCATTGAATTGATGATGCCATCCAACCATCCCATCCTCTGTCTTCCCCTTCTCCACCCTCCTTCAATCCTTCCCAGCATCAGGGTCTTGTCCAATGAGGTGGCTCTTCTCATCCATCAGGTGGCCAAAGTATTGGAGCTTTAGCTTCAGCATCAGTCCTTCCAATGAATATTCAGGGTTGATTTCTTTTAGGATTGACTGGTTGGATCTCCTTGCAGTCCAACGTACTCTTAAGAGTCTTCTCCAACACCACAGTTCAAAAACATCACTTCTTCGGCTCTCACCTTACATTTTATGATCCACCTCTCACATCCATACATGACTACTGGAAAAACTGTAGCTTTGACTGTATGGACCTTTGTCAGCAAAGTGATATCTCTGCTTTTTAATATCGTTTGTCCTTTTTAAAACTAGGCTTGTCATAGTTTTTCTTCCAAGGAGAAAGTGGCTTTTAATTTCACGGCTGTCACAGCTGCAGTCACTGTCTACAGTGATTTTGGAGCCCAAGAAAATGAAGTCTGTCACTGTTTCCATTGTTTATCTATTTGTCGTGAAGTGATGGAACCAGATGCCATGATCTTAGTTTATTGGATATTGAGTTTTAAGCCAGTTTTTTTCACTCTCCTGTTTCACCTTCTTCAAGAGGCTCTTTAGTTCCTTTTCACTTTCTGCCGTAAGGGTGGTGTCATCTGCATATCTGATGTTACTGATATTTCTCCTGGCAGTCTTGATTCCAGCTTGTGCTTCATCCAGCCCAGCATTTCACATGAAGTACTCTGGATAGAGGTTAAATAATCAGGGTGACAATATACAGCTTTGATGTACTCCTTTCCCAATTTGGAACCAGTCTGTTTTTCCATGTCCACTTCTAACTATTGTTTCTTGACCTGCATACAGCTTTCTCAGGAGGCAGGTAAGGTGGTCTGGTGTTTCCATCTGTTTAAGAATTTTCCGCAGTTTGTTGTGATCCACATAGTCAAAGGCTTTAGAGTAGTCAGTGAAGCAGAAGTAGATGCTTATCTGGAATTCTCTTGCTTTTTCTATGATCCAACGAATGTTGGCAATTTGATCTCCGGTTCCTTTGCTTTTTCTAAATCCAACTTGTACATCTGGAAGTTCTCCGTTCAGGTACTATTGAAGTTTACTTTGAAGGATTTTGAGTTACCTTGCTAACATGTGAAATGTCCCCTCAACTTGGGGGCCCCCATTCTCCAGGGGTTGTAAACTCAGATGCCCTGAGTGCATGAAATGGGCAGTCGGAGACAACAAGGGGTGGAAGGGACTGGGCAAGTAGAGGCCACTGGGTTCCTGTGTCTGTTGGACCATCAGGCCCTGTTCCTGGGGGGCTCCTCACTGTGAACAGAGAGACCAGATGGGGCCACACACCGTTTACAGATCATGAGGGAGACCCCCTTCCAGCTTTGGGTCTAGTTCTTGGCAGCTCAAGAGACCAGCCACCCTCGGTCCCTCTGTGTTTCTCATTCAGACCCCCAAGAAGGAAAGCAGGTGCCCACCGGCCTGGGAGCTGGGCTCAGAGCAGAGCTTGTGCCCCCATCCCATCCTGGCTTCTCACGCACTCCAGCCCTCGCTGGCTTACACCCATGGGCTCCACTTGATGTCAGCTCAAGCTTAGTCTCCTTTGGGCCTGAAGGCGGTAGTTGCTCAGTCGTGTCTGACTCTTTTGCGACCCCATGGACTGTAGCCCACCAGGCTGCTCTGTCCATGGGATTTCCCAGGCAAGAATACTGAAATGGGTTGCCATTCCTTTTTCCAGGGGATCTTCCTGACCCAGGGATGGAACCCAGGTCTCCTGCATTACAGATAGATTCTTTACCATCTGAGCCACTTGGGAAAGCTTCTTTACTCTTGTCTTGCCCTAAATGCTGAGGCATCAACCTCTCCTAACGGAGGGCAGTTGGGTGGTTCTTTTCTTTAATTTTGGTTTTGTGCGGGGTCTCTGTTGTGACACAGGCTTCTCTAGTTGTGGGCTCGCGGGCCCTCAAACGTTCGGGCTCAGTACTTGTGGGGTGCAGGCTTAGTTGCCCCATGCCATGTGGGATCTTATTTCCTTGACCAGGGATCAGACCCACATCCCCTGCATTGGGAGGCAGATTCTCAACCACTGGACCACCAGGGAAGTCCCAGGAGGGTGGTTCTTGCCAGCTGACTGCATAAACTGACCTCAGATGACGTGGATGGGACACAGCAGTGGCTGGTCAGGTTGTGATCAGCAGGACTGGGATCTGGTCCCTCACGCTGTGTGACGGTGCCGAGCCTAAAATGCAACACTGTCTCCCTTCTCTCTGCATCTCGTCCTCTGCCTGCCTCCAGGGAACATGTGGGCACAGAGCTGGTCCAACATCTATGACTTGGTGGCACCCTTCCCTTCAGCCCCCAAGATGGATGCCACGGAGGCCATGATAAAGCAGGTCCGCACTGGCCCCCTCCTCGCACCCCTGCTCCTCCAGGACAGCCCCAGGGCGTGGGGCGGGGAGCCCTGCCCCAGGGGGAGAGGGCCCTCTAATTCAGGAGCTGCTTCCAGCTTGGCCCTCCCCCCGGGCCCTCCCATGGTGGCACACAGTCCATCTCCACCATCCCCAGCTTCTGCAGAGCTCCGTCTGTTTGCAGGGCTGGACACCCCTAAGGATGTTTGAGGAAGCAGACAATTTCTTCACTTCCCTGGGGCTGCTGCCCATGCCCCCCGAGTTCTGGAACAAGTCAATGCTGGAGAAGCCGACCGATGGGCGGGAAGTGGTGTGCCACGCCTCCGCCTGGGATTTCTTCAATGGCAAGGACTTTAGGTGTGTCCGGGCTGCAGGTCCTGAGCCCAGAGGCCAAGGAGACGAGTCCAAGTCCGAGCGGGGGGCGGAGGGTTCGGAGAAGTGGGCCTGGCCTCAGCATGGCCACCAGCTTGTGCCAGGGGAACCCCATCCACTATGCAAGGGTCTCCCTGAGCACTGACCAGCTGCGTCAGCTCAGGGTTCCAGGTCACAGTCCTGGGGGTGAGCCTGTGTGAGCCGCCAGCCAGCCTCCCTATCGGGCAGGCCCTGCGCACAGCGGGCCCTCTCCCTGCTGCGTGTGCCTTGAGACAGGGAGACACCGGGGTGCGGGGCTTCACAGAGATCTACTCTCACCTCTGACAGGGCTCAGGAGCTGTCTGCATTTGTGGACAGCATTTCAGTTACTGCTGTGTATCACGCCAGCCCAAAACCCAGGGCCGTAAAACAACTATTTGACTATGCTCATGATTTTTTATTATTATTTTGAATGTATTTATTTATGGCTATGCTGGGTCTTGGTGGCTGTGCGAGGGTGTTCTCTCGTTGAGGCAGGCAGGGACTCCTCTCCAGTTGCAATGCACGGGCCTCTCACTGTGGTGGCTTCCCTTCTTGCGGCTCACAGACTCGAGTGTGGACTCAGTAGTTGTGGCTCATGGGTTTAGTTGCCCCGTGGCATGTGCAATCTTCCCAGACCAGGGGTCAAACCTGTGTCCCCTGCACTTGCAGGCTGGTTCTTAACCACTGGACCACCAGGGAAGTCTGCTAGTGATTTTATGGGCCAGGGATTCAGGCTCTGCACAGAGGAAGTGGCTCATCCTGCCTTGTAGTGGTGGAGACCTTTGCTGGGGCAGCTCTGATGGTGGCAGAAGGCCGGCATGGCTCAGCGGGGTTTCAGTCCAGGGCTGTGCTCCTGGCTGTCAGCTGGCTTCCCCGGCTTTTCTCTGTGTGGCACATGCTGGGGCAGGGACGCTCATGTGGGTTCCTGCATTCACAAGCTGGGTGCCCGGACTGGCATGGCTGGAGCAGCCGGGGTCTGGCCGGACATGTCTCTCTAGGAGAGCTTGGATGACCTCATGGGGCGGCAGCCTCAGGCGGTCAGATTTCTTACCCAATGGCCGGCATCCACAGAGCAAAAGCAAAAGCAGCCAGATCTCTTAAAGACTAAGTTAGTCCAGAACTGGGACGGGTCACTCCTGCCTCCTTGCTTTATTGGCTAAAGCAAGTCACAAGGTTCAACCAGTCACAACCTAGGTTCAAAAGAAGATTAAGAAGTTTCCAACTCTTGGGAGAAGTGGCAGAGATGGTGAAGTATCTCTGATGAGAAGAGTGGGCTCCGGTCCTGGAACAAAGCAGGCAGGTTCACTGGCTCCCCAGGCCTTGGGCCCTTCCTTAAGAGGCATGGAGACCAGAGCTTCAGGGTGGGGTGCAGACAGACTCTCAAAGGTGAGGGCACCTTGGGGAACCTCACTCGTACAGGGAGTCCTAACAGAAGGTGGGTAGACCCCAACTTCATGTCACTGGGGCAGCTCTTAGCCCTCACCATAGGATAACAAAAAGGGGTCCACTGAGCTGAAAAGCTCTGGTTAGATCCAAGGGTGAATTTCCTCCGCTCACAAAAGGTGGAAAGGGAAGTGGAGCCCCTTCTCGGACAGCTCGGCAGATGTCCCATCAGTCCTGGCCCTGAGAAATCCTGGGGTGATCTGCCTGCTGGCATCAGACACGTGGGGTGCAGAAGAGCCCAGACACCATTGTTTCCTTCAGGAAGCCTGAGACCAGGGAGAGACAGACCGTGAGAAGAGGAACCAAAGGACCCACATCCTGGAAAGTCACTGAGCGTGACTGAGGGTCCCCGTGCCTCCAGAGCACATACCTCGCAGTTAGAAAGCCACACACACAGCAGTGCAGGCTCAAGGTGTTCAGGGGAGCTGGAGGCAGGGGAGAGGCCTAGAGGACCATGCTGTAGGAGTTTCTAATCCCCAGATCGCCTCCATTTCTCCTTTTGGTTTTTCTCCCCATGATGCTGTGTTCCTCGCATGTGATGGTCCTGAGGGCCTGCTCTGCAAGCAGGGTTAGCCGCTGCCTTTGCCCAGGGCTCCTTGTTGTCTCTCTCCCACCCCGTGCTCCAGGATCAAGCAGTGCACCTCAGTGAACATGGAAGACCTGGTGGTGGCCCACCACGAAATGGGCCACATACAGTACTTCATGCAGTACAAGGACTTGCCCGTGACCTTCCGGGAGGGCGCCAACCCCGGCTTTCACGAGGCCATTGGGGACGTGCTGGCCCTCTCAGTGTCCACCCCCACGCACCTGCACAAGATCGGCCTGCTGAGCAGCGGGGACGGCAGCTACGGTGAGCGAGGAACGGGGAGATCCAAGCGGGCAGAGGGGCCGAGAAGGGGCATCGAGCTTGGGAGGCAGAGAGGAGGCTCCGTGGGCCACAGGCAGTGCCAGGACAGAACACAAGGAGCCAGGGTACAGCTAGCGGGGAGAGCAGGGGGGAAAACCCCTCCCAAGAGGCGGGTCGCTGGACCTAAGGAGAAGCAGGTCACCCCGCCCACTCCACCCATTCCACCCACCGCACACCCGCTCAGCCCACTGCTAGGATATGGCGGGAGGCAGGCCTGGATCTGACGTCAGGCTCCCTTCTCTTGGCAGAGGAGGATATCAACTTTCTGATGAAGATGGCGCTTGACAAGATCGCCTTCATCCCCTTCAGCTTCCTCGTCGACCAGTGGCGTTGGAGGGTGTTTGACGGAAGTGTCACCAGGGAGAACTACAACCAGGAGTGGTGGAGCCTCAGGTTCTAGAGTCCTGCTGTAGGGTGTGGGCCGGGGGTCTCCATGGGGTATATGCCGGCACCTGTGTGTGTGTGCACCTGGTGTGTCTGCATGTATGGTGTCTAGGGGTGTGTGTGTGTGTGTATGTGTGTGCCTGTGTTTGTATGTACCTGGTGTGTCTGTGTGTACCTGGTGTGTGTGTGTGGCATGTGTGTGTCTGTGTGTGTGCCTGCCTCTGTGTGCACCTGGTCTGTGTGTATGGTGTCTAGGTGTGTGTGTGCTTGCGTCTGTGTATACCTGGTGTGTCTGCCTGTATAGTGTCTAGGGGTGTGTGTGAGCGATGGGGTACCTGGGGGCAGTGACTCACAAAGGCACGGCTTGCAGGAATTGTCAGCACCCTGTGCAGGCCCAGGGCAGGCACCATATTGCAAATCAAGAACAGCAATTCTCCCAGCTTGATTCTCCCCAAAAAGTGAAAGTGTTAGTCACTCAATCACGTCTGACTCTGTGACCTCATGGACTGTAGCCCGCCAGGCTCCCCTGTCCATGGGATTTTCCAGGCAAAAACACTGGAGTGAGTTGCCATTCCTTTCCCTAGGATATCTTCCCAACCCGGGGGTCAAACCCAGGTCGCCTGCATTTTTGATGGATTCTTTACCATTTGAGCCACCAGGAAGTTCTGATTGTCCCCAAACCCTCCCTCTAATGTGTCTTCCTCCTCCACAGGCTGAAGTACCAGGGTGTCTGTCCCCCACTGGCCAGATCTCAAGACGACTTTGACCCAGGGGCCAAGTTCCACATTCCTGCAAGTGTGCCTTATGTCAGGTAACAGGAAAGGGAGGAGGGCGTCCGGAGGGGCAGCGCCTCCGCATGGTGTTCAGACACCTTTGCTACCCCTTCCAAGAGCTACCTGCTCCAGGAGCTACTGTCAGAGCAACCTGGGGACCCGTGTGTGGTGCACTGCGTCTGGGCCTCTCACCTGTAACCAAGACTGACGCTGTTTCACTCTTGTGATACCCTGAGAGCCCCGCCCTCCAGACGGTTAAAAACAGAAACTTTACTATAGCTGGCTAATGGTTACAAGACCTTGGTTAGTTAGCATGAACCATGACCCACGGCCAGACCTTGCTCTGAGCACTATTTTCTCATTTTTACAGCATTCTGTTCCCTTATACGTATTGAACATATTTCCTGTGACATAATTTGAGTTGTACCTGGGGACCTTCTACCCACTGGAGCTAGGATTAGAGGCCCAGCTGGATGGAAGCCTGTATTGTTGGTGGCACGGGGTCACAGCCTTGGGATTATACAGTACAGGTTCAAATCTCATCTCCATGACTGTTCCCTTGAGTAAATCCCTCCATCTCTGCGAGCTTCCAGCTTCCTCACCCGTGGAATCCCATTTCACAGAATCGTTGCAAGAGTTCATATCTTAGCACACAGTCTTAATACAGAACATGTTTGGGAACTGGTGGCCATAACCCACCATCATTAAATCACCGTCTTAAATGGAATGTGGAAACACAGCAGCGCCATCAGTCGTGCTGCCACCACGTGGATGCACCCAGTCAGCCCCTCTCCCTCTGCGTGCTGCAAGGGAGCACTGGCTGGGAACTGGGAAGTGGGATTAGAGGAGCCGGAGCCCTCCCTCGAGGCAGGGATCTGGGGCAAAGGGCCCCTGTGCTCCCCAGAAGGCCAGTGAAGGAGGGCTTATGTCCATCGTGCCCAGCCTTCCACCCCAGCACCTGGCGCAGTGTCAGCACAGTCAGGACCTAATTAAGCATGAAGTGGGTAAGTTCTGTGCCCGAGTCCAGGAAGGAACAGAAAGCCTGCTCAGAAGCTCCAGGGAGCAGCAGGGGGAGCAGGGAGCCAAGGATAGTCAAGGGCAACTCCACACAGCCCTGACCAGCCAGTGTGCCAGGGTGACCTGCAGAGAGACCCTCCGCCCGCCTTCCCAACGGGCTTCTGAGCTCCCGAGCTGGCACTCACTTTCACACAGAAGCCGGCCCACGTGATGGCTAGCTTCCCAGCTTAGCACAGATAATTCTCCAGGAGGGAGCGGGCAAAGTGATCACCCTCCAGATTCTGACCAGCAGCCTTGGCAAAGCACATACAGAAAAGGCGGTGCACATGACTTGCGCCCAGCCTTCCCATCTGCGCTGCTGGTTCAGGACATTCCAAACCTCCCCACTTTCAGAGAGGCTGCCCCTCCTTGACCGGCAGACTTCTGCAGGGAATTCCCACTGCTTTGGGATAAAGGAGGTCATTTGGGCTGGCTTCCCTGCCTGGTCAGAAGCATGACCCAGTAGGCAACACCTTAGGGACAGAGATGTCGTTTCTGTGTCCCAGAGCAGCCCGCCACATCTCTGATGGACTCTGGCCCACTCTGCCTCACCCATGAGCATCCCTAGCTCTGAGAGTCTCTCCCAAGATGCTCCATGTGGAGGCAGCTCTGTGGTGAGAGGCAGGGAAGGAGGCCTGGATGACTCTGCAGTCCAGGACAGGCTCACCCTGACGTCATGGTCACCTGCCCTCCTGCAGGTACTTCGTCAGCTTCGTCATCCAGTTCCAGTTCCACCAGGCACTGTGTCAGGCGGCAGGCCACCAGGGCCCCCTGTACAAGTGTGACATCTACCAGTCCAAGGAGGCCGGGAAGCTCCTGGCGTGAGTCTCCTCTGGCCTTGCTCTGACCCCTGTCCTCCCCACGATGGCCTACTTCCCAGTGGAGCTCTTCCGGGAACATCCACCATGGCCTCCGCCCGGGTCACCCTTCCCCCAAAGCCCCAGACCCGCCCAGGCCCTCAGTCCCGCGGCGGGGGGGACAGGCTGGGAGGTGGGGTGGAGAGAGCTGATGCGAGACTGGGACGGGGTGGGGCAGGGAGCCTCCCAGCCTGTCCCTCTGACTCGGTTCCCCTCCTGGGGCTCCCCCAGGGATGCCATGAAGCTGGGCTTCAGTCAGCCGTGGCCCGAAGCCATGCGGCTGATCACGGGCCAGTCCAACATGTCGGCTGCCTCCATGATGACCTACTTCAAGCCGCTGCTGGACTGGCTCGTGACGGAGAACGGGCGGCATGGGGAGAAGCTGGGCTGGCCTCAGTACAACTGGACGCCAAACTCAGGTACCGCCACCCACCCCCCTGGGCTCCAGGGCAGCCCCGGGGCTCGCTCAGGGCTGGGGCCCTCCCAAGTTAAGGCAGGCTGGAGTCCGGCCTCCGCGCTCACGGCTGGGGAGCCAGCGGCGCGCCCGGCCCGGCCCAGCGCCCGCTCTCGTTCCTCCCGGCCAGCTCGCCTGGAAGGCCCCGTCGTGGGCTCCGGCCGTGTCAACTTCCTGGGCCTGGACCTGGAGGAGCAGCAGGCCCGCGTGGGCCAGTGGGTGCTGCTCTTCCTGGGCGTCGCCCTGCTGGTGGCCACGCTGGGCCTCACCCAGCGGCTCTTCAGCATCCGCCACCACAGCCTCCGCCGGCCCCACCGCGGGCCCCAGTTCGGCTCCGAGGTGGAGCTGAGACACTCCTGAGAGGAGACCGGGAGGGGCCCTGCGCTGCTCCCGCGCTCACCCCAGCCCCACCCTCCTGCTGCCCCTCCCCCTCCCCTCCCCCTCCCCCTGCCCCCCATCCCCCCTCAGGCCTCCGGACCTCGGGCCACCGTGGCCCCTGCCCCCTGGTCCCCAGAGATCCAGAGTCCCCCCTCACATGGCACCCTCTCCCCGTCTCCCTGTGGATACAATTAAAGGTCCTGCCTCCCCATCGGCGTCTGTGTCCCTCACGGGGAAGCCAGGGACAGGACGGGGAAGCTCCCTCGCTTCCTGCCAATCAAGGGGGTCACTTCTCCCGGGTCTTCATCTCTTTCCAAGAAGAGCCTGGAAAACACCTCCTAGCTCTGGCCCCAGCCCCACCCAGCGCCCAGGCCAGTACCCCCTCCAGCCCGGGCAGCTGGCCCCCGGCCTGCTGTGGCAGGCAGGCCTGGCCAGGCCTGGGCACTGGCCCAGGAGGGCTCTGGGCGGCAAAGGGGAAGCAGACATTCTGGGCTGCTGGAGCCCTGCCCCCGCTATTCCCATAAACGGTCCAGTCCCCAGTCGGAAGGCTCCCAGCTGTCCTCTAGTCCCCCGGGGGGAGCACCTTGCCGGCTGAGGGCACAGAACTGGCCCGTGCCTGCCCCAGCTCCATGTCCACTCACACACGTGCTCAGAGCCACCAGAGTACTGCCCCCAGGGCCCAGGGTCAGGACCCTTTGCCCCAGCCAGGCAGAAGCCGGTGCCGACGCAGGGACTGACTGCCGGGGGACCACCCCACCCATGCCCCCAGCACACGCCCTCACCCCGAGCCTTCCTCAGAGGCCAGCCTGGTTTTGAGAGAGTATCATTTTGAGGGACATTTTAAAATCTTTTATCTAGATGTTTACTGTAGAAAATTTAGAAAATAAAGAAATGTGTAAAGAAAAGCCTTTTATATCAACACCAAGAGTTAAGCACTGTTGACATTTGGTGTATGTATTTCCAGCCTTTTTTCCTCAATACTGTATTTTAAATCTGATCACACTGTATTTACAGCTGTGTAACCTCTTTCCAGGTAGCATGACTAGACAGTCTTTTTCTTAATATTTAAATGCCAAACCTAATGGTCTTTTTTAATGGCCAAAGCCTGGCCCCCCGGGAGGACCCTTGGCCCTGTGCCCCTTCTTGGCTTTGCAGATAAGACTTGGCCCAACCCTAGTATCTGTCCCCCTAGTATCCTTTAGGTCCACAGCTTTTGCCCCCACCCCCCTCCAGTCTCCAGCTGTTGTTGTGTCAGTGTGTGTGTGTATCTGTGTGTTTGTGTCTGTTAGTATGTGTGTCTGCGTTGGTGTCTGTGTGTTCCTGTGTCTGTGATTGTGTGTATCTGTGTTTATGTGCCTGTGATTGTGTGTGTGTGATTGTATTTGTGTGTGTGTAGGGGGGGCACATAGCTGCAATTGTGCAGGCCTATTCCATGGGTCCGGATGTGGAGTTGAGGTATTCCGGATTTGCAAGAGAGTGGAAGTTTATGATTACTTGAGACAGTGGAATTTATAAACATAGCCTCTAAATAGTTCCAAGCCTTCTACCACCCAAGACTTCTTTAATGACCCCCCTCCCCAGCCTGATGGTTTCAAAAGCTGTTTGGCAGACAGAGGTCATTGTCATGACCCCCTTCCTATCTTTATAAGCTTCAGGGGTTCCTGATGCCTGTCAGAGCCTCTGGGCAGCACTCAAAGGTCTGAGCTGCAAAGAAGACTTAACAGCTTTATCCACCAGGGCTTTTGAAATATTAAAAACGTTTAGAGTCCTGTTTCTGCCTCCCTGGATGATCGAGGTGAGGCCGTGCCTACCTGGGGGATAGCTGAGGAGGTGGTGACAACAGGAAGAGGGGCCATTCTGACATTTTCTGCCAGTGACCTGAGAGCTGATCCCTGCCCAAGGCTGCCCATCAGGGACCAGCTCTGATCCATGCGGGCCAGAAGTGATGGTTTGTTCAATCTCCGCACCCTGCCTCATGCTGCCCACTCTGGCTCTGTAGGGAATCGACTGGCTTCAGATTAGGCCTAAGTCAAATCCTATCTCTGAATTTGACCTTGAGCAACTTACTTCCATTTTTTGAGCCTCCAATTTCATGCCTGTGAGATGGTTGCTATGATGGTTCTTATGAACCCTCTCATGATTGCTGCGATTGGTCGGATGAGATAATGTAGAAATTCCTGGTGCCTAGTTTCCTGATCATCATCTCCTGATAAAGATTGCTTCGTAACTGCCTCCCACTTGAAGCATCCCCTCGAGTCAAAGCCCGAGAGAGAGCTGGAAGGGCAAAGTTAGACCAGCCCCCCACCCCCCCACCCCGCAGGGATGGAAAAAACTGCCCAGAGCAGCTCACTGCGAGCTGGATAGACGTTCTTCACAATTCCTCCCTCTACCATCGATGTCCTCCCGCTGGGAGTGCAGTGGGCTCGTTCACCTCTGGGACTGGGCTTCCTTAAGTTCTGGAGACGTTCAGCTGTCACCTCCTCGTCCTCTTCAGCCTCCTCTCCGGGACTCCTGCCAGGCCCTGCTGGGAGCCTCCTACTTTGTCCTCTGTCTCCTCATTCCCGCTCGTATTTCTCATCCCTCTCTCTGTCCTGCACTCCAAGTGATTTCCCTGGCTATATCTTAGCCTGTGCATTGAGAAGACTACTTTTCCGATTTAATTACCATACTTTTTATTTTTGCACTTCTATTAGTTTTGGACCTCCAGTGTCTTCACAAGAGTATATTCTTACTTCACAGATCCTGTTCCTTCTCTTATACTTTTAAAGACCTTATGTGTGTGGATTTATCTCTGGGCTTTCTATTTTGTTCCATTGATCTATATGTCTGTCTTTGTGCCAGTACCATACTGTCTTGATGACTGTGGCTTTGTAGTAGAGCCTGAAGTCAGGCAAGTTGATTCCTCCAGTTCCATTCTTCTTTCTCAAGATTGCTTTGGCTATTCGAGGTTTTTTGTATCTCCATACAAATCTTGAAATTATTTGTTCTAGTTCTGTGAAAAATGTGGCTGGTAGCTTGATAGGGATTGCATTGAATTTGTAAATTGCTTTGGGTAGTATACTCATTTTCACTATATTGATTCTTCCGATCCATGAACATGGTATATTTCTCCATCTATTAGTGTCCTCTTTGATTTCTTTTGTCAGTGTTTTATAGTTTTCTATATATAGGTCTTTAGTTTCTTTAGGTAGATATATTCCTAAGTATTTTATTCTTTTCGTTGCAATGGTGAATGGAATTGTTTCCTTAATTTCTTTTTCTACTTTCTCATTATTCGTGTATAGGAATGCAAGTGATTTCTGTGTGTTGATTTTATATCCTGCAACTTTACTATATTCATTGATTAGCTCTAGTAATTTTCTGGTGGAGTCTTTAGGGTTTTCCATGTAGAGGATCATGTCATCTGCAAACAGTGAGAGTTTTACTTCTTCTTTTCCAATTTGGATTCCTTAAAGACCTGCTTTTTTTTTTTAATTGCTGTAATATATACCTAGCATTTACCATTTGACCTTTTTTGTTTTTTGGCCATGACACAGCATGTGGGATCTTAGTTCTCCGCCCAGGAATCAGACCCATACCCCCTGCATTGGAAGCACAGAGTCTTAACCACTGGACTGCCAGGACCATTTTAACCGTTTTGAAGTACACAGTTCAGTGGCATTGAGTATATTCAATTACTGTGCAGCCATCACCATATCTATTCAAGTCCTCTTCTCTTGGGTACACATCCCAAATTGAAATTCCTGGATCATAAAGTAATTTTATACTCTTTTCCACAGTGGCTGCACCATTTTAGTACCACCAGCAGTGCACAGATGTTCCAATTTCTGCATGTGTTGGCCATCACTTGATGTTTTCTGTGTTTTGTGTTTTGGAGTTTGATTTGTATTTCCCTAATGAATAGTGATATTGGACATCTTCTCAAGTACTTATGATCCATTTAGAGATAATCTTTAGAAAGATATCTAGTGAAGTCCTTTGCCCATCCTTGAATTGGCTTGTTTGTTTCTTCACTGTTGAGTTTGGGGAGCTCTTTATATATTCTGGCTATTAGTCGCTTATCAGATCTAGGATTTGCAAATATTTTCTCAAGTTCTCTTGCTTGCCTTTTTACTCTGTTGTTAGTGTCCTTTGATGTGCAAAAGCTCTTAATTTTAATGAGGTCCAACTTATCTGTTTTTTCTTTTGTTGCCTATGCTTTTGGTATCATATCCAAGAAATCATTGCCAAATCCAATGTCATGAAGCTTTTCCGCTATGATTTCTTCAAAGAGTTTTACAGTCTGAGTTATGTTTAGGTCTGTAATCCATTTTGAGTTTATTTTTGCAGATGGTGTGAAGCCTAGTTAAGTCCCTTTCAGATTTCCCTAATGCCTCTCCTTCTTTGGGTGTGGTCTAATCCATTTCTGTGTCTGGAGTTTAGCACAGACTCTGGAGCCCAGCTATGTGGATTGGAGTCCCGCCTCCACCGTTTGCTAGCTGTGTGACTATGAGCAAGTTTCCCAACCTCTCTGTCCCTCCTTTTCCTCATCTATAAACTGGATGTATTGATCATAGTACCTGCCTCATAGTGTATTGTGAGGATTCATATTCCAAAAGCCCTCAAAAGGTCCCTAGCCCCTGTACAATGTTTAGTGGTGGAGGTCATTACTAACACTAACTGCGTTGGATTTCCTCTTGTACATGGTATTCTTGACCTATGAGCCATCTTCACTGGAATAGCCTTCCACAGGGGAACCATTCCCAGGCACACACCAGGTTGTGAAGGTGTCCTCAGGGTTGGTTTCAAGGTTGTTTCTTGCAGGGTCCTTTTAGAAAAGAAGCCATCTGCTGGCTCCCTGGATGGAGGCATTACTTCCACTGTGGCTGACTATTCTCAGATAGGCACTGATGCTGCAGCCCTTTGGGCATGGATGCATTTTGAGTGCTCATATGGGCTCCCACTCGCTGCTGCATGAGCCCTCCTTGTCTCCCAGGCATCTGAATAGTCCCTTTTCTTCTTTTCGTCTCAGCTCTGTATTTTGCATTTTTAAAAATACTATATTTGACCCCAAATAGCCAAAGCAATCTTGAGAAAGAAGAACTAAGCTAGAGACACCACACTTCCTGATTTCAAACTTTATTACAAAGCTACAGTAAACACAACAGTTTGGTACTGACATAAAAACAGACACATAGATCAATGGAACGGAATAGAAAGCCCAGAAATAATCCCACACATATATGGTCAATATATTTATGACAGAAAAGTCAAGAATATACAATGAGGGAAGGATAGTGTCTTCAATAAATGGTGTTGAGAAAACTGGATGGCCGCATGCAAAAGGATGAAACTGGACCCCTGTCTTATACCACAGACAAAAATCAACTCAAAGTGAATTAAGGGCTTCAAAGTAAGGCCTTGAACCATAAAAATCCTAGAAGAAAATACAGGGAGTAATCTCCTAGACATCAGTCTTAGCCAAGATTGTTTTTAAATTTGACACCTAAAAGGCAACAAAAGCAAAAATCAACAAATGATTCTACATCAAACTACAAAGCTTATGCACAGCAAAAGAAGCCATCAACAAAATGAAAAGGCAACTCCCAGACTCAGAGAAAGTATTTGTAAATCATATACTATCTGATAAAGGGTTAACTATTAAACATACATGAAGAATTCATGGAAGTCCAAACAACTACAGAAAAAAATTTGATTTAAAAATGGGCAAGGATCTGAATAGACTTTTTTTCAAAGAAGATTTACTGATGGCCAAGAAGTACATGAAAAGTTATACAACCTCACTAGTCATCAGGGAAATGCAAATCAAAACCACAATGAGACATCACCTCCCCCTCTTAGAATGGCTCTTATCAAAAAGACAAGAACTATTAAGTGAGAGCAAGGATATGAAGAAAAGGGAACACTTGTGCACTGTTGGTGGGAATGTAATTTGGTACAGCTACTTGGAAAACAGTATGGAGGTTTCTCAAAAAAAATTAAAAATAGATTACCATCAGTTCAGTTCAGTTCAGTTCAGTCGCTCAGTTCAGTTCAGTTCAGTCATGTCCGACTCTTTTCAGCCCCATGGACTGCAGCATGCCAGGCCTCCCTGTCCATCGCCAACTCCCGGAGTTTACTCAAACTCATGTCCATTGAGTCGGTGATGCCATCCAACCATTTTATTCTCTGTTGTCCCCTTCTCCTCCCTCTTTCAATCTTTCCCAGCATCAGGATCTTTTCCAATGAGTCAGTTCTTCTCATCAGGTGGCCAAAGTATTGGAGTTTCAGCTTCAACATCAGTCCTTCCAATGAATATTCAGAGCTGATTTCCTTTAGGATGGACTGATTGGATCTCCTTGCAGTCCAAGGGACTCTCAAGAGTCTTCTCCAACACCACAGTTCAAAAGCATCAATTCTTCAGTGCTCAGCTTTATAGTCCAACTCTCACATCCATACATGACTACTGGAAAAACAATAGCTTTGACTAGACAGACCTTTGTCAGCAAACTGATATCTCTGCTTTTTTGTATGCTGTCTAGGTTGGTCATAGCTTTTCTTCCAAGGAGCAAGTGTCTTTTAATTTCACGGCTGCAGTGATTTTGGAGCCCCCCCCCCCAAATAAAGTCTGTCACTGTTTCCACTGTTTCTCCATCTATTTGCCATGAAGTGATGGGACCGGATGCCATGATCTTCATTTTCTGAATGTTGAGTTTTAAGCCAACTTTTTCACTCACTTATTTCACTGTCATCAAGAGGCTCTTTTAGTTCTTCTTCGCTTTCTGCCATAAGGGTGGTGTCATCTGCATATCTGAGGTTATTGATATTTCTCCTGGCAATCTTGATTCCAGCTTGTGCTTCATCCAACCCAGCATTTCTCATGATGTACTCTGCATATAAGTTAAATAAGCAGGATGACAATATATGGCCTTAACATACTCCTTTCCCTATTTGGAACCAGTCTGTTGTTCCATGACCAGTTCTAACTGTTGCTTCCTGAACTGCATACAGATTTCTCAAGAGGCAGGTCAGGTGATCTGGTATTCTCATCTCTTTAAGAATTTTCCAGACTTTGTTGTGGTCCACAGAAAGGCTTTGGCATAGTTAATGAAGCAGAAGTAGATATTTTTCTAGAACTCTCTTGCTTTTTCGATGATCCAGCAGATGTTGGCAATTTGATCTCTGGTTCCTCTGCCTTTTCTAAATCCAGCTTGAACATCTGGATGCAATACTTGTACTTGGATGCAATCTCAAAAATGACAGAATGATCTCTGTTTGTTTCCAAGGCAAACCATTCAATATCACGACCAGTAATGCTGAAGAAGCTGATGTTGAATGGTTCTGTGAAGACTTACAAGACCTTCTAGAACTAACACCCAAAAAAGATGTCCTTTTCCTTATAGGGGACTGGAATGCAAAAGTAGAGAGTCAAGAAACACCCGGAGTAACAGGCAAATTTGGCCTTGGAGTACAGAATGAGGTAGGGCAAAGGCTAGTAGAGTTTTGCCAAGAGAACACATTGGTCATAGCAAACAATCTCTTCCAACAACACAAGAGAAGACTCTACACATGGACATCACCAGATGGTCAATACTGAAATCAGATTGATTATATTCTCTGCAGCCAAAAATGGAGAAGCTCTATATAGTCAGCAAAAACAAGACCAGGAGCTGACTGTAGCTCAGATCATGAACTCCTTATTGCCAAGTTCAGACTTAAAGAAAATAGGGAAAACCACTAGACCATTGAGGTATGGCCTAAATCAAATACCTTACAATTACACAGTGGAAGTGACAAATAGATTCAAGGGATTAGATCTGATAGAGTGCCTGAAGAGCTACCATATAATACAGCAATCCCACTCCTGGGTATGTATCCAAAGAAAATGAAATTACAGTCTTGATATCTGCACCCTCATGTTCATTGCAGCATTATTTACAATAGCTGAGATATGGAAACAGCCTAAGTGTCCACTGATGGAAATTAAAAATGTAACACATACACACACACACGCGTGCATGTACACGCACAGGAATACTATTCTGCCATGTAAAAGAAGGCAAGCTTGCCATTTGCAACAGCATGGATGGAACTTCAGAGCATTATGCTAAGTGAAATAGGTCAGACAGAGACGGGCAAATACAGTATGATCTCATTTATAGGCAGAATCTAAAATACAAAAATCTGCCCAGTGGCTCAGCAGTAAAGAATCTCCCTGCAAGGAAGGAGACACAGGAGATGTGGGTTCAATCCCTGAGTAAGGAAGGTACCCTGGAGGAGGAAATGGCAACCCACTCTAGTATTCTTGCCGGGGAAATCCCATAGACAGAGGAGCCTGAGGGCCTACAGTCCATGGGGTTGCAAAGAGTCAGACATGACTGAGCAACTGAGCACGTACAACAACAGTAAAAACACCTAAAAACACCCCCAAACAAAACAAAACAAAATTGAACTCATAGATATAGAGATGGTGAATGCCAGAGGCAAGGGTGGGTGGGTGAAATGGGTGAAGGCAGTCAAAAAGTATAAACTTCTTGTTGCAAGAAAATTAAGTCCGGAGGGTGACGTGTATAGCATGAAGATAATAGTAACCAAATAATAACCAAGCAACCAAAACGTACTGTTTTTTAAAATCCTGATAGATGGCCCCTTACCTTCTGTGCCTCCTGACAGCAAACTTATGGTCTAGGGCTCTCCCTTGGGAAACAGGTGTAAGGACAGTGAAAGAGAGGAGGAGCCCTGGGTCGATCATACTTCCCTCAAGAGAGAAAAAGGCCAAAAACTGAGAACATAAGCAGTCAAGTCAGAAGAGCATGGAAAGACAAC
Source organism: Capra hircus (assembly GCF_001704415.2). NCBI lineage: Eukaryota > Metazoa > Chordata > Mammalia > Artiodactyla > Bovidae > Capra > Capra hircus. The sequence goes on from NC_030826.1 coordinate 47,442,203, forward strand.
TGTGCTTCCAGAATCCAGAGACCCAGTGAGGTCTTTTCCTTCCGTCTACCCATTCATCCATCCTCCCACTCACCTGCTCAGACGTAATGGCGGCCTGTGGAGGGAGAGGGTTCATCAATCCCTAGTCAAGATCAAGGGTGGCTCCAATGCCAGGGAGAAGTGACCAAGTAGAGTGGAACAAGCTCTGGTCTAGACATCAAGAGCCCTGGTTGTCCTTTTGGCTCTGCCGCTGACCTGGTGTGAAGGTAGTATGGCTAGACCATTCTAGACCTCAGTCTCCTCACCTGTAAAATGGGGACAGTTGGGCCAGAAGTTAGGTGGGGCCTCTCCCTTTCTGACATTCCGTGGCTGGCCCTTTAGCCCCTGATGTCACAATATGGAGCTGGACCGTGATTGGGCCACAGCGCCCTCCAGCTCTGCTGTTCTCTTGGCCATGGGAACAAGATGGACTTGCCCTGGATCTCCCCTGCTTGTGCTCGTCTGTTGTGCCGTGGCTCAGAGTGACCAGGACTCAGGTGGGGCTACGACCCAAGGGAGCGTGGGGTCAGGCCCAGGGACCAGGCAGGGGCAGGCCCCTCCCAGGACAATTGATGCCCATCTCCGTCTCTGCAGACCAGCTCTACAATGAGACTGTGGCAAAGGCCTTCCTGCAGTTTTACGACCGAACAGCCCAGGTTGTGTGGAACCAGTTCATGGAGGCCGCCTGGAACTATGTCACCAACATCACAAAGAAAAATCAAGAGGAGATGGTGTGGTACCACTTCCACCCCTGCCCCCTTCGCCCTTTGTTCTTCTCAGGGGTCACGGTGCAGGGGTGCTGGGGGGCAAGGAATCACACCTTTTGCCACTCTTCCAGAGCTAGATGAGAGAAGGAAGCCCCAAAGCACGTGTCAGAACAGACGTCAGGCTCCAGGCCTCCTGGAGCCCTGAAAGCTGTCTGGGCTAGAACCTCTAGCTTCTTTTCTCTTGTAAATATCACCTGCTTGCTTTTAGGGAGCAGGTTCCCTCCCTTCTTGCTCTTAGCAAAGTTTCAATGACTCCAAACCCTTTAAAGGGGTTTTGGAAGGAGGTTGTGGGGCTGGGCCCTGGAGTTCACTGTGACACCCTCACCCTCTCCTTCACCCTCACACGACAAATGTGATGACCGTCCTTCCAGCTGTACAAGGACGTGGAGAAGTCCCAGCACACGCTGTACTTTGGCACGCGGGCCCGCCTGTTTAAGGTCGCCAACTTCCAGGACTCGGACGTGAAGCGCATGCTGAGTAAGCTGCTGAACGTAGACAAGGCGGCCCTGCCCAAGGAGGAGCTCCGGGAGGTGATGGACAAGCCCCCAGGTCTCCAGGCACATGCTCCCCACCCCAGGGTGGGCAGGCTGCCGGGTGGGGAGCCGCCTGGGGCTGGAAAGAGGTTGGGGGAGGCAGGGCCAGAGCTTCCTCTGGGTGGGTGAGGGAGGTGAGCAGAGGCTAGTGGGAAGATGGGACAATGCCTTGGCCAGGCCTGCCTCTCCCAGCTGGTGGGACTAGCGCTGGGGGTGGGCCCATGGCTGCGGGCCTGCCCTGGGTGACACCTGTCCCCCCAGTACAACGAGATTCTGGCCTACATGGAGACCACGTACAGCATGGCCCAGGTCTGCCTGAATGAGGGGCCCTGCCTGCCCCTGGAGCCTGGTGAGCACCCGAGCCCACACCCACCCACCCGAGTCTCAGCACAGCCTGTTCCAATAGTCTCCAGATTCCCACCTTCCTCCCAGCCCCAGCTGCACATGGGGAGGGCTACCCACAGCAGGAGAGGGCAGGAGGCCGGGTGGAATGAGGTCCCACCTCGGCTCCTTTTCTGGGTACAGACCTCGAAGAAGTCATGGCCACCTCCCGAGACCAGAAGGAGCTGCTGTGGGCCTGGCAGGGCTGGCGGGATGCTGTGGGTCGCCAGCTCCGCATGACCTTTGAGCGCTACGTGCAGCTCAGCAACAAAGCTGCGAAGCTCAATGGTGAGGCCCCTCACCCCGCACCTGCCAGCCCATCCAGCTGGGCAGCCTGCAGCCTGCATGGGGCTCAGGGCAGTGCTGGGAAGGGTGAAGCCGAGTCTGGGTAGGACCTGGAGACAGGGACCCTGAGTCCTGCCGCTGGGGAGTGCAGAGCTGGCTCACTCGTCGTGTGGATCCACAAACAGCAACTGAGCACTACTCCTGGGGTGTGCCGTTGCCGGGGAGGGTCTGAGGATGCACAGGTGGAAAGACGGGGAAGGTGCCCACCCTCCCCGGGCTTACAGGCCTCTGGGAGACAGACGCTCATTTCCAGTCACCACCCAGGATAAGTGCTGAGAAGGATGGGGCTGCAGAGAGAGAAGAAGGGACCCTGTTTCAGTCAGGTGGGCGGGGAGGGCCTCGCTGACATTCATCCAAGGCCTGAAAGATGGAGCAAGCTGGGCAACAAGAAGCTCTCGGGAGGATCTGAAGAAAGGCAGCCCGGGTGGGTGGGGCTCCAGGTGGAGAGAGGAGCAGACCCTGTCCCAGAGGATGCAGGCCCAGAGGATGCTCAGTGTGTGCTTTGCTAAGTGCCTTTCCATCCCACTCTCGTCCTTTACGGATGGTGACCTTGGGAGGGTGGTGTCTTTCCTGTTTGGCAGATAAAGACCTCGAGGATCTAGGTCAGTTGGCTTCCCTAGCAGGTGCCTGGGTTTCCTGCCAGCCAGGCCAGGCTGAAGGGTGGGTGGGGGTCAACCCTGAGCCCCCTCCCCTGTCCTAGGTTACCAAGACATGGGGGCCTTGTGGCGGTCCACGTACGAGTCCGACTCCCTGCAGGAAGACCTGGAGCAGCTGTTCCAGGAGCTGCAGCCGCTCTACCTGAACCTGCACGCCTACGTGCGGAGGGCCCTCTACCGCTTCTATGGGCCCGAGCTCATCGACCTGAGGGGGCCCATCCCCGCCCACATCCTGGGTAAAGCCCCAGCTGGCGCTCAGTCGGTGGGGAGAGACGGTCTCCCGCCTCCTCTTAACCCTGCCCCTCCTCTCCCAGGGAACATGTGGGCTCAGTCCTGGGTCAACATCTTAGACCTAGCGCTGCCCTTCCCGGAGAAGCCCCCTGAGGACATCACGAAGATCATGAAAGGCCAGGTCAGCGCTTGGGCCCCGGTCTGCCCTGCCCACCCCACAGCCCCCGGGCAGGGTCCCACATGCTGCCTCTTCCCCACAGCACTGGAAGCCCGAGAAAATGTTCCAAGAGGCTGAAAAATTCTTCACCTCCATGGGGCTGCTTTCCACCCCTCCTGAGTTCTGGGAAAACTCCATGATGGAAAGGCCAACTGACGGGCGGGAGGTGGAGTGCCATGCGTCCGCCTGGGACTTCTACAACGGGAAGGACTTCAGGTGCTCACCCTGCGCAGTATCGCCCCCTTCCTCTGCTCCTTCTGCTCTCCACCTGTCTGCCTGTCTCAGCGGGGTGGTGGCCGGGGGTAGGGGGCGGTGAGCCGGCCACCTGGGGGAGATGAGTGTGAAAGCCAAGGGCCTGGCCCCTGCTCGGATGTGGCGCCTGGAGTACCGAGAGCACAAGGCCCTGCTGGTCTCCAGCCCGACCGCCCAGTCCCTTTACAGAGCCTGAGTAGGGCAATGTCTCCCTCTCCCAGGGCATCCCCATCCTCCTTGACCCCTGCCCTTTAACCCTAGGATAAAGAAGTGCACCGAAGTGACTATAAAGGACCTGCTGTCCATCTTCCACCAGATGGGCCACATCCAGTACTTCCTGCAGTACAAGAACCTCTCGGTGATCTTCCGCGCAGGCGCCAACCCAGCCTTCGAGGAGGCCGTGGGGTCGGTGGTCACCCTCTCAGCCTCCTCCCACAAGCACCTGCTCAACAGAGGCCTGCTCAGCCAACAGCACCAGGACAAAGGTGATGGGGACCAGAAGGATCCCAGGCCTGGGGCCCCCGGGCAAGGCCTAAGGGAGGCGGGACCAGAGCCGCCTCCTGACTGCCCCCCGCTTTCCCCAGAGGAGGAGGTCAATTTCCTGATGAGCGTTGCCCTGGAGAAGATCGCCTTCATCCCCTTCGCCTACCTGATGGACCTGTTTCGCTGGAAGGTCTTTGATGGCACCATCGAGAAGGACGTGTACAACCAGGAGTGGTGGAACCTCAGGTGGGGAGGACCGCCATTCTGGCCCCTCTGGCCACGCCTGGACCAGGGTCGGCTTTTGGGGCAGCCTCAAGGGGACCGCCTGCTACCAAAGGGCACCACCGTCTCGCCTCCGGGGGCAGAGCTGGGCGTGTGATGCTGCTAATCTGCGGCCACGGGGAAGCCCTGGGGTGGCATTGGCTGTCTTGTCACCAGACGAAAGTATTCCTGCTGAAGCGGGTAGGGCCAGAGCGTGGGTCTTGGGGGATTGTGTCGAATCTGGCTCCAGCACTCAGCAGGCTCGTAGCCCCTCGAGGGATCCCTGGAGGCCAGCAAGCTCGCACGGTGGTTGCACTTGGGCCCTCCAAGAATGGGATGCTGACCACCAGGCAGGCCTTCCTGCTCCTCCCCTCCCTTCTCTGCCTCCCAGTGGGGCCAGCAGAGCGGGTGTTTGGGGTCTGAGCTCTTTCCTTCCGGTGGAGAGTCCTTATATGACAAGGGCAAGCCCACTGCCCCCTTTCCTATTATCCTGACACACACACATACACAGACACACACACCTGTCTCTGACTGTGTTCCAGGCCTGTCTGTGGGCGGAACTGGCGGTGAAGGAGCCCCCCAGCAGTCGGGCAGCATCAGTCTTGAGTGAGGGGCACCCGTGTCCATCCCATCACCGACCCCTGGCTGTTAGATTGGATAATAATTGCGCGTGCACAAGGCTTCCTCTTCTCCACCAATCCTCAGACCCACCAGCTCAGGTCAGCTGGCCACAGGCACTCCTGGAGGGCCCACATCAGGCCCTTAGGCTGACTTGAGCCTTTACAACGACCCATGGCCACTCTCAGAGGAAGAACAGGTGCCCAGCCTGCGGTCACACTGCCACCCAGGGATGGCAGAGCAGGCTGCCCCTCCCTTTGTCCTCTCACCCTCCGACTCCCACCCCAAATTCAGGACCGGACATCACTGGGGGGATTGGCAGAGTCTTAACCTTGTGCCCCCTCCAAAGGCACCCCAACCAGCCATCTGGACTGAGGGACGTCACCCCCTTCCTCAGCCACACCCACCACCCCCTGAGTGATGGAAACCGGAGGCTGAGGGAGGGGGCAACTCCCTGGTCCTCGAACAGAACCTCGTGGATGAGAGAGAAGCTTCCCCGTGAAGACTGTGCAGGGCTCCAGTGGGCCAACGTGAAACGACGAGCTTTTCCATAGACTTCGTCCACCCCAAAGATGGCTCACGTTATGCCCATTTCACAGACAACACTTTACAAGCAGGCTCGGTAACAATCGACTTTCCCACAGTCACACAGCTCAGAGGGGCAAAGCCAGCAGTTACCGGGGTCTGCCCGCGCCTCTGCCGTGTCCTGCTACCAACTCCCTGATCTCTAAGCCTCGGTTTTCCTCCATACCACAGGGATGGTGCTGTGTTTTCTTCTCAGCACTTCTTACCAGATGAAACCACTTGGTTGGTTGGTCCATGGCCGTCCCCCATCGTTAAGATGAAAGCAGGGACCCTGCCTAGCCCGTTCCCTCCCGTGTCCCCAGAGCCAGGATAGAGTTGAGGGAGCCGGTGTGGAGAACTCGGCATAGTTCCTGCAGAGAGGACATGCTCGATGTTAACTCCTGTAATTGTTTAATTCTCTGATTCCCAATCCCATGTGTTTTCAACTCATTTATTTAATCAATAAAATGCATTAAGTGTCCTCCTCATGCCAAGTCGCTTTGACAGCTGTGCAAATGCTCCAGAAGGAAAAGGGCTCTGGAAATCTTACCAGGTGGCACTTTCAAGCCCCCGATTAACACCACCCCCAGGTTGAAATACCAGGGCCTGTGCCCTCCCATCCCTCGGACGGAGGAGGACTTTGATCCAGGCGCCAAGTTTCACATCTCTGCCAGCTTGCCCTACATACGGTAAGGTCTGGGCCACTCCAGCAGAAGCGGCCTGGGGGCTGGAGGTTCGGGGACACAGGACCCAGGTGGAGGATTTTCAGGAAGGCCCCAGACCCAAATGTCCTCCCCCTGCACGCCTCCCCACCTCCTCCTGTCAGACAGCACACTTTCCTGAGGGCCTTGTCCTGAACACACTGCTTTCACATCAGCTCCCCTGTGGAGGGCAGCGTGATGGGAAAGCGTGTCTGCTGTCCTGAAAGGTGAGCAGCAGGGGGGAGGGGGGGCATGAGTCCAGGTTAGGAAGGAGAGATCCTGCAGCATCCCAGGACCAGCCTCCCTGACGGTGACCACTGACCCGAGCCCACCCCTGCCATGCTCCCAGCCGGCCTCGCCTTCTCTCCCCAGGTACTTTCTCAGCCTCGTGCTCCAATTCCAGTTCCATGAAGCACTCTGCAAGGCCTCAGGCCACATGGGGCCGCTGCACCGCTGTGACATCTATAACTCCAAGGAGGCTGGGAAGCTCCTGGAGTGAGTGCCCTCCCCCTTCCCTTGTCCTTCCCTAACCTTGCTGGAAGCTTGCGCCGGGCTCCTCTGCTCACCTGGCTCCACCCCAGGTCCCCTGCACAGCGCTTCTGTTCTAGTGGAAATTCTTCCCTCTGTCAGACTACGAGAGACTACAGAGTCTGAGAGACTACAGTCTCTCCCATGTTAATCAAAGCCCATTTCCTCTTATGTAGCCCCTGTGGTCAGAGAGATGGTTTAGCCCCTGCTGCTAACATGCACACACACATGCATGCACTTGCTCACGTTGTCAATAAATCGAACTGTCCCAGATGGGAAGCCAGTGTTGGGGTCTCGCCTCTGCCTCCATCTCCCGTCTGAATCCCCTTATTCTTTCCCTGCAAGGTGCCTGCCTAGCTTCTCAGCAGCACTTGATGCGCCCTGGAGTGCACTCTGCTTTGCCTGTCTTTTCTCGGACGTGCCTGAACCCAGTTCCCAGGCTGATCCGGGTTGCTTTTGCACCAGCCTCTTGGCCCACTCTGATCAGCTTGTGGTCTACTTTGACCCCCCACCCGCAGTCTCTTTTCCCCGCTCTTGGTGTCTAGCCCATCCTTTCCATCCCTGCCTCTGTGGTGCAAGTTTCTGGCCCTGAAGGAAACCTGGAGCAGGGTGAGAGGCTGACCTGGGCTGGAAGCCTTTACTTCCACAGGCTGGCTCTCTAACAAGCGCTCTTACAGTGCTTCACATTAGCAGTTCATAACTTGCAAAGTGGATTTTATTATCCACATTTCATAAATGATGAAACTGAAGCTCAGAGAGGTATAACTGCATGTTGCTGATCTAGGAAGTGGCAGAATCATGCTTTGGGCCCCAAAGTGACTCTAGAACACATTATCTTCCACCCTGTTGCTTCCATCAGTTATAAAGGATGCTGTTTTGGTGAAGCTAGACCTGGGCCCTCTGGTCCCAAGATCAGCACTCCAGTCTCCGGGATATGGAGCCCGCCCCACTGACATAATCTTTTTCTCATTGCATTCCAACTGATTTCAGTAGGTCCATTACCATAATCGGTCAAGGTCATGTTGAGTTTTATTCCTGGTTTCCCAGAAGATGAACAAAGCCACTATGTGGTATCCTAATAATTATCCACAACAATTTGGCATCCTTTGAAAATGTAATGAGCATGTTTGTGATTCCACCATGCAGCTTGTCAGTACCCATGAGGCCAGACAGAGTTGCGAGACTGATCCTTGACTTTGCTCCCAGGAGGGCTGCACTTGACATGCCTTCTTGTCTCCCTAGTCTATTTGCTATTTCATCTTTTCATACTCCTGGGATTTATTCTAGCCAACTGCCCAGGTTTGAGCTTCTCAGAATGTGTGGCACAGAAGGGGCCTCTCGGCTCCCTGCGTTCATGTCTCTGGGTGCCCATCATTTACTCACTCAGCAAACATTTACCTGTTCACGTGCCAAACAGCCTGCCCTGCGTCCAGCAGGGGGCAATGGGCCACAGGATAAATCAATAAGCATACGCCAAGAAAGGAGCTGGTGCAGCAAGAAAGGGATTTGGTGAACATGCAAAGAGGGTAAGGAGGTCTTGCCAGGGGACCAAGGAGGGAACTCTGTCCCTCAGTGCAAGAGTACAAGAAATAGCAGACTTCTGTTTTCCATACATCAACTCTTTTTTAAAAACACACTTTAATATTCATTGGATATTTCCAAGAGTACTCTTAAGTTTGTTTTTTTAAAAATAATTTTATATTTTTGGCTGTGCTGAGTCTTCGTTGCTGCTCAGGCTATTTCTCCAGTTGTGGGGAGCGAGGGGCTACTCTCCAGTTGTGGAGATTGGGCCTCTCATTGCCATGGTTTCTCCTGTAGCGGAGCCTGGGCTCTAGGTGCTCAGGCTTCGGTAGATGTGACACGTGGACTCAGTAGTTGTGGCTCCTGTGTCCGAGAGCACAGGCTCAGTGGCTGTGACCCGTAGGCTTAGTTGCTCCATAGGATGACGGGATCTTCCCAGACCAGGGATCAAACCTGTGTCTCTTGCACTGGCAGGCAGATTCTTTACCACTGGGCCATGAGGGAAGTCCAGCATCAACTCACTTTTGACTGAGCCTTTATCCCACTTGATCGGTGAGACATTTGACCTCAGTCTTTCTCATCATTTCCCTACCCCTCTCCACCCAGGACATATAGGCTCCCAGGGTCTGACTCGGTACCAAAGCATGCCGAGGACTTGCCAGTCATCTCCAGGCCTTTTGTGGAAGAATGGGGCAGGCAAGCGCTTGCAGGCGAGAAGGGGAAGGGCAAGATTCTTGGCTGCTCTTTTCCCTGATAGAGTTTAAAACTTGATTTTGCTACTTTTGACTCATCTTCCTAAGTGTGATCACGCTGGGGCAGCCTCTAGGTTGGTGCCACTGGGAATAGAAGGTAGAAGTGGCCTTGGTCCAAGTTCCCAAATTCCCCTGGCTCACTCAGCCAGCCGTGAGGGCCTGATCCTGCCCACGGGCCCATTTCTGCCGCCCTGGAGTTGAGGGCTCCAGGCAGCGCCCAGCTGTCAGCTTTGCAAGTCTCACGTGCTGCCTGTACCAAACCTCTGTCCCACCCAGCCTGAAGGACTGTTTCTGAGTAGGCAGACTCTCAGTGGTTGAGACTTCCCCACCAGATCCTTCCTTTTTTGCAGTACCTGCCACTGGATAAAATCCTCTTACCTAAAAGTAGTTATGGGGTTTCGCTTGTTTTTTTTCCTTTCTATCTTGATGACTTTTCTCCATTTCTCTAGGATCCTAACTACATTTTCCCCCAGTGGTCTCTGCCATGCATGGATCTACTGACCTTTAGTTTCGCCACCTTATTCTTTCCCAGTTGTTTATTAAGCAGTGTATATAAGACTTTGCAAGCTACAAAGCCCTTTTTGCTGCCATTATGTGTCTTCATCCTGACCACAGTGAAATGCAGGTATTAATGGGGGCCGGTTTTACTGATGAAGAAGCTGAGGCTGAGAGAGGTTAAGTTGATCGTCTGTGGCTGTGCAGCCCATAACTAGCACTGCTGGTTCTTGAACCTGAGTCTTGATGGCCTAGATTTCATACTCTAGGCCTCTGGGCCTCTCAGCCCCACCTCTCTCCAGGTCAGATTGGGGAAGCAGGTTGAGAAGTATCACATACACCTCCTGCTGCCTCTGCGGGGGACACTGGGGTAGAGGAGCCTGGAGCCCTGGCTGCAGCGCACACTGTCCCCCTACCTGAGTGCCTGGGCCAAGCCTGAAGCTAGACCCCCTGCCACCGACCACTGGATGAGCCTCGAGGCAGCTGAGAGTTCTGCAGTGCCGCAGGCAGTGCACAGAACACATCCCATGCTTGCAGTCTCGCTAATCCTCCCAAACACTCCCTGGGAGACAGGAAGGGACTGAGCACCTCATGGGAAAGAGTGTTTCATGAATTTAGGCTTATTTGAGTCCAGGATAATAATAATCCTCAAGGCGGTAGTATTAGTAATAATAATAATAGTAATCAGACATTTATTGCCTACCTAATTATGCTCCCAGAATTGTGTTTATTTGGTCAACACAACCACCCTAAGAGGTAGGTTCTGTTATTTTCTCCATTTTATGGATATGGAAATTGAGATTCAGAAAGGTTAAGTACTTGCCCAAGGTCCCACAGCTGAGTCACAGGGTCAAGAATCAAACACAGATGAGTATTATTTCAAAGTTTGAGATTTCTTTTTCTTTTTTTTTAACTGGAAGATAATTGTTTTACATTATTGTGTTGGCCTCTTCCATACAGAGCTTGTGATTTTACCCATTATGCTGAACATCTGTTGGGAGAGTCTGGCTAGCAAAGTCAGACTCAAAAGGTGGGGCTGGGCATACTGAGGGGTCCCAGCAGCATCAGCCAATGCCCCCACACAGCCTCACAGCTGTACTTACACTCCCAGGGATGTCCTGAAGCTGGGCTCGAGCAAGCCCTGGCCGGAGGTCCTGGAGAAGATGACTGGGGAGACCAAGGTGTCTACAAAGGCCCTCATGACCTACTTCAAGCCCCTGCTGAACTGGCTGGTCACTGAGAACGTGCGGCAGGGGGAGATACTGGGCTGGCCAGACTTCAGCTGTTCCTTTGAAGGTTTGATGACCTGACCCTTGTCCTACCTCTGTTCCAGCTCCAGGCCCGACCCTAGCCTGCTTTGGGCCAGCCCCTACCACAGCCCAGCCTTCACCCCTTGCCCATCAAGGAACTTGCAGTGTGACCCTGTCTGTACCTGATATAGCCTCGGCCAAGACCACAGCCCATGCCCCAGCCACTGGCTCAGAGGCTTCCTTGCCTACTGTCCAACTAGACTTCAGGGTGGATCTGAGCACATGGGGTGGGCATCTGACCTCTTGACCCTGCATGGAGCCACTGCTGGGCTCCATGGGGTACATGGCCCTACCTGTGCCATCTGCTCCCCCTCCTCCTCCTGCTCCTCTTTCCTACCCTCCTTCCAGGGCCAGGCCCTCATCTTTGGAAGGCAGGTGCCAGAGGCTAGGGAGAATGCCTGTGGCCATCAGATCCCGTCTGGTCACCACGAGGCACCCTCCCCAGCTCCACCTGCTCCATGCATTTCCTGTGTCTTCCACAGAAAGAGAAACAAGCAGGGCAGCATTCCTGGGGATGGAGCTGAACACTGACCTGGTCAAATCCTGGCAGTGGACGCTGCTGGCCCTGAGCTTTGTCATGTTACTGGCAGTCCTGCTGCTGGGCCGCAGGCTGTACGCCCTGGAAAAAAGCTCACTGACCCAAGACACCAGTACACAAGACACCCGGTCACAGGGCACCCTGTCACAGAGCCCCAGATCACAGGACGCCAGTGCCATCAAGCCAGCATCCAAAACCTACTTTCTGGGCATAGCCATGGAGCCCCACCAAGTTGTCAAGAGACAGTGGATGCTGCTGGGCCTCTGCCTCCTCCTGACGCTGGGCTCCATTGGCCTCATCATTCGGATTTTCACACAGCACAACAGGAAGCCTCCGTGGATGAGAGATGAATGGGGGAGCTGGGACTAGACACCAGTGCAACTGGTGAGGTTTGGGGGCAGGCGGAGGGTGGCCAAATGAAGAGGGGGAGGGGGAGGGGACTGCTTGCCTGCATAGCGCCCAACTGCTATTGGGTGCAACCATGGCAGATCTGGGTATATGGGCAGTTGTGCGTTTGTGAACTATTGTATGTGAGGTCATGTGCATGGGTGACTGGGTGATTCCATGTCTGCCCTGGGTTCCAGACCAGCTGCCTTCTCCTGGGGTTCAGGATCCATAGTTTTAGTGACCCAAGGGCTGTGTCCCTCCAAACCAGCCCCTCACCCCAAAACTGGTTCTTTACATGATGTTTTCTTCAGAAATTCTACTGTGGGGCTGGACAGGGGCTGCAATGCCCAAGGAGTATCTGCCATGGTTAGAAACAGGACACTGCTTCAGTGCCTTTATCAAATGCATGCAAGTAGGACCAGACGCTCCTTGTACATCCGTGCTCAGCTCATGAGCGCTAAACTCTGTATTCTGGCCGGCACTGTGTTGGGCTGCATAATCCAGCCCCCAGAAGCTGCCTGTCAGCTGTCTGAGATGCAAGTAGCCTTATAAACTGCCCCATGGCCCATCCCGGCCCCAGACCAGGCCCTCCCAAATGCAGACAGGGGGTAGCTGGGCACCCAGCCAGGCTTGATTAATGATTGACTTCTTTAATATTTAAACAAAGCTCATCTCCAGCCACTCCACTCCAGAGATGGCCTTGTTCAACACACACACACCTGCTGCCTGGCCTGTTGCCCTGGGGATTGAGTACAGGGCAAACAGCACCTTTCCAGGCTCAGTGGAGGAGGGGAGGATGGGGAGGGAGAGCTTTAAGGAGGACATTGGGGAATGAGTGCTCTAAGGACAAGCCTAGGAAGAGAAAGGGAAGGCTTCTGCTCTGCCCCTCTTCGCCCTTTCTTTCCAGCCTGGGTCTAACACAAGGGTGCCACACCCGGTGTATGGGAACTTACTGAGTTTGGACTGAGGCCCCAGGGGCCCCCGGGAGACTGAAAATCAATGTCTGTCGGAAATTAGGGAAACCTTGAGAGGAAGTAACATCGCAGCCAGAAACCACAGAGGAGGCATCAGGGCTGCAGTTGAGCAAGCGGGAAGGTGGCCAAGAGATGGGACTGGCTCTCTCTAGATTAAAGATCTGAGCCCAGAAGTCAGGGATCAGGGTACAGAAGGACTGGGCCGAGATCTCCATGGAGCCTACCTCTATCCAGGTTTCAAGAGGTCTTCTTGAGTTCTGGCAGAGTCCGAGCACTTTCTGTTCTGACCGCAGGCTCCAGAGCACCCTCATTTGATGTCTCCGTCACTGCTGTTACTTTGCCTTGCTGTAATGTCCTTATTTGTCCTCATTACTAGCTGTCAGCTCTGTAAGGTCAGGACACAGTGAAACATCTGTAGCCAGCACAGGCCATGGCACACAGTGGGGATTTGGAAAATGTTTGAGTGAGTGAGTAAGTGAGTGAGTGAGTGTGCCTCTGCCCAAATTTCTCCTCAGAGCTCAGCACCCCATGCCCTGAGCCCATGAGAAACAGCCCCACCTTTCCTCCACAGCCAGGCTATCCCCCCTGACACGGGGCCAGCCAAGACAACTCTGCCCCCCCAGGAGGCCACACTTGCAGCCCTCCCATCCCCCAGCCACAGTGGCCAACGAGATCCCCATCAGGCATTGTGGCTCTGCATGGCAAAGGCACACCCAGCCCAGGACTCCAAGCCTCTCACCTGGACTCCAGCAAAACTCTCACTGAGCCTCCTTGTCCGTCCTCCCTCCCCCACCCGCCATTGTAAAGTTTCTTTCTTTGGATCTCCGCTGTAAAGTTTCTTTCACTGGAATATTTCCTTCATGTCTAACTGCTTAACAACTTGGTTGTCCATCAGTTAAATCTAGATGTTCAAAATGGCATTTGAGGGTCTTTATCATTCCCTTTTTCTCCCACCTCCCAGCTCAGCCCTTTGCACTGATTCCATCATCGGCCTTTGCCTAAAGTGCATGCCCTGTTGGTGCTTGCCCTCCAAGGATGGCTCCAAATTGGCTGTTGGACCCTCTGCAAAGCTTCAAGCTCACCAAGATGCTCAGTGAACAGCGGTCTCCTTCCCCCACTCCTCTCCAAGGCTCTTTCAGTAAACCTCACCTCATCCCCATCTGCTTATTCTATTGTATTCATTTTCAACCAGCACTCAGACACTTCTATCAGTGGTCACTTGCTAATCTGTGGTTTTAAATCTGTTCTCCCAAGCAGTATCTGTATGCCAAGAGCTCTCAGGCCTCTAAAGAAAGCACCTCATTGAATATTCCTTGTGCATTACACTGCCAGTACCAGGTCCTGGATGGGCTTGCCACTAGGAGGTCTGCACGGGCACTGGGATTCAGTTGAAGGGCACTTGGTAAAGGTCTATCCATACCATTGCCCGAGTCCAGTCCAATGGTCAGATCGGGAAAGAAACCTTCAGCAGAAGACCATCTGAGGCCTTTAACAACCCCTTCGGCTCCTCCTCTCCTCCTCTGCTTGAGAGAGACGGCCTGGCAATGTCCAGATTGGCCCCCTGGTACCTGAACCGGGTCTGAGAGGGCCGAGGGCACAGTCCATTGGGACAGAGCAGAAGCTCCTCAAAGAGGCCCTACCCGATTGATTCCTGGCGCCGGACTCCCGCCCAGCTCCGCCCCTTAAGAGTCAGGGCCCCGCCCCTGCCCCGTTGAGTCTCGGAAAAGTTGCCCCCGCCCCGCGGACCCCGCCCCGCCGCCGCTGCCGCGCGGCTCCTTTCAGCACCGCGGCGCGGACAGCTCCCGGGCGGCCAAGGAGGGAAGGACGCGCGGCGAGCGGCCGGCCGGGGAGGGCAGCAGAGGGGTAGACGCAGGCGGGCGGGCGGGGCACGAAGCCCTGCGGCCCTCCCCGGGGGCGGCGCCCACCGGAGCCGGACGCCACTGAGCCAGAGGACAGGCGGAGAAGCAGGGAGCCGGGGCGCTGCTGGCTCCGGGCAGAGGCCGCGGCCGAAAGATGCCGGTCCGCAGGGGCCACGTCGCGCCCCAAAACACTTACCTGGACACCATCATCCGCAAGTTCGAGGGCCAGAGTGAGTGTGTGCGGTGGGTTGGGGCATGATCTGGAGCCCTGGTTCGGCGGCAGGAGTGGCCGGACCCTTTACTAACTTCGAATGGAGCAGGGTGGGGGGGTGTCTGATGCCAAACGCATATCCTTCCCTTCAATGTCCAAGAAACACCTTTTCCTCCAGCGAGCCCCTACTTTTACCTCCAACGCCACCTCCCTTCTGCTACACGCTGGGCAAAGTGCAGCTCCCCGCTTCACCCTGAGTTGTTTTCTTGCCCGTTCTAAGCCCTGACCTCCCCTTGTATACCTGTCATGCTTCCCTCCTGACCCCTTCTCCGCCTGCAACTTCCTCCAGAGGTTTCTTTTTCACCCTCCTTTTCACCTCCTGACCGAGCCACTCTGGTCTTTCTGGGAGCTCACCCAGGCCGGGCCCCCAGCTGGTCACACCCCTGCTCCCTCTCACCTATCTCTTTCCCTGCTCCAGGAAGACTTGGGCCTCTCTCCCACTTCACCGACCCCATTACTGCCCTGGTATTCCCACAATTCCCAGGGCTGACTCCCCTTCCCCTTCTCTGATCATCGTCCTGCTTCCCCCTCCTTACCACCCCCTCATTACTCCCAGGAGCCTCATGGCCTTCCCCCATGACTCTGGCCTTCTTGGTCTTCCCACCCTCCCCAGACTTGACCTTCCCCTTCCTTCATTTTGATCACGGCTCTGCTCTGCATCCAGATCCAATCCCCCCCACGCACACAACACACCAACCGTTCCCACAAGTCCCTCTGATCTTTCCCTCCCTACTGCCTGGTCCTGGTTGCCATGGGCTTCCACCTCCCACCCCAGGTCGTAAGTTCCTGATCGCCAACGCTCAGATGGAGAACTGTGCCATCATTTACTGCAACGACGGCTTCTGTGAACTCTTCGGCTACTCCCGAGTGGAAGTGATGCAGAGACCATGCACCTGCGACTTCCTCACAGGCCCCAACACCCCACGCAGTGCCATGTCCCGCCTGGCGCAGGCCCTGCTGGGGGCCGAGGAGTGCAAGGTGGACATCCTCTACTACCGCAAGGATGGTGAGGCACCCTCAGGCCACAGATTCTGTAAGGCAGGCTCAGCCCCTCTCTTGTCCAGGCAGAGTGGTCATGGGAAGGGCACCAACCCCGGGGACCAAAGGGCCTGGATGAATCTTGTCTCCTCTCTGGGCCTCTATTTCCTCAGCTGTATGGAGAAAGTGCTGGACCCTGGGTGTAATGCCTTCTGAGGTCCTTTTCAGGGGCCAGAGACAAGGCTGAGCCACCAACTGGTCCTGGCCGCATGCAGGGCCTCCCGCACCATCGTCCCTCCCCCGTGTCCCCGGTCTCCTGGCTGTCCACTCTGTCACTGTCAGCCCCAGCTGTCAGGCAGCTGGGACGGAAATTAACCTTTCCTCATCTCCGTCTGCTCTGGGGATTAGGGGAGGAGTCACCCCCTCAAGGCCTCTGGGGCCAGGCAAGGCATGGGGGCGGCTGGCTTGAAAAGAGGGCTGGGTGTGGCTCAGGGACCCCAGCTCTTTGGGGAGACAGAGTCTGGAGTTTGTGCTGGCCCTGGAGGCTTTTCCAGTTTGGGATATTACTGCCAGCCCAAGCTACTGCAGACAGAACAGAAGCATAGGGCGGGGGCCGAGGATAAGAAATTCTGGAGCCCCTCAAGGCCCTCCCCTCAGTACTTCAGTGTCTCCACTGGGTCTGTGTAGAGAGGAAAGAGATGGGTGGGAATTAGGGTCCCAAAAGTCCCTCTGAAATCACCTGGATCAGTGGCCCCCTCAGCCTGCTTCTGCATCAGAATTACCTGGAACTTGTTTTCCAAAACACACCTTCCCTAGAAAGGGGCTGACTCAGAGATGTGAAATGAGGGCCAAACAGGTGTATTTGGAAAAATCTCCCTGGCAGTTTAGATATTCTGTCAGGTTTAGGAACCACTGGCTTAGATTAATTAATCAATCATTTCATGGGCAAAGAAACTGAGCCCCGAGAAGAAGAAAGAACTTGGCCAGGATTCTACTGCGTGGGTCCCAGCTGGGACTGGACCCCAAGTCTCTGGATTCTTCCCTCGGATATATCTGGTCCGAATAACCCCAAGAGGGGTGAAAGGAACCCAACAGCCTCTGTGTTCCGAGGTGGAACTTTTGGGGAAAGAAGCCCAAGAGGACCCTCCCTGGGGAAGAAAGCATGAGGGCCACTGGAGGGCAGGTAAAGGGCAGGCACCTTTGGACTGAGGCTGAAAGGTGCTCATAGTCATGGTTGCAGGGGCCTGGTGTATGGAGCATGAACTAAGTGTAAACCTGAGCATGTGTGTGTGTGTTTAAGGTGTTTGTGGTGCTTCTTGGGCAGGTCCTGGCTGTCCCTCTGGCTGTAGTGATTAGGGGACTAGGAAGAACCTGGCTTAGTTTGGGAGCACTCACAGGGTTAACGAAGTCAGAATATTTTTAAAAGCTGTGACCTCACCTCCTCACATCATTGCAGAGAGGAGGTGACAGTCAAAGGAGTGAGAAGGGTCCCAGGGGAACAGGATGGGACAGCAGGGAATGACGGAGGCCAACAGGTCCCTCTGTCCCTCTCCTTGACCTCAGAGCCCTTCCTGGGCCTGAGAGGTGTAAAAGCTGATCGTAGACTCCCAGTGATGTCAGCTCAGTGCTCTCAGGGTCTCCTCAGCACCCTAACTGTGCCTGGGCCAGGGGCCGAGGTCGAGGTCAAGCCTTGACCCTCTGAGATCCTCAGGTGCTCAGAACCCTGCTCTGGCATCTTCTAGCAGTCAGAAGGAGCCCTGGAGATTGAGTCTTAGAGGTTTTCTGTGGGTGGAAATGACAAGTTACCCACATACCTGTGCACTATGCTTAGTCACTCAGTCGTGTCCAATTCTTTGCAACCCCACGGACTGTAGCCTGCCAGGCTCCTCTGTCTTCCACATTGCAGGCCGATTCTTTACCATCTGAGCTACTAAGGAAGCCCACCTTGACCCATGATAGTCCAAGACCTTGAGCACCTGGGACCTACCTGAAATTGGTGTGAAACCTAGAAAAGGGACCCTTCTGGCCAGCATTCCCCTAAGAGAAGGATGTGATGCTCAGATAACTTATGTACACCCTCTGGTCCACTCTGACCACGTGATTGTTTTTTCTGTTTTGTTTTTATCATATTCACATGGCCTTTATAGCCTGCTGAAGGGCATCCTAATGGTGGTTTTTCCCTTCCTCGGGTCAATACCTCCTCTCCCCCATCTTCCATTGGTTAGAGGAAGAGTCACACCCCCACCCCCTACAGAATTCTAGCTGATTTATAATCCTCTTTTCCTCTAAAGGGGTAAACCACTGATAGTTCTCCAAGTTCAAGTAGAGAGTCTGTGGCCATACACCTCCACATTGTACATCTGTGTAAAGCTATGTTCAAAGAGGCCAGGCCATTTGACAAAAATTACCCCATGAGACAGGGCTCAGAGACCCCTGAGAAACTGGCTCTGCTGCCATCTACCTTCACAAGGAAAAGTTAAGAACCTAACAGCTAGGAAGCATGGGTATGGCCACAAGACTCAAGCCAATGAGAGTCTGGAGGGAGCCTTGGAGAACAGTCCTACTGCTGCGCCCCTTGGGGACCTGCCAGAGGGGCCCAGCCCTGCCTGCCTGCCTTGGCTGGATCATCTTCTGTGATGACCCCAAACCAGAGAGTCCCCTAATCTCCAAGCCAGACTTGAGGAAGCCTGGGGCTCCTCCAGTGCTCAGCTCCAGTTCAGGAAGAGGGGCATGGGCGGAGGTCTGGGGTCCCAGTGTCTTGTGTACACTCACCCACGAATGCCAGAGACACCCAGCGGGGAGGCAGGGTGGAGCAGCTGCACTCTTAGTGGCGGCCTTTGTGGCACCAGCTCTTCCCTGAGGGCTCACCACATGCCGGATGCAGGGTGTAAGGAGATAGGGACAACAGACAACAAGAGAGCCTCCAAGGGGAGGGGCGGGGACTATGAGAAACTGAAGGAAGGGGCACATCTACGAGGCAGAGCAGAGCCGGGAGCAGTGTGCTGTCCAGAGGGAGAGATGAGCCCACTGTCCAGGGTCAGAGAGGTGGGCCCCGAGAGGAAGCCCTGCAAGAGAGGGCAAGCAGAGCCTGTCGACCACCCTCCAGGATCAGGGCGAGGGCACAGGAACACCACCACTCCCGGGCACCCCCTAGGGTGACACATTCACCCATTTCTGGTCACCCACACTCACTCATGAGCAAGGACAGCTTGTGCTGTGCTTAGTCACTCAGTCATGTTCAACTCTTTGTGACCCCATGGACTGTAGCCCGCCAGGCTCCTCTATCCATGAGGATTCTCCAGGCAAGAATACTGGAGTAGATTGCCATGCTCTCCTCCAGGGGATCTTCCCAGCCCAGGGATCAAACCTAGGCATCGCAGGCAGATTCTTTACCGTCTGAGCCACCAGGGAAGCCCAAGACAGCTTAGGGATCAGGAAAAGAATGCTCTTATCTCGTCTGAATCCTCCTGTCTCCATCAGCCCGCAGGCAGCCAGTGGGTGTGAAGGTCAGGCAGGGGGTGTTACGTGAAGCTGCCCTCCTGCTCTCACTGCTCTGATGGGCTAGTCTTTGGTTCACTCTCAGCCTTAGTTTTCCAAAGACAGCATCAGTATGTACAGGCTGGGTCTTGGCAGCCCCTAGAAGCATAGAGCCTGGAAGCCCTGCCCAGCTCTGCCAGCTCCCCACCAGGCCAGATTTCCGCAGTGCCAGAGTGAGGAGAGAGAATGGCCTTGCGGGTGGTGTTTCAGGCCACTGGCCAAGGAGGCTTCCGGGGTGGGTCCCAGCACCCAGGCCTTGCCATGCCCTGTGCTGATGAGAGTGCCAGGCTCTGGTCTGGGAAGCAGGCCCACAGCCCTGCGAGCCCAGGAGTGGGTCTCAGAGGCGAGCGGGCGGCCTCTCCTCGGTGTGGATGTCTCCCCCGGGGCCAGTGCGGCAGCTGGCAGATGGCTGCCTGGTGCTTGGGAGTCCGGGAATCTGATCCGGGAGATTCTTGCTCCAGGGAGGAAAGTGGGAGGGAGGAGGTGGACAGCTCGGCTGCACCCCAGCACTGAGGGGGTAAGAAGGCGCCAAGGGAAGGGCGCACCAGAGGGTGATCTGGGGAAGAGGGATTCTAATGGACCCCAAAGTAGTAATAGCCTCCTATCCACTCACATTTACACTCATTCTTTCATTCACTCAGCTAACAAACAACACCTGGGACAGGTCATGGCCTCCACCAAACAAGACAGACAAATCTGCTTTCTGCTAGTCATGTTTACCCAAGTCCCCTGCCCTTAGCGTCCTTGGACCTGACACCCATCAACATTGAATTGAAGCACATGGGATGACCGGGTCCCGTGGAGCAGGGCTCACAGGGCATCCACCCAGCCTGCTGCCTGGCTCTAGGGAACATGGCAGTTTCAGCTTGTTTTGTTCCACTCACCCATGGGAGAGGGAGCAAGACCCTGGAGCAGAGAAAGAGGAACCAAAGGGCCAATGGCTGGGTCTGGGCGGCCTGTGATGGCTGCGTAAGTAGCAGGAGAGCCTGTCCCGCCCCCACCCTGCCATCTATCTCCCTCTCCCTCTGCAGCCCCCAGGCCGCTGCCCCACCTGCCTCACCCCTAGTCCCAGCACCTCTGCCTTGAGATGACAGCCCCTTCCTGGTCTGGAGCCGGAGCCTGGCCCTCACTCCAGTGTCCTCGGCCCTTCAAGTCCCCATCCCTCTCCAGACTGTTGTGTATGAGAGCGCAGGGCTCCCTGCGCCATGGCCCCAGCCCTCCCTGATGCGTGGCCCAGCCAGTCCTGGCAGGTCAGTTTCTCAGAAGCCCAGGCTCTGCAGAACAGGGGTCTGAGTACGCTCTCCAGGGCTCCACCATGTGCTACCACGGAGCTTGAGCCCTAAAGTGCCCGCGGGCTCGGTGCCCAGCACTTGATGTGTTCTCGGTGAGTTCCCTCCAGCATCAGGGGAGCAGGACATCTTTGGGGAACAGGAGCACAGGAGCTGAACCCAGGGCCAGCCAGAGCTACTTGGGGGTAGGAGACCCAGCCTCACTTCCCCACTTAATCCACCCCCATCTGCTCAGCTTTAATTACAGCAGAAGCAAACCTCAAGGTTAAGCCCCAAGCTGAGGGCCGAGTGTGGACTTGGGCCCGAGGCTGCATTATCTCCTAATGAGGAGCTTAGCGGCTTTCTCCACCTCTGCTCTGTGGGTGGGGCCCTGCTGGGCAGTGTCACCAACAGCTCTGGCCACTCTGCGGGCCTCTTCTCCCGCCCACGGCTGCTCTCAACTTGACCTTAACCCAGTCCCCTGCCTAGCTTCCCCAGGCCAGGTTCCTGCAGGAGAGGACCCCTCCGGTGACATCCCACTCTCCGTTCCCACGGTGTTTGCAGCTTCCTGCTTCCGCTGCCTGGTGGATGTGGTGCCCGTGAAGAACGAGGACGGGGCGGTCATCATGTTCATCCTCAACTTCGAGGACCTGGCGCAGCTCCTGGCCAAGCGGGGAAGCCGCAGCCTGTCCCAGCGCCTGCTGCGACAGAGCTTCCTGGGCTCGGGTGAGGAGGAGGGCAGGTGGAGCGGGCGGGGCGGGGCATGGGAGGGGGCGGGGCGGGGCGAGGGGGGCATGGGAGGGAGGGGCGGGGCAAGTGGGGGCGGGGCGGGGCATGGGAGGGGGAGGGGCATGTGGCGTTTGGGAGGTGGCAGCATCGGGTGTCGCATCAGGTCCCAGCCGTGACTGCTCTAACCCGGGCCTTGGTTTCAGATGGGTCTCATGGCAGGCCAGGGGCACAGGGGCCTGGAGCGGGCAGGGTCAAGTACAGGACCATCAGCCAGATCCCACAGTTCACACTCAACTTTGTGGAGTTCAACCTGGAGAAGCACCGCTCCGGCTCCACCACAGAGATTGAGATCATCGCGCCCCACAAGGTGGTGGAGCGGACCCAGAACGTCACCGAGAAGGTCACCCAGGTGCGGCCTGCAGGCCAGGGTGGGTGGGGCTGTGCTGGGCCCTACAGTCCCTCCTCAGGCCCAGGCGCTGGACTCCTCTGGGGCTGGATGAACAGAGGGAGCCGGCCTGCCCAGCCCCCTGGTGTCTGGTCTGAGCTCCAGGCCTCTTGTCCTGCTAGAGTCTGATTCTTTAGACCTAAAGGCCCACCCTGAGACTCCCATCCTGACTCCCAGCTCCCGGAGCCAGGGGAGGGTGGGTTAGCAGTGCCACATCCTAGGCCTGGAGAAGCCGGGAGGGGGACCTGGAGGACACCTTGGGACCCACCCAAGGCTCTGCCAGTCCCAGAGAAGGAGAAGCAGAGAGGTGTCAGGGCCATACTGAGAAGAGGGTGGGGAGCCCCAGCCCTGCTCCTGCCCCTGGCTTTTGAGGTGACAGCCAGCCCCTAGGACAGGATGCTTCCGCAGTCCAGGCAGTGGGGAGGGAATCTGGCATCTTCAGCTCCCTTGGCGCGGGTCCCTAGGGAACAGTCAGGAAAGCCTCAGCCCCTCCTTGGCCAGCCCAGGGCAAACTGCCCTGGGTCCTCTGTTCCATCTGACCACACTGTCCCTCCTCCTGGGGCCTGTGCCCCGGTCCCCAGCTGACCTCTCCAGAGGGAAGTGCAGAGAGCACTGCCCAAGGTTCAAGGGGCCTGCCACTCTCTGCTATGTGACCTTGGGCAAGAGACCTGTGCCTTGTCTGGGCCCTAGGGTCCCGTCTGGATAAATGACTTGGACCACATGGTCTCTGAGGGCTCATTTGACATTGAGGGTGCTGGCCCTAGGAGACACTGAGAGGTGCCTAGGCCAGGGCTGAGCAAGGGGGTGCAGGGCGAGGTCAGGGGCCTCCTCCAGCTCCCCTGGGACTTTGCTCCCTGAGGGGATGGAACAGCTCTTTGCCTCCCACCCCCTTTCACCTGAAGCACCCTCTGTGCTGGAGCAGGTAGGCTGGAAACTCCTTGTGACCCAGCCACTCACCAAGTGCAAGAGCCCTGGGGCAGAAAAGACCCAAGCTGTAGGGCTGGGCCCTTGGACATCAGGCGGGGAGTGGGGGGCCAGTGACCAGGAGGCCCGCCTAGCTGTGCACCTGGGGACCTTCGGGTTGGTGATGGGGTGATGGGGGCTGTCAGGCTAGAGAGTTGTGTGGTCCCTGCCCCCACCCAACTTGTCCTGCCCCCTGCCCCAGCCCCTCTTGCCTTTACTAACCCACCCCATGTTGCCCCTAATGAGGGGAGGAGCCTGCCAGAGCTCAGGGCATGGCCCAGAGCAGGGAAGTCACACCAGCCTCAACCAGAACTCAGAGGGCCTAGAGGGCTGTGAGCCCATCCCTGGGCTCCTATGTCCTGACAGCCCTGCAGCTCTGGGGTCACTGGAGAGGCCCCTCGTGCTGGCCCCGGAGGCGGTGGGAGACCCCGGAGATCTGTGGTGGAGGAGGTGGCACCCCAACTAGAAGCCCCTAGGACGGGGACACTTCTTCTGACCCCGCCCTCCGAGTTCTGACCGCCTCCCTCCCTCTCCATGTGCTCTGCTGTTTCCTCCTGGTTGGTCTTGAGCAGCCAGGGGTGGACATGGCCATGATGACCCAAGCTCTCCGTGCTCATTCAGTCCCCTTTAGTTGAGCCCCCATGTGGACTAAGAGAGGGGCATGCAGGATGAGGGAGCTGCTGCTGTAAGTCAGTGGAGATAACTGTGCTGTCAGGAGATTTACAAGGAGCCAGGAGAAAATAAAAAAACATGGGTCAGGTCTGTGCAGGGTCAGAGGAAACTTCCCAGGGAGGCCAAACAGGAGCTGAGGCCAAGGCTGAGCAGGAGGTCCCTGCAGGGTGAGGACACTGTGGCCCCTCCCAGGGGTTTGGATGGCAGATGGGGGACCGTGTGGTTGAAACCAGCCTTTGGGTGGATCTTCCATACTGTGATCCCATTTGCTAATGGACCTGGCTTTCAGGGCCAGAACCTTATGTTGCAGATTTTCTTAAACCAGAACCATCTGCAGGGCCCTATCCTGGGTGTGGGTGGGTGTGTGGTGATGACCCATGGGACACCTTTCAGGCCCCATCCTTGTCAGGGCAGTGTCTGACATGGGATGAGCGGAGAGGAGTGATTATCGAGTGTAACGGCCTGTGCCATCAAGATGTACTAGCTTGGGACTTCCTTGGCAGTCCAGTGGTTAAGACTGCGAGCTTCCAAGGCAGGGAACATGGGTTCCATCCCTGGTCAGGAAACTAAGATCCCGCATGCTGCACGGCACTACCAAAAAATAAAGATGCACCAGCTCATTTACTTAGTACAGCCAACAGCCCCGTGGAGTTTGTGGTCCTTTGTTGTCCCCTTCTGCCAGTGAGGGAACTGAGGCTCATAGAAGTTACAAAACCTGCCCCAAGACAAACAGACAGCAATGTCAGACCCCAGATCAACCTGGGAGGTCTGGCTAAAAAAGGCATGCCCTCTGCTCCCAACTGCCCAGGCTCATGCTGGGCAGAGCCTGGGCATGTTAGGCTGGGCCCTGGTGATTGTATGTTGGCTGAAACCTCAGAGGTGGGGGTCGGAGGGGCAGAGCAGAGGGGGTTCAGAATGCAATGATCAACTCCCCCTTGGACATGTGCAAAGTAGTCAAGGCCACCAGTACCCAGACCCATCAAGGGTTCAGGTTAACTATACACCCCCCAAATTTGATTCCTTCTGTGGAAGGCTCTGAGAGTTGGCCCCAGAGTGGGCCCTCACTGGTCCAGGCTCCGAGGGCCCTCAGGAATGAAGAGGCTACTTTGGGGGTGACTTGTTCCCATGAACACTGACCACTGGCAACTTCCCAAACCCACCAGACAGACTAGTCACCCCTCATCACCCCCTCAATCCGCCTGAACCTGGCCCTCCCCTCTCCCCTCCCCCAGTCCCGTCTTCACCCACTCCAGGCTGGCCTGTTTATGAGGGAGTTCAAACCTGGGGTCACTATGAGACAGAGCTTCCCTGCTCCTCTGGACCCCGCCTCCTCTTGGCACGTCCTTCCAGCACTCCTGTCCCCTTATGAACTGTCCCTGTCCTACGGGCCACACCCCCATCTTTGCATCCCCTCTCCCCTGCACTGCCCTGCCACCCACCTTCTCCCGCATCTCCCACCTTCGGCCTCACCCCTGCATCTCCACCCCTCCCAGAGCCATCTCCCCGGCAGGGGCCACCTGGCTGACCCCTGCCTGGTCCCCACCCCCAGGTCCTGTCCCTGGGAGCGGACGTGCTGCCAGAGTACAAGCTGCAGGCCCCTCGCATCCACCGGGGGACCCTCCTGCACTACAGCCCCTTCAAGGCCGTGTGGGACTGGCTCATCCTGCTGCTGGTCATCTACACAGCCGTCTTCACGCCCTACTCGGCCGCCTTCCTGCTCAGCGACCAGGACGAGTCTCAGCGCGGGGACTGCGGCTACACCTGCAGCCCGCTCACCGTGGTGGACCTCATCGTGGACATCATGTTCGTGGTGGACATCGTCATCAACTTCCGCACCACCTACGTCAACACCAACGACGAGGTGGTCAGCCACCCCCGGCGCATCGCCGTCCACTACTTCAAGGGCTGGTTCCTCATCGACATGGTGGCCGCCATCCCCTTCGACCTGCTCATCTTCCGCACCGGCTCTGATGAGGTGAGCGAACCCCATTCAGGCCGGCCCCCCCGAGGCCGTCCCCCTGTGCCCTGGGTACGGGGAGTACCTGGCATGGGGCACCTATGCCAAAGCGAGTGGTGGGAAGGAGGGACCTCAGACATCTGTCACCTCCCAGCCCTGGAGAAGGAGTATCTGGGGCTTCCCCTAGGCCTGGGTGCCCTCTCTGTGCTCCCAAACCCCGCCCCTCCTGGGACAGGCACTCCTATGCGGCTCGCCCATCCTGCTGACTTCTAAACCACAGTTACCCTGGAAATCCTTGAGAGGCAGCCTGACTGCCTCCTCAGCCCCAGCCCTTCCACTCTGCCCACTTTGCTTCTCACAGCTGACAAGAGGGCATTTTCATGCTGTTCTCATAGCTTCTAGTCCCAGTCTGTCCTTTTGCTCCATCTCCTTGGGATCAGCTTTATTGTTATTGTTGCTTTAATATTTATTTATTTATTCATTCACCCATTCATTTATTTATTTGGCTGTTGGGTCTTAATTGCTGCCTGCGGGATCATCATTGCATCACGCGAGATTTTTCGCTGTGGGGCGTGGACTCTTACTGACTCTCTCGTTGTTGCTTTTGGGCATAGGAATTGTGGCTTGAAGGCTTAGTTTTTCCGCAACATGTGGGAACTTAGTTCTCAGACCAGGGATGGAACCCATGTCCCCTGAATTGCACGGTGGATTCTTAACCACAGGACCACCAGGGAAGTCCTTTGGAATCAGATTTCCACTCAAATAGCTTGCCTCCTGTGTTCCAGTCACACTCCAATCACCTAGCCTGTCCAGCATGGAGTGTCCACTGTGACTGCATGCTCCCATGCCCACCCACCCACTTCCAGCAAATCTATCCCCAAGTGCTCTCCCCACCCTTTCCACCTGCACTGCCCCTGCCTGACACGGAGTGGCCTTCTTACCACCTCTGCCCCAGCCCCACACCTGCCAGCCTCATCCCCTGCATACAGGAGCCAGAACAAGTTTCAGATCACTTATCTGACCCTGACCCTCATTCAATCCAGTCTTCAGAACTTTCAGTGGCTCCCCAGTAGCATGGAATAAAAGCCAAGCTCTTTGAGGAGCCTGTAGCCACAGCAGCACCCCCTGCCCATCTTCCAGGCTCATTCCTCCCCACTCTACCATCTTCTGCTCTATGTTCTCATCTGCAGCACCACCTTTGGTTCCCCAGGTGGATCATGCCATTTCACACATCCATGCCTTTCTTCATATTGCTTGCTCCCTGTGCCTGGAATGCCCCTCTCTCTCCCCCCTGTCTGGAGACCCAGCTTCATCTTTCAAGACTCAGCTCCTGTGTCACCTCCTCTAGGAAGCCTTCCCTGCCCTGTCGCTGCAGACTTTTCCTCCCCTTCCTCTGTGCCCTCCTTAGACTTCTGTCCTGGCAACCATAAAGCTATTTTGAGCTTTAGGCTGAGAGCTCCTTAAGGTCCTACACAGTGTCCCGCTGCCGAGAGCCTGGCCCAAAGCAGGCTTTCCATAAGTGTTTGTTAATGATTATATGACCATACCTGCAAGGGAATAAATGTGGTCCTAAGGGACCTCAAGGTCACAGTCTCTCAAGGGCTGACCCCAGTCCCGGGGCCCCCTCCCTGCCTCTCCAGACCACAACCTTGATTGGACTGCTGAAGACAGCGCGGCTGCTACGGCTGGTGCGTGTGGCTCGGAAGCTAGACCGCTACTCTGAGTATGGGGCGGCGGTTCTCTTCCTGCTCATGTGCACCTTTGCGCTCATCGCACACTGGCTGGCCTGCATCTGGTATGCCATTGGCAACGTGGAGCGGCCCTACCTGGAGCCCAAGATCGGCTGGTTGGACAGCCTGGGCGCGCAGCTCGGCAAGCGCTACAACGGTAGTGACCCAGCCTCGGGCCCCTCAGTGCAGGACAAGTACGTCACCGCCCTGTACTTCACCTTCAGCAGCCTCACCAGCGTGGGCTTTGGCAACGTCTCCCCCAACACCAACTCCGAAAAGGTCTTCTCCATCTGCGTGATGCTCATTGGCTGTGAGTGTCTGGGACCTTACCCAAGAATTCCAGATTTAGTTTTGTAATGAAATATAACACAGTAACAATTTCTGTGATTGGCAGGTCCTAAGTTTGCAACACAATGAATATTTGCATGTGTGTACACTAACTGTGGGCTTCCGTGGTGGCTCAGACGGAATCTGCCCGCAATGCAGGAGACCCAGGTTCGATCCCTGGGTTGGGCAGAAGAAAATGGAGAAGGAAATGGCAACCCACTCCAGTATTCTTGCCTGGAGAATCCTATGGACAGAGGAGCCTGGCGAGCTACAGTCTATGGGGTCACAGAGAGCTGGATACGACTGAGCGACTAACATTTTCACACTAACTATATACAGAATCTATCGCCCTCGATATATGCCAGGGATCAGGGCCAGCTGCCTCATTTTCAGGGCCTCATGCAAAATGAAAATGTGGGGCCCTTTGTTTAAAATATTATCAACTATTTCAAGACAGTGAGAGCAGAGCACTAAACCAAAACCCAGGGCCCTTCTTAGCACAGGTCCACATCTACGAAATGTGCTCACCAGGCACTTTTCTTTTCAATATATGCTTATTTGGCTGTGCTGGGTCTTAGTTGCAGCATGCAGGGTCTTTAGTTGAGGCATGTGAGCTCTTAGCTGCAGTATGTGGGATCTAGTTCCCTGACCAGGGATCAAACTAGGGACCCCTGCTTTAGGAGCATGGAGTCTTAGCCACTGGACCTCCAGGGAAGTCCCTGCCAGGCACTTTTCTAAGTCCTTATCAGAGGTCCATGCTTTGTTCCCATCACTGCTACCTGACAGCCATAGTATGAGCTGTTTGCAGACCAAGAAAATGGACGTCGTAGCTTGCCAGGGGTTACAGAGAGACCCAATTCCAGCCCAGGGGCCGTCTCCCAGAGAACCAGCCCTCAGGGCTGTGTACTCTCAGGCCCCGCACTGTGCTTCCTGCCTTTCCAGACACGTGGCCTAGGAACAGGAGAGGCAGTGTGGAATGTTACACGCAGATTAAGTTGTCATGTTCAGAGTATTTAGAGATGTGAAAGCCCAGAAAAACAAAAACAAGGGGGGGAAAGGGGTGAAAACAGACCAAGAGTTTTCCCTTTATAATATTTTTACAGCTTGAAAGAGAAAACAAATCTGAACTAAAAAAACCCACTGCCCTAGTTCTTTCTTCTTAGGAGTTTGGCCTATGGGGCCCCGGAAGCTGCCAAGGGGCCCAGGGGTCTTTGTCCCCCCCAGACACCCTGACACCGTCCTGGACACTTCTGACCTCGCCCTAGACAGAGGGTTCCCTGGCTGGGGGATCCCAGGGTGGGGGAAGCTGGAGCAGGCCTGGGGGAGATGCTCTGGAGCTCAGCCCCCGCATCCCGCTGCCCTGCCCCAGCCCTCATGTACGCCAGCATCTTCGGCAACGTGTCGGCTATCATCCAGCGCCTGTACTCGGGCACGGCTCGCTACCACACGCAGATGCTGCGGGTCAAGGAGTTCATCCGCTTCCACCAGATTCCCAACCCCCTGCGGCAGCGCCTGGAGGAGTACTTCCAACACGCCTGGTCCTACACCAACGGCATCGACATGAATGCGGTGAGCCCCTGCCCCTCGGGCCCGGGTGGGGCGGGCCACCTCGCTCAAGTCCCAGCTCCGGCGAATGCCCCCAGGGCAGGGCGGTGGGGGGAGACCAAGGTCCCGCAGGCACTGGGCGTCCCCAGAACCCTCCTTACCTCCCGCTCCCCCAGCCCCCGCCCCGGCCGCACCCCGCTGGACACCCCCGCCGCCCCCGCAGGTGCTGAAGGGCTTCCCCGAGTGCCTGCAGGCCGACATCTGCCTGCACCTGCACCGCGCGCTGCTGCAGCACTGCCCCGCCTTCCACGGCGCCAGCAAGGGCTGCTTGCGCGCCCTCGCAGTCAAGTTCAAGACGACGCATGCACCACCCGGGGACACGCTGGTGCACCTCGGCGACGTGCTCTCCACGCTCTATTTCATCTCCCGCGGCTCCATTGAGATCCTGCGCGACGACGTGGTGGTGGCCATCCTCGGTGGGTTGGGCCGGGAGGGCCGGGCTGGGGGAGGGTGGGGTGGGAGAGGTGTCTTGCCTGGACCAGGCTGTTCCCAGGGACACCGATGGCACCTGCCACGTGCTGAGCATGTGCCACGGGGGAGCTTGACACCCAGCTCACGGAATCCTTTACACCAACCCGGGCCACAGGCCCCATTTTCCTGATAGGGAAGTTGAAGCTCAGAGAGGTCTGGTAGGTGGACAGACAGGGATTCCAGGGCTGAGGAAGTCCAGGCAAGCTGCGACTTTCTTGCGCTCTTAGGAAGCTGGGGTGAGAAGGCAGGGGCTTGTATGGGGTGGAGAGGGGGCGGTGGTCAGTGCAGCTGCAGGGACAGCTGGACTTTGGAGGAAGGATAAGGAACTCTGGACAGGGGAGAGATTGGGGGCACACACAGCCTCTGCTGCTCACGTGGGGCAGGTCACTCACCTTGGGCAGGTCACTTGCCATGTCTGAGGTGGTTCTCATCTTCCACACCTCCCCGCTGCCTTCAGCCCTCCCCAAGTCCCTGACCAGGCCGTCAGCCTCCCCGTCCCTTGGTGCCCCTGGCCGGGCTTTCCTCTACCCCTCCGCCCAGTCCTCTCCCTCCGGCCTGCCCTCGCTACATCCTCACCTGGGCCAGCTCCTTGCTGTCATCATCTCAGCCTCACCTGTGTGCCACATGGACCCCAGAGCTCCGTCCCAGCCCCAGTCTCTCCACAGACTGGAAGATTCCTTTCATCTCCAGACATGGCCATCCTTATATTCCATAGGCAGACCAAACAGCTTTATCTTAATCTGAAATCATCATCTTCCCTCAAAGGCAGCTCCATGAGCATCCCTGTCACTATGAACCTCTCACTGCCTGGGCCAGAGACCTGGGAGTCAGCCAGGGAAGTACCCTCCTCCTTTCCTGGCCCACGCCCACCATCCAGGCAGCTACAGAACCCCGTCTGTTCCCTGTATTGAGATCTCTCTGTCCAATACCTGTCTCCTTGTCCCTGCCTGGGCCCAGTCCTCACTGTGTCCTTCCTGGGCAGGTGTCAGGAGCTCCTTGCCCGCAGCCCTGAATCTGGTGTACCCCACACTCCATCTTCCACCTGCCAGTGACCTAAAATTCACATCTGTGCATGGTCTTCTGCTCAAAATCCTTTCATGGTTCCCCATGACCCATGGGGCAAATGTCAACCCCTGTGCACGGCCCTCCACATTCTGGCCACCCCTGGGTCCAGCCACCCTCCCTCTGGTGGCTCATGCTCCAGCCATCAGACTACTTAGTTCCCTGCACCTGCCCATCTGTCCCACCCCTGTGCCTCTGCACAAGCGGCCACTCCACTCGGAGTAGCTGCCTCACATCTGTGCCTGGCAGACCTCAGGCATCCTTCAGTGCTGAGCTCAAGCTCAGCTCCTCTATGAGCCTGTCCCTCGTTCCCAGCCAAGTTTAGAAGTGCCGTTCAGGTGGGAGAGATAATTATTATTAATAATTAAGAAGCCAGTCCAATTTAAGTTTCAGTTAGAGACATGAACTCTCATTTTGTCCTGAGTAGAAATGGACATTAGGTCATAATCCTTCATCTACTGGAAAACCATCACTTTATAATGTTGCCCAAATTTCTAGCTTCTGGGTTTCATATGTGACCCTGGAGAGTCCCTCCCTTCTCTGAGCCTCCTCAGTCCCTCCTCTGTGAGAGACCTTTTATCCTGTTTTCTTGGGGGCACATGTCCTGGCCGCCATCCATCACTGAGCAAACACTTAGCACCCTATGTGCAGAATGGCCAGGCTAGGGGGCTGGACTTTCCTGTGGGAAGTGGCCATCATAATCATGGTCTGTGGCACTCTGGCCCTGGATTCTCTGCCCTGAACCTTGACTGTGCTGCACAGACCACAGCCTGCGTCCTCCACCCGATTACCTTTCTCCTGGAGGACCAGCCCTCCTAGATTCTCACAGCCCAGGCTCCACCCCAGTAGCTCTGTAAGACCTCTCCCCACCTCCAACCACTCCTGGTGGAATGAACCCCTCCCTCTTCTGTAGGCCCGTTGCTCTTCGCTCCTACTTGTTCTGAGGCTCTAGAGATCATTCTATAATCTGTCTGTTGGGGATTTGGGAGGCTCCTTGTGGGTGGGACTTCTGCCCTAGTCATGTTTTTATCCTGTGGCTAGCACAGTGCCTGGCAGCAGAACGGCCCAGCACCCTCACCACCTGTCCCCGCATCCAGCCCACGTCCACCCAGTGACATCGTCCACCCTAAGGCCTTGCATCTGCCTGTCTGGTGCCTCTCGCTCTCCGAGGCACTTCCTCCAGCATCACCTCTGCTCCCCTGGACTGCCCGGGGGCCCAGCCAGGGCAGATATGGTTATAGCCATTTTAGAGCGGGGACACCAGAGTGTAGAGAAGGCCATGCCGGTCACGTGGCCCCACAGTGGGAGTGGGAACCGAAGAGAGAGAAGCCTGAGGTGCTGTCCCAGGGAGCTGGGTGGTCCTGACCCCTCGTCCCCGCCACTCTGCAGCTCCGTGGCCAGCCTGAGAGGAAGAGGTTGGGCAAGGAGCCTTTGGTGTCTCTTCTGCCTGCTGTTCCCTGGGTAGGGTGGGAGGGGCAGTTCCCAAGCAAGTGGGAAACAGAAAGGAGATTCTGGTAGAAGGTGATCCCAAGGATCCTGGAGATAGCGAGGGGACCCACAGGCTGGGGTGGCAAGGGTCTCTGCATACTCCCTGCCCTCAGCCAGCACATCCAGCCTTGTTCCAGGCCCCCGCCTGGCAGGATCCCTGAAGCTGGGTGAGGTCAAGGTTCAGAGATCCTCAGGGAGGCTTCTCAGAAGAGAGTAGGGAGCCAGGCCCTGGAGATTTCCCCGCCCCTCTGGCTGGCAGGAAAGAATGACATCTTTGGAGAGCCCGTTAGTCTCCATGCCCGGCCGGGCAAGTCCAGCGCAGATGTACGGGCCCTGACCTACTGTGACCTGCACAAGATCCAGCGGGCAGACCTGCTGGAGGTGCTGGACATGTACCCTGCCTTCGCAGACAGCTTCTGGAGTAAGCTGGAAGTCACCTTCAACCTGCGGGACGTGAGTCTGGGATGGGTGGGCCGGGTCGGGGGTGGCCCTCAGCCAGCCTGTAATGGGCCATGGCCAGTCAGCCTGCTGAGTGCTTGGCCTGCTTGGCTGGAGAGGACCCGTCTGACCGCTTCCCTTCTTTTCAACCCCGCCTCTTCATCCTTTGTCATAATCACTTCTGTGCCTCCCATGGCCAACATAATGCTAAGTATGAAGATAGCTACCAATTACGGAGCACCAACTATGTGGTAAGCACTGGGCTCCTTCTACACGATCTCATTTAGTTTTCCTGGAGGTGGTGGTATTATCCCCATTTTCCAGATAGGGAAACTGAGGGTCCTAGCAGACAAATGACTAAAGCCACAGTCACACAGTAAATCATATAGTCAGTGGTGCAGCCAAAATGGGACTCAAGTTTATGCACATCCATAGCCCAGGCTTTTCCCACTACATCCTTCTAAGCTGTAAGGGGGGCGGTGGGGGCGGGCAGCAGTGTCTGCCATCCCCAAGCTCATGGTCCAGGTCCCAGAAGTGTAAGCAGTGATAGAGCAGTCTCTCCTCTCAAATTCATCACTCAGTGGAGGAGATTATAATAACCCAAGAAGAAGAAAAAAAAAAAAAAAGAAAGAGCTAAATAGTTCTCTCTTTTTTTTTTTTGGCCTCACCAAGCAGCTTGTGGGATTTCAGTTCCCTGATCAGGGATTGAACCTGGGCCGCAGCAGCCCAGAATCCTAACCATTAGGCCACCAGGGAACTCCCAAGAGCTCCATAGTGAAGAACCAAGGCAGTCTCAAGGGTGTGCAGTGAGACCAAATATCTGTGGAGCTCAGGGTGGCCAAGGCATGGGACAGCCAGTACAGAATAGAAGTGCCCAGAAGGATCTGCATGCAGGGCAGGGCCGGGAACCAGCTAGTGGGAAGGAGGGGGCAGGCGCGCCTAGCAGGGGCCACAGTGGCTGAGGCCCGGGCACTGAGCCCCCACCCCTGGCCTCAGGTGGAGGGTTCCGCTGGCCCAGCCCCGCACCCAGCATCTGGAGGTGGAGCTGAGGCAGGTTTACCTGCTCTGGACGGCCCTCCCCACCCTGCCCTCTACTGTCCTCCCCTCCCCAGGCTCTCCCCTTCCTGCCTGGCCTGTCTAGGAGGCCTCTTGTGAGGACTCTGCCTTGGTGGGGGGCGGGGGGCAGGGGGTGCCCAGCTTCTAGGAGGCATCAGGTGGCCCAAGTGCCCAGTGGCTGGACACTTGAGCAAGAGGGCTGTGGTATCCGTGGCCTGGGACATCTGCAGCCCCTGGGTGCCCCCAAGTCCCATTACCAGGGGGGGTGAGCTGCCAAGGGCATGGATGAGAGCACCCCCGAAGGGATTGGGACTTCCAGACTTCCACCCCTCAGGGGGAATTGTCCTGTAGGCCCAGGCTGAGGGTGGGTGTCCCAGAGCCCTGAGGAAAAGGAAGGAGAAAGCTCCCCTGCCTCCCCCACCCCCAGGCTGCTGCTCAAGGCAGCCTCTCGCGGAACTCCCTGGGGTCTGCCCAGCTCCAAGCCCCTGGGCATCCCCTGCCAGTCCACGCAGGAGAGGAGCTGCCAGGAGCACGCTGGGGGTGCCCAGCCGCCTGCAACCACCCTCCCCTCATTGCCACGGGGGTAGGGGAGGGGAGAGAGGCCCGGTCCTGGCTGTGGTCCCTGTTACTTGAAGCTCTTGTTCCCCACAAGGCAGGCGGTGGTCACCAGCCATCACCCCAACAGGCTCCACGCAGTCAAGACCACCAGGGATTCTTCCTCAGTGACAACCAGTCAGGTGAGCAAAATAGGCCCCTGCCAGAGTCTGCCCCTCCCTCACCTGAAGGCCCTACCCAGCCTTCTGGCCCTTGGCAGGTCCTCCCCATCCTGCCTCTCTTAGGAGAGGCCTCCTCAGGCTCAGCATCGGAGGCCCCTGTATCCCTCCTCCCACTGTGTCCTCAGAGCCTGAGTGAGGGCTGCCCCCAGGGGTGGATACCGGCCCGTCCCCGGGGCTGCACATCAAGGTACTGCAGACCCGCTGGGCGGCAGCTCCCTGGACAGTGAGGCCTGGGCTGGACATCCCCACCCGGGCAGCTCCCCCAGGCTGGGGTCCCACCCTGCTCCCTGGGCTACAGCCTTCTGAGTCCCTGAAGCCAGGCCTCTATGGGGGCAGGACACCCAGGGAAGGAGATCTACTCCTCCCACCCCGTGTTCCCGCAGCAGGTAGGGAACAGGGCCCGGGCTCTGCTCGAGAAGGCCCAGCCTCCAGAACCGGCTGGACCTTGGCTCAAGCTTCCCTCTCCCCATCCTGCAGGTGCAGCCCCTTCCCTGAGCATCTCAGACGCATCTGGCCTCTGGCCTGAGTTGCTGCAGCAAGTGCCCCCCAGGCCAAGTCAGAGCCCCCCAAACCCTCAGGGAGACTCAGACTGCTGGCCTCGGGAGCTAGGCTCCAGGCTAGAGCAGCTCCAGGCCCAGATGAACAGGTGGGTGACCTGTGGGCAGGGATGGGGCAGCCACGGAGGGCAGGCCCGTGGCAGGCTAGGCACGGGCGCCCCCTCCTGGTGCCTCGGGGACATCGCTGCATGTCCCGTGGGTTTGAGAATGAAAGTGAAATCCTGAAAGTGAGTCATTCAGTTGTGTCTGACTCTTTGCGACCCAGGCAAGAATACTGGAGTGGGTGTCCTTGCCCTTTTTCAGGGGATTCTCCCAACCCAGGGATTGAACCCAGGTCTCCTGCATTGCAGGTGGATTCTTTACCAGCTGAGCCACAAGGAAGTCCAGTGATTTAAGAATGGCCAGCCCCTTTTAGCTGCAGACCTCCCCAGCCCTCTCACCGAGGATAGTTCCTTGGATGGCTTGTCCCAGCAAACCTGAAACATGCCAAGCGGGGGGAGAGGGGTGTAACTTCATGCTGAAACAAATTCTGTAGGTCCAGGACTTCCCTGTTGGTACAGGGGCTAAGACTCCGTGCTCTTAATGCGGGGGGCCTGGGTTCAATCCCTGGTCAGGAAACTAGATCCCACATGCTGCAACTAAGAGTTCTCATGCGGCATCTAAAGATCCTGCCGCCACAACTAAGACTCGGTGCAGCCAAATAAATAAACATTTATTTTATTATTTTTTTATAGTAGTTTTTTTTTTTTTTTTTTTTTACTTTATAATACTGTATTGGTTTTGCCATACATCAACATGAATCCACCACGGGTGTACATGAGTTCCCAATCCTGAACCCCCCTCCCCTCCTTCCCCATACCATCTCTCTAGGTCATCCCAGTGCACCAGCCCCAAGCATCCTGTATCCTGCATCAAACCAAGACTGGCGATTCGTTTCTTACATGATATTATACATGTTTCAATGCCATTCTCCCAAATCATCCCACCCTCTCCCTCTCCCACAGAGTCCAAAAGTCTGTTCTATACATCTGTGTCTCTTTTGCTGTCTCGCATACAGGGTTATCGTTACCATCTTTCTAAATTCCATATATATGTGTTAGTATATTGTATTGGTGTTTTTCTTTCTGGCTTACTTCACTCTGTATAATCAGCTCCAGTTTCATCCACCTCATTAGAACTGATTCAAATGTATTCTTTTTAATGGCTGAGTAATACTCCATTGTGTATATGTACCACAGCTTTCTTATCCATTCATCTGCTGATGGATATCTAGGTTGCTTCCATGTCCTGGCTATTATACACAGAGCTGTGATGAACATTGGGGTACACCTGTCTCTTTCAATTCTGGTTTCCTTGGTGTGTATGCCCAGCAGTGGGATTGCTGGGTCATAGTTCAGTTCAGTTCAGTCACTCAGTCGTGTCCGACTCTTTGCAACCCCATGAATCAAAGCACACCAGGCCTCCCTGTCCATCACCAACTCCCAGAGTTCACTCAGACTCACGTCCATCGAGTCAGTGATGCCATCCAGCCATCTCATCCTCTGTTGTCCCCTTCTCCTTCTGCTCCCAATCCCTCCCAGCATCAGAGTCTCATAAGGCAGTTCTATTTCCAGGTTTTTAAGGAATCTCCACCCAGTTCTACATAGCGGCTGTACTAGTTTGCATTCCCACCAACAGTGTAAGAGGGCTCCCTTTTCTCCACACCCTCTCCAGCAAAATAAATAAATATTTAAATATAAAAAAAAATAGCATGAGCCCTTGGAAAGGGGGTGTGGCCTGTGGATGTCAGGGCTGTGTGGCAGAGTGAGGGCTTAGGGGCAACACAGTCCTGGGTTCAAATTCTGGCTTGGTAACTTACCAGCAATACTGTGTATAAGTAACAACCACTCTGAGCCTTGGTTTACTCTTTTGTGAAATGGGGGTAACCAGAATACCTGTGTCAAAGCTTCATGATGAGGGCAGACTGTCTCTTTCTCAAGCACCCTCTGGGAAATAGTGATAAGGAGAGCTAAGCATTAGGCTGGTTTCTTGTAGCTGGGGGGGTGGGGGGCAGGGGTGACTTCTCTGTTCACCAAGGCAGTACAGGTGTGTTTGGGTTATCTTCACCTATTCTATAAGTTGTACTGAAACATCTACTTAAGTTCTTTCCTTAGTACCATTCCTGCAAATTAAGTAATTTGGTACCTACCCTCCCTCCTAAAAAAACTTCACTGTGAGGACTAAATGATGTGTGCAGCTGCCTGATCACTGTGATTATCAGAGTCAGGGATGTACTAAGGGGAATTTGGGTGGAGGCTGTAGATTGTAGGAGATTCTCTGGTGGCTCAGATATTAAAGAGTTTGGTCTGCCTGCAATGCAGGAAACCCGGGTTCAATCCCTGGGTCGGGAAGATTCCCCTGGAGAAGGAAATGGCAACCCACTCCAGTATTCTTGCCCGGAAATCCCATGGATGGAGGAGCCTGGCAGGCTACAGTCCATGGGGTCTCGAAGAGTTGGATGTGACTGAAGCGACCTAGCACTCATGTAGATTATAGCGGGGAGATAGCTTCATCCAGCAGGGACAGCCTGAAGCCTACAAAACTGAGGGCTGCCCTCAGGACCTAAACTGCTCTTGCCAACCGTGACCCTGACCCTGACTGTGGAGTTCTGCCTGGCAGGCTGGAGTCCCGCATGTCTTCAGACCTCAGCCGCATCCTGAAGCTCCTTCAGCAGCCCCTTCCCCAGGACCGCACTGGCTACATCTTGGGAGCCTCCCCCTCCAATGACCTGGCCTTGTTCCCTGCAACCTCAGCGACTCAGAGTCCAGGAACTCAGCTGCCCCGGAGTGACCCACCCCCGGCACAGGTGAGCAGTGGAGGGGACCCCCAGGGGCTTGCCTGGAGGCGGCTGCATGTCTTCCCCCACCCTTACCTTGGTCTCAGTGGTCACCTGGCCCAGGGCTGTCCTCCCTTACGGCCTGAGTCACAGTAGGCAGCCTGGACAGGTGGTAGCAGAGCCAAGACTGTGACCACCGACTCCACATCGGGAACAGGGGCAGCAGGATACATCTCCTGCTGGTTCCCAACCCTGAAGTCAGGGTGCCCTGGGGAGGCTCCCCACCCTGCTTGCCCCCCTCTTTTTTGCCCCCCCGCCAGATGCCCAGCTACGGTGACACGGATGAATGGAGGCCGGAACTCAGGAACTCTTCCTCTAGGATGCCCCCCTCTGCCATGGAAATGGACAGAACTCTGATACTGTCCTCGGAACAGAAGCAGCCCGAGGGGCTCCTGTCACCCCTGGCCTCCCCTCTGTGTCCCTTGGAGGTACAGGGACTTGTCTGTGGTCCCCGCTTCCCCTCCCTCCCTGAACACCTCAGCTCTGTGCCCAAGCAGTTGGAGTTCCAGAGACATGGCTCAGATCCTGGGTTTTCGAGGAGCTAGAGCCACTGTGCCCCAGGATTAAACAACAAACAAAAGAAGCGCTATGAAGGAACTGAATGTGGGTAAGGTGATAGCTAAGGATGCGGGGGAGGCAGCCAGCCTCTAAACTAGCCCTTCACCTAGAGTAGCTACAAACTGCCAGTCCAGGTGACCCCAGATGGTGCAGGTGAAGAGGCTCGTGACTTTCCCCAGCCTCCTCCAGGGCTCTCTTTAGACAGCAGGGCTGGTGGAAGGTGGATGAGCCTCAGGAGTGGAGGTAGCTGCCAGGACAGAGGGCTCAGGGAAGAAAGGAGACATTTCTGATCTTTTCTGTATGAGAGCCTGGCTCTGGGCAGAGTCCAGTCACCTCCCAGCTCAGAACTCTCCCCCACCACGCAGCCAAGCCCCCAGGGTTGGTCAAGACCTCCTGCCAAGAGCCTGGGAACCAGCTAGAGATGGGAGTGTCCTCTGCAGTGGACACATCAGGGCCCAGAACTCCAGCCCTCAGCCACCCTGCCCTTATGGTTCTGTGATGACCTTTGGGACCTAGTGGGCAGTGGAAGGTCTCAGAGCTAATAAAGTCTGCACACTTCATGTTGGGCTGGGTGTGTAATTTGTCTGAGGGTCATCAGGTCCTCGATGGGGCTGTAATCCTGACAGTTGTGATCTTCTTCCAAGGAGCTGTGTGTTAGGGACCTGAAGGTGACTCCACCGGGTCTTGGAGCCACCGGAGTAAGGGGCTCTTAGCTAGGCTGGGGTGAAGGGAAGCAGAGAGACACTGGCATGGTGGCCACAGGGAATCATGACAAGAGCTAACACTTCCAAAGCACTCTACTGTGTAAGAGGATATCGTGCTGGCTGTCCTGCAGATATTGTCGACTCTTTGCAACAAGCCTACGGGGTCAGTGTTATTATCCTCATTGGAGAGAGAGGGATCAGAAGTAGAGAATCACTAAGAAATGTACCCAAGCAAGAGGGGAACTTCTGGGGTGCTGGTACTCTTCTGTTTCCTGATCTAAGTGCTGATTGTATGAGTGTGTTTCAGGTTATAAGAATATGTGCACTTCTATGTGTAAATTATACTTTAAGAAAAAGAATATTTCTCAAAAATATATCAAAAGGAGGACATAATTTCAACCCAGATGGTCTGGTTTGAGGACATGTGCAGTCAACCACTCCACTGAAATGGGTTATTGTTCAAAAAGTCACAGGTCCTGTCCTTTTTCCCTAAAAGAATTTTGAAAATGTATTTCTCCTTTATACATTTTTAGTTGACATCTGAAGTATTCCATGATAACTTTAAATAGTTGCAAAGGACATAATTTCCAGTGTGTTGTAAATATTGACACTTTATAAACTGTTGCATTTATATTGGTCCATTTAGATCCAAATAGCAGTGATTCAGAAGCCAATATTGGGACTTCCCTGGCAGGCCAGTAGTTAAGACTGCACTTCCAATGAGGGAGTGAGGGTTCAATCCCTGGTTGGGGAATTAAGATTCCCACATGCTCTGCTCTGCCCCCCACAAAAGAAGTCAGTGTCATTCATTTTAAAAACAGGAGAATAAGCTCTTCTTTAACACTGTTCCTTTTTCTCTGCTCATGTGTGTGCTGTGCTTTGTCGCTTAGTCGTGTCTGACTTTGCCACCCCATGGATTGTAGCCCTCTAGGCTCCTCTGTCTGTGGGGATTCTCCAGGCAAGAATACTGGAGTGGGTTGCCATGCCCTCCTCCAACGGATCTTCCCAACCCAGGGATCGAACCCAGGTCTCCCACATTGTAGGAAGACTCTTTACAGTCTAAGCCACCAGGGAAGCCCTTGCTTTGCTCATAATTTCACTCTATTCCATTCAAAGTTTACCCAACATGTAATTTACTACCATGCTTGAAAGTATATTGTTGATAACCTTATCATATGTGTTTGTGACACACACACACACACACACATAATTTAAGGGTTACATTTTAAGGGTTACACTTATTAGTACTGGGTTTTTCAAAACAACATAAATACTTCTATTTAAATTTTTATAGAAACTAAAATTTTATTGACATACACCTCTTAAAAGGGGAATTTTTCTCTCAATTAGTTCATGTGAGTGGATAAATATTATTTTTTTGTTACAGTAAAACATAATAAGCCCAGAGAAAGTTGTTCACATAAGGAAGCAGAAGTTACTTTAAGGGGGTTGTTATATATATAACAGTGACACTCAGTTCTTTGAATTCTGAGTTGTGTTAACAATCACATCACTAAAAGCTATACTTAATGATGTGTTAAGTCACTTCAGTCGTGTCTGACTCTTTGCAACCCCATGGACTGTAGCCCGCTAGGCTCTGCTGTCGATGGGGTTTTCTAGGCAAGAATACTGGGCTGGGTTGCCATTTCCTCCTCCAGGAGATCTTCCCCACCCAGGGATCGAACCTGCGTCTCCTGCATTACACAGGCGGGTTTCTTTGTACCACTAGCGCCACTTGGGAAGGCCCATACTTAATGTTATCACCAACAATTCACTACAAGCCTCCTTTAGTTGTTTTGAAAGCAAACCATTGGAAACTATTTAAATTATATACAGATGTTACCTAGAATCAGACCTTTCTCCATTTCAAACTGAAGACACAGATACAGCATTTAGGGCTGGATTAGCAATTGCCTTGGTACCCTAGCGGGAAGGATGAAATGGGGTGGAATAAACAGTGAGAGCCACGCTGGTGTGGCTGCCGCCTGCTGAGGGCCGACCCTAGAATTCCAAGCGTTTTTACGATGACAAGGAGAGCGCACGAAAGCCGGACTGTAGCTGGGCCTGGGCCCGAGTACACATCGGTGTGTCCATGTGAAAACGATGTGTTCGCGGCCTGTCCTTGGGGCGTTGGGGGACACCATTACGGCTTAACTGGGACGCTGGCACGAGCGGGGAATTAAAGAGGTTCGCGTTCCGGCACAGGCCAGGCAGCCAGGCCACCAAACTCAGAGCCCTGAAATACAGCAGGTCCTCCGGTAAGGGAGAATTTTCATTTTTACTCGACAGCGTGGAGTAGCTTCTGGGACTAGCAGCTGCAGTGGGGAAATGAGAGCAAGTCACACACTTGGCCTAGAACTCCGAGCCCCACTGCCTCGCTTGCCAGCCGCTTGGCCACCCACGCCCCCATTCACCCGCACTGCGCCGTTATCTCTCTGACTGACACCTTTGTCAGCCAATGATCTTTGGGATTGTGTAAGCGCCTGCCCCACCTCCGGAGTTGGGCGGGGCAAGTGGCTGGAATGACAAACACTTAGGCCAATAGCAAGGAGGTTTCAAAAGCTTAGGGCACAATAGCCAATGAGGGGAAGGAACCGTTCGAAAAGACGTGTCAGACAGCCAACGGCCAGCGGCGCTGCGGGGGTCGCGTGGCTTCCGTTCCGAGTGGGCGGGGCAGTGTCTCAAACGGAAGGTGGTTGTTGTCCGAGCCAAAGCTGGTTTGAAACTGGGGGTCGGGCCCGGCAGTCGTTGTCTGTTGCCACCGCCCCGCTTCCGGGCTAGGCCGTCCCTGCCCGCCCCCGCCCCGCCTCCCTTCGGACCCCTGGGTCCCAGGCCCGGCTCCCTGCCCGTTTTGCGCCCGGCTCGCAACAGCCCGCTCCCGTCCCGGTCCTCACTGCGGCCCCTTCGCCTCCACCATGTCACTGCACGGCAAACGGAAGGAGATCTACAAGTATGAAGCGCCCTGGACCGTCTACGCCATGAACTGGAGCGTGCGGCCCGACAAGCGCTTTCGCCTGGCGCTGGGCAGCTTCGTGGAGGAGTACAACAACAAGGTGGGCCGGGCAGGGGCTCGGAACCCAGCTGGCGGGGAGCGGGCCCCGGGGAGCGCCCTTTCTGGGCCGGAGCCCAGACCCCAGGACCCTCCTGCGGACTTGCCTTAGCACCACGGAGCGGTTCCTCTGTGTCTGGTCCTGTGCAGAGAGTTTCGCTCTCTTTATCGCATTTAATCCTTGAAACATTCCTGGGTAGTCAGGAGTGTAGTTACCCCCATTTTACTGATGGGGAAACTGAGGCACCGTGTTGCAGCTTACCCGGGTCAGTTATTTCGTGACGGAAACAGGTCTCAAACCCAAGTTTACACCCCAGAGCTATGCCATTTATCACTAGTATCCGCTCCCCTGCTGCACTGCTTCAATTTAGGGGGCAGAAGATGGATGAGGGAATGATGGCTGTGAAGAAAATGCGCTTACGATGGTCATTCCCCTCTGGCCACACTAGATTTCTGTTAGGTCTGGTTATTGCGCAGGCTTTCTCGCCCCCTACACCCACCGGCAGGTACTATTATTGATGGATTTGTCGGGATTGCCATCGCTGTTGGGACCTCGTGTTCCTCCTCTTCACCGCGATCTCCTTTTGGAAATCTTGACCAGTGATCCCGCCGTTGTTTTCCAAATAGAGAAGGATGTTAACTTGGTGTATCTTATCTTGGCATCTTTCTTGCTAATACAGAGATATAGCCTTGAGCAGTAAGTCTTTCTGGACATCCGGAATTTGAGAATCCTTCATAGAAGGTAGTAGGAGGAAACTTTAAGCTGGTAGTGCAGTATAAATTTGTTTTTGAAAGTTGTTGAATAAGTTAGTGGAAGAATTTTCTTTCCTTTGCTCTTTAAATCTCTTCCATTTTGTATTAGAGTAAACGTGGTGATTGATCGTAATCAGAGCGACTGAGAGCCGTGCTTAGCGGTGTTTAAAGCCTGTACACCTGCTTGACACTATGAGCACTGTGACTTAGGAAGAATAGCCTATGTGGATGTTGACAGGCATGGTGCAGGGAAGAAAGGCAGGTGCTCTAGGGTTGGATGCCCTGTCTAGTCCAGTGACTGGCGATGGGGCACTGCACAGGTCAGTTTTATTATTTCTCACCCACAGATTGTTGTAGGCAAGTTCTTTTTTAAACATAAAGGTCCTGTAAAAAACATTTGAACATTGTAACTTTGTTTACAGATTTTCAGGAGCACATCTGTTTCTCTGGAGTTAAGTCTTAACCTTTCTGGAATCCTTTAAGAAATTGATGAAAGTGATGGACTCTCATTACCCAAACATCATATATACATAATTTACAAACAAATCCCAGGGAATATGCACTGATCTTGGGGCCCATCCATTGCCCACAGAAAGCAGAGAGTCCTGACAAGACTTAGCCTTAAAAGACATAGCTTTATTTCCTTTTCTCGGTTGCCTCTTTCTTCCTAATGGCCGGGTTGTGCATAGCAGAGTGGGGAATAGAATTCAAGGTACTGATGTGTGAAGTGAAATAAAACTGTTGTTTTAAGAATACATGTTGGGAAGAAAAAAAAAGTAAAACGTATCTTTCAAAGGGCTTGAGTCTTTCACACTGATTTTTTTTGCCTTGCAAGTTCTTGCAGGGTCATATTTTGAGGGGCGAGGGGGCAAAGTAGAAAAGAATATCTTTATTGCTTTGTCAAGGCAAAAGGGGCCACAGTGGGCTAATGCCCTCATAACTGTGTGTTCCAACCTGGAGGGAGCAGTGAGAAGTTTTATAGAAATGGTTCAAA
The DNA here is from genome assembly GCF_001704415.2 of Capra hircus. Classification (NCBI taxonomy): domain Eukaryota; kingdom Metazoa; phylum Chordata; class Mammalia; order Artiodactyla; family Bovidae; genus Capra; species Capra hircus. The sequence continues at coordinate 47,485,857 of NC_030826.1, forward strand.
GAGAGGGTGATCAGCTCGTGGGCATTCTTCCGATGGGTTGTGATTGGTGGGTGGTGAGGTAAGTGGGAGTCAGCATCATCAACCTTCTGGTTGCAGCTGCTCTGGGCTCTGCATGCTTGTGAGAGCATACCGTCAGCTTCCTCCACCTGGGGGGGGGTTTTCAGCATTGAGCCCCAGGTTCTTGATGTCTTATCTCAGGAAGAGTTCGGTGAGAGACAAAGTAATAGGTAAGAAGTGGATTTATTAAAAGAAACACACTCCACAGACAGAGTGTGGGCCATCTCAGAAGGTGAGAGTGGCCTCACAATCTAGGAGCCCCGTTTCCAAGAGGGGAGAAACTGAGCTACACCGTTAGGCTGCTGGTGCAATCAGTGGAGTTATTGGTGTCAAACCTCTGTTGCAGGAACTCCACCCCAAAGTTTGTCCTTCCATTTAGTAACTGTATGGAGCTCCTTGTTTGTGCCAGGCAACACAGGCAGTGCGGTTTTAGGGAGATGCAAACTGCTAATCCTAGGAGCAACAAGCAAGCGGTTACCTCTGTCTTAACTCACTTGCATGGTGTAGGCAATGCAGCATCTTGCCTTCTGTTTTTGTGTCCCCACCTATCTAGGTTAGAGTTCTTAACGTGTGTGTGTGTGTGTGTGTGTGTGTGTGTGTGTGTGTGAGAGAGAGATGGACACCTTTGGCACTTTGAAGCCAACAGACCTCTGTTCATAATTATGTTTTCAAATGCATAAAATACATAAGGTTACAAAGGAAACCATTGTATTGAGCTATAGTTATTAAAAACACTTTTAAAGAAGTGAAAGTGAAAGTCGCTCAGTTGTGTCTGATTCTTTGCGACCCCATGGACTATACAGTTCAGGGAATTCTCCAGGCCAGAATACTGGTGTGGGTAGCCTTTCCCGTCTATATATTTTAAAATTAACTCATTAGATGACATCATCCATTAATTTTGAAGTAGTAGCATTTCAGGATGTTCACTGTGGTGTGATATGAAAAAATGCAGTGATTTCTGTTAGTGACAAATCACAGATATTAATGCCGTGGTGAGTAACTGCCTCCATTTATAATGGATGGAGATGGTAAATTTCGGCTAGAGGTTTGTGAAAATGTGATTTTTTCCAACTCAAGTTCATGAACCTCAAGGTAAGAAGCCCTGTGCCTTGGGGCTGACGGGCAGTAAATCTAGCTGCCACACAGTGATTATCAGGCTCAGTTTTGGAAAAACCTGGCATGGAGGTGCCAGACTTGATGTTTTAGAGGAGCTTAAAAATGATTGGTTGAAATTCTCAGACCGTTGATTCCTGTTCGCTGTCAATAGTGACTGCCGGTAGAAGACAAAATAAATTGACTCAGCAAATTAACATTGATAAAAAAGCCGATTTTCCTACTCTGAGACATTAAGAAAACATGATCATAATTTAAAAAAATTTTTGTGTTAATGTCATCATACTTTCCTGTAGTAAAATTATTTGTAGTTTGATAGAATGAAATCTGTTAGTGTTTCAAGGACAACTTGACTTTTAGGTGTTCCGTCTCCTGAATAAATTTGGGAATTGCCGCAGTGTAAAGAGCTAAATTCTATCATCTACATCTGGATTAAAGAGGCCCATTATTGATGATAATGTTTTATGTTCTGTGTGTGTGTGTGTGTGTGTGTGTGTGTGTGTGTGTGTGTGTGTGGTCTCTGCTGGGGGATAGAGCAGCACTGGTGTTGGAACATGGTTTTCTAAAATTTAGCGTGTGTGTGACTTCTCTGAGGGACTTATACCTTCCTGGGCTTCACTCCTGAAGTTAAAAGACACCCAGGTGATTCAGACACAGGTGGTCCAGGTGGCGCTGCAAGACCATTTCCCTGGAAGTACCTTTCCATCTCCTGACCAGAGGCGGGAATCATTTTTTGTATCTGCATGTGCCTAAATAATGGTTCTGCCCTTCCATCCCATGAAAAGCTCAATCACCGGATAGCCTCTTTGAAGGGGCCTGGGTTGAGATCTCAGTCCTGCCGCTTCCCAGTTTTGCGTGGCCTTCGCCAACTGAAAGCCTGTGCCTCAGTTTCCTCATCTGTAAAATGAGGGTAGTGAAGAAGATGAAAGGAGTTTTAAATGTGATGGGTTTAGAAACTCTGCCTGGCACATAGCGATCACATCACTACTGTACATGTAGCCGAAATATCATCTAGGAGAATGATATGAGTGTTCGGTAAAGGTACGGCGAAAAGTCATTGTGTTCATTCTTTGACTTTTAAAGACCTGGGGGAAAAAATCCCTTGGTTCCTTTGAACCAAACCTACTTTGTGGTCTAGAAGCTTCTTGTTGTTGGACTTGGAGAACCATAATGTGCTAGTTGAAGCCCATTCTCTCTTGTTCTGCCTGGCTTAGACAAGTAACTATAGAAGAATGCTGGCATTTTTCCCGAGTCTTGACAGTATCTGTGGTCTTTAGACAAGTGGCATTTCCTTTGTTTGGTGGAGAAAGATAACTAGCAGTTCCTGGGCTTCTATGCCACTTAGTTGTATATTTCAGGGTGGATTTTGACTAGAGCTGGCAGTGTGATTGGGATTTATTTTGCACTAATAGTTAACTAGCTGACCATTTGTGCTTTAAGATATAGCATCTAGAAAACATTTTTGAGATTCTGAGGAGAAACCGTAGGTATACCTCCTGCTTTCTGAAGACTATCAGTAGTGAGTCTGAGTAAGACTGCCTTGTAATTCAAATTCACATGGGATGAATGCTTGCCTTGTCAGCCTGTGATGATTCCTATGAGATCTTTAATGCTGAGTTACTTTATCTATTTGACACATAATGATTTTGACCCTGGCATACAAGTTTTGATTTCTCAGTATTTCTGGCAGCCTTTCAGGATTCCCATTCATTTGTTCATTAATTCAATAAGTATGTACTGTGTTTTAGGCACAGTGATGATACTTGGTAACCTTCTGTATCCTTTTTAGCAGATGTGAAATTGGCAGCAATAAAGAGAAAGTGTTTTGGTACACATAAGTGTTTTTGATAGCTACTTAGAATTTTGCAGTGCGCCATCTGTCTCTGGCAAGACTGCAAGCAGGAGAATTTAAAGTATCAAACTCTCTGGTTTTAATTTCCTCCTTTTTTTTTTCTAGACAGTGAGAGCACTAATTCCTCCATGAGACCACTAGATAAAGCTTCTGCTGCTTTATTGCTTTTTGCCCTGACCTGGCTCACACAGACTTTCTGGAGATGCTGTGATGTGAACAAGGGGTGAATCTGTGTTCTGTAGGTAGCCTGTAGCCTGTCCCGCCTGGGGCTGTGGGGCCAGAGCTCGTTGGTTAGACTCAGAGTCAGGAGCAGAAGAGGCACTGTGCCAGGGCAGACCCTCTCCACAGACATTGGTCGACAGTCATCAGTCAGGAACAGGCTTGAAGGGAGGACACGGAAAAGGTCAGGAAAAGCTGGTTTATTCCGTCAGAATTTTGCCTTTAGCTGGTTTTGGTTATACTGACAATTGTGGGGAAATGTGCCGCTGACAAGAGGTGGTATTATTGATTTGGATCCCTTTTTTAAAACTACACACACACACGTGCATACTTGCGCACGCACACGCACGCACACACACGCACATGTTCGCCTTTGTGTTCTAGCGCTAGCACTGTGTGTAATTAAAGAGGAATACAGTTTCCTCCATCAAGATAGACACAGCAACTCTTTTAATTTTTAAAAAATATAAGGTATGAGTAGTGTGAGTAGTAATTTATGTTGTTATTCATGAAAGTAATTGAAAGTGAAGACGTGGTCATGCCTCCGAGGAATAAATACATAATGTTTTATACCTGCTTCTTAGGAGATATCTGACATAGTAATCTCCACAGTTTAAGTAAAAATGATCTTGTTTCAGGGTTTTTTTTTTTTTAACGGCATTTGTCTCACATGCTGGGGTAAAGTGTTGTGAAGCAAATAGTTGCAGAAGGGTAGTGGGTGTGGGAGATAGAAGTTCAGCAGGAGGACAGAGAAGACTGGAGGAAAGAAAGGGCAGAGGGGTAATAACCTAAATGTTGACAAGATGATTAAAATTGTACTTTTTGGTTATGCTCCCACAATAAGGGAGTGTAGTGAGATCAGATGGACACAATACAGGACGAGGCCAAGACAGGAGTCAAGCTTGGAACAGCACAGGTCTCCAGAACAGGGTTTTGGTGGGCAACATCAACACTCCTTGGTTTGGGGCAGTGGAAGAGGGTGCATGCCTGGCAGCAGGAGCTTCTCCAGTTCCCACCCCCACCCCAACAACCTTGGATAAGAGGAGAGCTTAGCTGTACAAGGAGACAGACATGCCATCGTCTCTAAAAGCACTGGATTAGGCAGGTTGTGAGAGACTGAATCGTGAGCAGCTTGACAGTTCCTCATCTCTGTTGCCTGGGAAGAGGCAGAAACTTCATGTGTTTATGCTAACTTGGAACAGAGTCCTGGCCTCTTTCCCATAAGAACTTCCTTGAGATCATCTAGAAGGAACTTGCCTCATTCAAAAGGAATCAGCATAGTAGCAACAGCAAGATACTACAAGAAAGAGGAAACAATGGGAAACACGTGTAGGGTAAAGTATCCACACTAGAGAATGTTTTCACCTTAATTGGACATTAATGGCCAGCCCTGCCGCCATGAATTCAGAGAACTTAAAAGAACTCCAAGCAGAGAGGGGTACAGGAGATCAGGTAAAATGAGGCATGGTGACAGGAGGAAATGGAACCACCAGCAGACAGAGTCCAGGAAAACAGTGGAAGAGAAAGCGAACGTTACCCCAGAACTAAAACCCACGCTGGAAAGGGAAGAAAAGTGAATACAGACTCCTGGAAGCAGCGAAGATTAGGGAAGGCAGGTTGAGAAAATGAAGGGGAAACGAACAATTAGGAAGAATATAGTAGATACAGAAAATAAAGAATACCTAACCGGTATAATTGGTGTCTCTGAAGAAGACCAAAGAAATGAAACACAAAATCTCAAATATATAGTTAGACTATAGAAGAAAGGTATGAAGTAATGCCTTCAAACTGTGTATCTCAAGAAAAATGGACACAGGACACTTGGCACTGACAACTTTCTTAGGAAAATACCTACATTTTAAGGGTGAAGAAAGAATCTTTTAGACATCCAGGCAAACCGATCTCTTCCTCTGAGAGGGGAGAAGGAGAAATTAGGATAGCCACAGTTGACGACGGAAGGCAGGGAGCAGTTTGTGCGAACCTGCCACTGTCATAGATCGTACTAATGTAAACACATGAGCATGTACTGACGAGTATATAAGATTATGCGGGAAAAGGAATATACTTTTTAAATAGATAATTTATAAAAATTGACCATGTATTAAGGAAAAAAACCCAGTTTTTAAGTTGAAGGAATCAGCTGATTGATAAAAGATAATACATATCAAAACGTATGGGATGGGATTTCCCTGGTGGTCCAGTGGTTAAGACTCCGCCCTCCTAATGCAGGGGGCCCAGGTTTGATCCCTGATCGGGGAACCAGATCCTACATGCCACAACTAAGACACAGCACAGTCAAATAATAAATATTGAAAAAAAAAAAAAACAAAACACCTCAAACTTATGGAATGTTGAGGAATCTCAAGCCCAGATATGCTAAGTAACTTCCCAAAGGAACATGGAAGGTAATAGCAGGGCCAGAACTGGAATAGTCTGTCTCCAGAGTCTTGACCATATACTGATGTCAAAAAAAGAAAAAAGATTGGGGGGAACAAAGAAGAATGTTTTGGAAACAGAGAGGGGAACACTTGCCTTACCAGATCAGAGTAAACATACTGCAGTTGGTATAGTTATAGCCAATAATACCGCATAGAGTTGATGTAGTCACACAGAATGTTCCAAAGCAAATTTAAGTATCTGTAGAAAAGTAGTTACTGATAAAATTCACTGAGGAAAAAATTAATACATTCTGTGGTGTAACTGGCTTCACAGGTGGCGCTAGTGGTAAAGAACCTGCCTGCCAGCGCAGGAGATGTAAGAGACTCGGGTTCCATCCCTGAGTCGGGAAGATCCCCTGGAGGAGGGCATGGCAACCCACTCTGTTCTTTCCTGGAGAATCCCGTGGTCGGAGGAGCCTGGCGGGCTACAGTCCATGGGGTCGCACAGAGTGGGACATGACAGAAGCAACTTAGCACACATGGCCTAATTAGTTTTCTACCTGCCAGAACAATTTAGAGTCCTCTATTACATGTCATATTTGTTGTCATTGTTCAGTCATGTCTGACTCTCTGCAACCCCATGGACTGCAGCACGCCGGGCTTCCCTGTCCTTCACCATCTCCCGGAGTTTGCTCAAACTCGTGTCCGTTGAGTCAGTGATGCCATCCAGCCATCTTGTCCTCTGTCGTCCCCTTCTCCTCCTGCCTTCAGTCTTTCCCAGCATCAGGGTCTTTTCTAATGAATTGGCTCTTCACATCAGGTGGCCAAAGTATTGGAGCTTCAATTTCAGCATCAGTCTTTCCAATGAATATTCAGGGTTGATTTCCTTTAGGATTGACTGGTTTGGTCTCCTTTCTCAAGGGACTCTCAAGAGTCTTGTACAACACCACAGTTCAACACCACATGTCATACATGAAAATCAATTCCAGACCAAGTATTTAAATGTAAAGAAAAGTCCCACAAACATAGTAGAAGAAAACCGAGTAGGAAACTTGTTCTGGGGCAGTAGGGAGAAGAGAGGTAAGGCTTTAAGCCAGTCATTAAATCCAGGGTCAAGTGAGGCAAAGCTGGACAGGCTCTAGTACCGTTGACCCTTGAACAGTGCAGGTTTGAGCTGCGCAGGTCCACATAAATGGACATATTTCGATGATAAGAACTACACAAGGCCCATGGTTGGTTGAATCCAAGGATGCATAGGACTCAGATACTAAAATATACACAGATTAACCACTCCCCACCTCGTGTTGTTCATGAGTCAGTTGTACATACAAATAAAACATTTTTTGTGTGTGAAAAGATGTGGAAAAAAATCAAAAGACAGATGGTAGGCCAAGGAAAGATACTTTCAAAACCTGACAGCTGGTAGGAGCTAATTTACTCACTGTGATAGCAAAATGAACAAAGCATATAAATAGCCAGTACATAGTAGAGAAAATGCAAGTGATCATGAGACAGGAAAAGACACTCAGCCTCAGGTAGTTAAGGGAAATGACCCTGTGATGTTTCTTCTCACTTTCAAATCTATAAAAATTACGTTTCTTCTTCTAGTATTGCTGAAGTATGGGGAAGTGATCACCTTCGTGATCCTGGGCAAGATACTCCACATCTCTTTTACTCAGTATCTTAATGAAAGTAGAGAGGATAATAGTACCTACCTTACGGATATGTTGAGAGGATTAAATGAGGAAGGTGAAGCCTTAAGTATATACTTGGACCATTATAAGCACTCGAATATTAAAAATGGCTCCTCAGAAGTAAAAATAATAAACAAGGATGCTCAGCTTCAGTAGTAAAATGCCATTCTTCATCTATCAGAGTAGCAAAATGTCAAAGATCATTTTCAACGTTTTCAAAGACACAGGGAAATTGGCACTCACACACTGTTAAATGAAAACGTAAACACATCTGTTATTTCGCAGTTTCTGTGGCATTAATATCTGAAATGGGTGCCGCAGTGACACTTCTGGCAACCTGTCCCAATAGCAGCATTTGCTCATAGTGTACAAAGTATTGTTTATAATAGCAAACCAGTGGGGTGTAACCTCGGGAACTATGAACAGTTAAACTATGGTGTGCTCACCGCAGCTGGCTGTGGAAGAATGAGGCAGAACTCTTTGTACTGACAGGAGATCTCCAATGTGGTGTTAAGAGCACCTCGCAGAAGGTATTTTATGGTCCAAGCCTATCTGTGTGTTGTTGTGTTAACCCACCATAATACACACATACACAGATGCAGAGAGAATCATTTGGAAAGTAGTTCATGTCAGACTGGGTTGAGAGTAAGTAGAATTGAGGGTGAGGTTAATGGGAGACTTTACTGTGTCACTCTGTATTGTATGAGCTGGACATTCTCTTCCGTTAAGTTTTTAATGATAGGCCAAGGAAAAATATTTGCAAAACATGACTGTTGGTAGGAGCTGACTGAATAACAGGGAGAGCTAATTGTTATTCCTGTCAGTACTTGGTTGGCAACGTGGAGCAGAGGAGCTGAAACAAGTTAGGCCGTGGATGAAACAGGAGTCTGAGCAGACACATGAAGTCTCTGGGAAGATCAGGAAACATTAAATCCCGGCCATTTCTTGACTTCTTCCCTGGCTTAGGGACAGCTGTGCAGAGGTTGTCAAACCTAGGTGAGTCAGATCACTGGGGAGGTTCTTAAGAATCTGGACTCACGGGCCCCAGTTGACACTTGTTGAATCAGAATCTTGGGCTAGCGGTGGGGAGCCCAGGCCTTGTAAAGCACTCTTAAGTAAATCTGATCATCAGATTTGGAAAGCATTGCTATTGGCAGTACAAGCAGGAGTCAGACATAGGCCCTGTTCTTACAGCATTTACTAAGTGAAATAGTATAAGACAGTCATGTAAGGGCTTTCATGAGGCAGTGTGGGATGAGTCATCAAATAGATGGAATAGATGAGTACCAAGGGCTTTGCAGGTGGCTCAGTGGTAAAGAATCTGGCTCCCAGGCAGGAGATGCAGGATATGTGGGTCTATCCCCGGGTCAGGAAGATCCCCTGGAGGAGGAAATGGCAACCCACTCTAGCATTTTTGCCTGGGAAATCCCATGGACAGGGGAGCCTGGCAGGCTGCAGCCCCTGGGGTCTCAGGGGAGTCGGACAGGACTGAGTGAGCACGCCTGAGAGGCCACTGTGTTAGGAAGACTGAAGATGGTTTATGAAGGAGGTGAGATGTGATAATATTAAAAGCTCATACACTGAGGAGGGCACCATGTGAGCAGCTTACATGTGAAAGGTGTTACATACAACTCTGTGAGGTATGGGTAATGGGAATATCCTCACTTTACATGGAAATAGATTTGGCAAAGTTAAGTAACGTGTCCAAGGTTCCACGGCCAGCAAGTGGTGAGTAAAGAGCCCTGGAAGCCTGATGGCCCTGCACTTTGTTAATACTGGGCAGACTTGGATCGACAGAAGGACATACGAGGCTTAGAGCATGAGGGCAGTGTAAGGAGAGGGATGGAAAGCACTGACTAGACCAGTGAGAGTGAAGATCAGGTAGGCTGGTCAAAGCCTTGAACACCTGGCTAAGTGGATCCTAAGTGGTACATGTTCCCAGGACCTGATATTTTGAGGTTTGCAGAGAAATCTCCAGTGGCCTGAAGAGCACCTTTTAGAAGTAGCAGCATTTTTCTTTTCTAATTTAGCCTTACAGTATTACCTGCATGGTTAGAGAGAGGTTTTTTTCCTTTTGTGCCTCAGTTAGAACAGTGCCTGGCACCTGACAGTCACTTGGTAAATATTTGAATAAATACCTGAATGTAGTATCTGGCTCAGAATCTACATGAGAGGCTTACTCTTTATTCTGCCCAATGAGCCACAAAATTTAGCTTCTCCTCTAAAGCTAAATTTTAGAGCTCCCTCCCCCACCAAGCGTGATCCCAGTTTTCCCTGTCCCATCGTCCTTTATGTTTTGTTCTCTGCAACGGTTAGAATGTCAGCTTTTTAATTCTTTAAGAACTGTTCATTCTGCCAAATTCACTCTCGTGTCCCTCTCTGGTTATTCCTTGCCATTCTCACTGCCAGTCACCATAAGCCTTTAACTTGCCCACCTGTACCCCTGTAGGTCTCCGGGCTGAGCTCCCCACCTCCAGCCTCTGGATCCGGTCAGTCCTGCCCAGCATTGCCAGGCCCCATACTCATACCTCATACCTCCATGGCCTGATAGTCCGGCGTTTCAGGCGCTTGCACGAGGGAGAGCCACCCTTGCCCTCGGTTGGCTCTCAGGGCTCCCCAGCCCGCTCGGGGCACGTCTCCTAGCGTTCTCAGCGCGGCTGTCTCAGGTGGTTCCTCTTGCTGCCCCCCTGCCCCAGTGGGTCATTCAGTTAGTTCCTCTGCCCCATCTGCCAGTGATGTCTTCTGTTTCTCTGCCTCCTCAGAACCGCTCCACAGACCTGTGTAGTCTGCTCAGATCCCAGCTTCTCTTCACTTGCCTACTTTGAATTATTACTCTTTCCTCTAAACGTCTGTTTATGTCTGTGCTATGAATAAGCAAGTAATCGTATATTACCTGTGACACGTCACTTGTATTGGCCTAAGACAGCCTTGGCAGGGTTGCATTTTCCGGCAATGGGTTTTCTCCTCCTTTTACATCTTCATACATTATCTTCCCTGGCCCATTGTATGATTTTTGGAAGTCTGTAGGTGCTCTATAAAAATGAATATTTAGTGTTAGTTGTCACATAGATTTTATTTTTAAGTCAGGCATGGATGGCTCGATCTATCAATATACATAGAAATATGCTTAGGAATCTACAAAACTACTAAAACTAATGACTAATTTGGCAGAGTTACAGGACCCAAGATTAATAGGCAAAAATCAGTTGTATTTTCATATAGTAGCAATAGCAATTGGAAATTTAATTTTAAAAGCCATTCCATTTATAATAATATAAAAATGCTTAGGAATAAAGTTAATAAAAGAAATGGAAGACTTGTATATTGAATGCTTCAAAACTTAGGTAAGAGAAATTAAAGAAAACCTAAACAAGTGGAGAATAGGTTCTGTTTGTGAGTTAGAAGACCCAATATTGTTAAGACAGTAGTTTTTCAAAACTGATTATAGATTCAACACAATCCCAATCAGAATCTCGACTTTATATATATATATATATATATGCACAGAATTTTACAAGCTACTTCTAAAATTTACACAGAAAAGCAAACATGTAGAATAGCTGTTTTGAAAAAGAATTGCAAAATTGGAGAACTGACAATATCTGATTTCAGGGCTTCACTAGGAAGCTGGTGTGTAGCCAGGATGCTGTGGTCCTAGTCAGTGGACAGGCATATACATCAGTGGGACTGAATAGAGTCCAGAAATAGATGCTTAAATATATGTGCAGTGGATTCTCAACAAGGAGACCAAGGTAATTCACAGGATAAAGGAAGAAGAAAACACAGGAGAAAATATTTATGAGTAGGAGTTGGGCAAAAATTTCTTAGCTCGGACACGAGCATGAACTGTAAAAGAAGAGAAATGATAAACTAATATCAAAATTTAACATTTCTATTCTTCAATAAATTCTGAAAGAAAATGATGGAACAGCCATAGACTATGAGAAGATATTTGCAAAATATAAAACCAGGGACTTGTATCCAGACCATACAAAGAACTCCCCAAGCTCAGTAAACAAAACAGCCTAGTAAAAAATGAAGTGAAAGAAACAGTCTATATGATACTGCACAGTGTGGAGACATGTCATTTTACATTTGTCAAAACCTAGAAGTTGTACAACACAAAGAGTGACCTTTCTCTGCCCAGCTTTTCTGTGAATCTAAAATTATAAAGTTTTGGAGGGGACTTCCTGGTGGTGCAGTGGTTAAGACCCTGAGTTTCCAGTACAGATGGCACGAGTTTGATCCCTGGCCAGGGTAATAAGATCCTGCATGTGGCAGGGCGCCCCCCCCCAAAAATATGTGTTTTTTGAAAGGACAAAAAGAAAGAATAAATATGCATGGCAAACAAGTGGATGAAAAGATGCTCAGTATCATTAGTTATTCAGTTCAGTTCAATTCAGTTGCTCAGTCGTGTCCGACTCTTTGCGACCCCATGAACTGCAGCACGCCAGGCCTCCCTGTCCATCACCAACTCCCAGAGTCCACCAAAACCTGTGTCCATTGAGTTGGTGATGCCATCCAACCATCTCATCCTCTGTCGTCCCCTTCTCCTCCTGCCCTCAATCTTTCCCAGCTTCAGGGTCTTTTCAAATGAGTCAGCTCTTTGCATCAAGTGGCCAAAATATTGGAGTTTCAGCTACATCAGTCCTTCCAATGAATACCCAGGACTGATCTCCTTTAGGATGAACTGGTTGGATCTCCTTGCAGTCCAAGGGACTCTCAAGAGTCTTCTCCAACACCATAGTTCAAAAGCATCAATTCTTCGGCACTCAGCTTTCTTTATAGTTCAACTCTCACATCCATATATGACCACTAGAAAAACCATGGCCTTGACTAGATGGACCTTTGTTGCCAAAGTAACATCTCTGCGTTTTAATAAGCTGTCTAGGTTGGTCATAACTTTCCTTCCAAGGAGTAAGTATCTTTTAATTTCATGGCTGCAATCACTATCTGCAGTGATTTAGAGCCCAGAAAAATAAAGTCAGCCACTGTGTCCACTGTTTACCCATCTATTTGCCATGAAGTGATGGGACCGGATGCCATGATCTTCGTTTTCTAAATCTTGAACTTTAAGCCAACTTTTTCATTCTCCTCTTCCACTTTCATCAAGAGTCTCTTTAGTTCTTCTTCACTTTCTGCCATAAGGGTGGGTGTCATCTGCATATCTGAGGTTATTGATATTTCTCCCAGCAATCTTGATTCCAGCTTGTGCTTCTTCCAGTCCAGCATTTCTCATGATATACTCTGCATAGAAGTTAAATAAGCAGGGTGACAATATACAGCCTTGACGTACTCCTTTTCATATTTGGAACCAGTCTATTGTTCCATGTCCAGTTCTAACTGTTGCTTTCTGAACTACATATCGGTTTCTCAAGAGGCATTCAGGTGGTCTGGTATTCCCATCTATTTCAGAATTTTCCACAGTTTATTGTGATCCACACAGTCAAAAGCTTTGGCATAGTCAATAAAGCAGAAATAGATGTTTTTCTGGAACTCTCTTGCTTTTTCGATGATCCAGCGGATGTTGGTAATTTGATCTCTGGTTCCTCTGCCTTTTCTAAAACCAGCTTGAACATTTGGAAGTTCACGGTTCATGTATTGCTGAAGCCTGGCTTGGAGAATTTTAAGCATTCCTTTACTAGCATGTGAGATGAGTGCAATTGTGCAGTAGTTTGAGCATTCTTTGGCATTGCCTTTCTTTGGGATTGGAATGAAAACTGACCTTTTCCAGTCCTGTGGCCACTGCTGAGTTTTCCAAATTTGCTGGCATATTGAGTGCAGCACTTTCATAGCATCGTCTTTTAGGATTTGAAAGAGCTCAACTGGAATTCCATCACCTCCACTAGCTTTGTTCATAGTGATGCTTCCTAAGGCCCACTTGACTTCACATTCCAGAATGTCTGGTTCTAGGTGAGTGATCACATCGTTGTGATTATCTGGGTCGTGAAGATCTTTTTGGTACAGTTCTTCCGTGTATTCTTGCCACCTCTTCTTAATATCTTCTGCTTCTGTTAGGTCCCTACCATTTCTGTCCTTTATCGAGCCCATCTTTGCATGAAATGTTCCCTTGGTATCTCTAATTTTCTTGAAGAGATCTCTAGTCTTTCCCATTCTATTGTTTTCCTCTATTTCTTTGCATTGATCACTGAGGAAGGCTTTCTTATCTCTCCTTGCTATTCTTTGAAACTCTGCATTCAAATCTTTCCTTTTCTCCTTTGCTTTTCACTTCCCTTTTTTTCACAGCTATTTGTAAGGCCTCCTCAGACAGCAATTTTGCTTTTTTGCATTTCTTTTTCTTGGGGATGGTCTTGATTCCTGTCTCCTGTACAATGTCAGAAACCTCCATCTATAGTTCATCAGGCACTCTGTCTATCAGATCTAGTCCCTTAAATCTATTTCTCCTTCCACTGTATAATCATAAGGGATTTGATTTAGGTCATACCTGAATGGTCTAGTGGTTTTCTCCACTTTCTTCAATTTCAGTCTGAATTTGTCAATAAGGATTTCATGATCTGAGCCACAGTCAGCTCCCGGTCTTGTTTTTGTTGACTGTATAGAGCTTCTCCATCTTTGGCTGCAAAAAATATAATCAGTCTGATTTCGGTGTCGACTATCTGGTGATGTCCGTCTGTAGAGTCTTCTTTTGTGTTGTTGGAAGAGGGTGTTTGCTATGACCAGTGCATTCTATTGGCAGAAGTCTATTAGCCTTTGGCCTGCTTCATTCTATACTCCAAGGCCAAATTTGCCTGTTACTCCAAGTGTTTCTTGACTTCCTACTTTTGCTTTCCAGTCCCCTATAATGAAAAGGACATCTTTTTTGGGTGTTAGTTCTAGAAGGTCTTGTAGGTCTTCATAGAACTGTTCAACTTCAGCGTCTTCAGCATTACTTGTCGGGGCATAGACTTGGATTACCGTGATATTTGAATGGTTTGCCTTGGAAATGAACAGAGATCATTCTGTCGTTTTTGAGATTGCATCCAAGTACTGCATTTTGGACTCTTTTGTTGACTATGATGTCTACTCCACTTCTAAGGGATTTCTTCCCACAGTAGTAGATATTTGGTAATCTGAGTTAAATTCATCCATTCCAGTCCATTCAGACATCCTAGAATGTCAGTGTTCACTCTTGCCATCTCCTGTTCGACCACTTCCAGTTTGCCTTGATTCATGGACCTAACATTCCAGGTTCCTGTGCAAGATTGCTCTTTACAGCATCAGACCTTGCTTCTATCACCAGTCCCATTCCCAACTGGGTGTTGTTTTTGCTTTGGCTCCATCCCTTCATTCTTTCTGGAGTTATTTCTCCATTGATCTCCAATAGCATATTGGGCACCTACCGACCTGGGGAGTTCCTCTTTCAGTATTCTATCATTTTGCCTTTTCATACTGTTCATGGGGTTCTCAAGGCAAGAATACTGAAGTGGTTTGCCGTTCCCTTCTCCAGTGAACCACATTCTGTCGGACCTCTCCACCATGACCCATCCGTCTTGGGTGGCCCCATATGGCATGGCTTAGTTTCATTGAGTTAGACAAGGCCGTGGTCCACGTGATCAGATTGGCTAGTTGTCTGTGATTGTAGTTTCAGTGTGCCCTCTGATCCCCTCTCTCAGTGCCTACCGTCTTACTTGGTTTTCACCTACCTTGGATGGGGTTTCACTTACCTTGGACGTGGGGTCTCTCTTCACGGCTGCTCCAGAAAAGCGCAGCCGCTGCTCCTTACCTCAGACGCCGTGTAGCTTCTCTTGGCCACTGCCCCTGACCTCCAGCGCAGGGTAGCTCCTCTCGGCTAGTTATTAGAGCAATGCAAATTAAAATACTACTTCATGCCTATTAGAATGACTTAAAAAGCTGGCAATACCAAGTGCTGACAAATACATGTGAAACTCATACACTGTTAGTGAGAATGAAAAATGACACTACCACTTTAGACACTGGCTATTATTTTTCCAAAATAGAGTTAAACATATGCTCACAATATGACCCCAGAATTTCACCCTTAGTTGTTTAACCAAGAAAAAGGAAGGCTTGTCAATTAAAACAAAAGCAGGGCCATCGCTGGCAGTCCAGGGGTTAAGATTCTGTGCCTCAATACAGGGTGCACAGGTTCAATCCCTGGTTGGGGAACAGAAATCCCATGTGCCATATCGTGGGGCCAAAAAAAAAAAAGCATTAAAAAAATTTTTTTACACATAAATGTTCTAAGCAGCAGTATTTCTAATGGCCTTAAACTGGAAGTAACCCAAGAGTTCATCATCTGGTAAATGGATAAATGTGGATAAACAAAATCCATATACTGCAGTATTAGTCAGTGATAAAAACATGGCAGAATCTCAAGAGCACCCTGCAGAAGTTGGCCAGTCCCCAAAGACTCAGCACCACGAATCCATCTGTGTGATGTTACAGAACAGGCGGGCCCATAGCCAGTGAGGCTCAGTGGGTGTGGCCTGACTGCAGAGGACCCCAGGAAAACCTGTGGGGCGGATGGAAAGAGTCTGTGTTTTCCTGTGGTTTTTTTTTTTTTTTTTTTCCGGCCCTGCTGCATGCCTTGTGAGAACCTAGTTATCTAGTCAAGGATTGAACCCAGGGCCCCAGCAGTGAGAGCTCAGAGTGCCAACCACTAAACTGCCAGGAAATTCCCCAAATAGTTTATATCTTAATTGTTGTGGGAGGTTATACAGCTCTATACATTTGCAAATGTATACATTCCAACTCATGGAAGTATACAGCTAAAGTGAGTAAATTTTATTATATGCAATTGAACCTAAATAATATCGTTTAAAAAAAAAAAAGATAGGAAGATACTGGTATCTTGAGACAAAAGATCTTGGATCTTGTTCTGGGACCAGGAATCAAACCTGCATCCCTGCATTGCCAGGTGGATTCTTAACCACTGGACAATGACCAGGGAAGTCCCACGATTGCCTTATTTTAGGTGAGACGTTACTTTGTTGGATGGCACTAAATGCCCACGGCACTTCTAGTCAAGGAGTCACTAAAACCATGGCTGTGTGTCGTCAAGGGCCTTGGGCTGCAGGAGAAGAGTGTAAGCAGCTGGGCAGATAATGGCAGCTCTGTGGTTGAATCAAGAGTGCAGAGAGTTGGATTCAGGAAGCCTGTCTTCAAATTTGGTCTCTGCCCCTTACTAGCTCTGCGGTCTTCAGTGTGACTTGGTCCCTCTGAGGCTGGGTTTCCTCGTCTGAGCAGCGGGTTGGCTGGACTAGATGCCCCCTACCCAGTTGTTCTTGACTCTGCAGTGAAGGGTGGTACAGTGTTAGGGCTGCTGACGGGCTCTGGAGTACTTGGTAACTGAGAAACCAAAGTTTACGTGGCTCCATTTTTTGGTGTTACAGGTTCAGCTCGTGGGTTTAGATGAAGAGAGTTCAGAGTTTATCTGCCGGAACACCTTCGACCACCCGTACCCCACCACCAAGCTCATGTGGATCCCTGACACGAAAGGCGTGTATCCAGACCTGCTGGCGACGAGCGGCGACTATCTCCGCGTGTGGAGGGTGAGCGGGCGCTCGACTGGCCGCTGGTGGCAGCTGTGGACTCACAGAGCGCAGCCGGGGCTGGCGGCCGGGTCACTGCAGCCAGGAGAAGCGGGTGTGGACTGAGCTTGTTGGGCTCAGCAGATGTCCTGCTCAGTCTGGCCCAGATTTCCCTGTAGTCCAGCTGCAGTCAGCCGTGGAAACTCAGGGCTAGGTGAACGTGATTTAAGGACGAGAGCCTTCTGTGGGGTGGCGACACCAGCGGCCTCTTATTCTGCTCACAGCCAGGCTATTTTTGAGTACATTGAACGAAATCCCAGGCCACTGCTTCTGTTGTAGCGTAGGAGTGGCCGGTGGGCCTCACCTCCTGTCAGCTGAGCCGTCACCGCAGCTCTCCTATAACTGGGGATGTAGCACCCGGCCAGGCAGGTACAGACACTGATTTGGGCAGGATGAAAAGACCTCTTGCCTTAGAAGGATTTGGGGGTGAAAATTTGGAAAACAGCTGGGCGGAGGAGAAAGCTTGGAAAGAAGTAGCATTCAAGTCATTCCTCTGGGCTGTAGTATTCTTCATGATAAAACTGTCTCCACACGTCTTACATTTACTAAGGTATCATCTGAAAGAGGCTTGGAAGATTTTTTGTGAAGCTAAGACTGGCTGAGTTTGTAAAAATTATTGTTCCTTCAGGTTGGCGAAACAGAGACCAGGTTGGAATGTTTGCTGAACAATAACAAGAACTCGGATTTCTGTGCTCCTCTGACTTCCTTTGACTGGAATGAGGTGGATCCTTATCTTTTAGGTAAGGAGCCAGGGAGAGGGTATCCTGGTGTGAAGAAGCAGAGATACATGTTCTGAGCTGTCTCACTGGGCCTTGAGGTACGTGCAGCCTCCTAAAACGGGGCTGAGCGGGAAAGAGGCCAGATAAGGAATCTGGTTATTAATTCCTCCCGTGGAGTCGAGCTTCCCACGTGTGCAAGTCTCATCTCTCCAGGCAGAGGCTAAGGCCCTGGGTGAGGATTGAGTACATGACGCTTGGGTTCTCCTGGTTCCCTCCCTGTACTCAAGAAGTGCTTGCTACATGTCTCCTGGGCTCAACAGATGAACAGGCACAAGGAGAGGGGCTGGCGTGGGACCTCAACCCCGGCAGCTGCTGACCTACACTGGTTGTTTGCAGGCACCTCTAGCATCGACACTACGTGTACCATCTGGGGGCTGGAGACCGGGCAGGTGTTGGGGCGAGTGAATCTCGTGTCTGGCCACGTGAAGACCCAGCTCATCGCCCATGACAAAGAGGTACTGATGCTGCTCTGCAGGTGCTTTCTCTGCCTTAGTGTGAGGTCAGACCATTGTCTTCCTTTTTTGCAAGTGACATGGAAGATCATTATATAATGCTGATGTCTTCTCATCTAAATTGAGAGCAGTAGTGTGTCAAAACAATGGAAAACAGTATATGTTCATATAAACAACTTATTCTGTAGTCTGTTGTTTTTCTTTTTGTGCCAGAGATTGCTGGTTTTTAATAACAGACTCTCTTAGAGGCAAACTTGGACCTGATGTGATTAAAAAAATAATCTTATAATTTAAGGGTAACACTTACCTTGAAATATGTTTACTTTTTTGGGAGCAGGAAGG
This sequence comes from Capra hircus, assembly GCF_001704415.2. Taxonomy (NCBI): domain Eukaryota; kingdom Metazoa; phylum Chordata; class Mammalia; order Artiodactyla; family Bovidae; genus Capra; species Capra hircus. Next base: position 47,504,294 of record NC_030826.1, read on the forward strand.
CAAGAAGAGGGGAAATTTCCTGGCAGACAAACTAATTGATTAACTCTTCTGTAAACTTGTTTTATGAATTTCTAGTATGTTCACTTAATACTTACATGTGTAATACTATTTGGAATTGAATATGGTTAACTTTGATGGTGATGTTTCTCCTATGTGTATTGGAAGAGCTGAAGGGAGCGAGCTCTAATTGTATTTGCAGAGCCTTCTTCTGAGTGATTTTGTAAAATGGTCATAAATCTTTTAACTCCCAGAGCCACCACGTGCTGGTCCTCCACCAGGGAAATCACAGGATGTCTCCTGTGGGTAGCGTTTCCTTCTCTCTCCAACTCTTGTGCAGCGAGGAGTGTTAATGTCTGTACAGATTAAAAGGATGCGTAGACATTAGGTGAGAGCTGTGAGGTTGTCCACAGACGTTGGTGACCAGGTTATCATTCTTAGAGAGAGGTCGTCCTTCAGCTTTCTGTGCTCCCAGCGCCGAGATCTGTTAAAATCTGCTTAACTGGGTCACCATGAAACAAGGGGCAGAGGAAGAGAGCTTGACCTGCAGGGAACGCCAGGAAGGGCGTCCTGGCACCTAGTGGAGCAAGTTGCTACATTTTGGTTCTGTGACACTTAGCCCGTCGTTCTCTGTCAGGGTCCAACCCGGAAAACTAGAGCTACTCCGCATGTTTAACCTGAGGGGATTTAATGAGGAGATGGCTCACACAGCCGCTGCTGCTGCTGCTAAGTCGCGTCAGTCATGTCCGACTATGTGCGACCCCAGAGACGGCAGCCCACCAGGCTCCCCCGTCCCTGGGATTCTCCAGGCAAGAACACTGGAGTGGGTTGCCATTTCCTTCTCCAGTGCATGAAAGTGAAAAGTGAAAGTGAAGTCGCTCAGTCGTGTCTGACTCTTAGCGACCCCATGGACTGCAGCCCACCAGGCTCCTCCATCCATGGGATTTTCCAGGCAAGAGTACTGGAGTGGGGTGCCAGATGATGGTAAAGATGATGGTAAAGCTGAGGAGCCACACTGGCCACAGTGAGGTCGTCTGGGCAAGAAGAACAGCGAGTTTAACAGCCAGCAGGCCCTGAACCAACACCCTGGCCTCAAAGAAATGAACCTCAGGGTGATTGTCCGGAGAGAAACATGACACCTCCCAGCACCTTTGATTTTTCTCTGTCCGCATCTCTGTTGAAGTACAGACTTGCTCGGAGGTTCTCATTGCTGCTGGTGGGTTGGTGCAGAGGAGGGTAGCGTGTGTCTGGGAGTTGTCACCCGCTCTTGGCTTCTGATGAAATATGTGGGTGGAACACAGAGGAAGGAGCAGTCAGAGTGGCTTTACACGCTTGGCTGTACTGCCCGTGGGCACCTTATTGCTTAGTGATGCTGCCGTGGTGTCCCTGTGCCTGGGAGTCAGAGCGCCAGCTGTGGGTGCACGTGTGGATAAACACGCCCCAGCCCTGATGCAACTGGCCAGTGCCGGCCAGTGCCTGGGTCTGTCGGGTCTTGGAATGGCCAGCCTAGTTTCCTGCTGAACCACTCCTCGTTCCCACCATAGAGAGGGAAGTGCAATTTCTTCATTGTCAGCCAGAGGAAGGGCAATGTATGATGTTGATTAGAAACAGATGCTTGTTAGTCAGTGTCCCCCAGAAGGTAGAACCTCAGGAAGGCTGGAGTCACAGTGTGAGGGACAGGTTCCACTCATGTCTCCCCAGAAGTCAGCTCTTATGGTCCTTGACCCCAGGAGATGGGTTTTTTTTGGCATTTTTGTTTTTCGTTGTTCAACATTTTGTTTTTCTTTTTCTCTCTCTCCGCTTGTCTGGCTCTGGCTTTGTCGGTCTCTCTTTGTCCCTTTCTTTCTCTGAAGCCCTCTGTTGCTCTCTGCCTGTTTTCTCATAGACATTAGTGCAATACAAAGTTTGCAGCAGGTAATAAATGCATGCGAAGAGTTGACTCATTGCAAAAGACTCTGATGCTGGGAGGGATTGGGGGCAGGAGGAGAAGGGGACGACCGAGGATGAGATGGCTGGATGGCATCACTGACTCGATGGACGTGAGTCTGAGTGAACTCCAGGAGTTGGTGATGGACAGGGAGGCCTGGTGTGCTGCAATTCATGGGGTCGCAAAGAATCGGACACGACTGAGTGAACTGAACTGAATAAATGCAGAAGAAAATAATTCAAAACCTAAGTTGTTATACTTATGAACACAAACCAACTAGGAGAAACAGCATTTCCTAGGAGACCAATATTAAACCTCTTTGTAAATAAAGGAATACCCGAGCCTCCCATGATTCAGAGCGGCTCTTACCTCTTTCTTGCACATGGGTCTCAGGTCCAGGTTTCACAGCAGAACTGTGGTCAGAGGAGGGCCACTTCTGCCTCTCCAGTCGATGACCTCAGCCTTCCTGTGGTCATGGACTGCTCTGATTGTACATAGATGAAAGCCACGAGGGCCAGGAAATAAATGTCTCAAATCTCGTAACAGAGTGGCAGGAGACAGCCACTGGTTCTGGCTTCATTGAGCCTGTCCAAGCCGACCGGATAGAATACTTGCTGAGTTATCTGTGCTCTGTTGGTCAGCAGGGTGTGTGCTGTGTTACCGCGGGAGATGGAGGAAGAATACTTGGAAGGCAGCAAGTGAGAGGAAGTCTACCGGCTTCCACCGTAGGATGGTCGTCACTCTTTGGGAAATCGTTGGTGTTAGCACCCTCAGTTTCCAGTCCTCGCAGGCGCGGTGTGGCTTTATTTACCTCCTTCCAAGTCATGAGCAGGGGTTTAGATGAACCAGGGGACAGTAGGTTTCCCTGTGACATGAAAAGGAGGTAACTGACCTGAATCTGACAGTTGCTTCTTACTCACCAACAGGTCTACGACATTGCATTTAGCCGGGCAGGGGGTGGCAGGGACATGTTCGCCTCTGTGGGTGCTGATGGCTCGGTGCGGATGTTTGACCTCCGTCACCTAGAACACAGCACCATCATTTACGAAGACCCACAGCATCACCCACTGCTGCGCCTCTGCTGGAACAAGCAGGACCCCAACTACTTGGCCACTATGGCTATGGATGGAATGGAGGTGAGAACCCCACTTCGGGCTAACCTAGGCCCTGCCACTCCGCTCCAGCCCGGCTTAGTGGATCCAGGAGAGCGGTTCTCAGCTGACGGCAGTTTTCTCCCCAGAGGATTTTTGGATCCACCTGGAGCCGTTTTGGATTGTCCCAACTTCGGAGGGGGTAGGGGGTGCAAGAAGGAGTGGTGCTCCTAGTGTCTGGGAGTTGGAGGCCTGTGGTGCCCAGGACCACTCCCCGCAACACACGGCACAGCGTTACCCCACCCCAATGTCAGGAGTGCCGAAACTGAGAAAACCTGACCTAGAGTAAGGGCCGTGTGTCGAGAACTTACAATACATAGAGAGCTGGACTCAGAGCCAAGGAAAGCAGTATCTAAAAAGTCAACCAAATCATTCACGCTTCTGGTGCCGAGTAGACAGACAGGCAGTTTTCCCTCTGTCGTCTGGGCAGAGTCTTCCAGCCTTAGTGAGTAGACGGGGAAATGGCCGCCGTGTAGCCTGTTGTTTCACAGAAGCAGTCAGTTGTGGGTGCACATGACGCTGTGATGAACTGTGTTTTGAGGAAGCCAGTACCTTTTAGATTCTGCTTTGGGGTTCAGGGGAGAGGGCTCTCATCTGCCCAGCTGAGCAGGCACAGAATTCTGAGTACACCTGATGGCTCATGGTGGATTATTCACATTCGTGTTACCTGCCTGTCCGCCTCCCTTGCAGCCTAGAAGCCCCATGTGGCTTGTGATACAGACTACAAATGGCCCGTGCCTTTGTTTCCTTTTTCCTCAATCTTATAGTTACTTTGGGGACCCCTCTGTCTCTAAGGGTCTGTCAAGTCTACAGATGAGCAAGTTATATGTACACTTTTTTTTTCTCCCCTTGTGTAGTATCTTTTTTTTTTTTTTCCTGTAACCCGCCAGGGTTTCTTGTTCTTTCTGCAGGTAGTGATTCTGGACGTCCGAGTTCCCTGCACGCCTGTCGCCAGGTTAAACAACCACCGAGCATGCGTCAATGGCATTGCGTGGGCCCCACACTCATCCTGCCACATCTGTACTGCAGGTAATTACTGGACGGGGGGTGATGGGAAGGATTACTGGAGGCGGGTGATGGGAAGGGAGGTGGGGGGAGGTTTTCCTCTGGTCTCCTTAGCATCATAATCCTCACTGTATCCCAAGGAAGGTTTGAGAGATTTACACAGAGTGATGCCACTGAGAACCTCCCTATACTAGCATAGCTGAAACAGTCTGAACTCCCAGATGATCTTGTACCCTCAGTGATATCAGAGAATCTGTATACTGTCTACATCGTATACAGTTACAGGCTTGTGTTGCCCGCTGTGTGCCCCCAGAATCCTGGCTTGCACAGGACGTGCATCCAGGAATATGAGAAGAGGGGCAGTCTCCTTGGCTGTAACCTCCACCCTCCTGTCCCCCGCCCCTGCACTGAGCTCTGGGTACCTTGACGGGCCCTGCAGAACCTGACTGGATCTGCAGCATGTGATGTGTAGTTCCCGTTTCACCATCTGCTAGACCCCAAGAGTACCCCTTAAAAATGTGCTGGCCGTCAGAGTTCTTTTATCATAGAAATAATGTCTGGTATTAAAAATTAAACAACACTGAAACAATGCAGAGGTGTATGAAACAGGAGGGTGAAAGTCATCTTCCCTCCTTCCTTTCCCGTTTCCACCTTAGCAGTGTAGTTTGGTGGTTTGGGGCCAATTCAGCATGAATTTGGAAGCATGAAGCTTTTCTTCCTGGGGCCCTCTGCTCATGCCTGTCCATGTTGTTGAAGCACAGCCAGAGGCGCAGGCCCACCCACTTCCTCTCAGCCTCAGGTTGTGGCCTGCCTTCTTCACTGTGGCCCTCGCTGATGCATGTATGTCCGTAGGATGGGGGAAAATCCCATTAAATTGAATCATCAGAGCGGGATCTTTAATGACTCAGGTCCTTTACGTGGCTGAAGATGCCATGTGGGGGTCACATCCCGGCTTTCTTCCCTGGTGTCCGCCTCAGAGGAGATGAGGTGTTGGTCTGAGTCCCTCTGCCATCCCCGCTCTGCTGTGGGGAACGGGCCCTGAGATGCAGAGGTGGAGGGCTCTGCCATTCACTGGTGCGGAGCTCTGTGGCGCAGGGCACCTGCCTTAACATTTCCTCATCATTGAAACCTCCCTCCTTGGGGTTTGGGTGAGTGAGTCTTTGTAAAGTGTGCCCCCGCCCTGATGCAGGGCTCATGACCCTCACTGCCTGAGTGGTGACTTGCCTGCTGGCTCTCTGTGCCCCCAGCGGATGACCATCAGGCCCTCATCTGGGACATCCAGCAGATGCCCCGGGCCATCGAGGACCCGATCCTGGCCTACACAGCCGAGGGGGAGATCAACAACGTGCAGTGGGCATCGACCCAGCCTGACTGGATTGCCATCTGCTACAACAACTGCCTGGAGATACTCAGAGTGTAGTGTCAGTGGCGCCGTGCCCACACGGCAGGGGCTCGTGTGTCTCCCGCCTCTGCCCCACCCCCAGAGTAAGAAGACGCGCGTTTCCGGTGGCCAGTACGTCTGTCATCGCTTTGCACCCGCTGTTAGCAGAAACTGCTCCAAAGTCCCCGGCCAGCCGCCCACCGCTCGCTGTGCCGGACTCAGCGCCGCGTGGCGCCTCCTCAGCCCAGGGCTGAGTGTTTCGATTTCTCTCTCCTTTCCTCATCTCCTTTGGTTCTGCTATTAAAAATTTCTGTATATCTGTTTGTCAGCCGTCATGTTAATGAGCTCTGTGGGCAGCGGCTGTGTCTGTATTCATCTGTCGCAGATGTCTCTGTCTGCCCAAGACAGCAGTCTGGGTCCTTGTCCATGTGAGCACTTCCTGGGAACAAACACCAGTTTTGAAACTGTCTTTCTTCATGTTATCTGTGTCTCTTAACAAATTTCAACTTTGTATATTTTTTAATCTATCGGGCTAATTTTTTAACGAAAAGAATTTTACTCCCTGGCCTCTTCCTTGGTTTTATCGCCCTCCCTGTTGACACCTTCCTCTCCTCCCTCCCTGCCTGGATCTGGCCTCAGGCCCCTGACCCTCCGAGCAGTTTGCCTTTTGAATCACTGCCTGGGCGGAACATACCTGACTGGGAGTCCCAAACCTCCTTGGTGCTCTGAAGTCGGCCACCTCACACCTTTCCTTGGCCTGGCTCTTGTCGAGGGCATTCTGAGCTCCAGAATAGACATGTGACCCCTGCTCTTACTCCCTCAAGTACACACGCCTGTCCAGCCCCCCAGGACCTACTGAGCTAGCCAGGCTAATGGGGGTGCCCGACTCCCAGGGGATGGTGGCAGGAAGGCTGAGCTTAGAGCATGTTTCTGGTACACAGTTTAAGAGTCTTGTTTTTCTCTCCAAATATAAGCCCCCAACCATTCTCTTTCATGTCTTGAACGATAGGCAGGTGTGATGCATCAGCTGAACTTCAGTGTCTCTGTTTAGTTCACTGTGACTGGTGGTACGTTGGCCACCCTTCCGCTAGAGAGGAGAGAAAGCCCTCCTTGGCAGGTGCCCAGTCTGAGTGTCCATCCCAAACAAGATCTCCTCTAGGCCGTGGGAGACAGTCAGCTCTTGCAGAGGATGGATTCAGGCTGGGATCATCCCAGGCCATCAATTAACCAGAGAGCAAGAGAAGCTTCAGAGACCCAGGGCCAGCCAGTTCAGAGCCCCGCAAACCCATCAGCCCCCCCATCCCCAAGTTTCAGTTCTGAGCAGTATTGGACATGGAGGCGGTGGGTGTCCTTTTCCGTTAGATGAATGAGTTCCAGGGAGGGGTCTTGTCTGTGACTCTGGTGGTAGGTGAGTCCTTGGGTGGGCAGAGTTTGGGACACGCCCAGAGTCTGAGGGGAGTCTGGTTTGCCACGCTCTGCCAAGTGCCCGAAGGTTTCTGAGACCCTCTGAGTTGAGCAGCTGGGAGTAGAGAGTAGCAGGCCTTGGCGCCGAAGATCTTGTCCACAGGGGCTCTCACCTGCTCTTGAGAAACAAAGCAGCTAGCTTTGTGTTTCTGGGCCCTTAAAGTCTCTTGGTTGAGTCTCCCTTTTCAGAAGCAGATGGATTGGTATCCCCAAAGTCATAGCTCTTTGCTTTCACACATGGGGGCTTATCCCAAAGAAAAAGCCTCTTTTTCCTTTTCAGTCAGGGTATTTCCCCTTCTACCTTTATTCTTGCTTCTGATTTGGGGGCTCTCCAACTGGCTGTCCACTTGGCCAATCCTCCTGCGTTTACCGCCAGCTTTGCCCTGCGTCATTTTTGGACATGTGACACGAACCAGTTCTTGGTCAGAACCCTCCTTTGCTTGTTCTTGTGACTGATGCTTCCAGGGTCCTTCCCTCAAGGATAGCAAGGCTAAGTTGAATGTTGCTGGCTCTGGGAGGCCATCAGTTCCTTCCTGTGGAAAGGGTCTTGAAATGGAGTCTAGTGGGAGAGGTCGTTCTGGGGACAGGGCTTAACTCAGTGAGCTCTGAGTTAAGATCCCTTCCCTGATCTGCACTTTTGTGGTCTGAGTGGTGAGGAGATTTGTCACCTGGAACTTGAAAGCAACCTGGAGAGGAAAGTTAGTTACTAGGAATGAGGATATTTTGGACAATGTTGCTATTTACCTTGGAAACCAACAACTTTTGATTTTTTTTTTTTTTCCTTTGCCCTGTGGACTCCCAGCCCTGTCACCCACCTTAAGCCCTGAGGTGTGGTCCTCTTCCTCCCAACATCCCATCTGGGCCCAGGTGAGACTCCGCAGCTCACCTGGGGGGAGAGAGATGCACACACGCGGGCATGCATGCACTCACACACACACGCAGTAGCTGAGATGCTAGAATTTTGAAGGCTCCCTCTCCCTCCCTTCATGCCCTGAACCAGATGGCCTCAGGGCTGAGGAGGGGATTTCTGTAGTCTCAGGATTTAGAAAGCCTCTTAGTCAGCCACGCTTCTGGAAGCAGAGATCTGCTGTAGTTTCAAAAGCAAGTGTTGGTTTAATTTGTTTAGGTTCTCAGATTGCCAGCTGGAGAGAAGAGGTGGGAGGCGCTGCCTCTGTCCTTGAAGGTGAGAAGCGCCCTGGGAAGGCTGCGCTGGCGCCTATCGGCTCTGGCTCTCCCGGCTGTCGCCCTTTGATGTGGCCTTGGACTCCTGAGCCACAGCGACCTTTGTTTTCCTTGTCCTCCCTGCGGGGAGGCAGGTGCTGAATATGTCAGGCTTCAGGCTCCCCATCAGAGAGCTGGCAAAAGTCCTTCGGAAGCGTGAGTGTTTACACCCAGGAGAGTCGGAAGCGTTTCTTTCCAGGAAGGAACTAGGCGCACGATGAGGACTTGAAGAGAGAAGATGTTTGATGATGAGGGGAGAATCTCTTATCAGAACCAGGATCAACTCTCGGAGTACTGGTTGAGATTTGAGAAGAAACAGAAAAAAAACTGAGACTCCCAACAAGTTTTTGATGACAGGTGTGGCTGAAATTTTAGGAGGAGATTGAGGATGGGGGAGGAAATCAGTGATGATGAAGAAGAAAATATTCGAGGGCGGTACAGGTCTGAGGTGAGGAAGCAGGCAGGCTGTCATGTGGCCGTGGGGTGAGACTGTTCTCGGGCTGTGTCAACCTTCCAGGACCATTCAGCAGTGTCTGTGATGCTGGGGACAGGGTGACAGAGGGACCCCTTCCTGCTGCATTTCAATCCTGCTGCTGTTTGGTGGCAGAAATCTGCAGGAGTTGAGAGCCCCTCAGTCCTTTCAGACCGTGCCTCTTCTTGGTCGTAGGTTTGTAGACAGCAGAAGCGGAGGTTGCAAGGTCATACTGACTCCCCACCCCGCTGTTCTCTTTCTCTTCCTCTTACCTCCCCACCCCTTGCCCCTGTAGAGCTCTCTTCCTGCTGCAGCCTGGACCTTGAATTCCCAGCCTGCGACATATGTAGGAGCTGCACGGTCTGCCAGCTATGGGAGGCCCGCCTAGTATCTTCCCTCCACTGTCGCCAGCTCCTTTGACTGCCCGGCTTAGGGGAAGGGAGACCATTAAAGCAGAAGCCCCAGAGCGGACTCTGCCCTTTCTTGTCTGTGCTCCGGGATAAGCAAGGAAGGTTATGCTAGTCACTTCAGTTGGGTTTTCCCTGGGAGCAGAGTGGAGCCGAGCAGTCAACTGTGACCCCTGGGCCAGGCTCTCCAAGAAGGGTTGTCCCTGCACTGGCTGGGCCAGCTACTCAGTGTTGCATAGCCCTGCCCTCTTTTCCCACCATGTCATTGCTGCTAATGGTCAAGGTCAAATATATGGCCACATGGAATGGGCCAGGTCCTCTCAGGCTCATTTGTGGATGTGATTTTTTTTTTTAAAGAATGGAAACATGTAGGTGCCTTCCCGAGAGGCTTGGACTGGTGTCTCCAACCAGAAACAGATAAGCTAATCAGAGTATGGACTCAAGAGGAGGGATGTCAGCAGTCTGTGTAACAGCTGGAAAACGTCCACGTACTGGCCTTTAGGACAACCCAGGGGATCAGAACTCGGGATCCCTGCTCTTTAAAAGAACGTTCTCACCTTGGGTTGATAATGCAGTGTGTTATGAAACTTGTGGAGCTAAAGCTTGGACTTGCTGGAGTCGAAGATGGATCATTTGATGTGGTTCCTGTGTATGTGATGACCCCTGTCAGTGACCTTCCAGCCTTCCTCCCCAAGCGTGAATTTGTAGCATGGTTGTACAAATCTCTCTGTAGAAAATGGAGGTTTCTTGTTCTTTGAAGTGTTAAGCTCTAGCCAATCAGTTTCTGTCCCCTTTAGCCTAGTGTGTCTGAACTTAATTTCTCGCTATGTATTTAAACTTTTCCTCTGTATCATAGGTTTTGTGGCATCCCACGGTCAGGTGGAGAGGAAGCTGCCCCTTACAGAACTGTACTGTAACCATTTTTTAAAGAAACATTATTTTCACAGGACTGATTATACACAGGGCTTGTAAAAAAATTTTTAACACTGTGCTGTGAAACCACGCTGGTAAATCTCCATTGAAGGCTACTTCAAAGGCACCTGAAAGTGGAGTGTTATATCTATGACTTTATTTCTTGCTTCCTAAGTATATTAAACCTAATTTTCACCCTTTCATTCTGTTTCAGCCTCCTGTATAAGAAGTACCGTATTTTCTGCCCATCTTACTTTGTAATAAAACTTGAACATGTATAGACTGACTGAATTTCTTCTTGTGATAAATTCAGTTCTTCCCATTCTGCCATGGTGGTCATGTTCCAGAGACACTGGCCAGGCGATTAGACTCTACCTCAGCCCATCACACTATCTGATGGCCTAACTCATCACCTGTAACAAAACAGGGCACCTGCTGCCTGCCAGGGGCCCATGACCTTCAGGTTCCTTGCAGGGGACTGGAAGAGACATCCATATAAACAAATACTGGCCATGTCCAGTGCAGTGACTCAGATTCAGGGTTCCTGGTGGCCCTGCGGAGGAGAGGGTCACCTGTGCCTGGGTGGGAGTCACGGGATCAGGGAAAACTTGATGAGACAAAGTTGCTTGAACTGGGTTTTGAAGACTGAGTTGGAGTTTTCTGGGTATAGAGAAAGGCATTTAAGGCAGAGAGAACATGCAAGTACAGATCTAGAGAGGGTAGATTTCTCCCTCAGTCCACTGGTTAAGACCTCACCTCCCAATGCAGAGGACGCGGGTTCAGTCCCTAGTTGGGGAGCTAAGATCCCGCATGCCTCCTGGCCAAAAAAACCAAAACAGGAACCAGAAGCAATATTGTAGCAAATTCAAAAAGACTTTAAAAACTGTCTACATCAAAAAAATTTGCAGTTGCTGGAGGGAAGGGATGGTTAGGGAATTTGGGGTGGTCATGTACACACTGCTGTATTTAAAATGGATAACCAACAAGGACCTATCATAAAGCACATGGAACTCTGCCCAGTGCTAGGTGGCAGCCTGGATGGGAGAAGGGTTTGGGGGAGAATGGATACATGTATGTGTATGACTGAGTCCCTTCGCTGTACATCTGCAACTATCACAACATTAATTGGCTATACCTCAATACAAAATAAAAAATTCAAAGAATAAAGGAAAACCTAAAAAGTAAATGTTAAGGTACAGACATGTATGAAGGGGTTATGTGAACACGCAGAGGAGGGCATCTGAGCCCAAATGGAGAATTTGGAGAGTTTTCCTCTGGCGGGAAATGATGCCTGAGCTATAAATCTTAGGAAAGACAAAAACTAGCCAGAAGTGAGATTGAACAGCAGAGACACAGGTTTGTGTTTAATACAAGAATTGGGAGAAGCAATCTGGTATTTCTATATAAACTGCAAAGTACAGGGAGGAGAGTGCCTAGCCCCAAGGAGCTTCAATAAAAAAAGAAATGGAACAATTCATAAGTGTACTAAGTATGGGCTTCCCTGATAGCTCAGTTGGTAAAGAATCCGCCTGCAATGCAGGAGACCCTGGTTTGATTCCTGGGTCTGGAAGTTCCCTGGAGAAGGGATATGCTACCCATTCTAGTATCCTTGGGCTTCCCTTGTGGCTCAGCTGGTAAAGAATCTGCCTGCAATGCGGAAGACCTGGGCTTGATCACTGGCTTGGGAGGATCCCCTGGAAAAGGGAAAGGCTACCCACTCCAGTATTCTGGCCTGGAGAATGCCATGGACTGTATAGTCCATGGGGTCACAAAGAGTCGTACACAACTGAGCGACTTACATAAATATACTATTAATTACAGCTAAAAATTCAAAGAACTCAAGATCACTTTACCTGAGGTGGTGACAGCTGAACTGGGTCTTGAAGCATGATAAAGATCTTAGCAGCAAGATAGTGACATCACTCCAAGCAGAAAGGAGCCAAGAAGTGATAACTTCTATTCAGAGTACAGTGAGTAACTCCCTCTGACCTGACTAGTGTTAGGGCATGAGACCAGAAAAATGAGTAGATCTGAGTTTATGGAGATTTTATATAATAATAACAAAGTCTATACCTGTGTATTTTATCCATTATCCCATTTAATCCTGGCAAGGCTATTCCGGCCTCCCTGGCTATTCTTTACTCAGTGGTAAAGAATCTGCCAGCCAATGCAGGAAACGCGGGTTCCATTCCTGGGTAGGGAAGATCCCCTGAAGAAAGAAATGGCAGCCTTCTATAATATTCTTGCCTGGGAAATCCCATGGACAGAGGAGCCTGGTGGGCTGTATATAGTCCACGCCGTGGCAGAAGAGTCAGACAACCTTGAGACTAAATAACAACAAGGCTATTTACAGGTCAGAAAATTGAAATACAGGAAATAAAGGAGCTTGCCCAAGGTTACACTAGTAATAAACGGGGTTTGAACCCACCAGTTCAAACCAGAGGCCACAAGCTTAAGCTGTTTAACACACCAGGTCCTTTGGATTTAACCTCACCAGCTTGGGAGCCACTGGAAAGTTTTCACAGCCGTTGGCTTTGTTTCTTCTATACCTTCTCTTCCTAATGGCCTCAGTGTTCTCTTCTGGGAGAGCAGAGGGAAAACGCAGAGGGGAATTTGGCTCTTGAAAATTCTTCTGTATTTTCCTCCCTCTCCAGGATGGCAAGCGTCAGTTACTTTTAGGGACTTTGTCACTATGGTCATCTCTGCTATTTACATCAGCCCTTACTTTAAGGGCTTCCCTGGTGGGTCAGATGGTAAAGAATCCTTCTGCAATGCAGGAGACCCAGGTTTGATCCCTGGGTCGGGAAGATCCCCCTGGAAAAGAGAATGGCTACCCACTCCAGCATTCCTGCCAGGGAAATCCCATGGACAGAGGACCCTGGCGGGCTGTAGTCCATAGGGTCGCAAAGAATCGAACATGACTGAGCGGCTAACACTTTCACTTTATTACTTAAAAATAAAGCTCTAAGGGCTTACTTTGCGTTTTCAACCGTCCTACGTTGGTAAAGCAAGTAGTAGCATCCTTTACAGATAGTGAAGAGGAAGTTCAGAGAGACTAAATGACTGGACAGATCACATCTCTGCGGACGATTTCCTTACCTGTAAAGTGAAGTGACTGAACTCTCTCTTTGCAACAACAATACATTTATCATTCTAGACCTGCTCAGAGTTGGGAAGCCATTCTGAAGCAGAATCAGTTTCATAATCCAGATACATCTCTAGTAGATCGTTGTGGGACGTAAAGTCCGGCGCTCCCCAGGCAACCGAAGGGATTGAGTACAGGGTTGCCTCTCATAGGTCTGGGTTCTGCTCAGTGGGTACAGAAAAGTACGTACCAAGCTGCGGAACGGCTTTTGCGGGCGGTGGGGACGCCTTTTTGGAACGGACCAGGGAAAGGAAGTGTGTTACACCATCGAGTGTACCCTTTCCCGGCTGCCGCGGGGACAATGCGGCGTCCTTGCAGTTCTCGCTGTCCTGGGCGGGCCTGAGCCTTTGGGTCTCCGGTGACGGGCGGAGGAGGCTACCGGCTCTGGACGGGCTCGTTTCGGTGGCAGACTGACCTTGGCCCAGAGTGTCGGAGCCGATGGCAACTTGGGCTGTTATCAGCTTGAGCAGGGTCGCTGCCCAGTGCTTGTGGCCTCGAGGCCCCGGGGTCCGGGTGGCTCTTCCGTGCTCCGCCCTGGCCTTCCAGCCTGAGCCCCCGTGCTGTAGCGCCGCTGGGGGTCGGACGCTGCACCTCACGGCCGAAGTCCCCGCGGGACACAACAAGTGGTCCAAAGTCCGGCACATCAAGGGTCCCAAAGACGCAGAAAGGAGTCGCATCTTCTCCAAGCTCAGCTTGAGCATTCGCTTAGCGGTTAAAGGTGAGAACCTGGCGGTCACCCACCGCTGGTAGCTACCACCCTCACTGTGCCCACGCTCTCACTTGCCTCCCAAACCCCTATCCCCGGCCTTTCATTTCAAATGAACTGGAAACGTCTCCCAAAATACTTACGCAGCTTTCATTCAAACATCGGACAAAGTGTCCTAAACGAACCGAAATCTAAGCGGTGACTTGTCTCTATTGGCTGATGGAGGGGAGGGGAGGGGAGGGCGTGGATGTCCCTTTTTTCTCATGTCTTATTGATATGTCTCTGCTTACTCTTTTCTATCTCAGAAGGAGGCCCCAACCCTGAGCTCAACAGCAACCTGGCCAGCATCCTAGAGGTGTGTCGCAGCAAGCACATGCCCAAGTCAACAATTGAGGCAGCGCTGAAAATGGAGGTGTGTCCTCAGTTTGAGCTTCCTGTTACTGATCACAGCCCCTACCAAATACATGTTTGGAAGGCCACCACCCTTTAAATTATCAGAGAAGCGATATTGTTGACACCCTCAACTTAGAGCCTTCTGGTTACTCTTGGTCATTAGTTATGGGAGCACAGTCAGGAATAGGATGTATAGATGGTGTACAGAACTGCAGCCTAAGACTATTGAGCTGAGTTGTGAGGAGCTGGGGGAAAAAGAGAGGGCAGAGTATGAGGTTAGGTTGAGGAAGGGTTTGTTTTTCTGATATTGATACCTTAAAGGAGAAAAGCCAGTAGAAATAGAGAAGGTGCAAATGACAGTGATGATGGGAGGGGCTGGGATGTAGAACCCAGGTGTGGGAATTATCTTCAAGCCCAGGTGAGGAGACACCTCTTCTCTGGGATGGATGGGAAGGATTTGAGGAAGTAGTAGTCATCTTAGTAACTAATAGTTATTGGGTATTTGCTCCAGGCCAAGTTCTTTTTATTTTTTTTCTGGCTGCATCTTGTGGCTTGTGAGATCTTAGTTCCCCAACCAGGGATGGAACCCGTGCCCTCTGCACTGGAAGCACAGAGTAGAGTCTTAACCACTGGACCACCAGGGAAGTCTGGAGGCCAGGTTCTTTGATAAAAACTGTGTGTGCATAATTTCACTGAATCCTTGGAACAACCTCAAGTTGGTAACTGAGGCACAGAAAGATTAGGCGACTTGACTAAGTCACACAGAAAATGACCTACTGGGAACCAGACAGACCCCAAAGCCTATTTTCGAACCATCCTGCACACTGTCTTCATATCAGGTGTGTGCAGATAAGGCACACACCTTTCCCCCGCCTGGTGGTCCTTTATTTCCTTTGTGAAAGAGGGAGAGAAAAGTCATCAGTTGAATGTTCCTGGGAAGACGGCAGGGCAAGGGGACAGAGAGAGAGGTGAAGATAAGGTGTGTGGGCGAGGAATGAACAGAGGCAGCATGGGGTGTCCCCATGAGATTGGTCCCTGGAGCTTTTGATTGTTTGAATTTTGAGGCCATGCTATTCGATGAGGCCCAGGTGTGTGATTTCTCTTAGCAGTACACAGCAGCCCAGGGGTAGTCTCACAGGGGTTTCATGAAGGATAAAGTATAGGAGGATGAGTTTTAGTAGGAGTGATCGAGGGGTGGATGTGGGATTCAGCTGGGGAAGGGAGAAACCAAAACTGGGAGATGAGTGATTGATTATTCAGGGACAAGATAAAGAGATTGCCTTCCAAGGAAGGGATAGAATTCCAGTTACCTCAAACATCGATCCCAAGAGCCTCCTCTCAGAGAGGGAGGACAGAATTAAAGCCTTAAGAGCCTAGGCGTCACCCCAGAGAGCCCATTCCATGGAGTCAACTTTGTGGTGTTTGTGGTGCCTGGGCTGGCATGGAGGAGGGAATTAGGAAACAGGAAAATGTGTTTGTGTTATCTGTTGCAGAAAACCAAGGACATGTATTTGTTGTATGAGGGCCGAGGCCCCGGTGGCTCTTCTCTTCTCATTGAGGCGTTATCTAACAGTAGTTCCAAGTGCCACTCGGACATCAAACATATCCTGAACAAGAATGGGTAGGTGTGTGTCTGGGGAGAGTGGAAGGGGACAGAGTCTCTAGGTTCTGATTCTGGGAGAGGTAAGTACTGTCGTTCCTGGTGGGGTTTCAGGTTTTACACACATGTCATCCTTAGCAGAATCCAGATGGCATCATCTGTTCTCCTTTAATGTGTTCTGTAGTGGGCGGGATCCCAAGGACAGGTGGAGAAGGGGTGCTGTGTCCAGTTGTCTCATCTGTCCATAGAATGTCCAGGTCTTGAAATGTCCCACCAGCAATGTACTCTCAGTTGTACAGGAATTGATGAGCAGTCTTTGCAGCCTCCAAACTCCAGTCAGGGCAGAAAATAGAGGGTTGGGGACTTCCCCTGGTGGTCCAATGGCTGAGACTCTACACTCCTCATGTAGGGGGCCTGGGTTCGATCCCTAGGGGAACTAGATCCCACATGTTGCCACTAAAAGGTCCGGCATGCTACAACTAAGACCTGGGCAGCCAAATTTATTAATCAAAATAAAACAGAGGGTTAGTGTTATGTTCGGATTATTCCCTTGCCCAGAGGTAGCCGGATCTTCTTCAGGAAGAGAGCTGCTTCATGTCTGGTTATACTCCAGGGGTAGGGTGGGAATGAGTGCTGGGCAGTGCTGTGTGGAGGCTAAGTGTCTAAAGGGATCCATTCTGGCCCATTTCCTCGCCTATTAGGGGAATGATGGCCGAAGGAGCTCGGCACTCCTTTGACAAAAAGGGGGTGATTGTGGTTGGAGAGGAGGACAGAGAGAAGAAACCTGTGAACTTAGAGCGTGCCCTGGAGCTGGCAATAGAAGCAGGAGCTGAGGATGTCAAGGAGATCGAAGACGAAGAGGAAAAGAACATTTTTAAAGTGAGTAGTAGCCATGGTGTCTGGTGGACTTCTGAGAGGGCCCTGATAGACATGTTAAGTATTCTTCTCTCAGTCTCTTCTGTCCTGAGCCCAGGGGACAGGTGAAATAAAGAGCTCACATATTGCACAGATAATTTATTAAGTGAATACTGGATAGGACTTACTCTCCTGAGGACGAGAAGGATTCAGAAGGCTGAACACTCTGTTTCTGCCAGTGAAGACTTAGACCCAGTGATACATTTCAGGAATTTCATGCAGGTGTTTACAGACTTCTGTCCAGCTTTGTCATGTTATCTCCTGGCTCCTTACCTCCTGACTTTGCTTTGTCCCTAGTTTATTTGTGATGCCTCTTCACTGCATCAAGTGAGGAAGAAACTGGACTCCTTGGGCCTATGTTCTGTGTCCTGTACGCTAGAGTTCATCCCCAACACAAAGGTGCAGCTGGCTGACCCCGACCTGGAGCAGGCTGCCCATCTCATCCACGCGCTCAGCAACCACGATGACGTGATCCATGTCTATGACAACATTGAGTAGCCAGACTGTACGTGTCCCCAGGCGGCCTATTCTGTAGCACAAGCTTCTGTAGTGTCCCCTGAGACTCAAGCAGATCGGGGGTGGGGGGCTGGTTTGCCTAGCAGGTTAGCAAGCATAGACCTGCAGTTTTGCGGTCAGCTGACTCGCTACATGTCCGTGAAGCCTCTTTGTCAGCTCTGCTGGTGTCTGAGCCCTCCTCGGTGAGTCCCCCACATCCTTCTCGATGTGAGGGGTGTGGCCAGTCAGCTAGTCAAGTTCTGTTCTCAGGAATCTGGCCCTTGTGGAAACAGTAGGTGCCCTGAGGGTCCGTGTACTAGAAACTACTCTTCAATAATAACAGTAATTATTGGCCTGAATAGCTGCCCTGCTGTTGTGTCACTTGACTTTTCCTGGGTTTGTGTCCAGTTGGTGGGACCCTCTTGACTTTAAGTCTGTGGGCTTAGTTCCAGTACTCCAGTCCCAAGACTGTATTTTTTTGATTGACCATAGAAACGTGACTCCCTCCAGGTGCTTTGTGTTCTAGTGCTGGTCTAGAATCTGTCATTCTTTCACATACCTAATATCAATCAAACCTGGTACCTTCTGTGTACCAGGAACTGTACTCACAAGCTGTTCAACTGATGCCTTGTGCTGGATCTGCTCTAAGACATTGGACCTCAGGGAGAAGACACAGGATCTCTCTCTCCTGGAGCTGTCTGAGGGCAATGTGAACTGCTGTGCACGCATCCTTGTTCTCTTCCTGTGGCCTCTGTATCCTTCTTCTGCCAGAGAGCTTAAGGCTCTAGCACAAAGGGTGCCAGTGTAAGGGACTCCCAGGCCTTGCTTTGTCCAGGTCCGTCTGTGACGTCCTGAGTGCTTTCACTGCTGAGTGAACCTATCAGTGGGCTGCATTCAGGAAAAGAAACACCACGCTGGTTTTGAAAGCTGTCTGATGCCCAGAATGCCCAACTCTGGCCCCTCTTGATCCCTGATGCCAGTTGGATGATGGGGCACTGGGAACTGGGAAGGAAATGAGAACAGAAAGAAGGGTGAAGAGCTGAGTCAGGAGCCTGGCCAGATGGGAAATAACTTCTAGGTTTAGACACACCAGGAGTGCCAACCACCTGTGCTGGAGCCCGTCAAGTATGTGGGGCCTGGAGTGGCTTTTTGGTCCCCGTTATTCACCTTCTTATAAGTTGGTTAAGGCAGTTCTGCGCTCAGTATAATTTTCCTGAAGGAGCCTTAGGTAAATTAGGATGGAAAAGAACTAAAACCAAATTTGCTCTAAGTGACAGCTTCACTTTCTAGGAAAAACAGATGACTAATTCCATGATGACTTCAACAGCTGGAGAGTGAAGCCTGGGGGAAGAAAATCAATTAAATAATCCATTGTGGTGCCAAGGCATGCGCTCTTATGCCTCATTTCATAATGGTGGTACTACCTGGGATTTTTAGTTTTTATAGGAGATAACTCATCTAAATATCTGAATAGCATATCATTAAAACAGGGCAACATAAAGTTTAAATGCCACGTCCTAATTTACAAGATACTTTGACATTTTATTTATTTGACTTTCAAAACAAACGTATAAAATAGTCAGCCCAAATATTTTATGCACAGATGATCTCATACCAAGCAGGTGAAAACTCTGTCTTGCGTTCATAGACCTTGGTTTATAAAATAGCTCTGTTTTGTGAATGTGCAATATAGATGAATTTGGAGAAATGTGATCATTTCTGACATGAGTAGTCTTGTACTAAGGAAGCCTGCTCGAGAAGGGAACTTGGTTACTCATGTGAATAGTCCTCTGATCTAATAGATAGGATTTGTTACTGTGAATTCTGTAAACCAGTTTGTTTGCATCAAGACATGCTAGACAGCTCTGCACTGACCCCTGGCGGTGCCCTGCAGTCTTCTTGCAGTTAATATGGAAAAGGCAGAAATGAAAGCTTACTCAGACCTGTTCTGACTCTAGATCTGATAAAGAGATCCTTAGCTACATAGGTTAAATAGCTGTTTAACTGAAAATTTAAGTAAAGATTGTACGAGCTGTTTTGCCACTAGAAATTATTTTTTAAAGAATATTTTATGTCAGAGAAAACATTTACAATATAATGTTAAACGAAAAACAAAGATTAAAAACTATATGTATAGTGTGGTCCAAATTTTAAAATCTATATGATGCTGTGTATATGAAATTTTAAGAAAAGACTAGAAGGAAGTATACCAGAATAGCAAAACTGACTATCTCTGGGTGGTGATGTTATAACTGAGTTTTATTTTCATGTATTCCATTTATTAAGGAAGCATCTTTTAAAAAGAAGAAAACTAGTCACATTATCTTCCTACTAAGGAAGCAACATGTGAGCACCTGCGATTTAGGTGACCTTGAAGTCGAAAGAATGGGGTCTGGTCCTGGCTTACCTTATCTTCGGTCAGTGTCTTAACAACAAAATCATTTAGCACCTTGAGCTGGCTTGGGCTCACTTTCAAGTGTCCTTTCAGTGGGCTGAAAGTTATCAGTGACAGGCTTTGTCCATAGCCTTGACTCTCACTGGGAAACGCTCATGTAGTATGTAGCTGCTGCACCTCTGCCAGGGGCCCCGGCTGAATCAGACTGGAACAATGAGGGCTCTGCCTCCAGCTAACAATGGAAATTCAGTTGTGTGGTTACTTTTATTTTTTTCTCTTGAAAACATATAACATAGATGTCATAGAGTTGTCTTGAGAATTAAATAAGTTAATATATGCTAAGCACTTAAAACAGTGCCTGGCAGTAGTAAGTATTCAATATATGTTGGCCTTTCTTCCCACTAAGTATCAATGAACATTTTTTAAAAACATTTTTTAATTTTACATTGGAGTAGAGTCAATTAACAATATTGTGATGGTTTCAGGTGGACAACAAAGCAACTCAGCCATCCATATACATGTATCCTGAATGAACATTTTTAAAAACTGAAATGTGACCATCCTATGTTTATCTGCTTTGTAACCTGCCCCCCACCCTCTCCTTCCCCTTCACAGTATATCCTAGATGCCTTTTGGTATTGGGATGGAGAAGTCTACTTCTTTCTTTTTAATAGCTTCATGGTATTTTATTATTATTAGTTAATGTGTCAGTTTATTTAATTAGTCTCTATCAATGGATATTTGGATTGTTTATCTTACAGAAGATGCTACAGTAAATACTTCCTTTTTTTTTTTTTTACAGTGAATACTTTCTACCTTTGCTCCCTTGCAAAGTATTCTTCACGATAAATTTATAGAAGTGGAATTACAAAACACAAAGCAGTTTTTCTTTAGACGTAAATGTCAATATGTAAAAATGTGAAGATGTAAAAACAAAGCAGAGAACCTAACTGATTGAACTGGTGATCTGAATATATTCTATGTTACCTCTGAATTAAAAGAATTTTCATCAAATCAGGTGATAGGTTTTTTGGTGTATTTCTCTGTTTTACACCAAATTCACTGAGCTATCCCTTCAGAGAATTAATTCATTGGTATTTGTCGTTCCCTGCCATGTGTCCTGCGCTCTTGAGAAGTGGAAAGGAATGTGCACAGCTGGTGTGTGCGTGGCTGCTTAATGGGACCAGTACTTGGAGGCCCTGAGCTCTAGTGCTGGGTCATGAAACTTGGGGTCAGGGATGGCTCAGGCGCTTAAACAGAAGCACCTACTCAGTGTAAAACTAGGGTGATAGGCCTGAGAAGGCCTGGCCCCGTTGGGAGGCTTCGCATGGGGAAAGTGAAGGGGGAGGAGAGAAACAACATAGAAAGGGAAGATAAAATACAGAGCTAAAGGAAATAACAACAGTTAGCAACATCCCCATCAGAGGTTCACCTATTCATTCAACAAATATTTGTTTTTTGAATGTGCCAGGAAAGATAATAGGCCATCTCTTTTGCATAACACAGCTTCTATTTTTTGTTGTTGTTGCTTTTTTTTTTTTTTTTTTTAGAGGATAGTACTCTCCTGAGACGTGGGAGCAGGCCAACCCCAAAGGAGAGGCCCAACTCCTGTCTTTATGCTTACTTTCTTAAAGGCAGTTACAGTAGAGTAAGACAAGTGCTTTGATGAATAAAGTACTAGGTGCTCTGGTGCCCAGATTTAGGGCTTTCTGCCTGGAAAGGCTTCCTGAAGGGAGCAATGTTTAGGGCTTACTTCTTCCCTGAAAGAATGAGGGTGGGGGTAAGAATGGAGGAGAAGGGTGTTCGAGACAGTGAATATGCAAAGGTTAGAGGCAAGAGAAAGTCATATTTGAGGAACTACCAGTGGTTCTGTGTGGCCAGAACAGAGAATTTGAATGGTGGGGTTGTTGGAGTTGGGAAATGGAAAAACTTATGGCTGGAGAAGAAATGGTTCCAGGTCCTTAACTACAGTGATGTATTTGACTTTTCCTAAGGGTAATGGGGACTGTAAAATCTTTCAGGAGATCATGGCAGGCTCAGGGATCCATTTTAAAAGGTCACCCTGGATGGGAGTGATCTTGCGAAGCTGTTACACTGAATACTCCGAGTAATAGGCTTGGGAGGTTTGAACTAGGACGGTGGAGCTGGGACAGGGAGGGGAGTGGACAGATTGGAGACATGGCCACAATTAGCTGTGGGGGAAGGGAAGTGGAGAGGAAGAACTCTTCAAGTTTGATAACTCAAAAGCATCCAAGCTGGGGACCTGATGATGGAGAGAGCAAATGAGAACATGGAGGAAAATGATCAGATCAGTTTGGACCTGAGGAATTTGAAGGACCTGCAGAATACTCAATGGGTGATGTCTCTGAAGTTCAGAAGAAAGCCCAGTAGGGTGACTGCAGCGAGGGGATGTTTGAGATGGCTGGTTCAGTGACAGACAACAGAAATGGAGTCCTCAAAAAAAAGCAGTTGCTAGGAAGGTAGAGGGAAAATCAGGAGGCTGTTTCCAGCTAAAGACTTCTGTTGCTGTATTGCATGCACTGCTGTGTGCGAGGCACTGTTCTAAGTGTTGGTGACCAGGCAGTGAACGGAACACAGTCCCTGCTCCTACACGGCTTATGTTCATTGTCGTCGGAGCAAACTGTATAATTTCAGGCTCTGTGAAGAAAAATACGGCAGCATATGGAAATACAAAATGTTGGAGGGGAGAGGGCCTATCTTGGATGGTGTGGTTAGGCACTTTTGAGAGCTGACATTTGAGCAGACCTGAATGAAATGCAGGAATTAGCTGTGGGAAGAGCATTTCTAGGTGGAACAAAGGGCGAGTGCAAAGGTCCTGAGCCTGGTAAGCTCAAAGTATGGAAAGAAGGCGAGTGTGGCTGGAGTGATCTGAGGGAGCTGGAGAGGTGAGGTGGGAGAGGATGGCGGGGGCCAACTCCTGTTGGGCCTGGATGGCCATGACAGAGTTTGAGTCTATTCTGTGTGTGATGGGAAGCCCTCGGAGGGTTGAGAGCAGGGAGTGACATGATGTTAATTACATTTTACAAGGATCACTTTGGCTGCTGTGTGGAGCATCATTTGTTAGGTGGCTGCAGAGGAAACATGGAAACCAGTTAGGAGGCCAGGGCAGTCACCCAGTAGGTAGGGTGGTGGCTTGCACCAGGGTGTAAGTGGTGAGAAGTAATTGGATTCAGATACATTTTTAAAGGAAAGCTGAAAAGACTTGCTGGATGATTGGATAGAGGAATGTTAGAGAAAGAGTGAAATGAAGGAAGATGCCTCCTTGGTGTGTATTTTTACGACTGGGAAAACAAGAGCAAGGTTTTGTGGGGAAGGGGCAAAGAATCAAGAATTCAGTGTAAAACACATTAAACTGGAGTTGTATTTTAGACATTCCAAGAGATGCTGCTGAGTAGACCTTTGAATACAGGCAAATATTCCTAAATCTAAGATGTGGATTTAAAGGAAGAGGTCTAAAGTAATTCTTAAGAGATTTGATACCCAAGGTAAAGCCACCACTAAAGGTTCTTGGTTGACAGTTGAAAGCGACATCAGAGGAAGATGTTTTTGGCGTCTGATTTATCTTACACTGAACAGGGGCCCGAGGAAGGGAGCCCGGATTGTGGCGGCCTTGGAATCTGAAGATGGAGGTGTATAACATGCTGAACAGTGAAGGCTGGGAAAATTAATTATGGTCATCTCTATTTTGAAATATCATGCAGTCAAGTACAATCGTTTTGGGACAATATTAAGTGGCACGGGAAAACGGGGTAAAATTTAAGCACACTACAAAACAATATGAAGCCGTTTTTATCAAACGCTGTATATTCAGGTAGGAAAGAGACAAAGTATCTCTGGGGTGGAGTTTCTATTTTTTTCAATTTTAATACAAAGAGCTTGTGTTGCTTTTATGACCAGAAAAAAAGTTTTCTTCCCGAAAGAACCTCACTTAATGGTTTCGGCCCTGGCCAGCAGATTCCTAGGACCCACTTCCCGGCACTACCCCAGCCCCTTGGGGTGTGTGACTGTTGAGACCTAGGAAAAGGCAGGCAGTGGTGAACCGCTCCTGCCTCCGGGCAAGCGCAGCCTCTGGACCGGAGGACTTGCTTGGGGGTCCAGCGGCAGAGGTGGCCACACGCCGGGAAGCGCTCAGAGCCAGAACCCTCCCCGCTTATTACGCGCCGGTGTGGGGACACCGAGGGGCAGGACGTCAGCCTCAGGAACCGCGGAGAGCTGGAAGGGCGGGAGGCAATGGGGCCCCTCCAAACGTCTTCCTAAACTCCAGCCCCAAAGTAGCCGGCGAGGAACCGCGCCAGCCCGCGCGCCAGCCGAGACTTGGGTGACTGACAGGAGGTGGGAATGTGGGCGGAGCCTCTAGCGCGAGCTGTGATTGGAAAAACCCACACCTCCGGGGAGAGAGGGCGGGCAAGTTTGCGAGGGATGCGCAGAGGAGGGTGCTCAGAGCCTTCTACGTGATTGGCTAGCAGCGGAGTGAACCGGGAGCTGTTCCGATGATTGGCAGAGGGTAGACAACCCTCCGAAACTGCTTTGGCTTCGCCTATTGGCATCCTGCGAGAGTAGGCGGGATTGGTTCATCGAGGGGTGCCGTTGATTAGCTGGCGGCTGAGAGTTAGGGTGTTGGAGAGAGCTGGGGGAGGAGGGGCGGTGGGGGCAGCGACTTCTTCCTTGTTATTGGGTGGTGAAGTGAGTGAGGGGTGGCACCATGGGCCAGCGGCTGGCTAGGATTGGCGAGTACTGGGGTGAGTGACAGGCAGGGGGGCGAGCTGCGCGACCAGCGGTTTGTTTTTCGGAGCGTTCCTGAGGTGGAGAACGGCGGCCGGACGGAACGACTTCGGGACTGAGGGACTGGCGGTCGGGCGGGCCGAGCGGCGCCGCCGAGGCCGGGCTGGGCCGAGCCGAGGAGCGCCGGGGATGTAGCGGGCCACCCTGCCCATGCCACAGCGCCCGGCCGCGGGCGGAGCCGGAGCCGGAGCCTGGGGAGGCGGCGGGGGCCCCGAGCGCAGCCCGCGCCCCCCGCGCGGAGCCAGGCCCGCTGCCGTCCCCGCCGCCCGGGCCCCCGGCATGCAGCTCCGGCTGCGGAGGTGACACTCGGGCCCGAGCCGCCGCCGCCGCCATCGCCACCATGGGTGAGTGTCGCCACCGCCCCGGCCTGTGCCCGCGCTGCTTCGCGTCGCCCCGCCCCGGGCTGAGGGGAGGAGGACTCTGGGCCGCCGCCTGACAGGCATGGACAGCCCGCCCGGCCGGGGCTGCGGACCGCCGGCGCCCGCCCGCCCCGTTCGCGGCTTAGCGGCTTCGCGGCCCGGGCGGGGGTTCTGGCTCCCCCGGCCTTCAGGGGCGGCCCCGGTCCGCAGAGCCCACTCGGCCGCCTCTTTTCTGGCCGCGCGGCCAGCACATCCCGAGGAAGCGGCAGCGGGTCGAGGGCCCGTGCTCGGCGGAGCAACCCGCTCCGGGCCGCGCGAGCGGGACCCCGAGCCCGAGGGCGGGGGAGCGCGAGCGCAGTGTGGGGCCCGGGCTGGAGGCTGGTGCAGGCCTAGCTGCTGTTGTGTCTTTTCCTTGATTTGCTTTTTTTTCCTGCCTGTGTCATTTCCTTCCCTTTGCTCACACAGGCCGGCCTGTGAGAGTTCCCGGGGCTTGCTCTCTAGCCCTGTGCGCGCCCCAGCGCAGGGGGGAGGGCGTGCGGGGAGACAGGCTGCGAGGTGATTAAAATGGCAATCACTGTTATCAACCGCGCGGTTGAGAAATGCGAGCTGCACGCAGATTGCTGGAGTTTGGGAATCGGCTGCCAGTGATAATACACATCCTACTCTTTGAAAAATCTCGTTGCAGTGTTTTACATCTAGTAGTTTAATCTAGCGGTGTCCCTGAAATTATGTAACTTTTGAAAGAGAGAAGCATTGACTACACAAAAGAATCTCTATGAAATCATTTCCTTTTTAATCGATAGTTGCAATTTCTGTTGTGAAGATGTAGTCTAAGGAACGTTTTAATGTCTTCCACACGCAGCATTTGAACTGAATTATATTTCATGTCCTTTGTGGTGATTTAGCAGACGACTATTGGAGTTCACTAAGTAGCAGTAACATGTCCGATGTACTTTGCTTCTCTTGTTGGATCAGTTATTTTGATACAGTTGTCTGCAGTGGCAAGTTTTGCAAAGTATTTGTTATTGTCCTAATTAATCAAGGGGTAAACTTCAGTTAAGGGATCATTTGCACAGCCACTGATTCCATCTGTGAAGAGGGAACATTAATGTTTGCTTTGCCCTATGGCAAGGTCAAGTCGTTTTTGTAGGAGGCTAAGTGTTTGCTGTGTCACATTGGGCAGATAATCTTTTGTGGCCCATCTTTACACTCTGGCTTTGAATGAATTGCCTTGTTCTGTTCCATGCTGCCCCTCTGCAGTAAGGAATGGGTTCCTTCATTTATTGGGCTGTTTCCTTCCCATGCTTTATTTCAGAAGTGCTGGCTTTTCTGGGCAAAGTCTGTGACAGTAAGCAGAAAACGAACTCAGTGAGGCCTGGTATTTATTGAATAAATACGTAATTCAACAAATACTCGTTGAGCATTTACTGTAAATGGGGTACATAATTCTTCTTGTCCTCCCCAGGTTTCACACATTTATCTTGTGCTCTGGAATTTGATGATCACACTAAATCTTTGAATTGATTTGTGAACCTACATTTGTGATAATCTTTCTAATCAGTCTTTCCTTTTTATCCTGCTGGGACAGGCTTAAATCCCAAAGGGGAGTGTGAATACTTAAGGGTGTGCAGACCTCCTATTTTCCACTTTCTCGAGTTGTATCAGTGTCCAGATATGTTGACTACATTTCGTGCCTAATGATAAAATAGAGGTCAGCCTGTTTTCACATTTCAAAATCATTTCAAAAAATGTAAATGTGTGAGCATATGGAGAGACAGTGATGGGGACGAAAGGAACTATGTAGATAGGGTCCAGAGCCCCAAAGGAAAAAGGACCAAAAACTCAATATCTTCTCATTTGGTCCCATGTCAGTTTTTACATGAAGAAAGTGAGACAGTGAGGGGGAAATTAACTTGTCTGGTGACTGCAGTATATTAATCGGCAGACAAGCTGATTTAAGAACCCCTGCCTGGCTTTCTTCACCACTCTTCCCTCATACCATTCTCACTTTCTTTTAAGTAGATGACCTTGGCATGCACCTAGAACTAGTACTGAATTCTCTTAGAACCTGACCTTCAGTTTGCTTTGTATAGGGCTCAGCAAGGGTGTATGTACAAACACACACGGAGTCTCTCTCTTAAGTACTGGTTTCCATTTTGGTGATATAAATGATGAAAAGTCAGATTCCCAGGTTAGCATGCGTTAGTTGCTGTATGTAGTCCTAAATAAGTTCAAGGGGTAATAAGGGAGAAACATAGACTTAGTAATATTTTATTATACTTGTTAAACTCCAGCCCAGGAGGAAAGGGGTAAAACTAATTTGAGTTCCTGCCCTTCAGGTTCCTTGGTTAACAGTCATATTTTCCTGAGCTGTTCTAAGCCCCAGACTCAAGCTTGTTTGACAGCTTGGGTTGGTAATGAAAACAGGTCAGATTTTATATTGGCAGTTAGCCCCAGTAACTTTCTAGTGGAAATTACACTTATCCTTGTAAATAATAGGAAATGCTCTTTTTGTTTGTTTTTGGCCTTTTTTTTTTTTTTTTGGCTTTGATATTATGTGGTTATTAAAAAAATTGAAAATTGACTGGTCGTTTTTTCTTGGTCACACCAAAATTCCCTCCTGGTTTTAGTAATTATAGTGGCAAATGCTGCTAATTACACCTAAGGTTAATTTGCTAGTGTTTACTTGGGCTCTATAAATGCAATCTAAAGTTTGGTGGGAAGTATTACTGAAAAATATGTAACAACTTGGAAACATTACAGGAACGTGAACTGAGTGTAGGATTTAGGATGGTGTGGTTCTGGTTTGATAACTTGGTTTGAAGTCAGAATCATTGTTTCAAGGCTGTTGGAAGCTCCCAGTTATACCAGTCTCAATTCAGTTTGGCTAGAATCTGACTGCCTGTGTAGATCTAAGTAGTTGGCAACTGTTTGTTAATTGAAATTGGGATCATAGTTTAATGACTCAACATGGCTTTGTCACGACTAGACTTCTGATGTTTTACAAAATTATGGTTGGCTTTAAAACTGAATTTTAGGCATTTATAAAAAGTAAATATCAGTCCAACTGGGCATGACTTAGTGAAATACACAGAATAAGAAGCAGTTTTCTTCGTTCTGACTATCTAAGCTATCCATTTTTCCTTTGCCCCTTTTATTGAACATCTCTTCTGTGTCAGGTACAGTACATGGCCCTGTATATGTATTTATCCTGTATTTAAGAAGTTATAGTTAGGTAAGGTGAACCAGAAACATATAAATAAATAAGTGGTGTTATAGATACCTTGTCAAAACTGTAAAGATACATTGGATGGAGAGATCAATTCTGTAGTTTTGAGATTGACATGCATTATCCTATAGTCCTCAGACCTCAAAGGTTAAATTTCATTAAAATAAAATATGATGGTGATGTATGGATTCTTATGAGGAAGCAATAGCTTACTTTGTAATATGTATTTTTAAATTTTAAGTCATCAACTAATATTGAAGGACTCTTATATCACAGAAACAGAAAAATAAACCCCAGAATTTTACTTTGAGATCTAGCAAAGTTTTCAGCCAGGACCTTGAATGAAAAAGGAAAAATGTTTGTTGGGAATTGAGGATCAGACCTTTTTGCTTATACTTATACTAGGAGATGATGTTTGCCCGGAGGGACAGGATGGAGGAGAACCGTGCGGGTATGTAGCATGTCATGAACAGTCAGCCAGTAAAATCAGACTCACAGACACTGAGGCACAGGGTCTCCAGAGTGAGCAGTGTGATCGGATGATCTGACAAAGTTGGGTAGAGTAGAGCATTGCCAAGATGAAGAAATCATTTAAATGAAAACAGAGATTAAATTTGGGAGTTGTATGTATGGGAAAAAGAGTGTCTGGCATCATGCGGGACAACAGTGTTTATCCAACGACGTGTTGCTTCTGGAAACTTTTCTGGGGTTTTAGCCAAGGGAATTCATAAATGGGAGTGCCTTAAGACCCTGCTTTTAGATAGAAGTAATAGCTCAGTCTGGAAGGGTGACTTCCTGCTGGGGTTAATGAGCGAGGAGTGTGTTTGCCTGGCAGCCCCCACGCCTTAGGTCAGGATATCAGAAGAAAAAGTACTCGCTGCTGGATAATTACGGATAGCTATCTGCTTGAGACTGCTGACAGAGCTTCCACTTTTTAAGCCTGGATTGCAAACCCTGTTTCATAGAGCCCTTCTTTTTTTCTCCTATGAATACTCCTCACCCCTAGATCTTTAACCCTCTAATCTCTAAAGTTAACTTCTTCCTTTGTGCTTCTTTCTGGTAGCTTTGAAGTGTGTCATACCACCCCTGTCCTTTGGAAATCTTTTCAAGGTTATAGCATACTCTTACCTCTGCCTCAGCTTGTTCACGTGTAAAGTTCATAAAGGAATTATTGATTTCCACTACTTCTAATCTTCAGCTTCTCGATTCCCTGTCAAGATGTTTCTGCCTCTATTACCCTATTGGACCTGCCTACCCCTGCTCTTCTTTGGTCTTAGCTTCTGTGGTGTTACTTTTGTCTGTTTGTTTCTGCTTCTCTTAAAGACTTCTGTGCTGGCACATCTTCTTCCTACTCTTCTTGTTGGCGTGAGTATTCACTCAGGATCAGTCCCTGAGCCTATTTTCTTTTCCTCCACTGTTCACTTGCTTTCATGTCCCTTCTCCTCCTCAGTTCATTTATAAAGCTCTCATCCATAGCTGGAACAGCTTTCCTTTCTTCAAAACAGAAAAAAATCTTTATTCTGTAAAATTATCTATATAACCCCTTGCTACTCACGTTGTAAAAAAACTTTTTCACACATGTGTTTATGTATTCTGGTTTGTATCTTGTCTAATTCGATCTCTTTATTTGCATAACCTTGTATTTGTGTGTTGTCTGTCTTTTTACCCCTAGAGTTTGATATCGAATGTGTAATACATGATAGGTAGTCAGTAAATGGTTATTGTTAATGATTAATAAAAATTCTAAAATAAAATTAAGTATTAGGATATATTGTGGCCTCCAGTCTTTTCCCATTAACCTTTTTTTCCCCATTGATGATGATAATAGCCAGCATTTTTTCAGCATTAGGTACCATGAGGAATAATTTATAAGGTTTCTTTTTTCCCCTCTTAAGTCTCACAGCAGCTCTGTGTAATGATACTTTTATTATGTACATTTTACAGATGAGGAAATTGAGGTTTAGGGAGAATAAATGATTTGTCTAAGGGCTCCTTAAAACCCAAGTCTTTCTGACTCCAAGGTCCATATAACTGTTGCACTCTAAGAAAGCTATTTGTTAATTTCTTTCTTTTTTTTTTTTAAGGAATGCGTACGGTAGCACAGATAATTCAGTTAAAATCCCAATCCAGGAAGAAATGCCTGAAAGAACCACTTGATATGCTTCCCGTCTTTATCCATCTCCTCAGTTTGAAGTATCAGTTTAAGAACCAGTTTGCCTTTAGAAATGTATGCTCTCTTGACACAACAGCAGATTCTATAACTATGTTTCACTGTGTCAGTTGTCCTGGATTCCAGGAGATAGAGCCAAACCATTCCTCCAGTGTGTTCTCAGCGCTGGAACTACCAAACAAGTTTATCCGTTAAGTAATGCCAGGAATTGGTTAGCTTCCTGGAAACAGAATTTGTCAACCTGATAAACCAGCTCTTATAATAGCATCATCTTATACAGAATTAGAAACAATTTCTCTAGTCATGCTTGTCACAGATTTGATTTGAAAAGCATGTGTGTATCTGTGTGTGAATATACACATCCATTTTGTTTCAATATCTGAATTGAGACAGCTATTCTCAGCTCTAAGGCTGGTTTCCTTGATACTGAAAATCACATGCACTCTCTGTTAAGACTGTCAGTGGATGCTCCTCAGAAAACGCCCATCTAGTGCCATCTAGTCATGGTCATGGAGAGCCCAACTTCCTGTCAAGTGCGTGCGTGTGTCGCAGTCGTATCTGACAGACCCCATCGATTGCAGCCTGCCAGGCTCTCCTCCACGGGGTCTTCCTGACCCACGGTTGGGCCTGCGTCCCCTGTGTTGGCAGGCAGACTCTACCACTGAGCCACTCTGGGAAGCCCTCATTTACTATTATAGTTGGTCCAATAATTTCATACATATATAATATTTAATGATATACAATTTTATACATATATATTTAATTATTTATGTTAAATTTAATAGAAGTGCGTGTGTGTATGCTAAGTTGCTTCAGTTGTGTTCTTTTTGCGACCCCATGGACTATAGCCCACCAGGCTCCTCTGTCCATGGGATTTGCCAGGCAAGAATACTGGAGTGGGTTGCCATTTCCTTCTCCAATATAAATGCGTGTATTTGTATTATATGTATATAAGCCAGTCATTCTAGTTTAGGTGTTATACTCTAGTTTTAAAATCTTGGTTTGGGGGTTAAAAAACAAAATCCAAGCAAGTTCTCTTTAAGGAGCCTACAGGTAAATTGTGAGAAAATATAAAATAATTGATGGGATGTATGAGTTTTAATTTTTTAATAAGTGTCTTTGTGTAAATACCCACTTCGTCCTCATTCGTTACCTCATTTACTTCATTCATTTTGTACTACAACTGTATCACTCATACTTTTGTATGTATTTTGAAGTGGAATTAGTAAGGAAGCTACTCTAATGGTGTTTTTCTTCCAAGTCTTAAATCTAATTTTACTTTTCTGAGCAGACAGAGATCTCTCCATGGGTACCCTTCTTCCTACCTGCACCTCCTCAGAGGGCAAGTAGGGCACCTGAGCAGATTTGGTCCAGGATGAGGGGAGAGGCGAATGAGGCCATTTACTTCCTGTGCTTCGTGCTGGTCTTTCCTGTACACAGGGCATTAGAATATTTTCAAGGGGCAGGGATAAAGGGCAGAAGATAGGCACACTCTGTGGGTGGGGTCTTGTGCTTGCTTCTTTTAAGGTGTGCCCCAAGTCTGTGACTCACTTGTCAGGAAAGCAAGTATAACAGCTCATTCCTCATGTTTCTTTGCAGATCAACAGACCTGTTTGTTTCAACCTCCCACTGCTATTTGAGTGGACAAGGATCTCTTGAAGGACCTGGGAGAATTTGGCAAAATGTGGAATTGGCCTGGTTTTAGGTTCTCGGTTTTGGCCAGTTGTCTTCAATGCATGAGAACTCTAGTGCTCTATGCTATTTCAAGAAAGGGGGATTAAAAGTAATAGCAATAAGGCAGAGACAATGCACTGCTTGCTTGGTTAGGGAAGAAAAACAATAGAACTGCCTTTCGACTTCCCTGTGGGAAGCAGAAGGCCTATAAACTTGTAAAGAGTTGGGAAGGGGCATTCAAAGGCTAGGCTTGTGAAGCAACTTCTGTTTAGAGCAGCACCCTTGCTTGGTACCTTTTAAATGTGCTCTCCTATAGTACTTGAAGAATAGGTCTGTGACTGATTGTCTCATAACTGACTCTCCGTGGATTCACCTTTCTACTCAGTTCCCTGCTACACTGTGCTCTGTTGTTCTTCACTTCACTCCAACTTTTCATCTATTTTTCCTGGTTGAGTTTCTCTGGCACTGGAAGAATTGGTTTGTTTGAGCACCTCTCTCGCTCCCAGTGAATAGATAGATATTACTGCCAGAAATCCGATTGGAGAGCTGTTAGAATCTATTAAAATTCAATTTGCCAGTTATCCTCTTTTCACAGATAGCAAATTTATGTCATTTAGTTACAGGACCTGTCATTTCACCTGGGCAAAACTCCCTGAGTATGAGTCATACAATTTGTGAAAGTACTTTCTTTTGTGGTCTGTTTTAAAGTGTCTTAGCCCATGTGCTCTCTTTCTTTGCAGATGAGCAGGAGGCATTGAACTCGATCATGAAGGACCTGGTGGCCCTCCAGATGAGCCGACGTCCCCGGGTGCCTGGATATGAGACCATGAAGAGCAAAGACACGGGTCACCCAAATAGGCAGGTGTGTGCAGCTGTGGCTGTTAACTAACTTTGTTGGGGGTGAGTTTCAGATGGGAAATATGTTACAGGTTTAAATGCTGTTGGCCCCTTCCTTTCACAGTCTCTTGAATGGTAGGTAAGTGATGTATACCCACCAGGTATGGGTCATGATCTGGAGTCCCAGTGCCTTGTGCATCTGACCTGGTAAATAGTATTTCATTTGTGAAGAATAAGAGTAATTTCTTTGCTAATTATGAGGAGTATTCATAGAATTTTTCCTTTACTGATCATTTGGCAAATATTTTATCCAGACTCATGATATCTAGCTTAGAAGGTCTTTAAACAGTATATTCTCAGGAAGAATTAATTGATTTTAGTTTATTTAAATGTAATTAGGAAGGGAAATATATTTAATAAAACATCATATATTCTGAAAGGTAAGAATGAGTGATTTTGTTATTATTGTTATTTACAGCTGTTTCCCCTTGTTAACTCAGGTAATTGAGAGTGCCTGTTTTATTGAGAGCTGTGTGCTTTCTTAAGAAAACAGTTTCTATTTTGTTAACATTGCCGCTTGTACACTGGTGAGAACTTTCTTCTGTTCAGTGTTGCTGACCTCCTTGTTTCCTGGGTCCTTTGGCAGAAGAGAGGCGTGAGTGAGGGGGAGCCTTCCTTCCTAGTGGGCATCGGAGGGTTGTGTTCAGTGTGTTTGATGATTTCCTCCTTGTGGTTCTCTTGGTTGTCAGCTGACCTTCTCTCTCCTCATATGCACCTTGTCTACCAGTTCTTTAAAAGTGCTCTTGGTTCCTGGAGAAAGTAGAAGGAGCTGAAACTTTTTCTGTCTGAGGTCTGCTAGATGTAGCCTCCCAGAGTATTTCCTGCCTTTAGGAAAACTGGGGACCCCAAGTCCTTTTGTTTCAGTTATAGCGGAAGGAATAGTTTAGAGAGCTGCTTTTATTTTTTGTGGTTACCTTATAGAACTGGGGGAGCAACAGAATAGGGCCCATTCTTGTACTGCTTTCGTACATTATTCTGATTGTGTGGGTTCTCCCTTGCTGTAACCTTTCTATTCAAAGCTGCTTTTGGAAGGAACATTTTACCAGAAGCGAATCCCCTCCCCCAGACTTGAGCCTAATGACCTCACTTTCCTTCCTGTCTTCCTATGTGGAGTGTGCTTGCTAATGCTGCTCCAGTCAGCTGATCCTTCTCCAAATGGGACTGTTAGCATGGATATCAGTTAGTAGGTGAAAAGGGGAAGCTTTCTTGAGTTGGAAGCCCCGAAAGAACCCGGCCGAGGAGTGAAGTGGTCTGTTACTGTTTAGGAATCCTGCTCAGAGGATGCTAAAGCTACTATTAGAAAATCCTGATCTTCTACTGTGCCTACTGCTGTGTTCTTGGAGTAAAGGCAGTGGTTATAGCAGTAGAAGCCTGTGAAAAAGATTGACTACTCTCAGGAAATAATCTTAACAAGAAATACTAGTTATTTGGATCCACAGTTTACTTGAATATCATCAGACTTTTTCTGCAGCATGAAGGATACAAATTATTAACCTCAGTTTTTTTGTTTTTAAAGAAAAAGCACAACAGCAGCAGCTCAGCCCTTCTGAACAGCCCCACAGTAACAACAAGCTCATGTGCAGGGGCCAGTGAGAAAAAGAAATTTTTGGTAAGGAATAAAATTACCCATTAAAGCTGAAATGTGCTTTTAAATCTTGCAGTGCTGGAAGTGTATGGAATTCATATCCTGGACAAATTGTTTTAGTGGATTTGTAGGGAGCACTGGTTACTCATTACCTGTGTTCTGTTACCATTTCTCACAACAGTATTATTCATAAGCAGCCTGTATCACTGCTTAACAGTAAATTTCTGTGGTGATAGAAATGTTCTATATTTGTGCTGCCCCAGTGTAGTAGCCACTGGCCATACGTGGCTGTTGAGCAACTGAGGAACTGAGTTTAAATTTTTAGTCAGTTTTAATTATTTTACATTTAAATAGCAACATGTGGCTATTGGCTGTGGTCTTAGCACAACTTTATATAAGGGACTATTGATTTGTTGGGCAAGAAATTGAGTACATCCTTGGAGATGTGTATATTCATCCTCCATGGACTGGTCATGAGTTCATGGGTTTCTACACATTGTGATAAACTCATCAGTGGGAAACCTATCTAATAGTCTAATCCAGGGGCATGGGGTTCTGGGGAGAATGTGAAGCTGTGGAACTGTCATGGCTGTTTAGAAATTGAAGCTCAAAGTTTTATGGTAACTTTAGGTGAAAGGACAATGAAAACATCAGACTAGCTTCTGCTGTTAATAAAGTCAAGGTTGTAGAATGGTCACTTCTGGGAAGTGTAGCAGATGTTCAGCTTCTGACCAGGAGAAATATTCTTCAGCAAAATCCTGAAAGCGGAAGGAGAGAGAAAGTCTTAGTGAATGCATTTCCGAGGAAGTGTGAGATGGGGTAAGATGGGGGTGGTGAGAGCAGAGGGGACAAGTGTTTACAGCCTGATATAATGAAAAGAGCCCAGCCTAAGAGTCTCGAGATATTAATAGTTTGTTACTGTAGGACTTTACAGTTTACAAAGTGAATTCCCTTTTTAAAAATTCTTGCTTTTGTTTATCTGGGCCTGGGATAGGAATAAACAGTTTCCTCATTACCACTTCTGCCAGAACGTCCATGCTTAGGAGGAGAGAGGACTGAAAGATCAGAAACCTAATTTAAATGGCTAGGAGATGCCAAATTGGTCTAAGAAATGTCACAGTGGGCTAAAGATTCAGGTTGCAGAGTCCCGGTTGAAAGAACCCAAGTATTTTGGCCAGTAGGAAAGATGTTTGTTTGGGGATAGATTGGTGCTCACAGGGGCAAGCAGCAGCCCTCCTGGGGCTCAGACTTGGCACGACAAGGAATGCCACAGGAGCTGGGACTTCAGTGACAGAACTGGTTGGGACTGAGGCCTGGAAGAACGGGAAAGCCTAGTTTAATATCTCTGCTTGGCAAGACTTCAGACATCCTCTTCCCCGAGTAAACAAACTAGGCGATTAATTGAAAAAGGGAATGATTTGAGAACGGCTAAGTGTTCTGAGCAGCTATGGAAGTATAGGGGCATGACGTGCTTGGTTATCCACCTGTTTGCTAGAAGTTAGGATCTGTGCGGTTTGTGTTTTCCCATTAGGTCCCTGGAAGCCTACCACCTGGTTAGAGCTGGCTGCACATTTTTGGATCAGTGTGGCGCACCCTAGGTTGGGGCCCATGGACGGCTCTGTAGGCCGTAACGTGCAGACTCTTTAGAAGTCATCACTTGCAGTGCTTTAGCAACAGGTGCTATTTTTCCAACTTGACAGCTTAGTGTACTGAAAGGAGCCCAGAAGTCATTGAGTTGTTAATAATCCATTAACGTGGAATTTTACAGTTTGGAGAGTGCTGTCAACAACAACAATTAACAGCAATAACAACAATATAAGCATGTGTGTTATAGTTTAAAAATTCTCAAAGTGCTTATGCAAAGGTTTTAAGTAGAGCCAGGAAGCAAACCCAGGTCTTCTGACTCCTGGTCACAGTAGTTTTACCTACTGTAAAAGTAGTACTGTGTAAGTCTGATGGCCTTTCTGAACCTCAGTTTTTCTGTTTACCTCTGGAAGTTGTGAGCTCATAGAATATAAAGCGCTTTATACATTGGAGCACAGGGCACGGGTGTAAAGCGGTAGTGACTGCGTCACTTCTGTTGTCATGGAGCTGAAAAGGTTAAGGATTTCTGCCTTTATTGGATTGACATTACTATCAATCAGATGGTCCTTTGTAGACTTCTGCAGCTAACCTAACATATGAAAATCCCAGTGAAGGAAGAAATAGAATCCTTATTACCACAGGTTCCTGTTTTCCTTGAATCTTATCACAGAGGTAGGTAGAGGCTTGCACGGAGATGTTTACTAGTTGGTTCTTGAGAATGAAAAAGTTGTTTTCTTCATAGCAGGCACTAGAAGGGCAGGCTCTTGGTATCAGCTCTAAAGGAGGAGAATTCTGGGAGCTGTTCTGCCAGCAGGGGCAGGGACTGAGAGGACTGTCTTTTGCTTTTTACTGTGATAGACCTGACTCTTCAGGACTTCCTTTCTCTTTCAAGAGTTATTGATAAGATAGGCTGGCTAGTTTGAAAATAAAACATACAGTGTACAAGTCTCATATTCTATTTCGTAAGAAGCTTCCTTTTCTGTGGTATTTTATTAAGTAGCAGTAAATGATGAATATACCATTTCATCATTGATTTTATTCACATCCTCACTGAATGTCTTGTGCAGTGCTAGGACTGGGGACTGAGAAGGAACTGGGGCAGGGAAGACGGTTGCTTTATAATCACCTCTTCCACTGATCTCTTAGGACTTCTCTGAGTCACACAAATAAAATTATTTTTGGTGCCCTTTTCTTCTCATTTATTTACTATCTTTGGCAAAATTAGGGCTCCAGTGCCAAAGATGTGGGAGCCAGCAAAGGTACATAGCAATGTGGGAGAATGGGAGCGCTACAGAATCAGAGAGAGGGTGCCAGAGATACTGGCTCGTGGGGGCCTTCGCCAGAGCAGAGGTTCACAGACCTTTGTTTAATAAACACTTTGATTTTTTTTTTTTTTTAATTCTTGAGAATCTTCCTGGATTACATGTTCAATTGTTGAGTTCAGACTTTGAGAAGGTCTTTTCTACTTAGGTTTGGTATCGTTGATCACTCCTGTTGCCCGTATGCCGTTCCCAGATTGTAGCCCAGCCTGGGGGCCTGCACTGCCTTCTCCTGGCTATGGCTCTTACTCTTTTGCCACACTGGCTCTGGTGGGCGGGGGACTTGAACCTCCCTAGGCCTGAATTTTTGTACCAGTGCTTTTTTCTCAGCAGCTGTGGCATCTCTCCATTCACTTCAATGTGAACTTATACTCAAGCTTCTTAGACAAAAGAAATATGTTATATTCCCTGTACCCTAGGAATCACACAGTCTTATTATAAACGAGAAATATGTGAAAAAAAGAAACTAAGATAGGATGTGACTGTGCCTAAATATATGGTACAAATTCTGAGAGGTGAAGGCGGCCAGGAAAGTGAAAGGTGGGCCAGAACTTGGGCCAGAGGAGTCACAGAGCCATCTCCGGAGAAGGTGGCACCAGAGCCAAGCAGTGAAGGATATGTAGGAGTTTAGTCAGGTGGTGCAGCACCCCGGGGTGGGAGACTGCATTATTAAAGGCCTAGGGGAAGGAATGCATATGGCATATTTCAGGAAATAGGGTGCGCATTGAGCTGGCTGGAGAGAGGGTTCCCTTTGAGAACAAACAATGTGAGATGATTAAACTAAGTAAGCATAAGTTCCAGGGGGCTTTGAATAATAGTTAATAACTTAGACTTTATTCTGTAGGTCATGGGTATCGCGGATTAGTTTTTGAATAAAGAAGGGATGTGGTGAAAGCGGTGGCTAAGATGATTGAGACTGTGGAGGCATGTAGAACGTGCTGGAAGAGGGGAGCTGGGAAGTGCAGAGGCTGCTTCAGGAGTTCAGGAGGGGAAAGGGACTCGAGGTGAGTGAGGACTGAGAGAATGGGAAGCAGTCTCATCCGGGAGTCTCTGGAGGGGAGAGCAGGGTCTTGCCATCTGCTGAGAAAGGGAAAAGAGGGAACGAATCAAATGGAGCTCAGAGGTTTGAGCCTGTCGCCAGTATTATAAGTGGCACCGTTGAGAAGGGGGACTAGTTAGGGAGGGTGGCTGATTCAGACACATGACTAGGTTGAGTTTGCAATTATAGCGAAAGACTGAGCTGTGTGCGCAGGTATGTGTGTGCACTGCTTTTGCAGTTCTGAAATCCAAAGAGTACTGCCAACTAAAAGGAGCTTTTTAAAATTTATGTATTTTAAAATTTCCGGCAAACTCATTTGGCAACAAAACTTGGCCTGAATGGACACAGGGCTATTTACAGTCTTTATTTATTGCACTTATTGTGAATATTCATACTTTTCAATACAGAAACTGACTTTTGCTGTTAACAGGTAAACCGTGAATCTCAGTGACTGTACAGCTGTGTCCAGTGCAGGGAAGGAGGCGACAGTGTTCCCCACAGCCACGTCAGGACCCTGATTGAGGGTGGCTCCTCTGACCTGGAACATGTGGCTGCCAAGGAAGAGAGTGCAGAACTCAGCTTTGTCCCTAGCTATTGGTCAGAACTAGTTACAAAGCCCCAAAGTAACTTCCGAGAGGCTTAGCAGCGTAGAGGAGGGCATGAAGTGTTTGTGTCTGCCTCTGCCATGGGAGCGCCACCTGTCACCCTCCCTCAAGAGGGGCATCACTTAACATACAGAACACCAACCACTGTTCTGAAACATTTTTGGCTCCCAAGGGTTTGGCTAAAGGAAAATGGACCTGTATTTTCATTTTTTGAACATGTGTATCAAGTACCCTTCTCATAGCTTTCCCCAGTTATTTCATTTAATTATTTTGATAATTCCGCGATACAGATTGCCACTGTTTGCACTTTGCAAATGAAGAAACTGGGTCACAGAGAGTCATGTTCAAGGTTATAACGGGGAGGTTATAGAGCCAGGGTTTGAAGCCAGACAACTTGACTCTAGTGTTCCATTCCTTACAACGACTTACCTGTCTCGTTTACATGGCAGACAGATGACGTTTTGCTTGAGAAGCTGGGGCTGGACATAGAGATTTGGGAATCTTCTATTTAGAGGTGACCTGATTTTTTAATTCCTACCAAGGAGAAGAAGTGAAGAGAAGGAGAGAAATCCAGAGGCCAAAAGTTCAAACCTTGAGGCACAGTCACGTGTTGAGGGGAGGGGTGGGAGAAGGCACGAGGAAGAGGAACCAGCAAAGAAGCAGAAGTGGTTAGAGTGGTGGCAGGTTCCCTGGCTTGAGACAGAGGCACAGAGGCAAGGAGGACACAGCCACCAATGCACAATGCCTCAGAGAGACACAGAGAACGGTTGGCAGGAAGGAATCGAATCCAGTGAGCTTTACTGAGCTTTCTTGTCCATGGCTTGTTCTAGTCAGCCCTGACAGGGGAAACCCAGGGTTAGGAACTTGGCAGATTTGGGCACACCATGTGGTACATGGAAACCAGTCACGGGCCGGCATCCTGATCTGGAAATGCTGTAGCCACATCAGACACAGGACTCAGAAGACTGGGCGTCTTTGTTTACACTGCTTGCTAATCACAGGCTAGGTTAGTCTTGAGTAGGAGTGATTTTTGGTTTGAGGCAAAAGTTTAATTCCTTTTCTGACTGAATTCACGTCAAATAGCATTTGGATTATGTCCCATCATGAAATAAATGCAGTTCCTTTAGTCCCACAAAGGGACGGAGGGAGTTCCTTCCTAGGTGCATCTAAATATCGCAAGTCCCCCGCATATGAACCTTCAAGTTGTGAGCTTTCAAAGATGCGAATGTGCCCTCCTATGTTCAGTCACGTAAGTTAGTTCACATGCCTGGCGTACACGCGCGTGCATCCTCTACCAACGGCTGTGCTTTTGTGTGCTGTACAGTACTGTATGCAGTAGCACAGTATCTTTATTTCAAGCCCAGGATGTGCAGAAACAAGTGTGAAAGCAGCGGTGATGTAGCTGGTGCTACTGTACTTCTCAAGGTGCTGTACTATGAGATTAAAAATGTGTTATGTTACATTATTTGTGTGAGAAGTATAAACCTACTACAGTACAGACTATATAACTGACTGTGTTAGTTGGGTAACTAGGCTCACTTTGTTGGACTTGAACAAGTCAAACTTATGAACGTGCTCTTGGAACGGAACTTATTGGTATGTAGGGGGCTTAACTGTAATAATGTTGTAGGTGAAAGGTGTGGCACCCTACCTGTAGGGGCAGACAGGACTGCAGACTGGTGGAGACGTGGGGTCCTCTAGAGCTGGTGTGAAACTGGACAGTATGGGAAGCTGGAGGTGGCATGGCTGAGCGCGGCAGCATGAGGCAGACACTGTGCTTTGGAAGGCCCTTCCCATGGGGACTTCAGGGGAGGGAGAAAGGGAAGACAGTGGCAAAACTGCTGTCACTCAGAAAACCTTGAAGCCGCATAACTTCCTCTGTAGTGTGGCACATCTTTCCACGTGTGCGTGTGCACGCTCACACATACACAGTCTCTCTCACCTAGAATGCAGACCAGGTAGGGCACCCTGCCTTCCCATTTCACCTTCTTTACCTCCAACCATGCACAG
This sequence comes from Capra hircus, assembly GCF_001704415.2. Lineage (NCBI taxonomy): Eukaryota > Metazoa > Chordata > Mammalia > Artiodactyla > Bovidae > Capra > Capra hircus. The sequence goes on from NC_030826.1 coordinate 47,545,154, forward strand.
CCCCAACCAGAGCCTCCCCTACAGGTTCCCCAGGCCTCATAGCTTCCCGCAAGGTCACCACCCTGATCTGATGCCGACTCCATTATTACTTCATCTCCTCCATGAGTTCTGAAAAGTAAGGTTTCAGAAGATGCTGTGATAGTTTCTTCTTTTCAGTGTTCCCACTGAAGCCCTGCATCTGTGAGTAAAATAAGCCTCCCTTGACTGTGTAACACTTAGGTTGTAGCCTATCTGCTGCTGCCGCTGCTAAGTCGCTTCAGTCGTGTCCAACTCTGTGCGACCCCATAGATGGCATCCCACCAGGCTCCACCATCCCTGGGATTCTCTAGGCAGGAACACTGGAGTGGGTTGCCATTTCCTTCTCCAGTGCATGAAAGTGAAAAGTGAAAGTGAAGTCGCTCAGTCGTGTCCAACTCTTTGCGACCCCATGGACTGCAGCCTACCAGTCTCCTCCGTCCATGGATTTTTCAGGCAGGAGTATTGGAGTGGGGTACCATTGCCTTCTCCTTGTAGCCTATTTAGGCTTCTTTTAAAGCATTATGATCTTGAGAGAATTTATTTAACTTCACTGTAACTCAGTTTCTCCTGTAAAATAGGGATCGTAAGAGTTCCTGTTGTGAGGGTTAGTTTAATTGATGCATGTAACATACTTAGAACAAGGCTTAGTATATAGTAAATGCTCTATAAATGTCAGCTACTGTCATATTATTGGTAATGGATAAAGTGGTCCATATGTTAAATCGAAGGATGAGTGGGCTGTATCAGGGTTGTATTTTGAAGAGCTGTCACAGTGCAGGCCTGTTACTCCAAGGAGCTTTGCTGTCTGCTGTTCAGTATGTGAATTTTAGGGGAGAATCCCAGGGACAGGGGAGCCTGGTAGGCTGCCATCTGTGGGGTTGCACAGAGTCAGACACGACTGAAGCGACTTAGCAGCAACAGCTCTTTGAGCCTCCATTTCCTTGACTTCAAAATAGTTAGTTAGAGTCTGTATTCTTATATTTCAATTCAGTGACTCTCAAGATGTGTTCTGGGACCCCTAGCAGGTTCCCAAGAACTTTTTGGGTGTCCCTCAGGTTAAAACTATTTTCATAATAGTACTAAGATGTTCCTTGCCCTTTTCACCCTCATACTCTTAAAAAAGTACAGTAGAGTTTTCCGGAGGCTACCTGATCCATGTTATCACAGCAGTTTGAAAGCAGAAGCTGATCTGAGAGCCCAGCCGTCTCCTACGAAGCCAGCATTAAAGCGTTTCCCACTCTCTTGCTTCACTTTTTCTTTCTTTCTTTTTGTTTCCCGGTATTCTGGCCACACTTTATGGCGTAGAGGATACTCCCCTGACCAGGAGTTGAACCTGTGCCTCCCCAGTGAAAGTGCCAAATCCTAACCACTAGGCCACCAGGGAACTCTGTCTCACTTCACTTTTTAAAAAACATACAGTTTTTAAAATGTGTTTATGTTAACACATAATGGTTTTAAATTATTTTTAGATGAATAAAATTTGTTTTCCTAGTTTTAATTTGTAATAAGGCAAATATCTATAGATATTATATACATAAACAAAAGCTTTTAGGGGTTTTTAGAGTATAGTTAGAGTCTTTAGAGTGTAAATTTTTAGAGTGTAGGTTAGAATCATCAGTCTAGTTCATTTGACTGGAAGAGAATTCTAGCCCTCCCATCTCTTGGAAAGGGGAAGTCCTTTGTGCACCTACCCTGCCTTTCAGCTTTCTCCTTTTTCTGTCACTTTCTCTGCCTGCTCTGTGTTCTTCATCTTCAGATATCCTGAAACCCTCTTCTTTCTTCAAAGCCACAGTCTTTTGCCTGTCTCAGTATTATTTTCATTCACTGACTATGAACTCTTTCTTACCTTTATCTCTGTTGCTTGGTGGTTTCCTGACTATCTTAGTTTTCTTTTTCCTTTGTACCTGTTCTTCTATAATATCTCTTCTCTTTTCCTGTCATTTCTAACTCCCTCAAGTTATTTGCTTGACCTTTATAGTATCTCTTCCTCCCTGATTTGTTCTTTAACCTTCTAACACCCCTTCCTTCCCTTGTTCCTGTTGCTTATACTCAACTCTGTTTTTCAATCAGTGAATTCATTTAACAAATATTGGTAAGCACGAACATTATATACCATTACATTTGCTTGTCCCTGGAGCTACGGAATTAAGAGAGGCATGATCCCTGTTCTCCCAGAGCTTAAAGGGTACCCTGATGGTCATCTAGGCTAAAACTGGGGACAGTTATAAGGTATTTGTCCAGGGTGCCACTCTACTCCCACTTAGGGCAGCCGTGATAGGGTAGGGAGATCACTGGTACCAGTGGCAACCATTTATTGTGTGTCTACTATGTATTAAGTATTATACTTAAACATTTTCTTGTTTAGTTCTCATAACAACTCTGTGAGTTAGGTATTTAGCCCTATTCTGCAGATGGAAGAACTAAGAGTTATAGAGGATAAGTAACTTGGTTGTGGTCGTGTAGCTAGAATTATCACTATGAAGAGTTCTTTTTCCGTTTAGTTACGTCAGCCAAGAAGGAGTAGTATCCTGGCCCAGAGGTGGCGACACAGTGGGAGCAGCTCCAGAGCCAGTTGTGGAAATAGAGCTTGTGAACTTAGAGATGACACGTCAGAGCAGATCTCCTGAGCTGGGCAACCCCAAGGGTTCTTGTCCCAAGACCTTTGTTGCCCCAGAGGTTAGAACTCTGTGACAGGAGTGCCTGTCAGGGCAGAGAAGCTCCAACAGGAGCCTCCAGGCATGCTGCCTAATGTTGCTGAAGGGCTGCCTGAGGCTACCTGGGTGGGGCAGGAGTGACACAGGCCAGAAAACCCGCTAACCTGTCTGTCCTTTCTTTGGCAGAGTGACGTCAGAATCAAGTTTGAGCACAACGGGGAGAGGCGGTAAGTCTGCCTTCTGATGCGTGGATGTGTCCGTTGAGCCCCATTTCTCAGAAAGCGTGCAGCTTATGGGGGCCATCGCCCTGGAGTGACTCCTGTGGGGTCCCTGGCTAGGTAATGGGGTTGATGGGGCAGAAAGGGGAATGCTGCATCCTTGGTTTGGCGTATTGACTGAAGCTTGTTTCTGGTCTTAGAGCTGCTGGTCTGGTCAACTGCTAATGTTTTACCCTTTTGCTCTTATTCTGCTGCTGTGAGGTCCACCATTGTGCTGGGGGAGGAAGTCAGGGCTCCAGCTCCACTGAGTCATAGCTTCCAGACATGCTGACCCTGTGCCAGCTGTGGGCATCAGAGGGAGAGGAGGCTTCTCCTGTGACGTGCTACCATTCCTGTCCTGAAAGAGTGTACCTGGTTTTGTCCACATCAGGGGTCATGTTGGGTGAATTGGTAGTTTCTTTAAAATGTCTCTAGGTCATGGGAAGCTGCATTAAGTCCCTCAGTTGTGAAAGATTTCAGCTCATTTGAGGACATAGAAAGAGAGAGTTCTCAGTCTGCATTCTGCATCTTACCTTGGGGAAGTGAAAGTACTGTTACAAAACCCTTGTATCCTTTTCCCATTGTCAATATTAAGGTTTTTGTAGGAGGTCAAGATAGAAGTTCTCAGTGGAGAAAAATATGACTTCACTTAATTTCTCAAGTTATTTTAAGGAAAATCTTTAAGAAAGCATATAGAACTCTGGTCAGGGGATGTTTGGGACACTTTGTGTGCATGTGTGTAGCATGTATACACACAAGCATGCTTTTCAATATGTTTCTTGCTCTTTGCCTTTCTCCCTCGTTGATAACTGCCCTGCCCTTTTTCCTTTACCATGAACATTTGGAGGGCAAAGAGCACACCTATGAGGATAAGATCCTCCTATTTTACCAGTCACCAGAGGACCTTGCATGCTTCCTCAGTCTCTTCAGTTGTGTCCAACTCTTTGCGACCCTATGGACTATAGCCTGCCAGGCTTTTCTGTCCATGGGATTCTCCAGACAAGAATACTGGAGTGAGTTGCCATTTCCTTCTCCAGGGGATTTTCCTGACCCAGAGATCGAACCCACATCTATTTCGGCTCCTGCATTGCAGGCAGGTTCTTTACTGCTGGGCCACTGGGGAAGCCCCCAGAGGACCTTAAGTGCCTTCAAACGTTTTTGTCCTGAAAGTTCTCTGCTGCTGGCATCTTTCAGCCCACTCTGAAACTAGCTCTGGATATCTGTGGCTCTGCTTTCCCTTAAAAAGATACATTCAGAAGCCTGCAAGTTGGTCAGAGGTGGAAACATTGTGCAAAGGGCCATCTGCAGAGCCAGGGCCTGCTGCTGCTAGGTAAATTCTAGGGCTGTTCCAGGCCGGGAGGGAAGAAGGTTTTCTGAGCTCTGTCCCCAGCTGTTCGTTCTAGGACCTGCCAGTAGCATGGAAGTTAAATTGTCACTTCATTGTTGCTGCTTTTCACACTTCTGACCGGACTGGATTTTGGAGGGATTGCCAAAGTCAGAGCAGCCAAGAGTTTTCAGAAGTAGATACAAAATCAAAGGCTCGATTGTGTTGGAGCCTAATTACGCAGTTACGCTCTCCTGAATTCCTGTTCCCTAAGTGGTATATAGTTACAGTGAGCGGACTTACACTGAGAAAGTGTGTGTGTTTAGTTTCAGAGATGCTGCCAGATCGAAACCACAAATATGTAAGGTGGTCAGGCAGGAATGGCCTTTTGAAGCCCCGAGCAGCAGTGTTGGTATCAAGATTTTGAGAACTGCATGCTCTTTTTATGGAGCTGTTTTCTGGAGCCGTGGTGTTTCACTGTTCGTGTACTGTGTGTGGAATTGAGGACTCTGTAAAGTCTGTGCGGCAAAGCCATGTACAAGCTGCTCTGTGCCAGACAGCTCTGGTTTCATGTATTTCATATCTTAAAGATTTGGTTGAAAATATTTCTGTGGGCTTTCTTTACTTTTTACAGGACTAGGAACAGGATCGATTTAAACGTTGTAGGTTCTTATAGACTTAGAATTTACAGAAAAGAGGAAAGAAAGAATAGTGACTTTTCCCCTTCGTCATTGCCAGATATCCATTCTGGTGGGCTGAGTTTCCCTTTGCTTTGGATGGGTGGGCATCAAACTCTGAACTTTCCTCCCTCTTAGCCTCAGGAGGGCAGAAGAGGACTGTAGACTAAGATCTCCCTCCTTGGAAATTATATTGCTGAATGTATTAGTTTATATCCACCAGGAAATCCATCCATATTGTAATCCTTATATTCCTTCCCCACCTCAAATCAACCATCCCCAGCATTAATCAGGTGCTGTCTTTAAAAAAGAGAGAGAGAAAGTTAAGTGCTACCTAGGTATGAGTTATCTAGATATGTGTGTTTGATTGATTCTTTTGAGAGAATACCTTTCTATTTATTCCTTATAGTAAATCATATCCCCTTCATCAGGACCTCAGCCACAGTTCAAAAGGGGCCTGCCTTTTGAACTGGTGGGGATGGTTGTGCTGGGTGTTAGACCTGTCTCTGAAGTACTAGCCTGAAGATGCCAGTTATTTAAGGTGATGGTGGCAGCTTAGATCTTAACTAACCTGGGAGTCCTGCTTTCTTGACTTTGATAGGACTTTTGGACTGCTTTTAAATGGTTTTGGAAGTTTTAAATGGTTCATCACCAAACCAAATGCAGGAGAATTTATCTGAGCCTGATCTTTTTCTGACAGTGTTAGGGACATCTGAGTGATCTGGTATTTTATTCAGAAAGGCGGACCCCTTTTGAACCATTGCTGAGGTCCTGATGAAGGGGATATGATTTACTATAAGGAATAAATAGAAAGGTATTCTCTCAAAAGAATCAATCAAACACACATATCTTATCTATCTTCTTAATTATTATGGAATTTAGTAATTCCTTAATTACAAAAGAATTAATAGAAAGGTATTCTCTCGAAAGAATCCATCAAACACTCATGTCTAGATAACCCATATCTAGGTAGCACTTAATTTTTTCTCTTTTTTTTTAAGATAGCACCTGATTAATGCTTGGGATGGTTGATTTGAGGGGGGAAAATATAAGGATTACAATATGGATGATTTCCTGGTGGATATAAATCAATATATTCAGCAATATAATTTTCAGAAATGAAGGTAGTGACAGATGAAGGAAAAGTTATAGAGAAATTATCTTCCTGAGATATTAGGCTTTGTGTGAAGGATTATACTAATAGCCTATCAACGTTGTTCAGTAAAACTTCCCCTCTAATAGAAATGTTCTGCAGAAATCCCTTGGTAGCTGAGAAAATTGGTTCCAGGGCCCCCCTGTGGATATCAAACTCCTCGGATGCTCAAGTCTTTTAGATGAAATGGTGCAGTCTTTGCATATAACCTATGTACATCTTTGTGTATACTTTAAACCATCTCTAGATTTCTTATAAACCTAAGAGAATGTAAATGCCACGTAAATAGTTGCCAGCATGGGGCATATTCAAGTTCTGCTTTTTTGGAACTTTCTGGAATTTTTTTTTCCAGATATTTTTGATCTGCATGTGTAGACCTGGGTATAAAAAGGGGTGACTTATAGCTGTGTTTTCCAGTATCTAGTGAGCACTTGAATGTGCTGATGGGACTGAAAGAGCTGATTTTAAATTTAATCAATTTAAATCTAAATAGCCACATGTGGCTAGTGGCTACTGTATTGAACAGCTCAGTTCTAGATATGACTTTCATGATGCCCACTGATTTCAGCCAGCCAGATTTCATGAAAATCCAATGGCTTACCTATCAAATTACCCATGACATTTTTCACAGAACTAGAACAAATAATCCTAAAATTCATTTGGAACCACAGAAGGCTAAATTGCCAAAGCAATCTGAGGAAAAAAAGAAAGCAGGAGGCATAACCCTCTCAGACTTCAGACAAATTTAAAAGCTGCAGCCATCAGCAGTTTAAATTGTTGCTGTCAAATTTGTCTTCTTCCTTTTGACTTCTGTATTTTATGTAATTTTATATAATGCTTAGGAAGACCTTCCCTACTCCAACATTTTTTTAATTCTACATTTTCTTATATACATGTACATATGTAGTATGCATATGTTTCTTTTTTATGTTCTCTTCTGTTTATCTCTTTATTTTTGTTTAAATAAGTTTTAAAGTCTTGGGTTGGACCCTTATGATACGGTCACTTTTATATGTCAAACATTGTTGACTATCCCCAGTATCCCTAATACATTAAAACTTTTTATTTAAAAAATGTCAAATGCACACAAAAGTAGAGAATGTGAAACTGAACCTCCAAGGATCTGTTACCCAGCTTCAACATTATCAACATTTTGCCAACCTTGTTTCATCTATCCCCACTTGTAAATTTTGTTGTGCTGTGTAATGACAAGTTATTTTAAGACCTCTTTGAACATGTTCCTACTCTTCCATGTGTTAATATTTATAGAAATTGTTCTTTAAACAGACCTAGTGAGTCTCTCTTGGAGAAGGCAATGGCACCCCACTCCAGTACTCCTGCCTGGAAAATCCCATGGACAGAGGAACCTGGAAGGCTGCTGTCCATGGGGTCGCTGAGGGTCGGACACAACTGAGCGACTTCATTTTCACTTTTCATTTTCATGCATCGGAGAAGGAAATGGCAACCCACTCCAGTGTTCTTGCCTGGAGAATCCCAGGGACGGTGGAGCCTGGTGGGCTGCTGTCTATGGGGTCTCACAGAGTCGGACACGACTGAAGTGACTTAGCAGCAGTAGCAGTAGCAGTGAGTCTCTCTAGAAAAATATCAATATCAATACTATTTATAGGCACACATGTCACTGGTTAAGAAAACTAATCAGGCATATAACCAACTCAAGGGGAATTCCTGTGACTCAGTGGTGGGAAATGTCAATTCTTAGGATAATCAGCATTGAGACTCCTGTGGCATCTCAAAAATGAACAGTAGAAAAGACCTTTCCAAGTCCTGGATGTGAGTCATTTAGGAGTTAAGACCATGTTTTCAGGACTGTGGTTCCAGTCTCCAGTTTTTCTTCCTAATAGGAATATTTGGAACATAGCTTTTAAAGCCAGGTGTCCTGCCATGATACTGAACTGTCGTTGACTGAAAGATCTGAGCTGAAGTGGTAGAACATTGATTGAGATTGAACACTGATTTAGCTGCCTGTGGGTACTATTAAAAAACCTGAGAGATGCGCAGAGAAAGGGTGAAAAGATAAAGGCAGATAAGAGAAGAAAAAAATACAGAAAAAGGCAAGCTACATGAAAAATAAAAAGAACTCTTGAAAAGAAAGGAAAATATCACTCAGGAGTCATAACTTCTAAACCCTGCATTTAAAATATGCAGTTAACCATGCTTCTGTTCTCTTTCAGAATTATAGCATTCAGCCGGCCTGTGAGATACGAAGATGTGGAGCACAAGGTGACGGCAGTGTTTGGGCAGCCCCTGGACCTACATTACATGAACAATGAGGTGCGAAAGGCAGCTGGCGGGGGCATGGGGAGCACCTTGCCTGCCTTTTCCTCTCTGCTTAACTGAGAATCTCCTAGTTTGTTCTTCTGATGTCATCTGCAGGTTTTCATTTTCTGGGAGCCTCTTTTGTTAATTCCGATAATTCTGGGATTTTTCTTTTTTACTGCGTGGAAGATTGCACAGCTATTTCTATTCCCTCTGCTCATTCTAGGCCAGTAGCTCTAATAACTCCATGGTGGAGTCAGGTACGGGGATCAGGATCAGAGCTTAGCATTGCCTTGCTATAGCAGAGGGTTCAGCAGGGCTGGGGATGTGGTGAAAATTGGTGGGTAGGACTGTCAACCTCTATTGACAGTCATAAATGTTGGATTCTTCTCAGAGTTTAGCTTCTGATTGTAGCTGGTGTCAAACATTAGCACCTCATCTAATCATTTCTTTAAACGCTTACTCCTCCTAACCCCACCCAATGGTCCTTATTTGTGCATACTTTGAACATCACTCAGGAAGGAATTCTTTTGAATGTCAGTTACTTGGCTGCTTTCCCAGCTCCAAGGAAGGTACTAGAGGCTGTAGTCTGCTTAGGTTGATGCTTTGCATTAGTCTGAAAGGCAACGTATTTGTGCCCAGTAAAGAGCCTGCACTTTGAGGGGCTTCCCTGGTGGTCTAGTGGCTAAGAATCCATCTGCCAATGCAGGGGACATGGCTTCCATCCTTGGTCTGTGAAGATCTCACATGCTGCGGAGCGACTAAGCCCGTGCATCACCGCTACTGAGCCTGCAGTCTTGAGCCCACAAGCTGTAACTAGTGAGCCCAAGTGCTGCAGCTGTGGAAGCCCGCACACCTAGAGCCTATGCTCTACAGCCAGAGAAGCCCTTGCAATGAGAAACCTACATGCTACAGCTGGAGAAAGCGATGAAGACCTGTCACAGCCAAAAAATAAATTAAAATCTTTAAAAAAAAAAAAGGGTTGATTCATCCCTTAGTTGAAAATAAAGGCTTAAAAAAAAAAAGCTTGCTCCTTGAGGGAACTAAGTTGAGGGGAATAGACAGGAAAGCTGGGAAATCTCATGGCTCTTTGAGAGGTCTTTCCCATGTAGTTTTATTTTAGTGGTTGAAAAGTTAAGAATTTCCTCCAGACTCTGGGGCTGAAATCTGTAGAAGCTGAGATTTGTTGGCTAAAAACTTTCTGGTCCTCTTTAAACAAAATGTACAGCCACAGTTCGGTACGCATGCTTGCTCAGTCACTTCAGTCGTGTCTGACTCTTTGTGATCCCATAGACTGTAGCCCACCAGGCTCCTCTGTCCATGGAATTCTCCAGGCAAGAATACTAGAGTGGGTTGCTGTGCTCTCCTGCAGGGAATCTGCCTGACTCAGGGATCGAACCCGAGTCTTCTGCGTCTCCTGCACTGCAGGCAAATTCTTTACGTCTGAGCCACTGGGGAAGCTCCCCAGTTGGGTATATGCTGCCATATAGCTAACAAAAGTAAGACCATATGAGCTTTTGCTTTTTGGATAAATTTTAGAAATACAACAAATTTAGAAAGTCAATAACACTATGGTTAATAAATAAAACAGATGTAAGCATTTCAAAGTATGTAAACTAACACATTTTAAATACAGGATATCAGAACCCCCAAAATATAAGTGAAAAATCCATAGAACAGTTCAAGCATCCATGACTGTATGAGAAAGTGAGGCTAAAATCAGCTAGCTAGTCAGCATTCAAGAAGGCGTTCTTTAGTTAGGAAAGATTTTTCTGGATGATTTAGCACTACTTGTTTCTCTTTCTGTTAATATTTCCATTAAGAATTCCGTATGTCCCCAAATCCATTTTCAAACTCTTTTGCCAAGGAAGTGACTGCCCAGAATGTTGGACATTCCTTTATTCAAATGTTTATGCAGATATTGATTCTAAACCAAATATATATATTTTTTAAGAGTCAGTGAAGACTAAAGTATTTGAGCATTTATTTTTCATCAGTTTTTAACTGTTGTAGTTTCTGTTTTTGTTTTTTGACCTCATTTCCCAGACCAGGGATTGAACCCAGGCCATGTCAGTGAAAGCCCAGAATCCTAACCACTAAGCCACCAGGGAACTCCCATAATTGTTATTATATTCAATCATGCATGTTTTTCCGTACTCTGCTAATGTCAATGACTAAGAGTTGACTAATCTTATTAATTTCAACTCTCTCAACCTATTTTTCTTTGCCCTCTAAACCCTCCCTTGTCAGGACTTGTGAACCACAAATGAAAAATCTTTGATTTTATTTATGTTTATATTTTTGTTAAAATAGCTTTTTTGAGATACAATTCACCTACCATATCACAGCTTTTATTTTTAAATTTATGTTTTTAAACTGTACAATTCAGTGATTTTTAGTATGTTCAGAGTTGTGTTAACTATCAGTACTGGATTCCAGAACCTGTTTATCACCCCAGAGAGAAACCCTATACTCATTAGCAGTCACTTCCCACTCCCCCTCCACTGCCTAGCCCCGGGCAACCACTTATTTACTTTACATCTCTCTGGATTTGCCTATTCTGAACATTTTATATATATGGAATGACACAGTATGTGGCCTTTTGTATTTGGCTTCTTTCACTGAGCATGTATTCAAGGCTCATCTATATTGTAGCATGTATCGGACTTCATTCCTTTCTATGGCTGGATAATATTTCATGATACGGGTATACCACATTTTGTGTATCACTTCATTCACCTCTTGATGTTTTTCTACTTTTGGCTATTATAAATAAATAATGCTGCTATGAACATTTGTGTACCAGTCTTATATGAACAGATGTTTTTAATCCTCTAAAATATACCTAAGAGGAGAATTGTGGGTCTTGTAGAAACTCCGTATCTAACTTTTTGAGGAACTGCCCAATTTCCTCATATTGGCTGGTACCACTTTACATTCCTACTAGCAATATATGAGGGTTGCAGTTTCTCCACATTCTCACCAGTACTTGTGATTCTTTTTTTTTTTTTCTTTTTTAAAAAAATTATAGCCATCCTAGTAGGTGTGAAGTGATATTTTATTGTGGTTTTAATTTTCATTTCCTTAATGACTAATGATGTTGAGTATCTTTTCATGTACTTATTGGCCACTTATTGATTTTTCTTTGGACAAATACATATTCAAATCCTTTGCCCATTTAAAAAACTGGATTGTTGTCCTTTTATTGTTGAGTTGTAAGAGTTCTTCATATACTCTGGATACTAGATCCTTATCATATATTTGCAAAATTGTAGCTTTTTTTTTGGGTTGTTAAAACATGCTCCAGTAATTTCTTTATCTTCTCTTATCTCCACCCAACACTAGCCCTTATTTATCCTTGCTTTATATGTTACTCAGAAATGAATTCTTTAAAGTGATATGATCTGTAGAATTTCATCCCATTCCATGGGTTATTTTGAGATTTTATTTTAAATACCATTTTTTACTATTTGTTATTTCCTGGCCTAGGATTTAGAGTTCTCATTTCCTTGTATTATAAATTGGGAACCACAGAAATTAATTGGATTTTTGCTTGTGTTTGCCACAGAGGTGTAAGATCTGACATTCGTTAGGTCTTAAGGCATAGCATACTTCTGCATCTTTTAATACTAAGTACTCATAGTATTTCAGAAGACTAAGATCATGGCGTCTGGTCCCATCGCTTCATGGCAAATAGATGGGGAAACAGTGGCTGACTTTATATTTTGGGGCTCCAAAATCACTGCAGATGGTGATTGCAGCCATGAAATTAAAAGACGCTTACTCCTTGGAAGGAAAGTTATGACCAACCTAGACAGCATATTAAAAAGCAGAGACATTACTTTGTCAACAAAAGCCCATCTAGTCAAGGCTATGGTTTTTCCAGTAGTCATGAATGGATGTCAGAGTTGGACTATAAAGAAAGCTGAGCACTGAAGAATTGATGCTTTTGACCTGTGGTGTTGGAGAAGACTCTTGAGAGTTCCTTGGACTACAAGGAGATCCAACCAGTCCATCCTAAAGGAGATCAGTCCTGGGTGTTCATTGGAAGGACTGATGCTGAAGCTGAAACTCCCAATACTTTGGCCACCTGATACGAAGAGCTGACTCATTGGAAAAGACCCTGATGCTGGGAAAGATTGAGGGCAGGAGGAGAAGGGGACGACAAACGATGAGATGGTTGGATGGCATCACCAACTCATAGACATGGGTTTGGATAGACTCCCGCAGTTGGTGATGGATAGGAAGGCTTGGCATGCTGTGGTTCATGGGGTCACAAAGAGTCGGACACGACTGAGTGACAGAACTGAACTCAATATCTTCTGCTTTTTAGTAGCGAGTAAGACTTATCTATATCCTCGAGAATCTTCTCTTTAATACTTCGGTGGAATGAAAACAGAGGAAGTAATTTTTGGTTCTAGTCATGGATTTTGTTTTTAACTTTTAAACATTAAGATATTAAACCTTTCTATGTGGTCTAAATTTGTGTTCTTATTTGAGTAATGTTTTCATCCTCAGTCCTCCCTCTCTTCCTCCTCCTCTGCCTTTTCTGCTTATTTTGTTAATGTCAGCACAGAGTAGGGTGGGACATGCTTCTACTGCTCAAGTTGGGAAGAATTATGGGGGCTAAAACTGTTTGGGACTTGATGCTTTGGAGTAAAGAGTATTTTGAGAGAGGAAACTCTTCTCAGAAAATATCTTGAAATAAAGTACTAATGTGCTACAGCATGGATGAACTCAAAAACACTAAGCAAAATGAAAGAAGCTGGATGCAAAAGACTGAATTGAATCGAACATACACGAATTGTGTGATTTCGTTTATATGAAATGTCCAGGAAATGCAAATCTCTAGAGACAGAAAGTAGATTGGTGGTTGCCTGGGGCGAGAGGTAGGAAAGAGGAGTGACTGTGAATGGGCACAAGAGATATTTTTAAAGCAGTGAAAATGTTTTAAAATTGAATTATGTGATGGTTGCGCAACTCTGTCATTTTCCTAAAACTTACTAAATTGTACACTTAATGAAGAAAAAAAAGAAAATATCTCTATGGCTTCAATTAGGTCTTTGAGGACTCCAGAGTATGCATTGAGATTGTTTTTCTCCAAATTTATTTTTAGTGTTTATTTTCTAATTTTTGCAGATTAAAGACATATTTTATATGATTTCCTTTTTCTGTGTCCTGTGTCACAGCTCTCCATCCTGCTGAAGAATCAAGATGATCTTGACAAAGCAATTGACATTTTGGATAGAAGCTCAAGCATGAAAAGTCTTAGAATATTGTTGCTGTCCCAGGACAGAAACCATGTAAGTAGCTCCTGCCCTGAAGACACAGCTTGCTGTCCTTCAGGAGTTCACGTTCTTCCTTGACAGAGTTTTGTGTTCCTCTGTCACTGCTAAAGCGAGAACATAAGTGTGGTCTAGCCCACTGGGTCAGCAGCCAGCTAGCCTTCTGCATTTGGTTTTACTGCAAAGCCAGACCATCAGTGTCAAAGTTGCAGCTGAAGGTTACTTGGCTTGTGGTGTGGGAGGAAGGAAAGCATTTTATGATAAAGGAGAGGATTCTTTTTCTCTATAGTTAATGTGTTTTTTTAATTTTAAACTAGACATGGACCCCAGCAAGGGAGATTTGCTTAGCGTGGGGGTGCTGATTAGAAAAGGCTTTCAAGGATTTGAGACTGTCATGCTTTGTGAACCCAACTCCCACAACTCCTCGGCAACTGTGACTTTCCCCTGGGACACATGTAGAAAACACACTTTTCCCTTCTGTTCAGTGGGAAAAAGTTCATAGACTAAAGAGCCTCTGGTAAGTTAGCATCTGCTGCCTTACCAAACGGCAGCAATCTTAGGGATCTTCAGAACTTGGGGATTTTTCCTTATAGTTTCCTTTCCTAAAGAATCCCCAAGGGCCTACGTTTCACAAGAATGCTTGTAATCTGTATCTGTCTTCTGTCTGATTCTTCTACCAGTTTTCTTCACATACACATCCCTGAAGTTTTCTTTGGTGTTCTTTCCTTTCCGTATGCTTGAAAACAGCCAACTGTGGACAGCTAGTGTTGCTGCCTGAGAACTGTGGATGTCCTATACCGGACAGAATTTAGAGGGAATGGTGCTTTATTTTTGAAGAGACTTTAGAATGTCTCTTGATTAGGGAAAGACACAGAAGAATGTAGTTAGGAAGCCTTAGAATAAAGATGTTTTCTAATACTACAGAAGTGTCCTTGCACACGAGACTGGTCTTCTCTTTCCCAGTGTCTTTTTTTTCTGAGTGTGTTTTGGGAAGTATTCTGAAGTGAAATGTAAACTTTATTCCTTCATTTCTCTGTCCCGCTTCCTTCCTTTCTCCTTGAAGTCCTTCCCCGTTGCCCATCTTGTAAGATCTAAATGTAGCCTCACACCCAAGGGTTTTCACTAACTATCCTTCTTTCAGCTCCCCAGTCTCATCTTTCCAAGTTCTTCAGCATACTTCCCTTCTTCTGCAGTTCTTTCTTCCTTTTTCCCAGACCATGGTTGTCAGCCTTTTTTAGGTTCTAGCTTGATTTACCTGCTACAGTTTGGTCAGTATTCTTGACTGAGGCCATATTGATTATTCCCCTTTCCTTTAGTCTTTGGATATAATTTGCACACTAGTTTATAGGTTGCTTAGTAATTGCCCTAAAGTTGTTGTGTATTTGTAAATTTTATCCCAGAAGATTGTAAGGTCCTTGAGAACTGGAGCTGTATCTTATTGTTCTGGAGCCCATCTTCCTAAGAGAGCAACAGTGACTACTTGAAATGTTAGCAACAGTCAAGTAGAGACCATCTTTAGCAAACCTCTTCTTTACAGAAGAAGCTGGAATTGAAATTTAATGACGTGATGGTTTAACTAGGAGCCAGCAACCCTGATGGTGATCCCTCCATTCCACTGATGCGAAACTTCAGACAACTGATTCTATACATTTGCCTCCGCATCCATCAAAGGGTGCACTCAGCTGCAGGTGCTACTACAGCACCCAGAGCTGTATGAAAGGTGACCATCTGATCTCTGACACTCATGGCATTATATTAGATGTTGCATGAAATAAATTCCATATTGATGCCTCTCTTTGTAAGGATGTATATTTTAAAAATTATAAAGTCAGTGCAACTTACTGTAAAGTTAAAATAATAAAAAAGGATTGTCTTACATAATTCTAGCACCAAAACATTGATTTTTGCATATGTTTCTCTTTGGCCATATGTATACACACTTTTAAGTGTTGTCATGGTATTTATGCAGTTTTCTAATTTAATTTTTCACTTATTGTCATGTACATTTTTCTGTTAATATACAGTCTTCATGATTATAATTTATAAGGATGCAGAAGTCCCTTGAGTGGATAGACCATAATTTTATTCAGTAACCAGTTTTGCTACTGTTAGAATGCTTAAGCTGCTCCTATTTTTTGGCATTTATAAAGATTTACATTTAAGACTAACAGTATTGGTGGTGATGAAATCTTTCCTTGGGGACTTCCTCAACTAGACTTCAGGCTTCTTTGTAAACAGAAGTATCATGATCCAAAATTGCTATGTGCTCAGGTGTTGGAGAAGGCAATGGCACCCCACTCCAGTACTCTTGCCTGGAAAATCCCATGGATGGAGGAGCCTGGAAGGCTGCAGTCCATGGGGTCACTAAGAGTTGGACACGACTGAGCGACTTCACTTTTACTTTTCACTTTCATGCATTGGAGAAGGAAATGGCAACCCACTCCAGTGTTCTTGCCTGGAGAATCCCAGGGACGGCGGAGCCTGGTGGGCTGCCGTCTGTGGGGCTGCAGAGTCGGATATGGCTGAAGTGACTTAGCGGCAACAGCAGCAGCAGCAGGTGTCCTACCCTTAGAAGAGTGCTTCTCTGTAATGAAATCTCACTTTTGTTCTTCTAGTTTCCAATCTGTCGTAGACCAGTTCTTTTTAAAAAACGCAAAAACTGAAAAGTGGACAAATTAACTAGAGACAAAACATAAGCCCACGATTTTTATTGTTAGATTCAATAGGCATAAGTCACTCTGCCAAATTGTTACCAAAGTGTTTATTAGCAAGTTACTCTTCATTTCAGTACTTAAATTGTAGAGGACTGGTTCACCACAGGTTGGAGCCTGGCACCAGCCCATAGATCATACTCTACATAACACTTCTTCAGGACACCACATCACCCCGGTCTTCATCCCCTCTTGATGATCACTGTCAGCTACTTTGTTCTCTATAGTTTCCTTCAATTTTAGCAGCCTATCACCTCATTAACCTTTTGTTACCATCTGAACATCTGGTTCCATCACTACATGGGAAATAGATGGGGAAACATCGGCTGACTTTAATTTTTTGGGCTCCAAAGTCACTGCAGATGGTGACTGCAGCCATGAAATTAAAAGACGCTTACTCCTTGGAAGGAAAGTTATGACCAACCTAGATAGCATATTGAAAAGCAGAGACATTACTTTGCCAACAAAGGTCCGTCTAGTCAAGGCTATGATTTTTCCAGTGGTCATGTATGGGTGTGAGAGTTGTACTGAGCACTGAAGAACTGATGCTTTTGAGCTGTGGTATTGAAGACTCTTGAGGGTCCCTTGGACTGCAAGGAGATCCAACCAGTCCATTCTAAAGGAGATCAGCCCTGGGATTTCTTTGGAAGGAGTGATGCTAAAGCTGAAACTCCAGCACTTTGGCCACCTTATGCAAAGAGTTGACTCATTGGAAGACTCTGATGCTGGGAGGGATTGGGGGCAGGAGGAAAAGGGGACGACAGAGGATGAGATGGTTGGATGGCATCACCAACTCGATGGACATGAGTTTGAGTGAACTCCGGGAAATGGTGATGGACAGGGAGGCCTGGCGTGCTGTGATTCATGGGGTCGCAAAGAGTCGGACACGACTGAGCAACTGACCTGAACTGAACTGAACCTTTACTTCCCTTCTCATTCTTGTTTTTAAATGTACTGTCTCTTCTCTGTGGATTCCTTTTTTATTGGTCTTTCTATGACAGATTTTAGCCTTTCCTCTGTCTTCATCCCTCAGCAAGGTGGATAGTCATACTCCTCCCATCTCACCTGGCCAAAGCCATGTCTTAGACTTCAGTATTGTTTTCACTTGAGAACACTTGGATTTTGGTAATCACAGAACTTCTGTTAGTCTGAGGAACGTTTCTCTAGCCTTGATTTTACTGCCATTTTAAGATACTTGACCACCTCCCTCCTTCAGTAGTTCTCACTGCCCTAGACCTCTGCCTTGGGCCATCAACTCTCAGCTGTTTGCTATTACAGACTGCTTTTCTAAGCATGTGTTCATCTAACTCTTAATTTATCCTTCTAAAGCTCTTGACCTTCGTATAACTTTCCAGATTTTCCACCGTCATAAGATAATCTCAAACTCAGCATTATCTTGTCACTTATAAATATTATAAAAACTAAATATCCAGGATACTCTAAATGATAATTCTTCTTATTTTTCTAAGAATAATGGGGCTAGTGCAGGAAGTTGGAACAAAACTTGGTGGCTAGAATATTTTTAGTCTGGCCCTGTTTAAAAATCATTACACATTTGGGAATTCCCTGGCAGTCTTGTGGTTAGGACTCCATGCTTTCACTGGTGAGGGTGAGGGTTCAATCACTAGTCAGAGCACCAAGATCCCACAAGCCAGTAGCACGGCTAACAAATAAATAAAAATTATTACATTTTACGTGTCTAAGGTACTTTATTTTCTCATTTGATTTTTGTGACTTTGAGGGATCCTGGTTATTGCTAATCTATACCTAGGGAAACTGAGGCCTAGAGTGATTTGCCCTGGGTGAAGCAGGTAATAGTGACAGAGTTGGTCTCGAGCCCAGATGTTCTGACTGCAGTCCAGTACATATGAGACACCATCCAGGAAAAGGATCTTAGAATTATTGTAAGATCCTTTATTATTAGGATTATTATAGTAGTCTTTGGAAATTATTATAGTTCTGGAAATCCTCACCCAGGTTCTCCCACAGTTCATTAGAAGCAGAACAGGAAATGTAATGTTGCCCATGAGGAAAACCTGTGATATGTGTCACTCTCTCCCCCTTTGCTTCCTTTCTCAACTTAGAAGGGAACTGGGCTAAGAAAGGTCCAAGACAAGACAAATTTTTATGAAGTTGGGATTAGTTTTTTACGTGAACAGCCTAAAATGCCTGGAACTCTAGTCAGGAAAGGGAGCTGAAGTATACATTCCTTTAGGCAAAGTCTGTGTAGCACTGAAGAGTGGGGACAGTAAGAGCACAGATCTGTTCACCTCATCTCAGTTTGAATGAACCCCTTGAGTATGAGGATTATCAGAGAACAAAAAGGAAATAAGAATTTAAGAAACATAAACATGTCATCCTTTATTCAAGTTGTATAGCTTCAAAGCAGATTTTTTCAGACTTTTAATAAATTCATGTGTGTTAAAAACTGTGAATTTATTGAATAATCTGGATGCTCCCACAGTGATCATAACTATCATGGTCTTCCATGCAAATGTCTCTTGGTGCCACCATTGAAACAGAGGGCCACTGAGATCCAGAGAGCCACTTCTCAGCTCACGTTCCATGAACCAAACTAAACCAAGCACATGGTTACCCCTTTTTTCCCCCTGCATCATTGAGTTCAACTGCTCCTTTTGTCTGATACACTAAATCTTTTATCAAGATAATTTGTGGGTCAACTTTTATAATCTTTTTTTTTGCTGATCTCCTGGTTTCCAGTGACTGCAGTCTGTGCACATGGTTCCCTGGTGACATTTCATGTTGTTTGTGTCGGCCAGAGCACACTGCTACCCACAGAGTCTTTCAGTGAGGTTTTCACAAAATGGTCGAGTGCCTTCTATTTGCTGTTTCTAGAATGTTCTACCAGCTACACACTTTGCACCCATTGGGACTCCTTTCACTCTCTGCAGGCACTTTTATTTTTTCCTAGTCCCACCTTCCTCCCTCTCTTTCCCACTTCTAGGTCTTGTTCCAGGTTCCTTGAATCCTTGCTGCATCCTCATTTTTGTTTACCATGTCTTTCTCTTGTCATTCCTAAAATCAGGGTTTTTCGAACTTGACCGAATATTTCCAACACTTGGGGGAGATTTTAAAAATACCAGTCCTTGGGCCTTACCCCCAGAGAGTCTGCTGTTGTTGGTCTGAGGTGTTAAAAACCCCACAGGCAGTTCTGCTGGGTAGATGGGGCTGAGAACCACTGCTTTAAACCAAATATGACTCACCTCCCAGGACCTCACTGCTCTGAGTGTGGTCCAGGTACCACCTCATCAACATCCCCTGAAAGCTGGTCAGAAATGCAGATCCTCAGTCTCACCCCAGACCTGAATCAGAATCTTGCATTTGAACAAAGTCCCAGGCGGTTTGTGTGCACGTGGCAATGTGAGAAGCCCTGCTCGGAAACCTTCGCTGATTCCCTTCATCTGTTTTCCAAAGTGGTGCTGCAGTCAGCCTTTCCTCTTAGAAACCTATGCTTGTGCCAGCTATTGAACCTCATTTCCTGTCTCAGCTTTTAGATTTGAAAATTGAGAGACTAAGATTTATATTCTTCAGTAATTTCAGATTGTGTTGCCGAGATGTACGGAGTTCCCACTCCGTGTCAGGCCCTGTGTCTCAGCAGGTGTCCTTGAAGTGCTCTGCACAGCTCTTCTCTTTCTGACTGCAGGGCTGTAGCCTTTCTGTGCCCCTTACTGACCTGCTTCCCCAGCGTGTGGCTTTGATTGTTTTTTCCTTTCTGACCCTTGGCGGAGAGCTATTGCACATCGGAGGCTTCAGCAAGAACACTCACTTCCCCTTGGTTCTGACTTCCCGTTAGAGCAGGACAGTGTGTCAGGACAGCCAGCATGTGATCAGGTCTGGCGCGGGGAGACCAGAGGAGGCTGCTTGGCAGCTGGACCCTACCCCTGAACGCGTGCGGGAAGCCTTTTTCCTGGAGGACAGGATAGTTTGTTTTGGTCGCACTTTTTTTTTTTTCTTATGGGAGGTGGGTGTGAGAGAGAGAAAAAGAGAAACAAGTAGAAATTTTGACCCAAGTTATTTATAAATTCTGAGCTCCCACTCTCCATAGCGCTCTACTTATGAGCACAGCCTGACATCACTTGTTCCCCTTCAGGCTTCAGCTGTAAACTTTCTTATGCCAGGCCCCCTTTTATTGCTTTGTTTTCTCTCTAGGGCTTACCTCGTGGCCCATCTGAGTCAGTGCAAAGTGGGGTGGATGTAGCAAGGCTGCTGACCCTGTCCTGAAGTCCTTGACCTCTGGCAGCATGGTACCTGTGATAGTCTTTCTGAGATGAACACAGTCCCAAGATGGTTCACACGTAAACTCCAGGAACATGAAGTAGCCAAGCTCGTTGTACCCTAATTTTCAGGGAGCAATGATGGTGGGGGAAGAAGAAGCATATCACGTTATTTTTAAAATGTTGTATCAACCAGAGTTTTTGATGCAGAGGTGGCCATCATTGTCCACGGTGAACCCCCACACAACAGGTGATCTCGCTGCTGAGATAATCTGCTTTTCCTGTTGTTCTCCCCAACCCTTCAGAGAGTTTTGTGAGAGGATATTTACAGCTGTTTTCTGTTTGGCACATTGCTACAGGAATGCCTGGTGTTCCTGTGTGTCTGGGTCATCACCTATTACATTGGAGCACTGGGTATCAGTGCTGTCTGTTAGTGAAACTGTAAAATGACGTTGAGCAAATAGTGATGGGCCAGATCTGATTGCGGAGTGAGGTTTTGGGGAAAGCTGAGAAGCTCATGCACTGAAAGCACGAAGGTGGCTGAAAGCATGGTAAAGTTCCAGGGAGGGGCGAGGGGGCATTTCTCAGCCTGCCTCCTTAGTGAGCTGCCTTTTTCCTCTTATCTTGCAGACCAGTTCCTCTCCCCACTCCGGGGTGTCCAGGCAAGTGCGAATCAAAGCTTCCCAGTCTGCGGGAGATGTAAATACCATCTACCAGCCCCCTGAGTCCAGGAGCAGGCACCTCTCCGTCAGTGAGTATCTCATCCCTTTTTTTTCCTCTTATCTATCTGCCTATGTTTTTTTAAAATATTCTTTTAAAAAATAATTATTAATTAGAAAACAGTCATCAAACATAATATTGACTGCTGCGCTGTTTGGAATAATCTTCCATGCCTTTCTTTGGGGAAAAGAAATAGGGATATGATTGGGATGGAGTCCTGACCCTTATGCTGTCTTGCTGTGGTGGGGTAATCAGGTCCTTTTCAACAGCCCCGAAAAAGTGATCTCAAACATCTGTTTGAGGACCTTCAGTGGCAGTGGACCCTCACTTCTGACCATACTTTCCCCAAAAGACTAAGGACTTGTGGAGGTAGAAGTCAGGTCCAAGTTTGAGTTTTGATATCAAGCCTCTTGCTTATGGTTCCAGGAGTTCTGATACTTCACGGAAGATGCAGACCAACAAAACTCCTGGAGCGTCTTAAGTTGTCTGGGAGGACAGGAGACTACTAACGTAATATGTACAGTTGGCTCATTAGTAAGAAAGATATGTAGCTGCTGCCAGGCCTTCCTGGGAAAGAAATCTAAATCAGGTCTGTGCATTACACCAGGCAGTCCAGTTTTGCTCTGGATTCCTTTTTCCACATTTGAGGAGAAAGCTCTTTTTTTGAATTGTGTAATTTGTTTCAAGGGGGAAGTCTGGCCTTGTCAGCATTTGCATTGAGGTTGCTGCCCTGATGTTGCTGGAACCCCTGCTGCTGTCCATACAGGTTCTCTCTGGGCGGGTAGAATTGCATCAAACTGAACTGCTCTCTGGAGATCTGGAGCGGAGCTGGCAGCAGGGCGGGACAGGGTGGGGGGCTACATTCTGAGCATCAGTCCTGTCATGGAGCTTGTGTGGGAATGAGAAGCCTCCCCAGGGAGCAGCAGAAAGATTGTGCTGCTGAGGCACTGACTCTGCCTCACTGAGTAATTTCTGGAGCCCGAGCAAACTCTGGTAGTCAGTGTTGCCAAGCTGGCAGTCCATATATGCATTTCATATTTCCATAGCCTTGTGGATGATTGGTGTACTTACAGTAAGCTGGTTGAGGGGAGAGCAAGTACCCCAGCAGGGAGACCTTATCCAGAGCATCTCTGGCCCTAGAATCCAGGTGTCCAGGAACCTGCATATCTCTGTTAGTTTCGCCTCTGTTCTAGAGCCCTTGTAGACACCAAGGGGCTGCAGCGGGGCAGCACTGCTCCTTTGTGGAGGAAGCAGTGAGTACTGACGCTGGGCAGTGATCTGGCCTCCTGCTCCTAAGCAAGTGCCTGTGACGTGTGTGCAGGTGGGGGCTAAATGTAAATGGTTGATCATTGTCGTAGGGGCCCGATTTGGAATTTCCTTGTCTGAGAGTGCTGAGGAGTAAAATTTCTACAAATGAGTTCTGTCTATATACAGAGTGGGCAACACAGCCTCCCAGCATGCAGAGATCCTGGGTTCCTCCCTTCAGCCAGCATTATATCCCAGGCTCTAGGCTGGTGTGGGGCTTACAGTGGAGGCGCCTGGAAGGCCACGGGTGGTATGGGGACACAGAGGAGGGAGAACCAGCTCCGCCCAGGACTTTGCTTTCACAAGAGAGGGAACATTAGAGATGACAAATGAGGGGAAGATTTACTGAGCATGAAATGTAGACAGATATTCCGGGCACAGAAAGGGGCATCTGCCAGGCATGATCACCAAAGAAGATGGTGGCTTCTGAGAACACCAGGTGGTTCTGGATTATGAGAGAGACTTGCAAAGCTGGGATGTGGCAGAGGCTATGTCTCACTAGAATGACCTGGAATTTTAGAGGTTATGGAGGATTTCCATAGGCCAGGATGAGGGGAGAGGTCATTTCAGTGATCTGCTGGTGGAGATCCCACGTACCCTTCTGACTGGACTGATGTCTGTGAAGGAGAAATAGAGAAGGATAAGAAAGGATGTCTGCCATGACCAAGGAGCCTCAACTGCACGTGGACTTGCTCTGTGGGCGGTGGGCAGCTGCTGGGAGTGTTCACCCCTGGTTCCCACCTCTGTTCTAACACTTATCACATTATCTTATGGTATCTCTCTCCCTGTCAAACAGCATTTTTACTCATTTGTTCATTTAGGAAATAATTACCTAGAGTATCTGCTGTGTGCCGGAATCATGGAAATCAAAAACACAGTTCCTGTCCCTGTGGCCCTTATATACCTGTAGGAGGTCAGATCTCACTTGTCGTGATGTGATTCATCTCTAATTATAGGCTGTGACCAAAAAGGTGTGTGGTGGTGTTAGCACATATAACTAAAGGATATAACCTGATTTTAGGGCCAGTGAAGCCTTAGGCTGTGACCTAGAGCATGCATGGGAGTTATTCAAAAGGACAGGGAGGAGAGTTCCTGGCTTCGCTTGCAGAGGCCTCACGCAAAGGGGAGTGCCATGTGTTTCAGAAACAGAAGGAAGCCCTGAGGGCTGGAGACCTGAGAACCGGGCAAGGAGGATGGGCTGAGGCTGAGGAGGAGGGGCAGAGCCTTGTGGACTGTCAGGTAGATTTCAGTCCTATGTTGAAGGCAGTGAAAAATCCACTGTAGGATTTTTAAGTGAAGGGGAATGGGTGACGTATTCGGATTTTTATTTTGGAAAGATTTCTCTAGCTACATAAGGGGTGGAGAGCCGATCCAAGAGGGTCAAGCATGGCTCCAAGGGAAAGCCATATTAGCCTATGTGGTGGTCCAGATGAAAGAAGACAGTAACGTGGATTAAACTAGTAATGGAAGGTAAAGAGGAAGGACCGGGTGGATCTGAGACATTTAGAAGGTAAAGCCGTTAGAACATGGCATTGTGGTCTGGGGAGATGGTGGGGTGGTCACTGAGATCCATTTAGGATCTGCAAGATCAGAACCTATTATTTTCATGATAATACTAAGACATCAATTGGCTTTTCACTCATTCTCTCACAAATAGAGGAATTTTCCAGAGGTTACCTGCTTGGGGGTAGTATCATTGCTCTCTGGCTAATGGAATGTGTGCTTGTGTATCAGTGTGTTTTAAACTTTCTGACCCTAATTTCTAATACAGTGAATATCAACTGGTTATAACCCCCATAAATAAAAGATCTTTGGTGTCCTCAATTTTAGAAGTGAAAAAGGGTTATAAGATCAGAAGGGTTAAGAACCACTGTGGTATTGGATTGCATTTTCAGGTGTTGAGAGAGCAGGATGGTAGGTTACTGGTTTATGGATATCTGGCAGTGCCTTTCACCAAGACAGAGATTAGAAGTGAGCCTGGTTTCAGGTGCTGAGAAGGGCATGAAATTTTAGGCAGGTTGAATTGGAGATGGATTTGAGTCAGCCAAGAGAAGACAGCAGATGGGTAGCTAACTCTGCAGATCTCTAGCTCAGAGGGGAGAAAACCAGCGGTAGAGGAGAAAAATGGATGTTATCAAGTTGAAGCCGTGGGCCCAGATGAGAGTTTCTAAACATACTCTAGAGTAAGAAGAGAAGAGGCCCTAGGACTGAGCCTTAGAAATCCAGACAGTGACCGTTAGAGGAGGATGAACCTGTGGAGGACACAGGAAAGGAGTGGCCAGAGAGGTAGGAGGGAGAGTATGCCAGGGTGGGAAGGAGGCCCTCCATGGCGCCAGCCAGGTTGGAAAGGCCAGACCAAGAGTAAAGACTTGTCCTTTTCACCCACACATCTGATTGCTCGCTCTGCTGATCATGGGGTAGGGCCTTCTGGAATAGAAGGAAACAGAAAGAGAGGAGTTAGGGTTTAAGCATGAGGGACAGGAGAAGTCCTAGCCATGCAAATGGGGTCAGATGAGAAGCCTTAGCAGTGCAACCCCCACCAACAGGAGGGTCTCTTGGCCTGCCTTCCCCACCAACATCAACATAACATGTGGGTATTGAGCGGAAAACTGAACATGCAGGTCATTCATCTCCCAGTGCGGCATTTTCAATAATGAGGAAGTGCAGCGAAGCCCAACCCAATTTGAGACAACTTTCTTTATTTGAGATTAGTCCTTATTTTGAGTTGAGATTCTGCCTTCTCTCACTTTACCCATTGACTCTAGTACTGCCCTCTTGAGCAGCACAGATAACATCTTTCATATGACAGCTTTTCAGATGCTTGAAACAAGCTATCATGTTCACCTTTGGTTTTTTCCCATCATAATATACATACCTTGAATTCCAGTTTTTTTCAATCTCATTAGCTTAAAAAAAAAAAAAAACAAAAACAAACCACGCCAAACCAAAAATAAAACCTATTAGATAATATGTTAACCCAAAAGAGAGACCCCTGGGGAAGATCTCCAGACAAGGCAAATGGAATTTTGTGTCCTTGCCCCTGGAGATTCTACCCACCGTTGGCACTGAGAGCTCGAGCACTGTTTCTTCCGTAATACATCAGGTGATGCCCTGAGGCCCTCAGTAAAGGACTCAGCCCTGCCACATCTGACTCGCATTTGGCCTAGCGCCTCTTAAGTGCCTTTGTCTCTGTTCTCATTCCATTTTGCTCCTCTTCTTGCCACTGCGACCTGCAGTGGGCAAGCCAGATTGCAACCCCTCAGGAGTGGGTAGGTGATGAGTAGAGGCAATCAGTTCTTTTTCAAAGGGTTTGGCCATGAAAGAAAAAAAAAAGAGGTGGGCTAGTGGCTTAAGGGAGTGGCAGAAATAAGGTCAGGCTATTTTTAGGCTAGAGATCTGAGTTTGTTTATGAAGGGAGTCACAGAGACAGCTGAAAAGGAGATTGGAGGCGGTGAAGAGGGGACCCTAGGGTCCTGCTGAGAGTCAACGGGGGAGTCCAGGCCGAGGGCTTAGAATGCCTGGGTAAGGAGGAAGGCAGCCCTCGTCCTCGGAGAGGAGTGTTGCAAGGATGAGATGCCTTACAGTGACACCTGGACAGTAACGAGTTAGAGAACTGCACTCAGGGCGGACCTCCAGCCCTGGCACAGATCTACAGGAGTGAGCTGCAGAGGCAGTGACCACAAACGCAGAAACAAACGGCCCGCTTCCTTCACTCCCACAGGCTTTTTCTCCTTGCTTAAAATTCTGCAATTCTGGATGAGACCAGAAACTGTGCAGTGGTAGCAGCAAGTTCAGAACAAAACGGGAGGTTTGCAAGTTGAGACACAGGGTGTTGGGGCCTCATGGGATGACAGTATCGAGGAGCTTTGTTCTGTACAGCCTGGGCCAGTGTGAGGAAATGGGGATGTATTGGTTAAGGTTTTCATTGATGAAGAAAAAAAAAGATTGGATTCCTCCCCTCATCAGCGCCCCAAGAGAGAACCAGGTTTAGAGAAAATAGTTGATGGCCAAAAACAGCTATCTCTTTGTACTTGTAGTGACCTGCACATTAACACTGACCCAAAGCCCTAGAACTCCCTGTGGAGGCAACTTCCTGACTGCATCAGCTTCCTGACAGGAGTCTCCTATGAGAAAGGCTCAAGTCTGGGAGCCTCTCTTTCAGCTTTGAGTCAGAGAACAGAGCAAAAAACTCAGCCATATCCTGGGTAAGAGTTTTGCTCCAGCTCTGCTGCCCTGGATCAAGGAGGAATGTGGCCAGCCGGCAGCGTGAGTCCTGTGTAGAGAGGCTTCGTGGGAAGCTGCGGCCACCTTAAACACAGGATTATCAGTCTGTTCTTTTGCTTCAGCTGGTAATGACGGGGGCCCCTTGGCACGAGTGGCCTGATGAGACTAGAGCAGGAGCAGGCTGGAGTGCCAAGGGAGGGTGGCCCAGACAAGCCACTCTCCCTGTCATGCCCGCTGGGACCTGGGTTGCCTGCATCCGGCCTGGCACTGTGCTCATGCCGCCTGGCTCGCTGCAGTCCTACTGGTAAACATGTGAGCATCAGTGAGTCTCTATGGTCAGTATCTTGTCCTGCTCTGGTCCCTGTCTCACTCATCCTCAGTGGCTGTTGTGTGTGTCATTAGCCCCTAATTTCTGAAATGAAGATAAAAACAAAACTGAAAATGCTCTGGAGCAGTTCTGCCAACTCCTGATTTTTCCATTCGCTTCCTCTGATAGCCATTGGTTTGGGGAGACTTCCCTTTCCTGCCCCAAGCTGTGGGCCTGTGCACAATAGCCCCTGGCCCACTGCCCATCAGATAACAAGGCTGGCTCTCAGCAGGCAGCAATGTGTATTGGAAAAAGTGAAAGTCTCTGGCTGGAAATAAAAGCTCAGAAACCCTCTGCTGTTTTCCCCCAGCCCCTCCTGGGTCTGTAGTGCTGGCTTCATGTGAGCTAGTCCCATCCCACCTGCAGAACCAGGGGAGAGTTCAGTGGTAGCTGGTAGAGGAGAGAGAATGGGTGTCGAGGAGCCATGGATCTTTTGTCCCAGGAGGTCTCACCCTAGACACTCTGTGTGACAGACTGAGGGTACTTGGGCCTGTCTTGGGATAGTTTGGACCAATGTGTGGGATTTCATCAGTTAAGTAAGAGTTTTTCTTTCTCTCTAATCATAAGAGACATCTTTTGTTTGTTTTAGGTCAAATATGTAATACCTTTTCACTCTGGAATATATTGGTCAGGGTTGAGTTGCACAGAACAGAATCCACTCTGACTAGTTTCAGGAAGAAGGCATTTAAAGCACATTCTGGCTTATAAAATCACAAAGCGTGAGAAACAGACTCAGTAAGTCTAAAAATGCTGCAGAGCTCCTCTTCCTCCTGTAGTGAGGAAACCACCAGATCCAGAATTAGGGCCCCTCTGCTCTGTCCACACACCACGTACACGGGGATCCCTGCACCTGTGTCTTGACATCAGGACAACTGGGAACCACAGGTGAGGCCTCTGCTAACGCTGCAGCAGAAAAACCAAGGCTTCCGGGACCGTGCCCAGAAACAGCAGGAATTTCAGGAAGCCATCTAAATCTACACAAGTGCATCAACTGGCTGAACCTAAAGGAGGTCTTAGAATTAATCGCTTCTAGCTGATTAACTTCTGAAGTACAGGAAGGCACCCTGGAAGGGCAGAATGTGTCTTGAGTCTAACCTGTTATCTCCTCCACATATAATGAAGGAAACAAATGGAATTCTAGCATGTAGGTGTGTACCTATGCTACCACATTTCATTTGTAATTTCCAAAAAAGGCAATAAGGTAGATAGTTTTTCCCATTTTCCTAAGTGAGGAAATTTAGGTGAGAGTTTAAATCATTCAGCTAATGAGTGACAAAACCTGCTCTGAACATCTGATTTTCAAGCTTAGGCTTTTCTCACTATACCTTGCTCACTTCTTTGTGTTGCTTCTGCTGCTGACAAATTGTTGCCAACATAGGACTGGATTTCCATAGGACTTGTGAGCTACTAGAATGTTATCCAAGGCTGGAAGTGGGAAGCAGGCAGTTGGCTAATGTTTGTAAGCCAAGTGTTAAAAAAGTGAACTGTGCTGTTTGGGGTTGTCTAGTCAAGGCTATGGTTTTTCCAGTAGTCATGTTTGGATGTGAGAGTTGGACTGTGAAGAAGGCTGAGCACTGAAGAATTGATGCTTTTGAACTGTGGTGTTGGAGAAGACTCTTGAGAATCCCTTAGACTGCAAGGAGATCCAACCAGTCCATTCTAAAGGAGATCAGCCCTGGGATTTCTTTGGAAGGCATGATGCTAAGGCTGAAACTCCAGTACTTTGGCCACTTCATGTGAAGAGTTGACTCATTGGAAAAGACTCTGATGCTGAGAGGGATTGGGGGCAGGAGGAGAAGGGACGACAGAGGATGAGATGGCTGGATGGCATCACTGACTCGATGGACGTGAGTCTGAGTGAACTCTGGGAGTTGGTGATGGACAGGGAGGCCTGGCGTGCTGCGATTCGTGGGGTCGCAGAGTCGGACACGACTGAGCAACTGAACTGGACTGAACTGAACTGAAGGCTTAAGAAAGCCACCTTTTTTCCATGGTTACACTGGAATTTTATGGTATAGTGGGGAGAGAAATGGCTGGCTGCCTGGATCTTTGACATCTGACCCTCTCAAAAATGGAGTAGCTTTCTAATTCCCATTTGATTTCCTCTTCCCTCCATCTTGTTGTTGCCTTTGAGCCCTCCGTTGGCCAGAGGACATCTTGCATCCAGCTTACAAGTGACCATGGACAGAACAGCTCTGAATCTGAGTGTAAATGTGGCCCTGAGTTTCTCTTGTGCTGTTGAGGAATCCCCATATTAGCCTCGCTCCTGCTCCTTGCAGAAAGGCAGTCGTGTTCCCCCATGGGTGAATCCCCCCAACTCCTGTTTGGATTGCTTCTGGGGAATGTATGGCCTGGCCAGCTTGGGGAGAAGTTTTTGTTTCCATCTCTGTGTTGAACAGTATGCCTGCCCTTTCTGGAAATAAATTACAATCTCAAAATGGCCTTGCCCAAACTGAACTGGGAGTCACAAAGGCTGTTTTCTGGCTGCAGCACTACCGTTGAGTCACTCACTATATGACTTTGGGCCTTGGCTTCTGCTTCTGCACACGGTGGATGAGCAGTGCACCTTCACTGTAGGAGTGTTGTGAGGATTAAAGGCAAAGTAACAGAGGAAAAAAAAGAAAAGGAGGACTTTCCTGGTGGTCCAGTGGTTAAGAATGTGCTTTCACTACAGGTTGTGTGGGTTTGATCCCACATCAGAAAACCAAGATCCCACATGCTGTGCGGGTGACCAGAAAAAAAAAAGAAAGAAAATGACTAAATTTCTACTCTGAACAGCATCAATTTCTGCCAGGGCTTAGAAAGCTTGAGCAGACTCTTTCTTCCATGGGTTGTTTGAGATCACTTGAAAGGCATGGTTTAGGCACCTCCTTATCTCAGAATTTGTAGCTGTGAGTGAGGTGTTGAAAGTGGAAATCCAGCATAATTCTACACATGTTTTCAGAGCAGTTTGGTTTCAAGCCTCTACTTTAGAGTCAAGTGGGGAAGCCAGGCTACCGAGAGTGTCAGGTGCTTCCCACCTGAGCTACCTAATCCAAGTGGTTCTTGGAGAGAGTGTGAGTTGATGCATCCAATAAGAGTTTGGAATACCAACTCCTCTTGGTGGCGAATTCATTAAAATATCTTCCCTACAAACCGAATGATCCATATATTCTGAATGACTGACTTTGTGTAGAAGAATGAAGGAATCACTTCTTTGAAGGATGTTGAAAATAGTAGTTTTAAACTCCTCAAAGACTCTCTTTCAAAGAGAAAGCCTGCCACCATTCTTTGACTTTTCTCTTAAGGAGTTTTCTTCCTTCTTAGGGACCTTGGATTAGGGGGAGAAGCTGCCTGGTTCAGGATGTTTCCCTCAACCCCAGCACTTTGCTAGGAGGAGGCCCGCCCTCTCTTCCAGGATGTTCAGAGAGCCAAACGGGCTCTCCACCACCAAGCAGATGCTGGGTCCAAGCTGGCTCCGTGTCTGCTCCTCTCAGGCTGTGGGTCCTGGGCTCTCCCATCAAGGGTCTTGTTTCTGTGCCCTAGGCTCCCAGAACCCCGGCCGAAGCTCGCCTCCCCCTGGCTATGTGCCCGAGCGGCAGCAGCGCATCGCCCGGCAGGGCTCCTACACCAGCATCAACAGCGAGGGGGAGTTCATACCGGAGACCAGCGAGCAGTGCGTGAGTATAGTCTGGGTTATATATAGAGGGTGTGTGTCCTGGGATGTGTCAGACCAAGGTTATAATGGGGGGTCCTCAGTGGACATGGTGTGCAAGTGAGGGACTTGAGTCCCATCCAGTAGCTCTTTTGTAAACCAGGCCTCCCCAGGTATGGATGTTTCCTTTCTAAGGGCCAAATATCAATTCCTATCAAAGACAGGGTTTCCCTGATAGCTCAGTTGGTAAAGAATCCACCTGCAATGCAGGAGACCCCAGTTCGATTCCTGGATCAGGAAGATCCACTGAAGAAGGGATAGGCTACCCACTCCAGTATTCTTGGGCTTCCCTTGTGGCTCAACTGGTAAAGAATCCACCCGAAATGTGGGAGACCTGGGTTCGATCCCTGGGTTGAGAAGATACCCTGGAGAAGGGAACAGCTACCCACTCCAGTATTCTGGTCTGGAGAATTCCATGGACTCTATAGTCCATGGGGGTCACAAAGAGTCAGACACGACTGAGTGACTTCCACCAGAGACAGGAGCTAAGCTACCTGGCCTCCTTGGTGCTGGACGTGCGCCTGATGGCTTTTCCCTCTTCTGCGGTCCTCTCACTGGTCTCACACAGGCTGCAGAACACCGCTCTGCTGTTTGGGTACTCCTTGAGTCTGAACGTATGACCAGTCCTAAACACACAGGTTGTTTTTTTTCTTTTCCATCAGCCAGCTTTTAGTTTTGCTATTGCTTTATGAAAGGTAGGGAGTATACCAGTCCAAAGTAGGACTGGCTACTTTGGGTGAACTTTTATGATAGTAGACAACTAAATTAGTTATCTGTCGCTGTGTAAAACTACCACAGGCTTAGCAGCACAAACAGCAGACATTTACTCTTTTACAGTTTCCTGGGGTCTAAGATACAGGCACAACTTGATTGGGTTCTCTGCTCAGGGTCGCACAAGGCTGCAGTTAAGTGTCAGCCAGGCTGTATTTCTTCCTGAAGCTTGGGGTTCCCTTCTAGGTCCACATGGTTGTTGGTCAGTGTCTTGTGGTTGTAGCATGGTGGCCCCTATTTTCTTGCTGGCTGTCAGCCAGGGGCCCCTCTGAGCTCTTGCAAGCCAGCTGCAGCTCCCAGCGGTGTGGCCCTCTCACTCCCAGGCTGCCAGGAGAGTCTCTTGCTCCAGTCTGCAAAGATGGAGTCTGATGTAGTATAACACAATTGTGGGAATGAATATCCCATCCACTTTGCTGTGATCTATCGACTAGAAGCGAATTACAGGTTCTACCTATACTCAGGTGAAGGGGTTCTGAAAGATTGTGACTCAACTGAGGGAAGGGGCGTCGGGGTGGGGGGTCATCTTAAGGTGTGTTCACTACAGTAGCTTACCCATTTTGATGGTTAGCTTTTTAAACTTCTGGCTCACTTGATGAAAATGTCACTTTGGCTTAGTAAACTCAGCAAGAATGAGATCTCTGGCTTCATTCTAAAGTTTTTTCAGTGAGCTTGCTTTGATTGCAAAGAAAAAGATACGTCTTCTAAACTTTTGGAATTTGATCTTGAAAGGAGAAATTTCTTAAAGGTAAAAGCATCCAGTAGAAGGCCAGCACCAACACATGGGGGATTTTGCCAAAAAAAACTGATTCTTACAACTTTTCCTAAAACTGATTCTTATGACTTTTCCAGCATTGTTTCAATTGTACAGGCTATGAGAAGCATTTTTATACAGCTTCTGCTCTCTTCTGTAGCCTTGCCTTCCAGATAATTTATGTTTAGAACAGTGACCTAGAGTGCTTTTATCTGCAGAGTCCCCTCTTGGTTATCTTACTGACCATCCTTTCCTTTTTCTCTAACCAGAGTGCTTCTGGACATCAGCTGTACGAGGGGTAACTTGGGTGTAAAACCTCAGAGATTGTTAATGAGTTTGATTGCCTTTGCTCTCTTTCCTTCCCCATGGTCCTATATCCTGGTCCTTTTACTTCTTTACATTACCTTCATGGCCCTGGAAGGCATGGGAGTATTAGACTTGTAGTGAGGAGAGGCCTTTAGAGAGAGGCCATGGAAGGTGGCAGCGGGGGAATGACTAGGTCCTTCTTCAGTGTCCGCGTCTTTAGCAGAAGAGAATTGCTGCTGGTAATGGGCCATTCAAGATAAATCTACTCAACAGAGACCAAAACAGCATGGTATGTAGTGAAAGAATATCCGACTGGGACTTTCTTGAAAAGTGAAACTAAGATAAGTTTGTTTTATTTTTTCTTTAATCAGATTTGAGCAATGGCTGCATCTATTTGCTAATTTTCAGAATGAACAAAGCATGGTTCAGGCTAGGTTTTTTTTTTTTGGCTTGATTTTTCTAACAAAATTTTGCTAATGCAGCATAACTTCCTTCCCTTTGACTTCTGCAGCACTGTCATGAAGAGGGTGTTTATTTTTGGCTGAGCGGCATATGGGATAATAGTTCCACTGGGGATCGAACCCACGTCCCCTGCAACGAAAGCATGGAGTCTTAACCGCGGGACCACCAGGGCAAGTCCCGAAAAGAGGGTCCTTTTTTTATTTTAAACAGAAATCTTCACAGGGTTCAGTGTGTTTTCCAGTGGCCTCTCTTAAACCTTTGGTATTCTTCTCCTTCATCACACCTGTCATGTTGTTATTCTTGCTTGTTCTCTCTTCCGTTATCTGATCTAACTGTGCCAAATATGTACTTTCTGGATTGGGAGCAATTCTTTCCCATGTTGGTTTTATCCACTTGGGGAAATCTTATCTCCTTAGCAAGATTTTGGGGATTTTACTTTGCAATTAATTTGCCTTGATTGGCAGTTTTTAAAAAATCACATAGGACAATATACGGGTGAAATTATGGGTGAGAGGGTCTCCAGCATTAAATGGGAAGAGATCATTTGACTTGGAAACCAATTTTATGAAAGTTGTTCATGGATTCTCATAGTTCTGATACTCTGCTTCTCTATGTAATGCTTGACTTTGGATCTCAGATAATGAATTCTCTGACAGTGAACACACCCCTTCACTGCCCCCCCGCCCCCAAGCAAAATGAAGGGAGATCAGTTGGATAAAAGGCTGATCTGAAGGCTTTTTGTTACTGCATTTGACCAAGGGCCAGCGAAACGTTTCAACTCACATAGGTACCTGTTGGCCCTGCCTGAGAACCAGGAACCGGGAAACTTGTATTCTGTGTCAGTTGTGCACTGACTTGTTTCGTGACTTCAGACAATACTCCTCCCCTTTCCAGACCTGCAGTGGCTCATCTGTGAAACGAGGACACTCCTTGTCTTTGTAAATTATAAATTATGGAGTGTAAACAGAAGCATCACCGTCCTACCCACACACACTGGAAGCCTCTGCAGGGTAGCACCGTCTCCAGCACCAGGCTCCAGCATTCACAAGCCAAGAAAATGCCAACCAGAGAAGCAGCGTCTCTGCTTTGCTGTCCTGGCAGAGCGCCTTGGGATGCCAGCCAGGCATTTTTCTCACTCCTGGAAACTTGCCTTTCAGACTGTGGGGGAGAACGGTACCTGCCTAACCATTCTTCCCACTGCCCAGGCAGAGAAAGGGCACTTTCATATTTGGGGAGAAAAAAAAGGACCGTTTGCTGGTCTTGGCTGGGGCTGGGGCTTTACTGTATGCCTTGCCTTGCAGATGCTGGATCCTCTGAGCAGTGCTGAAAACTCCTTGTCGGGAAGCTGCCAGTCCTTGGACAGGTCAGCAGACAGGTATGGGATTGTGGCTAGTTCGGGAGTTGGTGCACAGGCATTTTTGGAACTGATGAGCTAAGGAAATAGAGTTAGCTAGTGTGTGTGTCCCTGAACTAGACACTGGTCTGCAGGCCCATGGCTAGAACCTCATGCTTTTGGAAAAGAAACTTCTCGCTAGCATTCCGAGCCTTCTCCTTAATTTTCCAAACACCAGGAGAATGTTCTGTTTGTATAATTAGATGGATGTAATAGGTCATAATAGCAGCTCACATAGAGAAATGCTGGCTCCGTTGTTTCCAGCACTTTTTGTGTTTTGACTTCCCACATACTACATGGTAACCCTGGCCTCATTGCTGAGGTCTGGACTGAGAAGCAGTGGACCTTCGGTGTTTTGGGGACAAGATTGAATTATTACCTGTAGGTTTAATTTCATTTTTTTCTTTCCTCCAAGTGTTTCTGGTGGAAAAAGAAACTGGGGTATAAAAACCAGAAAACAAAATAATCCAGACTGCCTAGCTTACCACGCTGCCTGCTTGGTGTGTAATCTTATATACCAGCTGTGTTCTTATTACACTTTGGGAGGGAACAAGTGCTGTCCTTTACACACCCCGTAGTCTGTGGAGCTGGTTCATCAGTCAGCAGGGGTGTTTAGAGATGGCTTTGGCATTGATCCAGCCAGTCTCTCTCTTTGACCTCATCATGCCCAGGAGCACATTTTGACCATGTCTGGCTGGGCTTAGGGCTGTGGTCAGAGGCCACTGAACAGTTCGGAGGGTTTTCTTCTCTTTGTGGAACTGATTAATTGCTCATACGGACAATCACCTTTGACCCTGGCCATGTCTGTACTGTGTCTCTTCTAACAGATCTGTGCTCTGATGAGCGTGGTCTCCCTCCAGGCATCATAGAGCACAGTTACAGTTGCTTGTTGGCATCCAATTTGAAGCCTTATTTTAGGCTTTCCAAGCAGAAGAGCAAGAAGGCACTGGTAAAAGTCCCAGAGTTGTTGCTGCAAACTGAGGGCTCTTCCAGGACAGGGACTAACTGTGGCTGTGAACTCTCTTCTGAGTTTTGTGGCCACGCTGGTGGGGAGGGGAGGTGTGGGACAGGACCACAAAAAGTCTGGCAGTTGGGAAGTAGAGGACAGTCCCTGAACCACTGCCTTGAGAGTTTCTGAGTTTTGATCTTCTCCAAAGGCACTCACACATGAGGGAAAAGGACCGTTCAGGTGGATGCTGGTAAAGATGACTCTCTTGATTCTTGAGTTTTTCCTGTGGCCCCCTCCAATGGTTTGTTTTCATCTCCTTGGGAGTCAGACTCAGTGACCTGGACTTACTTCCTTGGGGCCCAGCATAACCGAAGGTCAGAGCTTTCATCTTCCCTTCATGGGACCTGGAGCCATATAGACCCAACTCCACCAAATATTAGTCGAATGCTTTGGACAAGTCCATTAACCTCTCTGTTCCTCAGTTTTCCATATCTCTAAGAGGGGATAGTGATGATTAGTCTGAAAGGAAGATCCTGGATGTTATTACTGTTTTTATGACTGCCCTGAGCAAGGGATCGTTTGCATTCTTCCTGTTACCACAGTGGGAGGAAAGGGTAAGAGACAGCACTCTGCCCCCCAGTGGAAATCGGGAGCACTGGAGGGCCTCATTATGCAGGGTCCTGTCAGATGTGGGCCTCAGACTAGTGAAGAGAAAGGAAGCATAGGAAAGTTCTCTTGAACTCTGCTTCCTACTGTATAATGACATGGATGGAAAGGAGTCAGAAAAAAGCAGTGTGTCTGGGTATCCTGCCCTCTGACCTGGTGAGCTACTTTGGAGGGACCCTGAAATCTGCTATGTGATTCATTTTGTTTTTCTAGCCCATCCTTCCGGAAATCACGAATGTCGCGAGCCCAGAGCTTCCCAGACAACAGACAGGAATTCTCGGGTGAGTTCTGCAGAGGGTGGGTGAGCACTGCAAGGTGTCTGCCCTGGACGGCTCAGGGGGGAAGAGAAGCCAGGGCTGTATTTACTCTTCCTGGGGCCTGCTGCTCTGAGGTCTCACGTGACCTGGAGGCTCCCCTGAGGCACTCACCAGGGCCTGTCGGGCAGCCAGTGACCCCTTTCTCTTCCTTAGATCGGGAAACTCCGCTCTATGACAAAGGGGTCAAAGGTGGCACCTACCCCCGGCGCTACCACGTGTCCATGCACCACAAGGACTACAACGATGGTGAGTGCGCCTCTACGCTGCCCCCTGCTGGCCACCGTAGGAACAGCCACCGGAAGGGGGCGGCCGAGGCACTCCAGGCCCCAGGTTTCCTGAGGAACTGCATCCAGGCTTGAGGCAGTAGAGTCAGGGTTTTTTAAAAAGTTCAGTTCAGTTCAGTCGCTCAGTCGTGTCCGACTCTTTTGCAACCCCATGAATCACAGCACGCCAGACCTCCCTGTCCATCACCAACTCCCGGAGTTCACTCAGACTCACGTCCATCGAGTCAGTGATGCCATCCAGCCATCTCATCCTCGGTCGTCCCCTTCTCCTCCTGCCCCCAATCCCTCCCAGCATCAGCGTCTTTTCCAATGAGTCACCTCTTCGCATCAGGTGGCCAAAGTACTGGAGTTTCAGCTTTAGCATCATTCCTTCCAAGGAAATCCTAGGGCTGATCTCAAAAGGAGGATGGTATTGTAGATGGATACTGCCTCCAAGAACTCAGTCCTTTGTCTGAGGGCACGGAGTGCTCCAGGCGCCAACTCTCCACTGCCCTCTTCTGCCTCAGGCAGCAAACAGAATGGAGTGTCCACAGAGGTGTAGGGTTATGATGCCAAGGAAAACAGAGAGCAGCCATGGGTTGGCCCCACGGTGTTGTGGGGCATGAGGGCCAGCCCTGCGCTTTCCCTTTGGCTGATTTCCCTAAACTCCTTGGCTGCTTGCTGATTCCTACTTTTGTCCTGATCCTCAGGATGCTTGAGACATCAGCCATTCTGGCCAGAGTCAGGTGGGAGGGAAGAGAGGATGGACTGGAGCTGGTGTTATGACCTGGTTGGCACATTTGGCCCTGTGCTCAGGGTTCTGACTTGCTCTTCTCTGGCCCCTGCACCCCTTCAGGCAGAAGAACATTTCCCCGAATACGGCGTCATCAAGGCAACCTGTTCACCCTGGTGCCCTCGAGCCGCTCCCTGAGTACAAATGGCGAGAACCTGGGCCTGGCGGTGCAGTACCTGGACCCCCGTGGGCGCCTGCGGAGCGCTGACAGCGAGAATGCCCTCTCTGTGCAGGAGAGGAGTGTGCCCACCAAGTGTGAGCAGTGCGCCCTGGCTGGGGAGGGCCTGCCTAGGGGATGCTTAGGGCGGGGGGCCAGCGAGTCCAGTGGGCTGTTGGGCTCGGCGGGTGGCTGCCCTGGCCCATCCGTACCCGGGGAAGAGCCTGAGGGGCCGCAGACCCCCTGGACCTTAGTCCTCACTCCACTGCGTGATGAGGCACTCCTCTCTGGCCTTTAGTTTCTCCACATTTAAATTGAAGAGTGATCTCCTTACTCCCTGACAGAATGAGCTATCGGGGGCCTTGGAAGTATGAAGGTGTTTAATCAGTTCAGATAAGCATTTACCCGTGATTTTAGCCAGTCCTGTGCTTCTCAGGGCATGGGCCTTGAGATCTGATTGGCCAAGACCCTGAGCCTGTTCCAGGTGAGGGTGGAGATGCTGTGCTGAGGTGTGATGATGCCGGGTGAGGGGCAGCTCAGGCCTTCGGACAATGAGGCAGGATGTCGGGAAATAAGTGTGTAAACTCTGATGCTCTTTCCTTCTGTTCTCCTGTAGCTCCCAGTGCCCCCATTAATTGGCGCCGGGGGAAGCTCCTAGGCCAGGGTGCCTTTGGCAGGGTCTATTTGTGCTATGACGTGGACACCGGACGAGAACTTGCTTCCAAGCAGGTGCAGTTTGACCCAGACAGTCCTGAGACAAGCAAGGTACTGCCTTCCCTATGGTCTGACTTCCAATTCCTCCTTCTCAACAAAATGCCTGTCTTGTTGCACAGACTAATTGCTTGAGATGCTACAGGTTGTTTCTCCCATCATTCTTCCTCCCAAGCTCCTTTACCATCTACCCCGGTCCTAGGGAGAGATTAGTTGGTGTCAAAGTACCTAACCACCCAGACTGGTTTGGATGGCCAGTGCCACAACGAGCAGCTCCTGCCCCCCAACCCCCACCTCAGCAGACAGATGCCACTCTCTCCCAGCCCCTGAGCCAGGAATGACCCTGTCTTTGGAGCTTAGCTTGGGCTGTGGCCTTCAGTCCAGTTTGAGTGGACAAATTCAGCAGTTACCTGAACTCCTTAACTGCACCCACAAACCCATCTCCCGCCCCACCATCTGCTGTCTTCCAGCATGGGAGTGCCCAGTCCCACGGCTTAGCCAGCATTGTGGGTAAGCGCCAGACAGTCGAGACATTCCCCGTTTTCTCCAGCCAAAGTTCCCACGGCAGATGGGCTCCTCTGAGGCCACTGGCTAGGGCAAGCTGAGCTGACGCCAGGCAGGTAGAACTGAGGCCTGCAAGCCTCGGTGACCGCTGGGCCCCTTCCCAGGAGGTGAGTGCTCTGGAGTGCGAGATCCAGTTGCTGAAGAACTTGCAGCATGAGCGCATAGTGCAGTACTATGGCTGCCTGCGGGACCGCGCCGAGAAGACTCTGACCATCTTCATGGAGTACATGCCAGGGGTATGTGCCCCGTGATGCAGGCAGACAGCACGAGAGGGACTGTCGTGGCACTGGGGCTGTGGCGAGGGGTCCCTTTGACATGAGTCTGGTGACCTGAGACTCCAGAGGCTCCAGGGGAAAGGTGAGGCAGGGGCAGGACGTGGAGTCAGCAGGCCCTGCGTCTAGCTGCAGTGATGGTGTGGGGTGAGAATTGTCCCAGGCTCTTCTGACCTGAGGCTTACAGGGCAGCTGCACTGTCCAGTAGGTACTACCTTTATGTGGAGCACACAGACCACCCTTCTGGGTTTGGGTCACCCTGGCCTAAGGGAAGGGCTGTCTCATACTTTTCTCCAAGCTGACTGACAGCCCTTAGCCAAGTGCCTGGCCTGTCACAGATGGGGACTGGACCTCAGTCCCTCGGTGAGCACTGGGGGCTGGAAGTAGCCTTGCCCCCTTCCCTCCTCCTTCCTGCAGTGACCCCTCTGACTCCTGTGGCTTTAGGGTTCAGTGAAAGACCAGCTGAAGGCCTACGGCGCTTTGACAGAGAGCGTGACCCGGAAGTACACCCGGCAGATACTGGAAGGCATGTCCTACCTGCACAGCAACATGATTGTTCACCGGGACATCAAGGGTGAGCGGGGCAGGCTCTGGGCTCCCCATGACCTGGGAACTCAGGGACTCTCCACCTGGTTGTTGTGAGCTTTCTGAAAAGTGAAACCCTAATGGCTTCCTTGGGGGACTGGTGTGAAGATCAGTTAAGTGATTTGGGGAAACACAGTGAAGGGCTCTGCAGATGCTGGCTGTGGTGATTGTTCACTGCTGTAGGGCAGATGCCTCCTACCACTAGCCTGTTTGCTCTGTGCAGTTTCATTCCAGCTCACAAGGCCCCCATCCTACCCAGCAGCCCTTTGGACTGGGAGGGAGGGACAGAAGGAGGATGGTGGCAAGTGCCAGGGGTCTAGGGCCGCAGCCTCTGCCCTTTCACGCCTTAGGAGCCAACATCCTGCGAGACTCTGCTGGGAATGTGAAGCTGGGGGACTTTGGGGCCAGCAAGCGCCTGCAAACCATCTGCATGTCCGGCACGGGCATGCGCTCAGTCACTGGCACTCCCTACTGGATGAGCCCCGAGGTGATCAGCGGTGAGGGCTACGGGAGGAAGGCAGACGTGTGGTGAGTGTGCTGCGGACACGCTGGGGCCCTCGGCTCCCGGTCTGGGCTGTAGTGGTTCCAGCTTAGAGATGGGGCTGGGGGCTCTGCAGTGTGGTAAGAGTGAGGGTTGGCCTCTGGCCAGCGAGGCCAGGTTGCAGGCTCCCTGTGGGCAGGGGTGGTCTGCAGCAATACACACAGCAGATGTGTTGTGTTTTCACTCTGAACAGCAACTGTTTGTTATTGCTGAGAACTTAGGTCATGGTAAACATCCCTGGAGTGTTTGCTAAATCCTTGAAAGAGCTCGGATCCCATCTGAAGGCCTGGGTGGGTCTCTAAGCAGCAGTAGCAGGCTTCGGCTCCCTCTACTAGTGCTCAGATGGCTTGCAGCTGCTCTAATTTTGTGTCCATCCTCTGAAAGGTCCTGAAAGTTATGAGAGCATCCCTTCCTCTTAGAATGTTACTGTGGCGGGAGGAATAGTGGTCCCTGAAGATGTCCATGGCCTAATCCCAAAGGGATGAGTAAGTGTTACCTTGTGTGGCAGTAGGGCCTTTGCAGAGTGATTTTTAAGAATTTTGAAATGAGATGATCCTGGATTATCCAGATGGGCCCAGTACTCATAAAGGTCCTTATAAAAGAGGGGCAAGAGATTAGAGTGAGTAGTAAGAGGTGTGACAAAGGAAACAAGAAGTTGGTGTGAGACAAGAAGGAGCCA
Organism: Capra hircus; assembly: GCF_001704415.2. Taxonomy (NCBI): domain Eukaryota; kingdom Metazoa; phylum Chordata; class Mammalia; order Artiodactyla; family Bovidae; genus Capra; species Capra hircus. The sequence goes on from NC_030826.1 coordinate 47,586,235, forward strand.
TGAGCCGAGAACGCAGGCAGCCTCTAGGAGTGGGAAGAGGCCAGGAGATGGGCTTTCCTCTGAGAGCCTCCACGAGGAACTGTCCTGACTGGCCCACTGACTTCAGCCCAGTGAGACTGCCCTTAGATGTCTGACCTCCATAGCAGTAACACACTTAGGCTGCTCTTTTATGCCACTGGGTTCGTGGTCACTGTTAAAGCAGCAGTAGGAAACCAGTACCGTTATTTCAGAGCACTTTCTACACATGCTCAGTGGTTCCCCCCGACATCAGGAAGCAGCCGGGTGGGTGCAGGTTGATGAAGCCCACGTGGACGAGGTTGACGGGGCTGTGAAAACTCTTCTGGCCGTGGACGCCCTCTTCAGGGGTGTTAGCCTCCAGCCTGGCCCATCCTGCCTCAGTGTGTTTCGAGAAAGGCAGCTCCTTTCACAGCAGTGTGCAGGGCGGCTGGGAGCTTGGGGCTGGCTGCGGGGTGACACAGGGGTTCTCTCTCCAGGAGCCTGGGCTGCACAGTGGTGGAGATGCTGACAGAGAAACCACCTTGGGCAGAGTATGAAGCCATGGCTGCCATTTTCAAGATCGCCACCCAGCCCACCAACCCTCAGCTGCCCTCCCACATCTCTGAGCACGGCCGGGACTTCCTGAGGCGCATTTTTGTGGAGGCCCGCCAGAGACCTTCGGCCGAGGAGCTGCTCACACACCACTTTGCACAGCTCGTGTACTGAGCTCTCAAGGCCACACTGCTGCTGGCCGCCCCTTCTGCATGGGCAAGGGGCTGCTGGGGGCTCAGCAAAGTTGCTGCTTCTCCCAGGCAGGGCCACGGACCACGGAGCTGAGTCCAGCCAGCGTTGTCTGTGCCGTTTTGCTGCTGGGGCCCGGGGCCAGGGAGGGTGGCTGCAGCCTCACGGACTGGGAGCCCCCAGCCTGCCAGACCCGAAGCGCCAGCGTCCTCAGCTCAGCCTGGAGTGGGGAAGGAGCTGGAACAGTGTGCGAGGCATCCAGGGCCCCACCCTTGGGGCTGTGTCTTGACATGGCCATCAGCACCAGACCCCAGAGAGTCTGGGGCACAGGATGGACACAAGGGTCTGAATAGTGTTACTTTCTTTCAGAGTGTTACTTTGTTTCTCCTCCCCATGTCTGGAGACCACCAGGGCATCTCTGGGCTGGATGAGCCCACCCAAGCCTGAGGTAAAGCCCAGCACCCCACAGCCAATGGAGAGCAGAGGCCGGGGCTGCCCTCTCCCTGGAGCCCCAGGCCAGCTTTGCCAGCCCCTGTCCTTTACCAAAGATGAATGAAGCAACTGTTATGCTGCCTTATTCAGGGAAGGAGGAGCCTGTCCTGCCTGCCCCCATGACCCTGCCCCCCACCCCCACCCTCAAGCAGGGGCCTGAGATGTGGAACTACCCCCCCTGAGGGGAGACCCGGTTTTGTCAATGCAACTGTCTGTGTTTTACAAGTTGGAGTCACTCTTAACGCTGTACCCAGTTTCTAAACTGGAGACTTCGTGTGCCCTCTGGGCTCTGAGTGCCCCTGCTGTGGGCTGGGGCCTTGGGCCAGCTTGGGAGGAGCTGAGGGTCATCGCCCCAGGCCTTGTGCTCCTGGCTGGCACCTATTCCCCCACCGGAGCAGAGAAGAAGACAGACAATACGGTGAGGGCATCTGAGCCGGCTGGCTACCCTGAGCGGAGCGCTCCGCAGGCCGGGGAGTTGTATCAGGCTGTCTGCGGGTTGTGATCTGCTAGCCCAGGGCTCTGCCTGGTAGAAGGGAAAGCCTGTGTGATGCCACGACTTGTGTCTGGAACCTCCAGCTCTGCTCCTCCGTGGCCAGCCTTGCCCATCCCCACGAGGTCTCAGCCCCTTTCCCTTCTCGCTCCCCTGGGGGAGGAATGGCAGCAGGGGTCAGGGAGCCAGTATCTTCAAGCAGCTTAGAGTTGGCCTTATTTACCTCAGCCTGGGCGCTGGTCCTTTCTTCCGGCCCCTCCCCTCCAAAATGTGCCTATTGCTAGAGCTCCTCCCTCTCGACACCCAGTTTCCTTGGGAGTTGTTGTTAAAAGAGGAAAAAAAAAAAAAAAGCCAGTGCCCAGGGATGGGTGTCTCCAAGGAGCTGGGGATTTGTGCCAGGCAGCTCATTGCCAGCCATGCCCACTCCCCCACGGGCACCAGAACAAGCCAAAGCCTTCGTTGTATGTTGACGATGCACTTTTATGAATGTAGTTTCTATCGCTGTTTTTAGCCTTTTCACATCATGTAATGTGAGGCTTTGTACTTGTTAATTTATATCTCAGATCATATTTGATGGTTTTTATATATATCAATTCTAGACTGTTACAGGTGGACGCCTCGAGAGAGAGAAGAGCAAACGAAAGCAGCTGGTTTTGCAGGAATGTGTGTTGCACGGTGCCAGTTGGGCCTGGGCCCCTGTTTCCATCCTTGCCCCCCAGGGGCCTCCATCAGGCACCCCAGCCGGGCCCTCTGAAGACAGTGAGCGTATGCTCCTGCCTCCACCTCGGCTCTTGCCCAGGGAGGGGACCGGCCCCTTGTCTCGACCAAAGCTGCCGATTGGCAGCTCGGCCTCTCCACAACCCCGTCCTAATGGCTGTAGCATTCTTCTTGGGGCCCCAATCCCCAGGCCCCGACCCCAACAGGAAAGTGGTGCCGGTGCCAGATGAGACGACTCTGTGTCCCAGGTTCAGGCTCTCACAGAGCCCCACCCCCGGGGTCTTACCTCACAGGGAATGTGTTTTTAAAAATGAATTTGCCAACAAGCCAACAAATCCTACACTCCAAAAAAACAAGACCCTGATTTTTTTTTTTTTTTTTTTGTGCCAAAAACTGTGGACATGCTGGCTCAGCATCCTCAGGACCAAGCTGTTGCTTAATTTTAATTTATTGTTTTTTTATTAAATAATCCAGATGAAAAGTTGTGGGGCCTAGGATGGCCTGGCCCAAAGGATCTGAAGGGCCATCTCCTAGCAGCCCCAGGCTGGCTGTGGGAAGGGCCATGCCACCATTTGCTTATCATTCCGTGGGGTATGTCGGCCTTGGCCAACCCAACATGGAGAGGCCAGGGCTGGGGACAGTCCACTCTCCACTGCCCTCCTGCCCACCCCAGCTCTGTGTGTCTGAATTGTGGATCGTGCAGAAGAACCTGCGGCCATAGTTATTTGACTATATCTTGACCGAGGGCTTGCAGTGCAAAGCCAGGCCAGTGTCGCGCATTACTTACAATAAAAGGGATCATTTATACTCAAGGGGTCCTGTGGCAGTGCTTTTGGTTGCGGGGTGGAGGCAATAAGTTTACCTGGGAGAGACCAGGTTATGCTCGTCAACAAGCTTGTGTTCCTCAGCAGAGAACTTGAAATGACTCCCAGAGGGGTCCTGGGTTGGTGGGACTTGGCTGGTACCGCTGCTAGCTCAGAGGTGGCACCCTCTTTTCCTCCCTAAATCCTCGGAGATGTACTGAGGGTGGTCCTACCACAGCTGACTTCCTGAGGTGACACTGTCAGCTCACCCGACTTGGGCATCACTGTGGCTCAGTTCCCAGGACTTCTGTAGCACCCACTACTCCTCCCAGCCCCGGGAAGTCCTTGCTGACCGGAGTCACATCCTTGCGGGGCAGGTACCGCCACGAGCCACCTCTCTTCTTGGGTGATCTGATGCTGTTGCTTAGCTCTGAGCAGAGGAAGACTCTCCTCATCCCCAGCTGAGGCCTCTGGTTCAGAAATTAAGAGCTGCCCTGAGTGAGGCTCTCCACATTCCCCTCATGCTCTGAGGACCCAGGCTGAGTGCCTACTCTGCTTCCTGTTAGCTCTGTCACTTCCAAGGGCAACACAGCACAGTGGCCTGTCTACCACCGGAGCTCGAGGCCCTGCTTCCTGCCCTGTTTTGTGGGCGCGAGGTCACTTAGGAACTTAAGGACTTGCATAGGGTTAGGGTTGGGTAATCCCCCAGGAGTCTGCCCGCTTGTTCTGCCAATTTACACAGTCCAGTCAGCTGGGGGAAACCGAGACAGTCGGGTCTGGGGCAGGACAGTCCAGACTTCCTGTCTGTATTCTGAGGGGTGGGGTCTTAGGTCCTCCTCGTTTGTGTCACTGTAAACTGGTGTCCCCGAGAGAAGCAGAAGAGCTATTTCTCCTTCGACTACTTGGGATGGTGACCGAGTGCCCCATTCCCTGGAGCTGGAAAAGCAGAAGGAAGAGGGACCCTGAAGGGGCACACTGACTCCTTGCTGAGGAAAGGGCATATAGACTAAGCTCTTGGACACAACTTACTGGATCTGCTGGTTCACACCATCCCTTCCTGATTGCCAGGACAAACAGGATCTAGGTAAGGACTCAGCAAAAGTGCAGTGAGGCTCAGCACCGTCACCCGCTGACAGCCTGGCCTTGGGCAACTCGGGCTGAGACCCAGTGGGGTTCAGTCCTCAAACTCACTGAGTTTGGCAACATGGAGACCTGGTCGGGAAGAACACCCCCTTTTCTCAGGCTGCCTGATAAGATCCCTGACACTCATCACTCTAACCACCAGCCGCTGCCACCAATCAAGGCCAGGAGTGCGTTGGCCTGATGCTCTTCCCCTTCACCTCTTTGTGGTGTTTCCTTCCTGCCACAAACTGACCACCCCCCCCTCCATCGGCCATATAATACAGAGTCAGAATCTGTCAAAACACGTTTAAAATAGGATTGATTACAACAGACAACAGTCAAAACCGGCAGAAGTGGGAGGAGGGGGAATGTGGCCCCGCCAGCCCCCACCAGTCCCTGTGGCTCTCAGCTTGGCGGGTGCTTTCCCTTCCGCTGCTTCCGCACTGTGGTGTGGTCCCGGCCCTAACAGGCATGCCCAGCCTCACCTCTGCAGGTGGAGGGGGCCCAGAGCTGTTCCAGTTCCCCTCCCCTCCCCCACTGGGTCCTGGGGGACATTTGGAGAGGTCCAGCAGGGGGCACTGGCTCACCTTCCTCCGGTCTCCATGGCTCAGGACCAGGCTAAGGGCAGAGGTAGATGGGGAGACGTGGGGGCCACACGGGCCCCTGGGTGGCAGTGAGGGAGCTTGGGACCCTGAGGGGGCATGCTGACTCCTTGTTGGAGAAAAGGCACCTAGATAGGGAAGCTGAATTTGAGGGCCTCCCAGGGGAGCCCTGGGGTGAGGTGGGGTAGGCTGAAAGAAACAGGAAGTAGGGAAGTGAGCAAACCCCAATCCTGGTTCCCAAACCCCCACTGGCTGAGGAAGAAGGAAGGCATCCCGGAGCAGAGCCCTGCCCCTGCAACCCTCTGCCTGAGCGAAATGGCCTCATCCTCTTTCCACCCTCACCCGGGGCCCGGCCGTCCAGTCTCTCTCCCACCGTTCCCGCTGCCGGCTCCAGGCCCTCTGTGGGGGGAGGAGGGAGTGGACAGCCAGAGGGGCCTCAGGCTGTCTTGGTGCCGGGGTCCACCTCCTTGTGGGCCCAGAGCTCCTTGTGCTGCTTCCGACCAAAGCCTTCGTCGTAGTTGCCTTTGCTCTTGAACAGCTGCTGGAAGTGGGGCTTGCAGTAGAACTCCCCGTGCAGTGCCGCGTAGCTGCCCAGGCTGCAGAAGCAGAACACTGGTCAGGTCCCGCCGGGCCAGCAGGGCTGGGGCGGGGTCAGGGCGGGGCGCACCTGAGCTTGGTGTGACAGTGCTTGCAGCAGAAGCAAGAGCTGTGGAAAATGAGCTTGTCGGCCACCAGCCGCTCCATGGGGTACACGGTCTTCTGGCAGGCAGTGCAGGTCTCCTTCACCTGGGCCCGAAGGCTGAAGGACTGTTCCAGGAGAGACGCCATCAGCGGCCTGACCGGCGCCCACCCCTTCCTCCCTGCACAGCCCAGCCTCGGAGCCCTACCTTGGAGCGCTGAACCGTGCTGCTGGAACCGCCACCTTTGGCTTCCTGAGAGAGAGGGCGGTGGCGCAGGGTCAGTTGAGGAGGGCCCTAGACCATCACCAGCCCAGATCCCAGGGACACTCAAGGGGGAAGGGGAGGGAGACCGGCAAACAGGCCGCTCCTGTCCCTTCACGCTCAGGCCAGACACCTGCAGGGATGGAGTGCCCTCCCACCCCGGCTGAGCACCTACATGGGAGGGGGTCGCCTGGGCGGCTCCGGCGGCCTGGAACATGGCTCGTTGGAGGCGATGGAGGCCCCGTGTGGAGACGCGGCACCCGCTGGGTTCTGCAAGGGGAAGTCGGTTGGGAGGGCCCTACAAGCCCTTCCCAGCCCGCAGGGTGGGGGTAGAGGTGTTTACAGGCAGGGGGCTGGGGGGCTGTGGTTGGGACTTTCCCTAAGTCATTTCCTGTTGCTCTGGGTCTTGCCACTTCCGCCCCTCACCCACCCCCCGCTTCGCCCGCTCGGCCTCCACGCGGCTCCCCAGGGGGCAGGGGTCCCTGAGTGGAACCATGTGTCCCGGGAGGAGCGGAGTTAGCGGGCAGCGGCTCGGGGAGGGGATCCGCGCGGCCGCCCGAACGCTTCGCGGACCCGGACGCCGCCTGGCGCGAGGGGAGGTCAGAGGAGGGCGGCCCCAGTGGGGCCGCGGCCAGAAGCGGCTGCCCCCGCCTGACCCCAGCCCGAAGCTGCCCAGTGCGGGGCCTCGGGTACGCTCCGCTCGGCGGACCCAGCCCCTGGACAGCGCCCGCGGGCTGGGCCACCCGCCCCGCCCCGCCCCGCCCCGCCGAGCCGCCGCCCGCTCCTCCGCTCCGAACCCGCGTGGACCGGACCCCAGACCCAGGACCCCGGCGGGCCCAGCCGAGGGGACCTCAGCCCTGCCCGGGGGATGGACGCCGGCCTCAGGACCCCGGGCGAGAGCGACGGACTGAGACGCTCGGCGTCGGGACCCCGTGGGCGGCGGCCCTTGCGTCCACAGCCCCCACCTGGGCCGCCCGAATCGCGAGCCGGAGGCCGGCCCCTCCCCCGGCCCGCCCGCGGGTCTCACCGGGCCCCGGCCTGGGCCGCGGGGCGGGGGTCGGTCTCCGGGGGAAGCCTCGGGTGCGAGGAGCGCGCGGGGGCGAGCTGCCGCCGCTGCCAGTGGTCCCTGAGCGGCCGCGGCCGCCGCCGCCTTATCGCAGCGCCGCCCCCGCCGGCCCCCGCCCCGCGCCCGCCCATTGGCTCCGCCGCGCCCGGTGCCGCCTCCGGGGCCCCGGCGCCGCTGCCGACCCCCTTTCTGCGCTTTGTCTTCCCCTCGCTCGGCGTCCCCCGCCTTTGTCTGCCCCCCGCGCTGACCCCGCGCTCCGCACCGCCCCTCCGGCTTCGCGCTCGCCCGCCTCTCGAAACCCGCCGCCCCGTCGGCCCGCTCTGGACCAAGGCAGGGGTCGGAGCCGGAGGGTCCGCGCCGGAGGCCTCGGGGCAGGGACGAGTACAGGTGGAGACGACTCGGCTGACAAACGGCGCTCCCGACGAGGCGGGGCAAAGGATAACTGGGCGCCCCTGGCCTTTGGCTGCTTCCATTTCCCCGCTCCGTGGGCCCTGCCGCCGTCCCCGCGCGGCTCCCACGCCCCCTCAGACGCCGAGATGGCAGGGGCGGCCGGGCACGCGATCCCGCCACAGGGAGGACCCTGGGGGCCCCCGGGACCACCAGCCCTCAGCCCCTGCTGGCGCCCGGCAGCCTGCGCCTGCGGCGCCCGTTGCAGCGGCCCTCGCGAGGCCGCCGTCCCAAAGGGACTCTGGGGCCCGACTTTGTAGGCTTAGTCACCCCCACTCCCGGCTCCAGCGCGCACTGCTGCCTGAGACTCGGTCGAGGGGACCCCCTCCAGGGAAAGATTTCCAGCCTTCAAACAAGCAAACCCGGGTTCAACCAAACCTCATTTGACACAGGGAGCAAGGCCTGACGATCTGAAGTGACTTGTTCAAGTAACAAAGCCGAGCAGCAGGGTTGGCTTCAGAGGTTGGGCCTCTGGACCCCTGTCCCTGTGGCCAAGCCGGTGGGCACTGCAAGTCCCGGGTACACAGGAGGCCAGGCACCTAACTCCTCAGCTCCCCAAGGAGCACAGGGGAGCCTGTCCCCGTGGCATCTCTGCAGGGACGCCAGGGACTGCTGAGCTGCGCCTGCCATCCGGCTGGAAGCTGTTTCACAAAGCACAGCCCTAAACATAGCTCCTGCCCACATGGTGGCAGGAACAGAAGGAGCGGCTCCAGAGCAAGGCCCACACACTGGTCAGGAACAGAAGGGCTCAGCGCTGCCCACCTGGCAGGGGAGAGGCAGGCCTCGGGCGCCCCAGCCCCAGGCTGTTCCCATGGCTGTCTCAGGGCACCCTCCCTGTGGCTCACTTTTCTCCTTAGACCCCTGTCCCTCTTTGGAGGAAGATTTACATTTGGGTTGAGCTGCAGCCCTCAGGCCTCCCCGGATGGGGTGTGTGAGAACTGAAACTGTTAAGGGGCCTCTCTTTTCCCGCCGAGTTCCACACCTGCCTTCAGATTCTCAAGGGGGTTGTGGCGAGGTGAGAAAGGTGAAGCCCTGGGAGGTGTGGGGAGCAGCGCTGGGCTAGCCCCTGGGCACCACCTGGCCCCTCGGCCCCTCTGCCCTGCCCAGGACCATCCGTGTGCTGAGCTGCAGCGGTTCCCACAGAATCAGCACTCCAGGCACTGAGGATGAGCTGATGGCAAGGTGAAGCAAGCAGACCAGAGGAAAGAAACACGCTAATAATGGTGCAAAGAAAAGGGAACTTGAGGTTTAACGAAAAAAAAAAAAAAAAGAGCTGGGCAGGAGGGGTGGAAATAAATGTGAGCTGGCCTGCTCACTCCCTCCATTTCAGGGCTCCCGGTTCCCTCCAGAGTGCTGCCTTCTCCTTAACCCCTGTAACTGGGTAAGAGGTCTTCTATTTTTCTTTTTCAAAGTTTTGTTATAGTTTCTCAGAAAAGGGAAAGCAAGGGCATGCTTGGGGATGAAGCAGCTACAGGGAAGAGGGAGGGGCACTTCCCTGATCTGGCTAGAGGGGCGCACGTCAGGAGGAAGCACCAGGTCAGGAGGAAGCACCGTGGAGGAGACCCAGGTCATCCCCTGACCCCTGGCCCAGACTCCTGGCCAACAGCCAGGATGGAGGGGAGGACTGCGTCTGGGTCTTGGATTACCTGCTCTCTTGAGTATTAGTTTCCAAGGTGAGGAGACACCATGAGTCCTGTTGCAAAACAACCCCCTTCACCTCCTTTCCTGCCAAAAGGGAGCCTCTTCTGCCTGGCCTCCACTGGCCCAGACGTGGTCCCGAGGAAGGGCCAGCACTCAGACCCTTCCTGCTCCAAAGTGTTTTGATGGCTACAGGCTAAAATGGCCCCAACATGAGATAGTGAAAGACAAATCTATCATGGGTTTTAAAGGAAATGTGTGTTGTTGAGGCTGTCTCGTGAAGGAGGTCACCGCTATGCCTCCATGGACATGCATGGAAACGCTCTCAGATGGCAGAACCCAGGGCGGGATGACTTGTGTCCGAGCCTGCATGGCCAACGCACGACAATGTCACTCTCCAGTGGATTCTCTGGAACTTTTTAATTTGTTCTGGCAATGAAACTAACATGGCCTTAGAACTTAAGCCCCTCAGGCTGGGCAGCACCAAGGCAGCCAGCAGGGGTCAGTTAGATGGGCTCCTGGTGGGAAAGGAAGGAGCTCCCCAGATGAACCAAGGTGAGGTGTCAGGGGCCGAGTAGAAGGAGGATGGACCACCCAAGCCTTAATCTAGTGCTTAAAGAGAAAAGAATACCCTGTCCTTCAGTTATTAGGGAGAGGCCTGGGGGAATGGGGCAGGGTCCCTCCATGGACCTATAGGATCTGAGAGTAGGGGAGAAGAATGGAACTAGGTTGATGGGAGAGCCAGCATACGAAGCCACAGCTCCCCAGGCAAGTCTAACCCTGGGCTTGGACTTCACAACCCCACGGCCAGGACAGGACAGTGGCTCTCCCTTCTGCAGAGGTCAGGTTGCCTGAGCTCACAGGACAGGGAATGTTAGATTTCTGGCCCCTCCTGATCCCTGGGTATTGGGGTTCCCTCATGTCTCAAAAGCCTTGAAGCAGTAAAGTTTCTCTCCAAGAATTGCCTTTCCAGTCCCTAAGCAGCCAGCTCTCCTGGTGGAAATGTCCTTTCTGCCCCATCTGCCCCCAGGAGGGTGGGAATGTGGCTAGCCCTCGGGAAGGGTCCCGGAGGCGCACGCAGCCCAGGATGAAGAACAGGCACCTTCTTTAGAGGCTCAGAACTCCCAGTCGTCCACCTCCAGCTCTTCCAAGTTTGTTACCAGGCCGAAGATCCCACTGTGATCCTGAGACTGTCTGCCTTCAAAAGTGGTGATGGGGGTGACAGGTCGGAGTAACTCAGGCAGAGCTTCTGAGGCACGTCGCTTGATCTGGGGAAGAGAGTTGCGGGTGGATCCTGTTTCAGCCTCAGGACATGGTGGGGCAAGCGACCATGGCTCAGGGACAGACAGGGGCTAGAGGCAGGAGTCTCTAAGGGGAGAGGAAGGAGCAGCGCCTGTAATGGACTTTGGAAACACAGTCATGTCTCTGACCCATCGGGAAAATCCAAGTGTTAGTCATGCAGCCATGTCCAACTCTTATTGCCACCCCATGGACTGTAGCCTGCAAGGCTTCTCTGTCCGTGGAATTCTCCAAGCAAGAATCCCCTTCTCCAGGGGATCTTCCGACCCAAGGACTGAACCTGGGTCTCCCACCCTGCATGCAGATTCTTTACCATTTGAGCCTCCACCAGGGAGGAGGAGACAATATCTAAAGACCCAAAACTAAGGGGACTGAGGGTGGAAGCCACAAGCAAGGAAAATCACCAGCAGGGGGCCCAGGGAAGGCTACTGTACCTGCTTGAAGAAAGAATGGTTCAGGAGGGTGCTGGCGCTTGGTCTGCAGAGGAAGGAGAGAAGAGGCCAGCATCAGCCCTGTGTCATTTCCAGAATCCTGCTGCTGCTGCCTTACCCTCAAGTGCCCCTCTCCTTCCCTCGGCTCCTCAAGAAACAATAGCCAGAGTGACCCAACTGGCTTCCTGGCAAACCCTGGGCCACCCGCTCCCACTGTGGGGACTTCAGACTCCTCCGGGGAACCCAGACCTTTCCCGGACAGATGCATCGTCTCCAACCCCCGCCAGCCCAGGGTTCCCTGCAAGGCCCACCCTAAGCCCCGCAGGTGCACCTCATGTCCGGGTTGCGCTGAAGGCACTGCTCCACAAAGTGGTGGAAGTGGGGCGAGAAGGTGCGGTGGTAGGGGTGGGAGGGCGAGTCGCCATTGGAGGTCCTGGGGGTGCTGGGGGCCAGGCTCTCACTCAGGCCCGAGTTGGCCGCGGAGCGTGAGGTGCTCATGGTCAGCTCCTCAGCGGGGATGGTGCTGGTGTCCAGCAGGCAAGGCACCGTGCCGTTCAGCTTCTCCAGCAGCATCTGGGGAGGACAGAGCCAGGGCCGGGCTGGAGGGGCCCCCAGAAGGACCACAGAGTTCCTTCACAAGTCCACTTTTCCCCAAACACACGAGTGATTTGGGGGCAGCAAAGACAGAAGTGGGAAAAGGCCTGTCACTGTCTTACTTTGATTTTCTCGATGCTGTACCTAGACAGACATCCACACCCTCTTGTCTAGTCCACCAGAGCTCATCTGGCTGCGAGACTCACTTTTCTGAAACATGCATCTGATGCTACCACTCCTGTGCTCAGAAGCCTTTGACAGTTCTCCACAGGCCCTAGGACAAGAATGGAACACGCTGGCCTGGCCCGCAAAGGCCCTCGTGACCTGCCTGGGCTTCCTTCTCCAGCCACGCCACTGGCAGCCCCGCAGAAGCACTCATACTTCAGCCATACAACTACCTCCTGTCCTCAGATTCTGTTCTTTCTTGACTGGGCCTGTCACAGGCTGTTCCCTCTGCTGAAAAGTTTCCTTCCACTGGAAGCTCCCATTCTTCACCTAGTTAATTCCTATTTGCCTTCAAGTCTCAAGTGTCGCCTCCCTGAAGCTGCCCCAGCTTCCCTCCTCTAGAGCGGCCCTCTGGCCCCTCCTCAGCCGCCCGTGTCCCCACAGGGCAAGCCATCTGTGGGCTCAAGGAGAGGCTTACTCAACGGGCACAACCCCCTGACCCCGGCCCCCACCGCCTCCTTCCAGGTCTAGATCATGCTCCAGGAACTCTGGGCCCAGGTAATCCTTACCCAAACGACCCAAGTCCACTTCCTGGACTTGGCAAGACCTGGATAAGTCTCTTCCCTAAGTCCAGCTCCAAGGGAGACAACGCAGACTCCTGGCTGCATGTGCGCCAAGAAGCCAAGGGCAGCAGGCAGTGCAAAGGGGCGTGAACAGGGCGGGAGGTGGGAGGGAGGTTCAAGAAGGAGGGGACCTGCGTTCACCGACAGCTGATTCATGCTGATGTACGGCAGAAACCAACACACTATTGTAAAGCAATTATCCTCCAACTAAAAATAAGTAAGTTTTAAAAAGTGGAGGAAGCATGAACAGGAGGAGGCTGGAGGTTGCAAAGGTATTGGCTGGAAAGTGGTAGCACTGAACCTGAGAAGTCTAATTCTAACTTAGAAATCGGCCTTCTACAGCATCACCAACTCAATGGACATGAACTTGAGCAAACTCCGGGAGATAGCGGAGGACAGGGAAGCCTGGTGTGTGGCAGTCCATGGGGTTGCAAAGAGCTGGACATGATTTAGTATCTGAAGAACAACAGCTTCCAGGTATACTGATCAAAGTAAAAAAACAAAACACATTTTATAAGCTTGAAAAATTTCTCAGGGACTTTCCTGGCAGTCCAGTTGGTTAAGACCACACTTCTACTGCAGCAGGCATGGGTTCAATGCCTGGCTGGGGAACTAAGATCCTACATGCCATGTGGTGCAGCCAAAAGCTGGGGGGGTATCAGTTTAAAAGTAAAAACAGACACCTGGTATGTAGGCTCCAGGCCTGTGATTATGAGCAGTGCTTACTTCTATGACCCCCACCTCCTGGGCTCCATTTCCACAATTATCACAGACACAAGTAAACAGTTACACAAGTTACGCAACTATCCCCCCCACCCTCCCCCCCCACCACACACACACACACACACACACACACCCTCCCCCCACCACACACACACACACACCCTCCCCCCCACCACACACACACACACACACACACACACACACACACACACGGGCTCTTGAAGGAAAGGCCTGGGTTGTTCATCCTAGCATCTCAGGCTGGTGTCCAGAGTGTGCAGGTCCTCAATAAGCATTTGTGGGAGGCAGACAGGAAAGGAGGACAGAAGGAAGATCCCTAGCTGCAGGCTCACCTGGGTGGCAGGCATGTCTTTAAAGGGGACGTGGCCATTGGCCAGCTCACAGGCCGTGATTCCCACACTGTAGATGTCAGACTTGGCATCGTAACCCTGGAGATTCTGTATCAGGAGAGAAAAGCCACAGGTCACTCCACTGGAGCCTTGGTCGTTGTTCTTAGACAAAGAAGCAGGTGGAGCAGAAACTCCCCAAATCGGGACGAGCTGCGAGGCTTCCCTCACCTGTACACTGAGGAGTCGCTGCTATTTTGGAATGAACAAGTGTCTGGCTAAGGCCATGTGGGAGCAGGAGGAAGTGCTCTGCTTAGCACAGGGATGCAGAGCGCGCCAAATGCTCGAGAACTCGGTGCTCTCTCTTCCCATAAGATGGGAGCATCTCTCAGTGCAGCTCAGGACCCGCCAGGGGTAATGACATCACCTGCCAGGGACACAGCATCCCTGTGCCGCAAGGGGCCTCCCAGGTCTACCGGCCAACAGGAGAGCCCTCTCTCCAAGAACCCCCAACTCAGCTCAGAAGCAGAGGGCACCCCTCATCCCTAGAATTTCCTGAAGGCCTCCTTGGGGGCGGTATCACAAGTTGGTGGGGGTGGGGGCTCCTGAGATCCAGGGCACCGACCTGCTGGAGGACCTCTGGGCTGAGCCAGGGCAGAACCTTGATACTGTACTTGGGGAAGTCGTGGACCACACGCTGCCGCTGCCCGTGGCTGATCATGCTGAGGTTGCTTCGTAAACCTGACAGGTAGACCTTCCCATCAGCGGAGATCAGAACGTGGCTGGCTTTGACGCTCCTGTGGGTGGGGAGGGTGTGTCACTGGGCGGCGGAGGAGGCCCTCACAGCACAAAGCTTTGTCTTCACACACTAGACCCAGCCAGCTCTCCCCCCTGGGGTGTGTATTACACACATACATACAGATCACTGCTTCCCTGGTGGCTCAGTGGTAAAGAATCCACCTGCCAAGCAGGAGACTCAGGTTGGATCCCTGGGTCAGGAAGATCCCCTGGAGAAGGAAATGGCAACCCGCTCCAGTATTCTTGTCTGGGAAACCCCATAGACAGAAGAGCCTGGTGGGTTACAGTCCATGGGACTGCAAAAGAGTCGGACGTGACTTAGCCACTAAACAACATATATATACATATAATATGTGAGTACACATACACATATATATTATATATACATGAACATGTATTTTTGTGAAAAATTTCAAACATATGGAAACAGAAAAAACATCATGACCCCATTTACACATTACCAGGTTTTAAAACTTATTTATGTTTTGTTCAAGTTCTCTTTTCTGCTCACAGACCACTCTTCCTCTAGTGACTTCCTCTGCTGCCTTTAATCTGTACTTTCTGTCTGTAGGTGTTCTCATAAAGTGTACTGCTGTTTCGCACGCATTTTGTTTTGACCTAACGGTACTGTTAGGCAGCCCATGTTTCAGGGTTATGTTTCTGAGCTCCACCGTGCTGCCAATGGTATACACCTCACTGTTGCTTCTAATTGCCACCTGCACTCTGGAGTGGGGTCTGACATTTACTAATCCATTCTTCTAGGAAGGGGCACTCACATTGACTCTAACCAGCACGAATATGAATACAGACGTCTATGCACACATCCCCTGAGGGGCCTGTGGGAGGGCTTCTTTGGGGTGTGCACCCAGAGGCAGCACCGATGGCCCCGGGTCTGAGTGACGCTGACTGGCTGCGTGGGGCCACCTTCTACCATCTGGATGGGAGGCCCACCTCCTCACCGCCCTAGTCCTCACCCAGCGTCTGAATCCCTGCCAGGGCCCCCATGGGCGTAAGGTGACATCACCTTGTTTTCATTTGATTTTCTGATTCTTGCTGAGTCATGTGTGACTCTTTGTGACCCCATGGGCTGTAGCCCGGCAGGCTCCTCTGTCCGTAGGATTTCCCAGGCAAGAATACTGGAGTGGGGTGCCGTTCCCTGCTCCTGGGGATCTTCCCGACTCGGGGACCAAACCTGAGTCTCTTAGGTCTCCCGCACTGGCAGGCGGGTTCTTCGCCACTGCGCCACCTGAGGAGCCGCGCTGAGTGTCTGTTCGTATGACCATTATCAGTCTTTTGGGTTTTCCCTTGTATGAACTTCATATCCTTTGCCCATTTTTCTATTGCTTCGCTATCTTTTTCTTACCGATTCACAAAATTGGTTTTGGACAAAATGAACAGCTTCCACACTCTAATTCCTCTCTTAACTTTGTCCCTGGTGCCCTGTATTAGAGAGAAAGCTTTAATCTTGATATAATCTAATCAAATCCTTTTTTTTGGCCTTATGTTTTTTGTGTGTAAAACATTTAGAAGTTATGGTACACCTCAGGGCACAAAAATATTTCCTTGCATTTCCTTCTGTGTAAGCCTAGAGCTTGCATTTAGGCCTTGCAAACATCTGAACTACTCCTCTGCACGTGGAATTAGGGAGAGGTCCTGGTTGTACCATCTTCCCTACCCGGAACTGCTTCTCCCCAACACCATCTACTGAGCCATCTGTCTTTTCTTGAGCCCCCAAGCTGAGGGCTGACTCCGGGGAGCACACCCCAGCAGGGCCGCTCCAAGGAGGGAAGGGGTGGGTGCAGAGGCCCACGCTGGCTAGTCAGTCCCCTCACACAGTCCTCAGGAAAAAGCTGCTCGGTAAAGAGAAAGCCAGCAGCTTCACACGGACAGGGCAAACGCTCCGCGCCCCCAGCAGAGGCAAGGGCCGGACTCGTGCCTCGGTTTAACCTCTGGCTTGACTGACTTCAGCCTTCAGCCGTTCCTTTGAGGGCTCACGATCCCAGACACCGCTCGTGTAAAGGGAGAGAGGCCGGCGAGAGCGAGCACCTGTGCACGTAGCCCATGTGGTGGATGTAATCCAAGGCCTTGAGCGCCCCCTGCAGGATGTAAGCGATGGCCAGCTCGCTCATGCCGTCCATGAAGTGCGTGCAGATGAGGTCCTTGGCCGAGCCTGAGGAAGAGGGCCGACGGGACAGGGAAGGGCGGCGGCACGTGAGCGAGCTGCTGGCAGAGCGCGCAGAACCCCTCTCCGCCAGGACCCCCTGCCCACTCACCGTATGCCATGAACGACGTGACGACCCACAGCTCGTTGTCCGCGATGAAGGTGGCTCCGTAGGGCAGGATGTTGGGGTGGCTGAAGAGTTTAGAGACATGGAGTTCCCCCTGCAAGCATTGGTGAGCTGCAGTCAGAACCAGGGGCAGCAACGGCCCTGGTGGTCCTGTGGCTCAGACTCCACACTCTGCAACGCCAGGGGCCCGGGTTCGATCCCTGGCCAGGAAACTCAATCTCACATGTTGCAACTTACAGTTCGCATGCTGCATCTAAAAGAGGCTGCATGCTGCAACCTGGTGCAGCCAAATAAATATTAATAATAATAATCAAAAAGAACCAAGGGGCACCGAGGAGAACGCGCAAGATGGTAGTGGCAGTGCAAACACTACGGGGACCGAGAATCCCGGGAGCCGCCGGAACCGGGATGACAGGAGCCAGGCTCTGCTGTCTCTGCAGGGAAGTCGGCCCTGCTCCGCCAGCTTCTGCCTAGCTCTGGCTCTGCCAGCCAATCCTAAAGGGCCTGAGAACCATTCCCCACCGCCAGGGCAATGGCCGAGACAGCAGAGGGTGGCAGGGCACTGCCTCAGAGACAAGAAAACAGACTGCAGACTGAAGACTCGGGAAGTTGAAAGCTTAGCTCAACCGCAAGGGCCAAGGCACACCACTCTTTAAGATAAGAAAGCAACAACAACAACATGTTTGCCTATTACAAAGGCAAGTGTTGTTAGAGATGGGAATGTGGAAAGAGCACACTAAGAACAACTACTAAACGTTAGAAGAGCTTTCTCCAGCGACCTCCGGTTGAGAGCTCCTTTCCTCAAAAGCAGCTATAGAAAGCATAAGACTGATGGAATTCTAAAGTAAATTTGGACAAAAGATGTGAAAAAAAAAAACTGGACAAAAGAACTGCAGAAACTCCAGGGTCCTGGCCCCTGGGAAATGAGCCAAGGCCAAACAGCCAGCCCCTTCTAACCTGTCCACAGCTCTACAGAATGAAGAAAAGAATCACAGAGCCCAATGCGCTCTCGAACAAACTCAGGTATGTTTTTTTTTTTCCAAATAACTGAGCTAGGATTGACTTTCTGTCCCACCCTGAGACCCACAAACCTACTCTGAACATATGAACTGGTATTAGAGCACCTTCAGATGAGTTGGATTCAGAAAAGCGCTGTACCTGAAGAAGGGGAAGGGGCCCAACCAACATTGACTCAGGCCCTCCTCCCTGCACCAGAAAAGAGACTGAGTGTGGAGCTTGTCACTTACTAGTGTGTATGTGACCAGGGGTGAGTTACTTAGCCTCGCTGAATAACAAATACATGAATAAATGAGCCACAGAGAGTCTCTAGAGAAGCGGGAAATACACATCGGGCTGAGCAGTGGCACACAACCCTTAACACCAAATGTCTGAGATCCTTCACCGAGAGCTTCCTTACCTTCTTGGCTTGGTCCACTTTCGTTTCCTGCCAGCTATTTCAGAAGACAGATGTAAACATCCTTGTAATTACTACTGGGACTACAGCCCCCCTCCAAGTGTCACAATCATTTCTGATTACCTGTAAGAACGTCACCATCTCGTTGGAGCAAGCCTCGAGGTTAATCCTTCGTACCGTCACATACTCCCCTGTTGGTTTGTACCTTGCTAGATTCACTGTCATCAGGTCCTCGAATCCTTTGCCTAAAAGAAAAGAAGGCCGTAAACAGGGACAAGAGCAACACCAGTTTTCATCTTCTTTAAAGAGACTTGATTTTAGAATGAATATATGTATATGAGTAACTGAAACGCTTTGCTATACACCTGACATTAACACAACATTGGCAATCAACTATTCCCCAATTAAAAAAAAAAGACTTGATTTTAAAAGAAAATTCAAGTTAAAACTTTCACTTCTGTTATGTCTTGATTTTTTCTTCTTCTGTCGGTTCCTTCTCAGACAACTATTCTAACTGATGATGGCCCAGGACACCAGAAGCGTGCAGAAGAGAACTGAAAAAGAGCTCCTCTCCTGAAAACGTGATTGATCTCTTTCTCCATACCTCAAAGAAGAAAACCACAGAAGACCCTCCCCAAAAAGCCAGCTTTGTCACCACATATCCTGCTAACTGGCTGACAAGCTTCTGGCACACGTTCATCTGAGGGTGCTGAAAAGACCAGTGCAGTCCCCTGGAGCATGACAGTCCTGGACGTTACCTATAACGGTGAGCAGCTCATAACACCCTCCCTCTGGCAGGAAGCTACTCATGATCTCCGGCTTAGAGAAGGGTGCTATCGACTCTGAGCTCGCCTCATTGGTCTGCAGGAAAAGAAACACGGGTTAGTGAGAGAAGCTTGGGCACAGGCGTGGGAATGGGGAAGACAGTAATTCAGACCCATGAGGAGACTGGCATCTAAACAAACATACAAATTTGGACTCTGGCGCAGTTCCAGCACTGTTTGATGAGAAAGGTAAAGTAAAATCTCACCAGTGCAGTGCAGTCACTGGCACCAATATTAAGAGTACGTGTGAGGGCTAACTACAAATATGGATGGGGATGAGGGTCAGGTGTAGTTGACAGTTGATTTGCTTGTCCTTCTCAACAACTGGCTCATCTCATAGCTAAAAGCTGTGGCTTTAGCTGGGTCATAGCTAAAAGCTCTGAAATTCTTACCTGGGAAAGGATGTCCAGAGAAAGGCATATTTAGAAAAGAGAAGGGAGATGGGTGGGTAGGGGGTTCTCTTGGATTTCCAGCTGCATTAGGGTCCTATTTTTAAGATCCTGATTTAAAAAAATTCCCAAAGATCAAACGTTGAATCTCACTACTGGCCATAAGAGTCTCCCTCTTGAGCAAACCGAGAGGCCAGCCAAGGGATTTCCCTGGCAGTCCAGTGGCTAAGACTCTGAGCTCCCAATGCAGGGGATCCAGGTTCAATCCCCAGTCAGGGAACTAGATCCCACAGGCCACAACTAAGACCTCATACAGCAAAATAATTTAAAAAAAAAAAAAAAGAGGCCAGACTAGTCATTCCCTGACATTTCCAAGGGAAGCTAGAAAACAGCTAACGCATGGGGCTACAGGCAGGGAACAGAACCATCGGGTCTTGGCCCTCATCCCAGGGAGCAGAAGGGACCCGCTCCCCGTGCACTTCAGCTGCAGATGAAGCTGGGTCTCAGCCACTTCGGATGCGGGCATCACAGATGAGGTCCCGATGGGAAATGCCCAAAAAAGTAAACGGCAGGCCAACAGCTCTTCCTTCAGTTCAATAGGCTCAGTGTCCTTCTTCCAGATCTAACTTTATCTGTATTATTTAAGGCCTATCAGTACTTTTCTCTTGGATCCTCTTTTCTTCAGATGTGTGTCTAACTGAAAAGAAGACTCTTAGACCAGCTCGTATTTCATAGGCTGCGTTCATAAACCTGCCCTCTGATTAGGAAAAGGTCTTCAAAGACTCAGAGGCTCTTGGCTCAGCATGAGCCAGCAGTGTGTGAGTTGAGAAATGTTCTGGTATCACTTTATGGGGTGTCCCTGACATTTGAAACACATCTGCTTTCAAAACAACTGATGCTGCCGGGGGTGCAAGAAACCAAACGGGATTTTGTCTCCAGCAGTGCTTACACTAAGAGGAACCCAGTCAAGCAAAGTTGAGCCTTGTCAGCAAAGTGCAGTCTTCATTTAACCGACTTTACATGTCTAAGGTTCACCTATACTGCTGTATTTAGCCACAGTGTGTAACATTCACCTTTTGAACAACTTCAGTCTATCCTCCCAATGATGATGGGCTTTTGGGGTTGCTTTTCAGTGGCTGTTATGAACTGTGCCACTAAAAACACACTCGAATGGGTCCCTTGACACATACATGCACGAGTTACGCTAAAGCTTATACTGGGCAGTAGAACTGGAGGTCACAGGGTATACAAACATTTGACTTTAGGAGAAAAATGCCAAATTGGTTTCTAAAAAGGTTATATCAGTTTACACTCTCGCCAGCAATACTCTTGCTCTTGTCAACCCAGCTTTTCCTCAACACTTGGTGTATTTGGACTTAATTTTTGCCAATCTCTTTGTGGGTTTGATTTATACTTCCGAATGCTAATGAAGTTGAGCATCTTTTCATGTATTTACTGGCCATGTGGATTTCCTCCAGAGTGAAAATGCTTCTGTCTCTTGTCCATTCTTCTATCATTTTTTGCTTTCCCCAAAGCAGGCCCCATGGAGCACTGATCCTGGCAGTTAATGCATAAAAAACAGTCTACACACCCAGTTAAGTTACAACATGCAACACACTCCATCTCATGGACGATCACAAGGGGTGCACGCATGTTAAAGGTTTTGAGAAGTTCTGCAGTTTTGACAAAGACTAACACTGTTTAACCGAACATATTTCTCAAAGCTGCCTTGTGTGTCTTACATCTGTTAAATCTGGGGGAAGATAATTTGGGAAAGGCTATCTGAAGCAAAACATATGGGATAATGCTAAGACTCAAGGCTTAGGGGCCAGGGAGAGGCTGAACTTGAACTCAGTCTGTCACTTGTGTCGTGACCCTGGGCAAGTCCCTCTGACCCCTGGGATCTCCGTTATCTCATCAGTGGAATAATTCCCACTTCACGGAGTTGGAGTTGCTCAGACGATGAGAGGAGGTGAAGTGCACAGAGCTCAGCGCTGCTCGGTGGATCACAGGTATTCGGTAGACATGAATCCTATTCCCCTCCCTCTCCTGCTGTCTACTTTTTGGTCGTTCTCCTGTTCCACAAAGAAGGTGGAACAGAGAAAATGGAGAAAACAGAGACTCCTAGAGCTTGATCCACGGTTAAGATTGGTTTGCTTTTGGTTTCTGCACATAGCTGTGCTTTCAGATGCTTTGAAAACAGATTCCAGGATCACTTAACAGCTACTGCAGCTTCTTCAAAGTCTCATCTTCAGACCAGATACTGGTTACTACACGCCAGGTGCCTCACGCAGCTGAGAGAGATTCAGACCATCAAGGAACAAAACAGAGTAGCGATCTGAGCAAAAAGCCTAAGCCGAGAGCTGCAAGGTGGCGACCCCCAGCTGTGGAGAATCTCAGCGGCAGGAGGTGCTCATCGAGGAGACAGCCATCATAACCTTGAACCTGAAACCTGCTACACATATTCTCACTCTGCTTAGCTGTTCTCTCAAGTATCAATCTACCCTCAGGAAAAGCAGGGTCGCCAGTTAACAGAAAATCCAGGGGGCTGCTTTCAGACCCAGCCCCTACTCTGGCCTCCGAGGTCCACCTGACTCGGCCACTGCCTCACTGCCCGGACTCGCTGCACCTGACCCCCGTGAGCAAGTGGTCGTAGCAAATGCACGCCAGCTGTCCCTTTGGATCACGCCTGACCTGCTCCTTCCCTGCTCTCCCCATCTTCTCATCGATGCTTCCTCACCTCCGAGGCTGCAACTTAATGTCATCTATTCTAGTCAAAGGAAAGCAGGCTCCCAGTCACTTTATTACGTCACCTCGCTTCTTCTCCCGCACTGGGATCACTGGGATTTTCTTTGTGGGGATCACTGCAGCTTGTCTACTGTCTGTCTTCTATGCTAGAATATAAGCTCTGTGCAGACAGGGCCTGTCTGTCTCTTCACCGATGTATTCCCCGAGGCACAACCATGCTGGCATCTACTTAAAAAAGAATCATTTATGGGACTTCCCTGGTACGGTGTGGCCAAAAAAAGGAAAAAAAAAAAGAAAACTTAAGCCAACATTTGAACTCAGGTTTTCTGCCCATGACCTTGTTATTTCCATGGGTTGAAGAGGAGAAGCAAACGTACCAGCCCGTTCCACTGGAGACAGTTCAACAAACAGACCTAGGCTATGAATGCCAGCCCTCCTACAACACACCCTCTAGCTCCTGTTACCAGGGAACTCTGCAGATCAGAATCCGACACCTGCATGTGAGAAAGCACTGTGTATTTTAGCAGCTAACAATATGGCCCCGATGAGAACAAATCTAGAGCGACTGTGTTTTAAGGTCTCTCCTCTGATCTCTAGGCAAGATGCCTTGTGTTTCTAATTTGAAAAAGAGGACTGTGAAAGACACTTGAGTCCTGAGATAAATTTTTTTTAACATGCATTTTAAATAACTCCCTTTAGAAAAACTACAGATGGGATACTTTTTCTTAAAACTACCCACCTCCCTTCTCTTGCCAAGAGTGCATAGAAGACATACTACCTATGCCCTTAAAGCCATACTTCTGTTGAGCTTAGGTAAGGAATGATTCATTTAATTACGCATATGATTAGCTTGTAACCTGACAAACGTATTTCAACTGTTGACTACAGAAAAGTACTTTAAAGTGTTTTAGAAAACGGAATTCTTTAGGTGACTGGGCATATGAATGAGTTCACTGGGCAGTTTGGAACTTTACGAAATGAACTAGTGCTGACTGCTTGGCCCCTCGACCATTCTGTCCCCAACTGCCTGGAAATGACCCTAAAATGGAGGCTTTCTGGGTTGCGGATGTTCTACAGTCTGAACTCAGAGAGAAACTGATCTTTATTTGGGAAAACAAACAAAGGCAATAATATTTTGAAAGGAAGAGGTTTGGTCTGATTTTCCCACAAGAAAGGCAGGTTAGTCCATTATACTGTTTCAGATCTGGACGAGGTCAAAATTCAGATGAAAAGGATGAGATATGAAGTTCATTCTCTTTAAACACAGCATGGCATAGTTTTATTAGCGTAATGTGTAATCTCAAATTGCCTAGAGAAAGAAACTAATTCGATCAAAGTCTTTTCTTATTTCCCCTACTGTGAAAAGTAATTTGTTCATTCTGAAGCATTTGAAAAATACATAAGCTACTGATATCGAGAAATGACCATTAAGTAACTTTGTTTAAAGAATATAAACCAAAATGCAATAAAGCACACAAAGACATTATCTGTGAAATGCCCAACAAATAAGTACATTCAACCTCCCACAGGTTTCACACAGGATGACTTTTGGTAAAATCAGCAGCAGGGGAAATATAAAAACTATATACACCTGGCGCTGTACTGAGGAAGAACACCTAACTGTTCGTATAGGGCACGTTTTTGGTCTCCTGACTGGAAAATATTCGGATCTGACAGACAGGCACTGCCAAGCAAGCTTCACTCAAAGATAAACTCCTAAAAAAAATAAACTCCTAGACAGCAGCATTATCTTTCACCCACCTTGGAGCTGCCTGCAAAAGGCACCAAGGTCGTCACTGGAAAAGAGGAAGAGGTCTATGGAGAAAAGGACTCTGATTCTCTCTGTATAAGACACTGATTCACCGTATCAGAAACAGCTTGGTTTGCTGCTGTTATTCCCATTGGTAAAATAAAGTAGAAGAGTCAGAAGTGGGGCAGGATTCTTAAAACTTCTGCCAATAAAATATTATATTTTCTGTTTTGTATATTAAAATCTGGGGGTTTGTTTTTAAAGTAGATTTGAAGTCCTGCCTTATCATCTAGACAGAGATCTATATTCTCTCTGTGGACTGAAATCTATTATTAATTGACTAAGGACAGAAAATATAATGCCACTAGACACTGCAAGATAACCACACTAGAGTGTTGAAACTTTCTCTCTCTTCTGTTTTGGAGAGGGCGGCCAGGTGATTGGGAGAGCTAGGAGGGGGAGGAGAGAGAAAGAGTGCCTGCGATGTTTTTTCAGTTTTCAAAGTACACATCAGAATCCCTCCAGGGTGAAACCTGAGTCCCCACAAGAAGAATGATATTGCAAATAAAACTCAAGGGCAGACGAGCAGAAATGTAAAATGATAAGCCAACCAAAAAACCAAAAGGAGCCCCACAAGTCAACTCCATGCAACAGCCTTGGACCAAGAGCCCAGGAAGCCACTCACTTTTCTCCGGGCGTCACCCGCAGGCTGCTCTGGAGTAGAGAGATTGGTTGTTGGCATTTTGTGTTTTCGGCAGAAGACACACCCACATTCAGAACAGCAATTACTACACTTAGAACTATATTTATTAATAGAAACCACTTAAGTCATTTATAGCAAAAACTGCCTGCAGTGCTACATATAAACACACACACACAGAGATTCACAGTAAAAATGCTGCTGATACACAGGGTTTTAAACATGAATCTATGGCTCTTCAAAACTTGGCAAGACTCTTATTCTACGGGTATTCTTTACTGAGTACGACTCAATTGCTATAGTTTCAGTTATACAATTACTTTCCATCAGCAAGCAATATTACTTTCAATAGGCTGGTTTCAGACTCTTACACTTTTATAAAAATTCATTATAAAATTATAGACATTGTTGATTTCCCAGGGAGTACAGGAAATAAAAAATAGATTTGCCAAAAAAAAAAAAAAAGACAAAAGAAGTTTTAATACAGCAACCTGTGTTTGTGGGACCATTACTGAATTTGATTCTTCAGTCAGATACATCCTGTTCTGAATGAAAATAAAGCAAAGGCTTTTGGGCCCTCTGCTATGCCTGGTGAACATGAATAAAGCATTGGACAGCTTAAATAACTTTCTGCTCCAAAAGAGGACAACTTCTGTATCTGTGCTTTTTATTTTCTCCATTCTGAAAAATAACCGAAGTAAAGATTCTAACTGCAAAGGACTGGAATGATTACACATCTCCAAAATATCTGCAGAGTAAATTAGCCTCAATTTATCAAAATAAGATTTTTGTGTGTGTGCCATGGATCAGTTTCCTGGTATACAAATGGCAGGAGTGGTTGCTTAAGACAGGCTTCTTACAGTCAAAGAAAAGAAGCCAGGTGAACAGGTGAAAGGAAATGAAACCCAGTCTTCATAGAGCAGAAGGCAAATCCCAAGCTGTATCAACCTGAATATACACTTCATTAAGCTGTAAACAATATACAGAACAATTTCTTCATCTTCCTCAGATCAGAGACTAGGCAATTATCAAAAGACACCCAGAAATCCTACACTCAAGATACCGAAATCAAAATCCATTCATCTAATTCACATAATCAGAATATTTTAAACTAATATAAACTGGACTTCCAACTCAATTTTCATCAGTGCCAGTATTTACTTTTAAACCATCGTGTTACCATTAGTGACGGGAAGAAAATGAGAATGGGAGCAGATATAGTATTTCTGCTCCATAAGCCTTGCTTGTACTGTGTAGATTATTTTTTGTTTATAATCAAAACAAAAATAACTCATCGTTTTTCTAAACTCTCATTTGTCTTTTACACAACCCTTCGACAAAGTTCATGAATAATTCAACTCCAGAAGTTTTCTGAGTGGCATTAGGGAAAATAAATTAATAGGTACCACCTGGTAACTAACGTGTTTGAGTTTTCAATTACTCAAGGCTTTCAGGGTATTTTGGATCAGTTAACCAACATAATCTGATAAGCCATTTCCTTAGCTATAGGAGCTAAAGTGAGTATCTATGGTGTTCAGACACAAAGAATGGGGCTTTATTACTATTATTTTTATAGAAAAGGAATTTTCCTTGCCTTCAATTAAGATCACAGTTCCCAAAACAGCTCAAAAAACAGCCAAAGGGAAGAGGTTGGGTCTATTAAACTTCCAAATTGTAAATCTACTTTACTTTGAATCAACATTTAGGATTTACAATAGGAAGTTAGTGCCTTTGTCCTGACAGATTTTTTCCTTTAGTCTCTTTTAAGTCTCATGAAAAGATGAGTCAACTAGATTCATCATAAAACCATAACTTTTATATCACTGCTACCTCTGTCCTGATTATAATTTTATTTTTTAAATCTTCAAGGCTAGAGGCTTTTAAACACCTATTTTTTTCCTTTTAAGTATTTCAACTTGACAAATACTTAGAAGAAACACGTGTGCTTTTAAGTAAATACTGGCTTTTTAACAATTAAGACAGGCAAAGGACAACTAACTGCCAGATTAGCCCTCAAATTTGGGGGGAACCATGGATTCAAAAAAGAGCCAAATAAATATAACAACTTTCCCTTGGAATTGCTAATGTCTATAAATTGATTGTAATCAAGAAAAGGGTAGTGATATTTATCCTGAACTGATGGCTAAAAGCCATACTGTACTTACCTCCAAATAGTTCCAAATCTCTTAAGCCCTCAACAATGAACTTTTCCGAGACCCACCGCTAAAGAGGAAAACCCCAGAGAGAATTAGTACTTCTTCCAAGCCACAAAAAATTAGCGATCAGCCATTAGAAAGACAAAAATACAACTATGAACACTGAATCATGCAGTATAGTTAGGCTACATTACTAAGGACAAGTTTTGAAAAGAAACTGGGATTCAAATCGACTGAAAACAATAGATTAACTCCTTGCTCTATTCTTCTTTGTCTAATTTGGTGAGCAATTCTTAAATCTAACAGACGACAAGTATACTGGCCCTAATAATGAGGACTGTTTTTGTCCTTCCTGTATATAAAACTGTCAGTCCATGGCTGTCTACTATAGATGCTTTGGGTCATTATTGCCAATTTGAAAAAAATATGATAAATTCACAGCACAGAAAACAGGGATGAAACAGGGTTTCACAAGCCCCTAGTAGTTTGTAAAAGGAATCAGCCAGCTACATATTCTTTTATCCAGTAGGAGTTCTAAAGACATCATCAACATTTATATTTTCTACCAAGTTTACAAGGATTGAACTAGCATGACTGATCTATGGTTTATATAACTGGCCTATTTCAAACGAGTATGGGTTTCCATCGTACCAATCAGAGGTCTGGTTTCACCTGAATCAGGCTGAAAAAGAAAAGCAGCTCATACATAAAAGCCATGGGAACAAGGCTGCATTTCACTTAAGGCTGGTATTACCTTGAATCAACATTTAGAGTTTACAACAGGAAGTTAGTGGCTTCCGTGTGTGCTCAGTCCCGTCTGACTTTGCAACCCCCTGGACTGTAGTGTAGTCCGGTAGGGTCCTCCGTCCATGGAGTTCTCCAGGCAAGAATACTGGAATGGGTTGCCAGTTCCTTCACCAGGGATCTTCCCCACCCAGGAATCGAACCCACATCTCCTGCACTGGCAGGTGAGAACCTTTACCACTAGCGCCACCCGGGAAGCCCATCGGCTTGAGGGTCTTCTTTCCACTGGGTAGAGTTCAGGCCAAGGAAGGATTCTGTATTTTTTTTCCCTCTTAATAGCAAAGTTTATTCTTTCCAATATAAGTTTTATTCTTATCCACATAAACACAAGAAAAAGATAAGGAACATTCAGAAATACGTTGCAAAAAAAAAAAGTTACATAATAAGGACTATGAATTGAAACTATACCATCATTCTCTATCCTTCTCTGTATCAATTTTTTTCCAAGTAAAAGAGCAACACCCTAAATAAAAAACTTGATATAAAATATTCATATGCACTGTACCACAAAATATAATTTATACCTTAATATTTAAAGAAAGTGGTATATTCAGGTAATTCCCTGATGGCCTAGTGGTTAGGATTCCAGGCTTTCACTGCTATGGCCCAGGTGCAATCCCTGGTCAAGGAGCTGAGATGCCACAAGCCACAAAAGAAGGTGGTCTATTCACAATGTCTCATTTTACATATACACTGTTAAAGAATTTTAAAATGATTACTACTGCATTTAAATACTTGATATTAAATGCTTACGAAATCATGGAAGCTAAACCCAGTATTTGTTCTGAGGTCATTTTAGCTAGTGAAGTTCTCAGGTGTAATAAATTTTTTCAAAGAGTCTTCAGTTAAAACCTATGATGGCAGTTCCCTGGCAGTCCAGTGGTCAGGACTCCGTGCTTTTACTGCTGATGGCCTGGGCTCAAAAAAGTGTTCCAATGATTACAATTTGATGCTGATTTTTAAAACCCACAAACTCACTGAAAACGCGCAGGACACAGACAGATCATTAGTGGGTGCATATCTGTGATGAGAAGGGCCAGCAACTCATTTAATGTGTGACTGATACTCATGAAATAAGCCACCTTGTTTCTTTTCTACCAGACGAGCTGGTGGGCATATGATATTCTGTGTCTCCAATCAGCGTGCGCCTGCAAGTTCTGTTCTTTGCAGTGGAGGCTGCAATGCCTGCCTGACTTTCTACATCTCTCCCTTCTACATGATTCTGAGCATCACATTGAAAAAAAAAAAAAGTCTACAATATCTGCTAAAACACACTGCTTTTTGGAAAATAAAAATAGTAAAGGCAGAAGAAAAACACTCACCCTAATTCGCTCTGGTTTACTTACAAGAAAAGACATGAGTTCCTAACGTGTAGACCTACTTCAATTTCAAAAATTTAAACCTAAAAGGAAAATAGACACAAGTTGTTAGTCAAGTCCACTTTTGTAGAAATATCTGTTGATTAACAAAAACTTACTGAGTCTACCGTCCAAAGCACTGAACTAAACCTACAAATTGCTAGACTATAAAGACATTTTAGAGAAACTTTCAGTGACAATAAACCTTTCAAATACATTCTGAAATACTGCATCTCTGTAAGGAAAATGAAGTTTGTTATAGGTTTTTAGAAAAATTTTTAATTTCTCTTGACCCCTTTGTAGAAGCAATTACCTTTAATTCTTTTGGTTGCTTACCCTTCTTTTTAATCATCGTTTTTACATGTTGTTTACATGTGATGACTTACCCATTTTAGACATTTATCTACTAACTTCCCACCATGGTAGGTGAAAACTAGGCTCTCCTACATCAACTGCACCCTACTTTCCTGCCTTCATTCTCCCAACATAGTTCTGACATAAATTCTGGTTAAAACCATGGTCCAAATTTACATTACTATGACTACACCAACACGGTTCTTGTGTGCTAAATTGCTTCGGTTGTGTCCAACTCTTTGTGACCCCACGGACTGTAGCTGGCCAGGCTCCTCTGTCCATGGGATTCTCCAGGCAAGTATACTAGAGTGGGTTGCCACGTTCTCCTCCAGGGGATCTTCGTGACCCAGGGATCGAACTCCTAAGGAGTCTCTTATGTCTCCTGCGTTGGCAGGCAGGTTCTTTACCCCTAGTGCCACTTGGAAAGCCCGAGGACTTGGTTCTTAGCACAGGCAGACAGTTAGAGACGACTATGTCTTTTGTCTTATACACTCATTCTCCCACCCCACCCCCAGCAGAGTTAATAACTGCCTCATTTTTTCACTTGCTTGTTTTTCCATGTAGTTATTAACTTTTTCCAAATACCTCAACATTTCTACTATTAGTCTTATCAATGTATTTTTCCATACACTCAAACTCATTCATTGTAATTTTTCCCTGGGGACTGCCTTCCTGAGGCCCTCCATCCTCTGGCTATAATCTAGACTAGCTACAAAGTATTCAGCCTTTTTAATGTGGAAATGTGGGTCTTCCAATTCTGGGGAATATTATTTTTGTAGCAAGAAACAGCAACAGAAATTCTAATAGTTAAAGATGTACTTCTAGGATTATCCACTAAAGTTATATTTCACTCCTACAACTTTCTACTTTCCAGGAAACTTCTTCAAAGTTTATTTTCCAACCTTTTTGCTAAGTTTCATATTTTTGTTACCCATTCCCAGGACCTTTTGCCACTTCTCAAATGTATGTTTTTTCATATCATCCTGATTTTGTTTTATGTTTGCTATTTATAGTTAAGAATTTATATCTAGAATGGCTAAAGCATAATACATCATGACCAAAGAGGATTTAGTTCAGGAATAAAAAATCAGTTTAACATTAAAAAATGAATCAACATACACAAAATTGTTTGTGAAGCTGCTTGCAAATAAAGAACAACCAATTTTAAGGAATTTTTTAAAATGATGTAATTTTATCTTATTAACTGAGTAAACAAGTAAAAATACAATCATTTCAACAGATGGAGAAAAACCATCTAACAAAATTCAAAACTAAGCCACAAGTTTTTTTTAAAAAAACCTCTTAATTAGTCAACTAGGAATAGTCAAAAAAGAATAGGATAGAAATGGGATTTAACAAGTCAACTTGGTAAAAGATACATATAAAAAATTTATAGCTAACATCTATTAATAGTAAGAAGAATGAACGAGTTTCCTCTAAGGACAGAAATAAAGCAAAAACGTTATCACTTCTTTTCAACACTGTAATAGTGGTCTTGGCCAATGCAAAAAGGCAAGAAGAAATAAAAGGCATACATACGGGAAAAAAAGATGTAAAATTCTTTATTCATAAATAACAAGACTGTATACATAGAAATCTAATGGAAGCCACTCAGTCATGTCTGACTC
Organism: Capra hircus; assembly: GCF_001704415.2. Taxonomy (NCBI): domain Eukaryota; kingdom Metazoa; phylum Chordata; class Mammalia; order Artiodactyla; family Bovidae; genus Capra; species Capra hircus. The sequence continues at coordinate 47,616,681 of NC_030826.1, forward strand.
TTTGAGACCCCACTGACTGTACAGTTCATGGAATTCTCCAGGCCAGAATATTGGAGTGGGTAGCCTTTCCCTTCTCCAGGGGATCTTCCCAAGCTAGGTCTCCTGCATTGCAGGCGGATTCTTTACCAGCTGAGCCACAAGGGAAGCCCAAGAGTACTGGGGTGGGTGGCCTATCCCTTCCCAACCCAGGAATCGAACCGGGGTCTCATGCATTGCAGGCAGATTCTTTACTAACTGAGCTGTTAGGGAAGCCCTACGTAGAAACCAAAGTATTCTATAAGAAAAATCATTTAATTTATAAAGAAAATTAATTTATAAAGATCGATTATAAAACCCAGTTGTATTTCTATATATAGCACCAACCAATCAGAAAATGAAATTTTAAAAATACCATCAATAAACCAATGAAAACATAAAATGATTAGGAATAATTTTAATAAACTATGAGTAAGACCTGTAAAATGATAAAACACTGCTAAGAGAGATTAAAGATGATCTAGCTAAAAGATATGCCATGTTCATAAATTGGAAGACTCAGTATTATTAAGATGTCAATTCTCTCCAAACTGATCTACAGATTCAGTGCAATGCTTATCAAAATCCCAGCAGACTTTCAAAAGAAATTGATAAGCTCAGGCTAAAATTTACATGGAAATATGAGGGACCTAAAATAGCCAAAATAATTTTGAAAAAGAAAGTCAGAAGACTTTTATTACCTGAACCCCAGACTTACTTTATTGCTAAAATAATCAAGATGGTGTACTTTGGTCTAAGGATAGATATATGGGTCAATGAAACAGAACAGAGAACCTAGAAATAGACCCATACATATATGGTCAATTACTTTTCAAGAGAATGACCAAAGTAATTTTATGGGGAAAAACAGTCTAGATACAACTTGATATTTATTTAGAAAAAAACGAACCTCAATGCTGACCTTATACTGCACACAAAAATTAACTTGAAATGGATCATAGAACTAAAGAAAAAGTTAGAACTACTAAAGAAAAGAGAGGAGAAAATCTTCATGATCTTGGGATAAGTAGAGATTCAAAAATAGAACATCAAGAGCATAAAACATAAAAGAAAAATATGACAAATTAATCTTTATCAAAATTTAAAATGTCTGCCTTAGAAAGACACCACTAAGAAACTGAAAAGATTGGGAGAAAACATACTCTGTGTGCGTGCGTGCGTGCGTGCGTGTGTGTATCTACAAAGTACTTTATATACAGAATATATAAAGAATTTCTATACTCAATAAGATAACCCAGTTTAAACAATGGCAACACATCTGAACAGAAGATAAAGGAGTGGCCACTAAGCACATGAAATGATGTTCAACATTACTTGTCATCAGGGAAATTAACATAAAACCACAATGAGATACCATTAAACACCCATCAAAACAGCTAAACATAAAGACTGACAATACTAAGTGTTGACAACGACATCAACCAGCTGGAACTCTCGTACATTGCTGGTGGGAATGCAAACAACTACGGCCCCTCTGGAAAATAGTTTAATAGCTTCTTATGACTCAATAATTCTGCTCTAGGTCATCTACTCAAGAGAAATGAAAACATATCTTCTCATTAGCTTGTATATGAATGTTCATAAAAGCATATTCAAAATAGCCCCAAGCTGAAAACAATTCAAGCATCTACCAACTGGTAAATAGATTTTAAAAATGTGGTACAGGTCAGGAAGCAACAGTTAGAACTGGACATGGAACAACAGACTGGTTCCAAATCGGAAAAGGAGTACGTCAAGGCTGTATATTGTCACCCTGATTATTTAACTTATACGCAGAGTACATCATGAGGAATGCTGGGCTGGAGGAAGCACAAGCTGGAATGAAGATTGCCAGGAGAAATATCAATAACCTCAGATATGCACATGACACCACCCTTATGGCAGAAAGTGAAGAGGAACTAAAGAGCCTCTTGATGAAAGTGAAAGAGGAGAGTGAAAAAGTTGGCTTAAAGCTCAACATTCAGCAAACTAAGATCATGGCATCTGGTTCCATCACTTCATAGCAAACTGATGGGGAAACAGTGTCAAACTTTATTTTTGGGGGCTCCAAAATCACTGCAGATGGTGATTGCAGCCATGACATGAAAAGACGCTTACTCCTTAGAAGGAAAGTTATGACCAACCTAGACAGCATATTAAAAAGCAGAGATATTACTTTGCCAGCAAAGGTCAGTCTAGTCAAGGCTATGGTTTTTCCAGTAGTCATGTATGGATGTGAGAGTTGGACTATAAGGTAAGCTGAGCACCAAAGAATTGATGCTTTTGAACTGTGGTGTTGGAGAAGACTCTTGAGAGTCCCTTGGACTGCAAGGAGATCCAAATAGTCCATTCTAAAGGAGATCAGTCCTGAGTGTTCATTAGGAGGGCTGAAGCTGAAGCTGAAACTCCAATACTTTGGCCACCTGATGCAAAGAACTGACTCATTTGAAAAGACTCTGATGCTGGGAAAGATTGAAGGCAGGAGGAGAAGGGGATGACAGAGGATGAGATAGTTGGATGGCATCACCAACTCAATGGACATGAGTTTGGGTAAACTCTGGGAGTTGGTGATTGACAGGGAGGCCTGGCGTGCTGCAGTCCATGGGGTCGCAAAGAGTCATACACAACTGAGCGAATGAACTGAACTGAACAGACACCAATGTAATACTACTCAGCAATAAAAAGGGACAAACTGGTGATACAGGCAACAATTTCAGGTTAAGGGGGAAAAGTAAGACACAAATCTACACACTCTTTCCATTCACGTAAAATCCTAGAAAAAGCAAAAGTACGACAGAAAGCAGGTCTTGGTTGCCTGGACCCAACAGTAAGATAAGGGACCAACTTCAAAGAGACACACAAGAACTTTTCAGGGTGATGGAGAAGTTCTCTATCTTTATTGAATGGTGGTTATGTAAGTGTACTTGTCAAAACTCAACAAATTGTACACTTGATATAGGTATATTTTGTTACAGGTAAATTATATCTGAACAAAGCTGATTTTCAAAATAAAATTACTAACATAAATACTCAGATATGCTTTTGAAGATCTAGAAAAAAAATCAGCCATATTTCCATTCTTTTTTTCAGGTGGGCTAGGGTTGTGAGGGGCTTCCCTGGTGTCTCAGCTGGGAGGAGAAGGGGACGATAGAGGATGAGATGGTTGGATGGCATCACTGACTCGATGGACATGAGTTTGAGCAAGCTCTGGGAGTTGGTGGTGATGGACAGGGAAGCCTGGAGTGTTGCAGTCCATGGGGTTCCAAAGAGTTGGACACAACTGAGCGACTGAACTGAAGGTTGTGAGGGGCTATGTAATCTGCTAAGAGATGTGAGAGGAGGGAGGTGAAAAAAAACCAGAGAAAGGAATGTTAGTTAGAAACCAGTATAATTAAAAAAAGAAAAAGAGGGAATACAATTATTCTGGGCCACATCTGTGGTGATATGAGCCTGCGGCAGAAAGAATATTGAGAAATAGATGGGGATGGGTGGGAGGGAGGCTCTAGAGGGAGGGGATACATATATATAATTATGACTGATTCATGTTGTTGTAAGGCAGAAACCAACACAACATTGTAAAGCAATCATCCTCCAATTAAAAAAACAGACGGATAAGGACAAAGAAAAATAAGTTAGTAAGGACACCATAAGTCACTGAGTCTATCCGCCACTCTTTGGTAGAACAGCTTTATAAACACCTGGAGTCTCTGCTTGAAAACTCACTACCTAATCAGGGAACCTGTTCTACCTGTGAACAACTCTGATGACTTTTTTGTGTGTTTGCCTGAGTAACTGCGAAGAGTAGTGTGTCAAAGACAAAACAGGAAAAGTCAGAGATGGAAGTTATTTTCGTGGAAAGATGAGTTTGAGTTTTTAAGTTATGCTGCAGTTAAGAAACCAGTTTTATATCCCAAGTGGAAATAGCGTTTAGTTAGAAAAGTAAGGCTGATGCTTAAAAGAGGGGTTAGAGATGGCTCTGTGGACTTGGGAGTCAGCAGCTAAAGCTGTACGAGTGACAGAAATTCACTTCAGAAGAAAATGCTGAGAGAAAAGCAGAAAGCTGGGAAGTAAGCATTGGGATAAGTTCATATTTAGGACATGGAGCTTCTTTTAGGACATGGAGCATGAAAGGCAATGGACTTCCCAGGTGGTGCAATAGTAAAGAATCCACCTGCCAATGCAGGAGAAGACAGAGTCAAGGATTTGATTCCTGGGTCAGGAAGATCTCCTGCAGCAGGAAATGGCAACCCGCTGCAGTATTCTTGCCTGGAAAATTCCACAGACAGAGGAGCCTGGCGGGCTACAGTCCATGGGGGCCACAAAGAGTTGGGTACAACTGAGCACATCTTCAAAGGCAGGTAGGAAACGGAACCCAAAGAATAAACTTTAAAGACCCTGCTTCCCCTCGGGGACCACTTACACTTTTCCAACCTATTCATCTTTTGCCTGTCCTTTCGCTATAGGAAGTCCTATCAGACTGCCCCACCCCACCCGGGTTAGATGCTTGACCTGTGTATTCAATCCTTAGACATACCACTCTCCCAACGGCCTATTTATCATTTTCTGTCACTAGAGTCTGTGGAGGCAGGGAATGCATCTTGTTTACAACAAGGAACAGCATTCCCAGGGGCGACTGTGACCAACACTTAATATGGACACTCTTGTGTCTGTTAAATTAATAATAGTGAGAATAAAGCAGCAGACACTTATGGTGAACTTAGCATGTGCCAGCATCTGTGCTAAATGCTTCATGGAGATCAGCTCACAATAAGTTATTAGTGATCCTCATTTTACAGATCAGGAAATTAGGACTCAGGTTAAATGCCCAAATTACACAGAGATGGGACTTCCTTCGCAGTCCAGGGGTTAAGACTCCCTGCTGTCACTGCAGGAGGAGCAGGTTCAATCCCTGGTGGGGAACTAAGATCCCACATGCTGTATGACATGGCCAAAAAACTAAAATAAAAACCACCACCAGTAACCGAAGTTACACAGGCAAGTAACAGAGGACTGAGTCGGTCTATTCCAAAGCCTGTGCTCTAGAAGCTGTAAATGATAACAGAGAAGCTTAGGGAGAAGCCTCAAGACTGAGTGTAAAGATGTAATGACTGAAAAGGCATCATCTGATTTGATAACGCTGACCAGATGCTAAATGGTATAGAAAGGAAAATTTATTTACCTTATCAATTTTTCTTTTTCCCCTATTTTTGTCACTGGTTTTCTAAACTTCTTCCACGTCTGGGATTACAACTATAAACACTGCATTTGGGTCACAACACCTCTAAGAAATCTAGTTAAAGGGCAACAGATTTAACCAGTTCAACACTTTATCTTATGGCTGAATAGGCTTGAGGCAGATAATCAGAAAAGATTTGGTTTCTTCAACTTTCAGGGACAAGAAACAATGTTGGGGATCTCTACAGAAAAGCATAGATCAGTCAATGAAAAACTGTCTTAATGCCACAAAAACATATTGGAATTCGGTTCTACCCCAACAAATGTTACAATAAGAAAAGGATCAATTGGCACGTCTTTTCCTCTTTGGGAAGAAGTTCGAATATCGTAGGATACCTTAGCAGAAGGCTGGGCAGAAAAGTTGGTTCCCCATTTCCTGAAAACTTGAACAATTTTATTTAACCACTCCCCTCCCTCGCGCTCACCTCCCTACCCCCATCCTGCATCTCCGCCCCAAGGTGCTGTGGGCACTTAAGCATTTTGGAAAACAAGACAATTAGAAGCTCTGTTTAGGCTGATTCAGGGAATTCCTGAGCTCTGTCCTTCTGAGGGCTTCACCTACTGCTGCCTGTGCCGCCTGGGAAGAGATGCGGGTGAGGGGGGCGCGAGCGGGGTGCGGGGAGAGGATACGCCTCCTCTTCGCTACATCAGGACAAACTGTCACCTGGGCCCCAGGTTTCCCACCTGGAAATCAGGGGGGAAGGGGAGAGGAAAAGCAGGCGCTCGCCTCTTCCGCCCGGCCACTCCGCTGCGGTGTCTCCGGGCTAGGCCCAAGCCTATTCTCTTCTCGGGCTACAGCCCCTCATTGCGGGAATCGAGAAGGATTCGGGTTTACGTAAAGGGGGCCCGCGGAGGACGAGGGCGGCGAAGGGTGGCCGCTACGATGAAGGCCCGCCCCTGAGGAGATGGAATCGGCGTCAGGGCGAGGAGGAACTGATCCCCGGAGCGCACCAGGCGGCCCCCGCCAGCCCGGTACCTGGTCCTGGAGTTAGCAAGCAGTCCCGGCCCAGTCTCAGCTCCGCCTCCTTGGTTTAAGGCCGCGCTGCCGCCAGGCCGGTTGCTGGGAGGGAGGTACGCAGCGTGCCATGCGCAGTAGAGGGACGCGGGGAGGGCTGGTAGAGGAGAGCTCCGCCCCGCCCCGCCCCGGCAGTCTCTGCCCGGGCGCGGCAAGTGGGGACGCTCCGCCCCGCCCCGCGCGGGAGAGGAAGCCCCGCCCCGCCCCGGCCCCTGGGCTCGGGCGCGGCCCGTGGGGAAGCTCCGCCCTGCCCCGGCCCCCTGGCCCCGGGCGAGGCTCGTGGAGAAGCTGCGTGGTTCCTGTGTCTCCTCGAGTGCGGCGGGGTTTTTCACCAGATTACGCGCAGCGCAAACCTGAGGGCATTCGGGCTCCAACAGATGAAACCTGTGTCCCCGCGTGTGGAAGCCAGAGACCTAGCTTGTCCTTGATGTGGTCTTCTTCGGGGTCTGAAAAGGGCTCTGTGAGCCTCGGTCCCGGAAGGAGGAAGGAAGTGGGATGATTTCAATAATGAAGAAAGAGTCAAGGGGACTAGAGGAAGGCAAACCAACGCTGGCTGCTGACTTGGCTACTTTTTGGCGGGTTCTTTTTCCTTTCCTGTGGTAGGACTTAAGGAAAAATCAGTCTCGCACTTTCTTTGAAGATGTCTTAAACACCCCTCACTTTGGCCTCTCGGGCACCAGACTGACAAGCTACAAAGGGGAAACCCACCCGTTCTCTGTGCCGCCTTCTATAAAGGGAAGAAAACTGCTCAGCTATCTTTTTTTGTCCTGAATCCTTCCGTACCCACGACTTTGAGACATGTGCTGTTTGCAGAAACCTGTTAAGTTTGCCTTTCTGGGGAGGCTAGCCTCAGCCAAGGGATGCAGGGCTTGAGAAAGCAATGAAGCAATGAGTTGATGGAGCAAGACTTCCGTGAGCCCGCGTTTTTTTTTCACTGACTTGCTCCTCTCACGGAGGCGGGGGTGGTAGTGGGCTGGATCCAAAATTGGATCTACACCATCTAAGATCCTTGACACAGATTTATACCGGTTTAACTTCCAAGATGGGTGAGTTCACCTACATTCAAACGGACTGGTGGAAATTTGATGCCTAAGTCAATGTGAACTTTTTCCAGTACAACTCAGGATCTTACTGAATTTTGCACACATCAGTCTGATCTTATTGCTTTAGCATTCCCAAGCAGTATTCTCACTATTCTCTCATTATCAAATAAGATCCTTACCCACAGCAAACTTGGTAAATTGACAAAGCAAGATAGTAGCAGAAAGTGAAGTAAAATCCTTGTGATGTTCTTTGGAAAAGATCATTTTGCCACGTTCAGTTCAGTTCAGTTCAGTCGCCCTGTCGTGTCCAACTCTTTGTGACCCCATGAATCGCAGCACACCAGGCCTCCCTGTCCATCACCATCTCCCAGAGTTCACTCAAACTCACGTCCATCAAGTTCGTGATGCCATCCAGCCATCTCATCCTCAGTCGTCCCCTTTGCCATGTAGTCTTTGGAACTAAGAGTACTAGAGGAGTCAGTGCCTGAAAAGATGCCAAATTTAATGCAGCCACCAGGATAGGGAATTTAAATAAAGAAGTACTTCCCATCTGATACCCAGCCCTGTAGCTACATCATTTTCTAGCTGGATGTCAGTCGATCAAGGGGGCTAAAAGATCTCACCATCTTCATGACTGCCCACAAAAGCTAGTTTGAGAATCTTCTGTCTAGACTGTTTAAAGGAGCAAATTTCCTTGTAGAAAGGTCTCCTAAATCCAGATAACTTAGAAAACTGATGTAATGAAAGGCCAATTTTTAAGGTGTACAAACTCAGTGTCTTCTTGCTTTGCTTTTGACTTAAGAGTTCTGGGGTGCACAAGCTTTGTAATGCTTCTCACTTATGTATAATAAGGGCTAAAACTCTTCAAGATTTCTGGAGACTTCTGAAATCTGCTTGAAGTCCAGAGGAATGGAGATGGGACTGATGAGCACTGACTACAATGCCCTCTTCAAGACAGCACATAAATTAACTGTGGGAACAATAAAACAAATTGCCTAGAATACTGGAAAGACAGCTGGAAGTGCTTATGATGTGTAGTTTAACAAGTTGAGCAGCATTATTTAATTTATAGAGTATTTTATATGTCTAAGCACTTTATGTGTGCTAAGTCACTACAGTAGTGTCTTAGACTCTTTTCGACCCTAAGGATTTGTAGCCTGCTAGGCTCCTCTGTCCCTGGGATTCTCCAGGCAAGAATACTGGAGTGGGTTGCCAGGCCTTCCTCCAGACCAAGGAATCAAACCTGCATCTCTTGTGTCTCCTGCATTGGCAGGCGGGTTCGTTAGCACTAGTGGCACCTGGGAAGTCCTGAGCACTTTATACCTATGATCTAATATGATCCTCTGAACAGGCATTTCAGAAAGGTGAGAGTAGATGATGCCCACTTACACATGAGGAAAGAGACTTGTTACAGCACTACGACAGCACCTGGGTCGCAACCCACAAGCCCAGAGCTCTTTCCTGAAGCAGAAAACTGGCTTCAATTCTAGCTTTGCTTCAACCTTGGTAAGTAATATAAGTACATGCAAGAAAAAAGCAAAAGAAAGCTATTTGAGCATTTAAGTTGAAAATGTGATGGGAAAGCAAAGTTGGTAAACAAATAACCTAAATACTTATATGGAACTAAATACTTTAAAAGGCCTGGGTGTCTTTTAAAGAAACAAAAGTTACACTATTTGGAAAAGCAAATAGGTGGAATGAAAGAGGACAATTAATTTTAAAAGATGAAAATAAAACCTAGTAATATCCATTAAAAGCAATACAGCAATAGACATGAAGTTCTTCCTTTTAAGTGAAGTCGCTCAGTCGTGTCCGACTCTTTGCGACCCCATGGATGGTAGCCTACCAGGCTCCTCTGTCCATGGGATTTTCCAGGCAATAGCACTGGAGTGGATTGCCATTTAAAAAACCATAAAACTTTTTTCTGAAATTTGTATCATTTCTCAGGTCACTGCTGAGATGATGACATTCAACTTGCACAAAGATAAAACCATCACACTTATCCAAATGCAAATAAGTATATCTTTGGCCCATCACCAAATTTCAGAAACTAAGAAAAGCAGTATTTTTCACTATTGTTTTAGCAGTCTGTAATAGAAACCACTCTTACGAGTGTAACTGTCTCCTCTCTCTTATCTCTTTTCAAATTATTTAAAATGAGTAGAGGCCAGAACTTAAAGAAAAATAAGCTGGAATGATAACGTACAGTATTTCATCCCTTGCACCAAAACCAATAGGTCCCTGTACAACACTGGTCTAAATAATTGTCTTATTTCCAATTCCTATTGGATGGGTGGAATGAGAATGCCAATTGTCCCATTTAAAGAAAAGTTTCACATTGGTGCCTGACAAGGAAAGGTTCTATCATTAAGGAAACAGAATTGTAAACTACCCGCCTCCCACCCCAAATAAACTCTGTCATGTTTTGTGTAGACACACGTTATATCTGTAAGTTAGAGAACTCTGAAAGGATCTGCTTGGTTTCCACTGAGAGAAAGAAAAGCAAAACAGAATAAAGCAAAAATACACCACTTGGAGAATAAACCTAGATGATACACTTTTACAGTGCTATCATTTACACGAGAATTTTGCACGTATTACCTCTTGGTGTTGATCTACATGTGAGGCAGGTAGAGAAAATAATTACTATCCTTACTTTGTAGAAGGAAGAACGAGACTCAAAGAGGTTAGTGACTTACCCAAAGTCAAAGGATTAGTAACTGGTTTTGCTGGCACTAAAACCCAAGTCTTTATCTTCCAGTCCAGCACTTGTTGTGGTACTGCTAAATGCCCAGGCAATGCAGACAAGACTGGAAGGCTTAGTGGTTTTCTAACATGTGACAGTCAACAACATTCTCCTTTCTTTGTCCTCTCAGTCACAGGAGAGACAATGGTGTCTTAACTTTAGTGGGAGACTTTGGGGGAGAAGCCTGTTAATAGGGCTCTAAAAATAGAAAACATTCTATAAACAACTGGTGGGAATTAGGAGGGGGGTCCAGTGGTTAGGACTCCATGCTTTTGCTGCCAAGGGCATGGGTCTGATTCTCAGTTGGGGAACTAAGATCCTGCAAACCGTGTAGCAAGGCCAAGAAACAAAACCAACTCCAAAACCAAAACCTGCTAACAATTACAGGGAAGCCTGGTGTGCTGCAGTCCAGGGAATCACAAAGAGCTGGACACGAATTAGCAACTAAACAACAAAAGGATTATTGTCAGTGCCAACTCTTTTAAGGGAAAAGCATTTCAGTGCTGACTTTTACTGAACAAGAAGGACATTCCTATGGGCTTATACTCTTGTAGGGAAACCCCAGAAAAGTAAAGGCGGCACTCTGAGACTTTTGTCAATTAGTTTAATATATGTCCATAGGTAGTTCATATTAATACTTAAATTACAAAATTAGCTGCCATGGTCCAAATGTGTGGACCTTTAAGAAAGCTTTTATTAATCAAAAGATAGCTAAGCATATCAACTTTGATTTCTAAAACGCAGGTTAAAGGTTTGTAAAACAAGGCTAATTTGAGAATTATATAGCATTAAGTAATTCAACTTTATCTTATTTTTGTTATCTTTAATAACTTAATTTCATGAACTGTTAAAAAAAATATTTCATTTGCATCTCCCAGCTTACACATTTCTGCATTGACCTAGAGAAAAACCCATGTGGAGAGTTTCCATGCAGTTAAAAAGGCGGCAGCACATGCTGTTTTCACAGCAACTTGTTATTGCCTCGGAACACACTGGCACATAAAGCATCAACAAAAAATACCCACCCACCCCTCTCCCACAAAAAACCCAACCCTTTCCCAGCCCCAGCAAAAATTACCTGGTACAAGCAGTGACTTAGAAAATGCTTTCTCAGTAGGAAGCATTTATAAAATGCAGAGATCTGAACAAGCTAAATGCTCGTGCAGAACAGATGGGCCTCTCCCCCGAGAGTTCCTTCCTCAAGAGGCAGGAAGAACTCTCTGTAGTTTAGGAAAGCTCATGTTAAAAAGTATGCATATTCATGGCTACTTCTTTGAAGAAATATACCCAGCCTCAACTGTGGAAGAGAGAAAAAGCAGGAGAAGCACAGGGCCACAGCCATAACAGAGTACAGAGCTTCTCCATGAACATCCGACAGGCTGCAGCAACCACGGAGAACGTTTGTTGACTTCACGCAGACCACTGATCTCACCGAGGCGAAGCAGGTAATTTTTCATGCATTTGTTACTCAAGAAAACATACAGCCACTTAAAATACAGCATTCACATTGTCATGAGCTCATTGTATCAGGTAAGGAGAAAACCGTGCTCCTATTCTTCCTATCCTAGAAGTTTCCATGTACACTTAAGTATCCTAAAGCCTACAGATCTCCTAGATACTGTCATAAGCACCTCCCACCTATAAACATATACTGAACTAGACTGCTGAGTCCCTGAAATTTCAATACCACATACAGTGTTCTAAATTTTATTTTTTTTCACAAGTTTAATGTAGACACAGAAGAGAACACCAAGAAATGTTTATTGTGTAATTCCAATTGTTATTTGTGGAACTGTGGTTTATAGTCGATCTTCATTGCCATTTCAACTGCCTAGCTTAAACAAAAAAGCAACAATCTAATAATATATCTATAAATTTCATGATATTTCTTCAAATATCAAGCACTAAAAGTACTGATGATTCATGTTGTAATTTTAAAATGTTTTAAAACTACACAGATTTCATATATCATTCCTTTTATAAAATAATCAAAATAATTTGATTATCTGGAAGAAAATGAGTGAAACAGCCTCCTTCCAATGTATCTATAACCTCTGTAAAACTCCAAGCCAAAACGGAACAGGTGATGAAATAAGGAAACTCTCAGTCACTGGGAAACTTTAAGATGAGAAATGAACTGGTAGCTTTTGTTTCCTGTGAATTTTGAACTTAAAGGTGGCATTAGGACTTAGCTCTCTGGGATGGCTATTACATGGCTTTCACTTTGATTTGTTTCATCTTCATTTGCTTCTTCTCCAATTTCTTTTGCTCACGCCTCAAAGCAGCTTCCTAAAGAGAAAGAGGGAATCCAAACTAAGATTTAAGTACTTGTTAAAAAAAAAAAAATCAGAACTGAATACTGCCTATACTGTTTAGGCTAACACCACAAATAACATTTCAGAAGATAAGTTATAAGAATTGCTAATATGTATGTTGGTTAATGAAAACTTAACTTGAAGTAAAGGTAACTAAAATCTTTAGAGGGAAATTAGACAGTTATTTTGATTTTTCCCAAATACAAGAAACAGTAGCCCAACTTTCATCATAACATATGTATCTGCAAAGGATTTGTATGTCAGTTCAAAAAACCTTAAGACCTTGTTTGATCAGGTTATTAATTATAAATCTCTTCTTATTAGCATAGCCTTTACACCCAAGCCCAACACCTTTCAATCCATAATGTCTGATTGAGAATTTTTATCACGTTTTTATTTAGGAATTAGGAGTCTGCTTGAGCGTGTGCTCAGTCGCTTCAGTCGTGTCCGACTCTTTGTGACCCCATGGACTGTAGCCTGCCGCGCTCCTCTGTCCATGAGAGTTCCTAGGCAAGAATACTGGAGTGCGCCGCCACGCCCTTCTCCAGGGGATCGTCCTGACCAGGGACTGAACCGCTGTCTCTGGAGCCTCCTGCACTGGCAGGCAGGCTCTTTACCGCCAGCGCCACCTGGGAAGTCCCAATATCTGTGTATACGTTTCTCTACATTTTTCAAATTAAATATGGAACAAAACAAAACAAGCACAGCTCCACCAGCAGTGGCAAGAAAGTCAAGGTCAGATGTATACATGAGCCATTCAAGCCAGAAATTCATTACAGAATTTTTTTTTGGGGGGGGGGGAAGGGGGTAAACTCCTTTCCCATTTAATTCATTGGATCTTCTCATAAGATAACTAGGCCTAGATATTACAAAGTGGTGGTTCTAAAAAAAAATACATGGTTTATACCTACAAGCAACTTACAACCTGACTTAAGTTCTGGGCCCCCCTTTTTCTTAAGCCTATTAATAGTTTCAAACCCTAGAAATATTTGGAGAACTTTTTTTTTCATAGAAAAATGAAAGGCATTATCTATTAATGAGTCCATGTAGATTCTTCCTGCGTATCTATTAAAAAGCCAATTATATTTATAAAGAAGATTGCACAAACACAGAGCTCTATTTTCAGGCGAAAAATATCCATCAACTAAACCAAACCAAATCAAACAAAAAATGATAAGAATAGGTAGGATGAGAGGAGGCCTGTGGTATTCTGGTTACTTCGCTCAACGGCATGACTCTTCTTGGCAACTAAAGTACCATACGAGGGCTCACTTTTTCTTAGCAGCTTGCCTCCTCCACTTCCAAGTATTTTCTTCAATCCTTGAGGTTATTCTCATTAAAATTTGCATTTCTCAGTACTCTGTTTTTCTCTTTCTTTGACTAGCATTTATGAGGTTTAAAATTTTACAGCTGGACTATGGCATCTTAATTCACAAAATATGAGAACATGCTAATGTTTGAAACACAACATTCCACAACCTAAAAACAGACGTTTCTCCAAAGAGGACATAAGATGGCCAATAAATACATGAAAAGATACTCAACATCACTCATTATTAGAGAAATGCAAACAAAACCACAGTGAAGCATCACCTCACACTGGTCAAAATGGCCATCATGAAAAAATCTACAGACAATAAACGCTGGAGAGGGTGTGGAGAAAAGGGAACCCTCACGTACTGGTGGTGGGAATGTAGAATGATACAGTCACTATGGAGAACAGTATGCAGATTCCTCAAAAATCTAGGAATAAAACCACCATATGACCCAGCAATCCCACTACTGGGCATATACCCTGAAAAAACCATAACTGAAAAAAAAATATGTACCCCAATGTTCATTGCAGCAGTATTTACAATAGCTAGTACATGGAAGCAACCTAGATGTCCATTAACAGATGAATGGATAAAGAAATTATGGGACACATATACAATGGAGTATTACTCAGCCATAAAAAGGAAAGCATTTGAGTCAGTTCTAGTGAGGTAGATGAACCTAGAGCCTGTTATACAGACAGAAGTCAGAAAAAAAAAGAATTTCATATATTAACACACATGTATGGAATCTAGAAATACAGTACTGACAAACCTATTTTCAGGGCTGGAATAGAGACACAGACACAGAGAACAGGCTGTGGACACAGCAGGGTAAGGAGAGGGTGGGGCAAATTCAGAGAGTAGCCCTGAAACACATGCATTATCGCATGTAAACCAGGCAGCTAGTGGGGAGTCGCTGTATAACACAGGGCGCTGAGGGGGGCACTGTGACATCCTGGAGAGGTGCGATGGGGTGACGGAGGCTCAAGAGGGAGGGGACCCACGGATACTTCTGGCTGATTTGTGGTGTTGTATGGAAGAAGCCAACATGATATTATAAAACAATTATCCTCCAATTAAACATAAATTTTTTAAAAAATCCTAAAACAAAAGCAACTCTTAAGTTTGAGATTCTAACTGTGTACAAAATAAAAAACAAAACACAAAGAAAAAATATTAGAATTCTCTAATCTATAATCAAAATAGAAATTTTATAAAACAAGTTTATTTGGACCGTAGGTGCATGTGTTGGCTTTTATTAAAAGGCCTAATTTCTTTCTACCTCAGTAAGTGTTTGGCCTGAAAGATGATAGTGGAACTTTCAGAAAGGGCTTGTGCTGGGAGCAGAATAATTCGTATCATTCACCAGGATCGAGACTCAATCTAACACGGTTTGAACAGGGAAGATTATTCCTCCTTTTTTTTCATATTGCTAACTGTCCCAAATGTTGAGAAAATGCTAAGCTTTTAGCCTGTGCACATTCCTACACAGAATCACATTTCACAGCCAAGATGGCACCAACAGGCATCCCCTTATAAAGGTTTTACCCCAGCGATAAGAAAAGTGTATCTTACCTCCAGCCTGCGCTGCTTCTCGGGATCCTCCTCATTCATGATTCGCTCCTTCTCGGCTCTTTTCTTCTCCTCCCGCCGGGACTGGGCTGCTTCCTGCCTCTGCACGTGTGTCAGCTTCAAGAAGTTCTCCTCCACTCGAGCTCGGTTCTTGTCTGCTTTTTGTTTGCCCTTTCCCCAGGAAACAAAGCAATTCATCAGAAATCCATTTCAGTCCAGCAGAAACAAAATCCCATGCAGTATTCTTTCATAAAACCACTCCCACCGAGCAGTTTCAAGCCAGCTAGCAAAGATAAAATCACTGAAATAAGCAAAAGATGACCCCCTCCTCCCTGCTGCCCCCCAACAGTGGGAGGGAAACAACAAAAAGAGGCTCCAACTTATAATAAAAATAGTCTTACTTCTCTGTTGAGTCGGAACTTTTTGGCTTTATCAATGGAATAAATCACCATGTTCATCAGGGGTAGTAAAGCCTCCATATCCTTTGGGTAAGTGTTACCTGAGCCAGGCACTGGAAAACAAAACCATTCTCCTTTTGAGTTAACGGTAGCATTCAGACTTCTGGTATTAACTTTTTCTTTTTATATTAATAGGCTCCTTTCTCCAAGTTTCTTAGACAGCTAAAATGCAGCAGCAAATAGAAATTAAAATATATACAAGGATCTCTTATTGAAGAAACCTAATAACCAAGATGCTGGTTTGGGGTTAGTTTTATTGTAGTTTTTTATTGCTATCTTTTAGAAAGAAGCCATATTCTCCGTAAGATCATCTCACAGAAAACAAAGAACTCAGGAAGCAGAACACTTACCATTAAATGTAAACAATAGTGTCCTCTTAGTATCAGGCAGCTTTAAAGGCTGACCCTCCCTGTCATAAAAGAAAAGGCTATTTAGAAAGAACATAAGAGAGAGACTTTCCATGCACATAAGTCACACAGTTCACTTAGATGAACAGATACCTGCAAATAATCAGCACAGTATTTGTCTTGGCATCCCCAAGTCAAATACAATCTCAGAGCCTGAAGGAGCTTTACAGGTCATCTGGTCCTCTTGTCTATCTGATGGATGCCTTCCCAAGTGATCTTTATTCTATCCTTGAACACCTCCAGTGATGTCCCCTCCAGGCAGGATATATTTCATCTCACCTGGGGAGCCAGAAATGAGCCTATATTTAAGTATGAGGCCCATATTTTAAAACCTTTTTATTTTGATGGATTTTAAGTTTTATTTCCAACTCTTTATCTTCCTATAATGAAAGCTATTTTTTTGAGTCAGGATCAGAATAAATTTAGAAATAATCTACTGTAGCATATAATAATTCATTTCTGACTCACCAAAGATTCCTCTTGTAATCTTTGACTTTCAACCTTCCATACCCCCACCCCATATAAGATGCTCCATGAATCCACAATGTGATACTTTGCCCACAGTATTATTACTGAGTTGAGCAAGGTAAAGATGATGTAATACCATCTAGAGGCATAAGCAATTTTGATTATCTTCGTGATTTTGATACAAAACTAAAATCCAAACTGGCTTTTTTAACTGTACTCAACTCCACAGTCCTTAGCCAAAAATTTAGGTCAGAACCAATTCTACACCAAGGGTAAACTTAAATGTGCTCTCCTGAGACCAGATGTAAAATCAAACATCAAATTTAAGTCCTGAATATGTATGTCTGAACAATGTTTTTATAAAGCCAGAAACTTTACAAGCATTAAAGGTGTCTGATAATATACTAGAAAGAATATAGTCACCCAACCATTAAAGAAGGAAGCCAGGAAAGGCCATGAATTACAAAATGCTTACATTTGCAATCAATCAAACACAAGTCAGACATCACAGATTCACATCATAAATTAAGAAAAAAACAAAACACCCTAGACTGTAAAAGACAGAGATTACTAGTTGTATTTTCTTAGTACCAGCCAGTCTGTAAGACTCTCCTTTACCTCACTGAGTGGGTGGTGCGTACGTGCAGAGGCACATGCAGACAGAGGGGGCTTATTCGATTGTTTCCCATAGGTTTTCAATTACCTTCACGATGCATACAGTCAAAGCAAGGAAAACTCATTTGGGAAGGGTAATTGCAGAAGCACCTTGCAAGTATTTCAACACAGAAAGCTAGCAAAGAAAACTGATCAATATTTTTATCTCATACGTACTCTTGCAGAATTTTTGGACCAGAGAACTGGTCTGAAAAATGAATGGATTCAATCTTGTCAGCATAGTGTGTAAGAAAGTGAAGCATCTGAAATAAAGAAAAGAAAATTATTTTTTTTTAAAAGTAGGCTTGATACAACTCCCTTTTTTCATTAAGATATTCATTCTTTAATCCTCCTTACTTTTGCACGATGTCATGAAGCCTAAAGCTTTACAATGAAACTAGTACCTTTTTTAGTCACACCAGTGATCAAAAGTGTTCCTACTGAGCAACTGAAAATTCATCCAAAATAACGTTCAAAATACAAATGAAAAAAGCAACCATACCCCACCCCCCCCCCAAAAAAAAACAAAGAAAAATACAAATGAAAGCATGAACATAAAATCTAAACTATTTTCAGGGATTCTTCACAACCATATTACCCAGAACTTACATTTAGAACTGTCTTTTAGCTATCTTATATTTTTATGATAGTAAGATGTGCTGCTACCATATATGACCAAGAGAAAAAAAATAGTTTATTTCTTTATTTATTTGGCTGTGTCAAGTCTTAATTGCTGCATGCAGGATCTTTAGTTCTGGCGTGTGGGATCTAGTTCCCTGACCAGGGATTGAAGTCAGGCCCCCTGGGGATTGGGAGCACAAAGTCAGCCACTGGACCACCAGGGAAATCCCTATACCCATTTTCGATTCTAACTGAAACTTTAAAAAAAAAAAAAACTAAATGACATGGTGATAAGGATGAAAGTTGTAGTTCTTTCCCAAAAAGCCTGAATGCCATTAGCAACCCTAGGGACAACTGATTCTTGGTTTAGAGAGAACTTCTTGGCTAATAAAATTGCCTTTTTGACAAGTCAGTCTAGTGTTTAAGGCAGGTATTTTAATGGTTGTGTGGGAAAGGAAGATAAAATGGTGAATTTGTACAGTGTAACTTTCAGGGAGACTGCCCTGCACATGGCCAAGGTCTGCAAATGTATGTTTCTATTATCTTTACCTTTGTGTCCATCATTCCATCTGTGACTTCTCCCATCTCTGACAGGATGGCCAAGGAGTCAGGCAGTCCATACTTCGCTCCTGACTTGGGTTTGTCACTACAAAACTCACTCTAGAGGAAAAAGCGGTTGAAAGTAAGACACGATATTTTATTATGCACAGGAACTTCTTTTCTCAAGAGAATAGGTACTGACCTGTTTCAAAGTGATACAACTGGTCAAGTCATATAATTATCTTATGCCCTGAAGTTGAACTTTTATGTAATAAAGGACACCATTTCTATATATTGTTTGAGTTAGAAGAACCCGACATACCAGATCTTGCATCTCTTTCTGTAGTCGCACCAAGGCTTTCCGAGTACCAACAGCAAACACGTAGGTATCCATGTCTTCATCATTCATAGTTACTTTTATTTGCTTAAAAAAAAACAAAAAACGAAAAATCCCTCACCTATTAGGTTCTATGATAGGCAGATTTCTAAGAGAGCCTCCAAGATTACTGCCGACTGCCACATCCTCCCTGTGAACATGAGCAGGACTTGGGAATGTGGTATTATTGCTCCCATGATACTGTGTTACTTGGAAGATGGTCCCTAATCAGCTGACTGAGTTAATCAAAAGGGACACCGCCCCCCACCCCAGGTGGACTGACATAACCAAGGGAGTCCTCAGGAGGGACTGGGCCCTACTTAAAGAAAGAGTCGAAGTGTGAAAGGGCAATGGAGCGGGACAGGGAGGTGGACGGGAGGGAGGGGTGGGAGTCGGACAGACCACACGGCAAGTGCCTGAGAAAGGCCTCGAGGAGCTAAGAATGGTTCCCAGCAACAACTAGCAGGAAAATGGGAACCTACAACCACAGGGAGCTGAATTCTGCCAAAGCCTGAATGGCCCTGGGAAGAGGGGCCTAAGCTCCAGATGCAAGGCAGCTCTGTGCATTACCCCACCCCCATACCTTGCCCCACGCCTCTCTTCCATTTGGCTGTTCCTGAACTTCATCCTTTACAATAAACTGGTAAGTGTCAAGTGTTTTCCGGAGTTCTGTGAGCTATTCTGGCAAATTATTGACTCTGAGGGGAAGGCTGTGGGAACTCTATAGATTTATAGCTGGGCAATCAGATGTCTAGTGGCCTGGGACCTATGAAGTGTGGGCAATCTTGTGGGTCTGAGACCTTTAACTTGTAGGTCTGGCACTAACTCCAGGCAGACAGTATCAGAACTGAACTGAATTGCTGGCCACCCCGCTGGCATCCGGAGAGTCAGAGAACCGGTTGCTAGCCCTGGAAGCCAGCAACTCCCCAGAAGCAAGTTACACAGTTTTTAACACTCTACCCTAGACCAGAGAGATAGAGTTATAAGCCTGGAGAGTCTGGTATGATAAAACATGGTCCCATTTCTTTTATTAACTCTTCAAAAGTTTAGCTCAAAATATACTAGTATATATAAGGATGAAGGAAATGTTAACAGAAGGAGATATGGCAAAGATCTGACAAGATGCCAGCTGCTAAAGAAAAGGTTTTCTACCCTTTGATCACTGAGGGGAAACTACACAAAGTAACATCTTAAGCAGAACTGTCCTGACAAAAGGGCTTAAAAATACAAAGAACTTCTTGTTTGCTGAGGTTGTTTATCATTGCAGGGGGAAAAATAAAAAAACAAAACCAACAAAAAACGGTAAAAGGCTGCCTGGCTCAGAGGAAAAGCAAAGATTAAATCTACCTCAGGAAAGAACTAAAACTGATTACCACAACACAATAAAGAATAATTTCTATGAAAAAGATGCTGATGATGCAGCAAAACTTCCTCCTTTGAGTTTCAATTGATGAGGCTCTAAAAATGTGTGGATTAAATCATCTGTGGCCATATTAGAAAAATAATATAACAAACAGTTTTGCAACACAAAAAAGAGAGCTTTTAAATAATAATTGAGTTTCAGCCAATAAAAATATACAAAATATTGTATATTACTGATACAGCCCTTATTAACCAGATATTATTTGTAGCTCCTGGGTCACCCCCACATCCCCAGTTGCAGCTAGGTGCACACTGAGTGGAACATGATCTGTCTAAACAGAAAATGTTCCATTTTGGAGGGGACAAAGGACACGAGTTGTCACAAAGTCCAGGTATAATCCAGGCAAGAAATGGAACAAGCTCTAAGACATGAAGACGCCAATCTGTACAGAGAAAACCAGGGGACGGATACCTACCACTTGATCACTCACTGGCCTCATCATCCGGGCCAGGACATTCAGTAAGTCCTGCCTCTTGAGGAACTAGAAAACAAGAAAAAAGAAACCCAAGAGAACAATTGCAACTTCTACTTGCTATAAGGAACAGACCTTAGAAGGGAACTCACATGCTTTATGGAATACACGCTACATTAGCCAGTCAGTAAAAAGACAATACTTAGTTATCTGCTTGCATGGCGTGCACGATCTTAGCTCCCTGACCAGGGACTGAACCCAGGCCCCCTGCAGTGGAAGCGCAGAGCCCTAACCACCAGACCACCAGGTAATTCCCCAAAGACGATTTTTCGATCTCATTTTAAGTTCCCCACTTACCCTCAGCTGGATAAGCATCCCCTCACAGCACACCCGGCCAGAACACCACAGGTTGTAAATGTGCTCATTCTCCTGGTTCAGCTTTCCTGTGCTGGTGGCTTCCTTGTTGGTTCCATCATCCCCTGGGGGTAAAACCACTCACCATGATCCGTTGGCAATGTTGGGCCTAATCACCACACTCTCTTCTACTCTGACCCCAACATGATGGTAACTTTAGGTGAGCAATACTTTGCTATCTTATAGAACTCTACTTTACACATAGATTACAAGAGATGGGCATTATTCCTTTCACTTCTTATTGTCACCATTCAAAAATTATGGACTCTAGTATTACTTGTGTGTCCTTATCAGTTAATGACATCCAGCTTGGAGTATAAATATCTCAAGAATAGGTACAAAATGGAACAAAGTCAATTTAAGTGTCTGCCAAAAGTTTTTTAAAAAGAAAGAACTAAAACAAAATCTATGTACTAAATAAAAATATTAACTAGTCAGCACTCTCTCATTCTGTCTCTTTTCAGTTAACTTTATCCAAGTTTGCTTTTTCAGCAGCAAAATAAAAGCGGTATTAAGAGTTGTATTTTAGAGCTAGTGTGTGTTAAAGTGTTAAGTCACTCAGTTGTGTCCGACTCTTTGTGACCCCATGGACTGTAGCCCACCAGGCTCCTCTGTCCACGGAGTTCTCCAGGCAAGAATACTGGAGTGGGTTGCCATTTCCTTCTCCAATTTTAGAACTAGAGAAAGCTAAAATTCTAGTCATTTCCCCTCTTCATTTAATTCATTAAGTGTACCAAAAAATGTATCCAACCTTACAAGGTAAAGCAGACTGATACACCAACTAAAAACATATCAGAGGAAGTGAAGACATTAAAGGCTGCTTTTCTTTTTCCTAATTTTCAGGTCAAGAAGTACTGAAAGAGTATACTATTGTGGAAAGCATGGATTTTGGAAGCAGGTAGACTAGGTTCTCATGGCTGCAACTGAATAGCTTAGACAAGTTTTAACATCTCTGGCCTTCAGTTCCCTCTTTAGAAAAATAGAAACTATATCCAAGTGAAAATTTTGTTCTAAAGATTGAATAAGAAACAATTTATGTATGCAAAGCACTCAGGAAACATAGTACACAGTCCCACTAAAGAGCAGAAGAGAGGGAGACTTGCTCACTATCAAAGGGAAATGAAGTGTTTAAAGCCAAACAGAGGCGGGGTGAGTTCACCTCAGCCCCTACTCCACACAATGCGGGGCTTCCTCTAAGGCACCCCAGCATACACCTCTGCATGCATGCATGCTAAGTACACCTCTGCAGTGGATCTCAAACCAAAGCGCCGAAAACCTGAAGGAATTCTGAAGGACTTCTAAAAGATGAAATGAAAGCATTTCACAAGCTACCAAAAATGTCAAGACTCTTTGCTGTTGGCTAGATTTTTATCAACTTGTTTTGATAACACTGATTACCTCAATTGTATCAGAAGCTGCATAGCAAATGATGAATAATGAAAGAGGAGAAAACTATTTCATATATGCAATCTATTCATTATGCAAAATCTAACAAAAAAGGGATCCTTGAGAGTGGGAAAAAAGCATCCTCTCCACAGTGCAGGAAAGCAGTTAGATGCTGATTCTGAGAAGAAGAACCTGTTCTTACCGCGTAGTTTTCCAGCAGGTAGCTAGACCTGCATTAGCTTAACTTACCTACTAAGGTAAAGTTGCTCTCCAAAAGCTCCCTGTGAGTGTTAAACCAGGCCTGAGCAAGGCGACTGTTTTTATTCTTCCCGATGATATAATTCATGATGTAGGCAAGCAGACCAGTCACCATCAAAATCTCTAGATAATAACTCTCCCAACTGTTCTGGAGGTGTGCAGGAACCTGAGGAAGGACAGTCATGCCATTCAACGTTGCCTGAGGCTTTGAAGGACAAAGCTAACTCAAGGGATGAAGGAGAAGGAGACTACCCGTATGTGGAAGTGGACACTTTAGATAACAGTCACTGAATATGGTTATACTTCGGAAAATGGCCCATTTTGGTGTTCTAGGTCATTTTTGGAAAAGATTCTTTAAGGAAATCTGAGGATAATCAAATGAGATGAAAAGCTGGAAACCCCTCTGTATTTATCTTGATTCTGAGCCCCATCCCCCAAATAAACCCAAAGTCTATCCTCTTCATTCCTTGGTAGATAAAACTAGGAAGGCTAACATAAAAACGCAGGGGTTGCTTCTCTATGTGCACAGTGTTATCAGAGGAACTGATGTCAAACTCTCTCATGGCTCCCAGGATTACATCGATGCCAGCTGCATGTCACTAATTATATTTCTGAGATTAATGACAGCAAGATATTTTGTTTGTCAGTTTCGGATTCAAATCTATATACCTACATCAACAATTGTTATTGGGTCTTTACTTTTGCTAGAAGAAGTATCTGGTTTGTCTTCATAACCTTCAAATTCTTCATCATCATATGGTTCACTCTCGGTATCTCCCTCCTACAAAAACGAGGCACAATCTGTTTCCCCCATAAATGTCACGAGCCATTTTATCTCATTTTTACAGGCACCATTTGTAGAGGAAAACAGAACATGAAAACAGCAAGCACAGGACACAGAGATACGACATATTTTAAACAAACGACAATTCTCCATGCATTTGAACCCTGGGTTCTAAATGACATAATTTCCACCCACCCACACACCAATATACATCTAGCCCACTCCTTCCCTGCTTTCCATAGAGGAGAAAAATACAATCCATTCTTTGTTGAATATAAAAGGTGGCAGCGAACCACAAACATTTAGAAGAGCTCCACCTGCTGAATAAAAATGAACACACAGAGAGCAAAGGTCTCCCTAAGTGCTAGTTACATCAGGTCCCATCCTTCTCATTTCCAGAGAAATCAGTGAAAAAGCAGCTTTACCTGGGTATCTGCATCTTCAAAGTCTCCTTCTTGGCTTTCATCCTGCCCTTCCAACTCCACAGTGGTCTCATCTTCATCATCTTCAGTGGTGATCACCCGTTGAGGAGATTCAGTGGCGGAATCTTCCACAACATCCTCAAATTCAGCAAAGTCATTATCATCATACTCTACGATGTCTTCCTCATCCTCAAAATCATCAAACTTGGCTTCAGAGACACTCCCAAATATCAAAAGGACGACACAGAAAGCATGGAAGCCTTTCATTGCACCTTAAAAATGAGTCAAAAAAAAAAAAGACAAAACCAAAAAACCCTGAATGGACTGCTTTTCTACATATACTGATCACATTTTGTAAACAGTTAAAAAATAAAGCTAAGATTCTGCCACTTTTCTTATTGAATACTACTCATTTCAGATAGTATTATATAAACAACAATAAGGTGAGACTCAAGAGGCCTGGGATCTAGTCTGGGCTCTCTCACTAGTTATCTGTAAAATCTTGGACAAGTCATTTAATTCCTTTAGGTTGCGTTTCCATTTATGCTGTGTATTTAGGAAGCTTTTTTTTTTGTTTTTTTGAGTGCCTATAAAAAGTTTTACATAGAAACTGGGAAGAGGAATAATAAAAGAATGAGATGCAACTATTTACTAGTTGTAATAAAAATAATACATAAATAGAAAAGCTCTTCAGCATTAAATCAACTTTATATGTGCAAATCATCATCACCAACAAAGCAAATGTTTAAGACACAGAGTACAACGCATTATCCTACAGGCTTTACAAAGAGCAACTAAATTTAATCCTCTTAACAACCCTCTGAAGGAAGTAGCTTTATTAACAGGCCCATTTCATATAATGAAATCTGACTGGCAACAAAATGTGCCAAATGACATGAAACTATTAAGGATAACGAAATCATCTTACCAAATGTGTAAGGTTTTACAAAAAAAGGGGAGTGCATGTGAGACAGAGTTTGAACAGTAGCTAAATTTCAACCACCAAATCTATTCAGGCTATATTTCTAGCCCTCCTCTCTTTTTATCTAAATACCAGGCCTACATCACCAAACGTCGAACAGACACATCCATTTTGATGCCTTACAAACTTTTTCTGTATAGTATAATAAATATCAGGTAGTAAATATCATAGGCTTTGTGGGCCACATACCTATCTCTGTTGCGTATTCTTCTTAAAAAAAAAAAAAAACTTTAAAAATGCAAAAACAATTCTTAGTTTGCAGACTGAGGCTGCATCCTGACCCTGCCCGAAAGTCATCTCAAAATCAACAGGCACTTGAATTTCTCTATTTTGATATTAGTATCAGTCCCATATTTCTAGTTCTTACTTGTTGAAAAGAGCAAGATACCTAATTTCTCATCTTCTTTTCCCTTTGAAATCTAACCAGTCACCAAATTCTGGTGTTTCTTTCTTAGATTTCCAAAGCCACCATGATGACCCAAGTTATCACCACCTACTCAAGAAGTACAGTATTATTCTAAATGGTCTTCCCTGTCTCAACTCTCTCCCTGCTTCTCTCTAAAAACTACCATTCTTCTTCTTAGACATGACTATTATTTTATAAGGATTCAATAACCAATGAAGGCTAACCAGTTCCTGTAGAATAACATAAAAACCCCTCTGGCTTTCACTGCTTTTCATAAAATACTCCTACCAAAGCAAATCAAACATACTGTCAATGAGCACATCACTGTTTCAGATGCTATGCCAAGAGAATCTAGCTTTAAGGATATGTGTTACAGCATGACAGGAAAAATCTAAAACTGGTTAAATCATGCATATATACAAAAACAAGCTTACTTTTTGTTCATTAATGAATGAAGTTAGAACCCAACCCATGTTGTTTTAGAAGCAAATACTCAAACAAAAAGGTCTGGAAGGTTACACATACATCTACATACAAAGAGCAGTTATTATGCATGATAGGAGTATGGGCATTCTGCATGATTTTTCTATTTTTCTAATTTTTCTATGATGTTTTTATAATAAAATGTTCTTTACAAAATAAAAGGATAGTTCTCGCACTCAAGAAAAGGCACTGTAATGTGAGGAACAGCTATAGTACAGAGGCAGGAAGCAGCACATTTTAGAAGTCTGGAATGACAGAACATTGGGTTTGCAGACCCAAATGGGATAAAGGAGGCTAAACAGGCCAGCACAGGCCAGATCTTGATGATGCTGCTGTTTAGTGGCTAAGTTATGTCTGAGTCTCTTGCGACCCCATGGACTGTAGTCCACCAGGCTTCTCCCACCATGGGATTTCCCAGGCAAGAATACTGGAGTGAGTTGTCATTCCCTTTTCCAGGGGATCTTCTAACCTGGGGAATGAACCTGAGTCTCTTGTGTTGGCAGGCCAATTCTTTACCATTGAGCCACCAGGAAAGCCCAAGAACATGATGGTTCTTATTTAAACACCACACTAAGACATGTGGATAATGAGAATCAACTAAAGGATTTAAGTAACAGAGTGCCACAATCAGATCTGCAATGTAACCCTGACAGCTCATACACAATCAGAGAAGGGCACCTGAGGCGGGAAAGACTGGAAGTGGCTGAGACAGACGGAAGATAAAACATGACTGAACTGGCAGTGCTATTGGGAATGAACAAGAAAATAGATTTGACAGGTATTTAAAAACTGTATTTGTCAACATAAAGGGACTGAACATAAAGAATGTGGGAAAAGAAGATCCTGGGTGATTCCAAGTTTTGGCTTGATTAACAGCTAGACAAGGTCGTCCTTGAGATAAAGAACAACAAAGGAGGGGGGGAAAAATGGGGGGAAGACAATAAATTAAATTTAGTACCAGCTGAAAGGTTTGGAGTATTTTCAAGCAGTATGTTAGATGATTAACATTTCTCTCTTAATTGTCACACTCTCAAAAGGTATTATAACTTATTTTACAAAAGAAGAAAAAGAAGCAGTTTGAAATATAAGCCTGGAGTTCAGGCTATGAGCCTAAATTGGAAATAAGATGGTACGAGAATGGATCAGATCCCCAGGGAGTATGAAGAGTTAGATTAAAAAAAAAAAAAAAAGGCCCAAACATCTTGAAACAAATCATAACAGCTAAAAGGTGGGTGTCGTAGGGAGAATCAGAATGGGAAACTAAGGGATGGATGGAGAAAAAGAGACTTTGGTTCAAGTGCTATCATGTTACAGAAGCCAAAGGAGAAACACATCTCAGGAAACAGAGGTTGGTTTCAATTGCAGCAGAAAGTTCAAGTAAAATATGGACCAAAAATTTCCAAATGTTAATGAGGAAGTCACGATTGGCAACTGCACGGAAGTGGTGCAGGATGCAGGGAGCTGAGCACTGAGTGAATGGGTGGTAAAAGGGAGCACAGACTAATCTCTCAAGCCACGCTGGCGTTGTGAATATTCTGTATCTCATATTTACAACACCATAAATTCATAAAGGAAATTGGTTCACTATCAAAGACGATTGCCCAATACCCTCCAACTCACGGCTGCTCAAGCAATAGTCCTAGAATCGGACGAAGTTCATAAATTTTGAAAGGCACCAATGATTTGAGAAATGCTACCAAGGAGAGGTCAATATTTTATCCTTTCCAACATTTGATCTTTGAGGTTAGCACCAGGGGACATTTTACAAGAAAACACAGATGCCTTCTTGACAACAGTCTCGAAGAGGTTTGCGCTGTGTCTCCACACACTCTTCAGCTTCATGGGCAAAAGTGGAAAAAGTATGAAAAGGAGCACCTATGTCGGTGGAGTAAGATTTGCTTTAACACATCAGCTCTGGGCTTCCCTGGTGGCTCAGTGGTAAAGAATCCACCTGCCAATGCAGGAGACATGGGTTCAATCCCTGATCCGGGAAGGCCCCACATGCCTTGGAGTAACTAAGCCAGTGCGGCACCACTACGGAGCCTGTGATCTAGAGCCTGGGAACTGCAACTACTGAAGCCCACAGGTCCTAGAGCCTCTGCTTGGCAACAAAAGAAGCCACTGCAATGAGAAGCCCAAGCACCACAAGCAGAGAAAAGCCCTCCCAGTATCGAAGACCCAGCAGAGCCAAAATATAAATAAATAAATAAAATTAAAAGCAAAACAAAACATCAGCTCTACCATTTGCCAGCTGTATGATCTTGGGCAAACTACTTAAATCCCTGTTTCCCAGGTACAAAAAAGGGAGGTCCATTCACTCCATGCCTCGTAGGGCTACAGTGGATGTGACAGGAGATGGGCGCCTGGCACACGTAAGGCCCTCAATAAATAGCAGTTCCTACTACTTCCTTCCACTGTGCCTTATGAACGCCCTGTGACACGTAAAAATACTTCATCTTTAGTATTCCCTTTTAGATCCGTGTTTGAAACTTTTTGAAATAGAGAAGCTGTATTACAGGTTAACATTGGCACAGTCAGCCTGCCTGCCTGCCTGCCAAAAGGTCTGTGAATTTCCACTTAGCATGTTTACACCACAGAAGCACTTCTAAGATAACTCAGCACTGTAACAGAGCCCCTTTAAGGGTATTTAGGTTAAAGTTATCCAAGCCATCTGTGCCTTGGCCTTCAGTCTCAGAAGTCTCTCTGCAGGCACCTGTCAACTCATTTCTCAAATGCACAAACCCTGCCGGAGGAGCAGACCCAAGACTCCCTGGACAGGCCACACCAGCACTGACAAGTCCTGTCTGATTTCTTCTCCTAAGCTTATTCCGCAATCTCAGCGGCTGGTTTAGTCGCTAAGTCGTGTTCGACTCTTCGCAACCCCATGGACTGTAGCGCCAAGCCCCTCGCCCATTGCATTTCCCAAGCAAGAATACTGGAGTGGGCTGTGGTTGGGTTAGGACTTAAAAACGAAAGATGAGTGTTAAGTGTGGAAATCATTCCTTGTTGGCATTTTAGAGTGGGCCTTCTGACAATGGCCAGACCCTAAAGCTTCTGGAGATCATGGAGACATTCCAGCCTGTCTCCTTCCACACGCTGGATAAAAATGTCTTATGTTAGACACCTGCAGAGAAGATTCACCACCGAGGTTGCTGCTTCTGTCTGTCAAACCAGCTGGGTCTAATCTCTCCCCAACGCGGAGAATTAGTTCTCTGCTCCATTATTCTTGCTGCACGCTCCAACTTTGCTCTGCGGGTTGGCATTTGCTCAGAGTTCTGGAAGTTGCCCAAAACCGTTAAAGTCACCCCGAAGAGAACTCCCAACAGAAAACAGGGATTTGGGGTGGACAAAGTTTGGTATGTTCTTAAGAAAATCGGGAAAGGCGAGAAGGCGCGAGGATCGAGGCATGTCACCAAAAGGCTGGACTTAGGGGCTGGACTGGGAATAGGGACCCAGGTAGGCCACGCAACTCAGCGTCACCGCTCGGCCCGGCCAGGCCCCACCGACCAGCGCGTCACGGCCCGCGCCCTACCTGCACTGGGGGCTAGAACCCGGCCCACTGCTCCTGCGGCCGCCGCCTCTATCCCGCTAGCCTCTGGTCCCGGCCACCGCCTGCAGGGTCAACGCGATTTCACTGCCCCGACGCCTCTAGGACACAGCCTGACCAGGCAGCTCAGTCACGCCGCGCCACTCTTCACGTAGCCTCCGCCAGCCGTTACGTAGAATGCGTGAGGCCGGCCCGCGCCTGCGCGCGGCACGGGGCCGGGACACAGCCCTGGGGACAGCGCGAAACCGCCTGCTCCCCCGCCCAGATGAGGCGAGGTGGGGCGGCCGGGAGAATTACATAAGCACCGCCCCTGGGCCGGGGCTGCCGGCGCCTATCCCAGTGCTCTCCGCTAGGGTTCAGTCTAGTTGTCATCACGCTGAACCCGTGCTCCGGAAGTTAAAAGTCACCATGCTCTACAAGACCACGTGTCCAGGGGCACGAGGAGAAATGTCGCCCAGGTCGTATTTGCTAAGGAGCAGAGTTTAGGGAATCGGCAATTTCATGTGCATGTGTTTTCCAATCGAGCCCCTTTTGGGGGATTTTTTTTTTTTGGCGGCTCCCTGCCACTACTACTTTTCTTCACTCCCAGACCCACTCCCTATACGGGCCATGAACACTCGTCACTCAGAAGCAATGGCTGTAGGAGTCTGAGGCGTCTGTGCGGTATCCGGGAGCCTTAAGGCCCAGAGCCCGCGGCGCCTTCCGGGAGCCGTAGACCAGGCTCCGCCCTTCGCCCGCGCTTTCCGCACTGCGCATGTCCGGTTTTGTTCCCCTCCCCCCTCCGTCAGCAACGGGCCAAGAGGCGGTGGCGGCGGCGCCGGCGGCGGCGGCAGCGAAGGGGGCGGAGAGGGAGGAGCGCGGCGGGACGGGGCCTGGACCGCGCGTACTTCGGGCCGTGAGGTTCTCTCCGAGTCAGCGGTAGCAACAGCTGCCTCTGCAGCCACAGCAGCAGGTTTGCGTGAGGTGGGTCTGGACGCGGGGCCGTAACCCCTTGGGGGCACCACAGGCAACTGCGGGGCCTAGTGAGGGCCAGGGAACCGCGGCCTCTCTTAACAAAGAGTCGGCGGAGCTTCCAGGAAGCCGAGGCGCAGGGGCCCGGGGAGGGGTAGGAGTGCGGGACTGAAGACTCGAGGAGCCTTTCGAAGCCTCGTCGCCCTCCTACGGCTCCCGCTTCTCCCACAACTCTTAATGAGGCCCAGTTGGCGGCTTTACGGAGGCGGCGATCGCCCGTCCGGGAAGCGATTTGCAGGGTGCTGGGCTCCGGGAGGCATAGGCACGGGGAGGATTCTGACCCGAGCCAGCAGCAGTTAACAGATGCTAGTTTCCAGATCGGGGGACCTTCCAGGCCAAAGTTGCCAAATCTGAAGACAGTGAAAGGCATAGTCTGTGATCTTTGTGTAGCTTTGACTGTATCTGTGACTAGCATCAGCCTCCTCACAAAACTTTTCTGCTGCCTGCTAAAGAGCCTTTCTGATGTGGGTAAATAATTTATATGGAGTTGCAAGCTTAGGGCACCAATAATATAAGGAAGAAAGATCATACTTATCGAGACTTCGGGGGAATCGTAGCTTTCTTATCACCTTAGCGGAAGCTTTGCCCCCTCACCCCTTTGGGCGGTCATTCAGATTCCTCTGGCTTCCCATACATTTTGGTTTTTTGTGAATGATCTTTGTATATATCTATTTTCTGTATACACACCACCGAACTCCTAAAGAGCAGAGATTCTGTTTTAATTCGCTTTAACTTTCCAGAGCCAAGCCCAGTGGAAGGTCTTCCATACCAAAATTCATGTTTAGACTTTAAGTGGTTAAGGAAAAAAAATGTATGTTGTATTTTCCTGTACCCAGAAGAGACATACTCTGGCCTAATATGCAGTTCATTCACCCAAGAAATATTTTTGTTGATAACTTCTGTGTGCCTGTTCCCTACCTGTGTGCTTGATTTGTGACCCGACCCTCCTGAAACATTGTAGTGAGGGGAAGAGAGAAAACAAATATGTAAATTATACTGTATGTTAGAAGATGATTAATGCCTTAGGTGAAAAAAAAAATAAAGCTGAAGAGAGGAATGGGGGGATGTTGCATTTTTAAACAGCATGGTCAGGGAAGTGTTTACAGACAAGCTGATGTTTAAGCAGACTAGATAAGGAGGTGAGGGAGTGAGCCCATCTAGTTTCTGGAAGAATGATCCTTCCAGGCAGAGGAACCAGCAAGTATAAAGACCTTGAAGAGGACAATGCTGGCTTGTTAGAGGAACAGTTAGAAGACCAGCATGCTTGGAGTACTGTGAGCAAAAGGAGGAATTACTAGGAGATAAGGTCAGGGAGGGGAACAAGGCGTTGCAGGGAGCACCAACCAGGACCTTTTAGGCTGTTGTGAAGATTTCATTTTTCTTCTGCCTGAGATGGAAACTGAGAGTTTTGAGTAGGGGAATGGTAAGATCTGACCTACACTGTTAATAATTTAGTGCAGTTTGTGGAAGAGTACAGTTCTTTATGTTTTAGTTTTTATCGCATCTTTATGTAATCAGCTCTTAGTTTCTTTAAGCCAGCAGAGGGAAAAGAGATGCTTCCAAAACAAGTGTAATCTAGCATTTACTTATTTTGGCTTTAGAAGAATGTGTTGGAATTCTTGGGTTTTGTACAAATTCTTGCTAAAGAATCAGATTTATAGTGTGTGAGTTATTCTCAAGGCAGATTATTAGATAGAGTAGACGGTGATCAACTGTCACTAGAAATCTTTCTCCTACTCCAAAAACACAATGATAATGAAAAAGTAACATTTTATAATCATTAGTTTTTAGTCCACTATTCTTAAAGTCATTTGTATCTTATTTTCCACCATTTCTCAAAACATAAACTAGCCAAATTGTCTTCCTTGTGTTCCTACACTTATTCTAATTTCCTAGACTTTGCTGTTTCTAGCTTTCCTCCTTGCATCATACTTCTTTACTCAGCTTATATCTTTCTGTGTTAAAAAAAAAAACCAAAAAACAAAAACTTAATCTTCTGGGTTCTAGCTCTCTTTTGAAGCCTGTCCCCATTTGTCAACTTGTAGTGATCTCTGACATCTTCAGTGTCATGTGGCACCAAGGTATGGAATCTCTAAGTCGAAAGAAACTTGAGAAGTCTTAACTTGATATTCTGCATTAACCAATGGAGAGATTGATTTCTGGAAAGAAAAAAAAAATGATAAAACATGACAGCTAGTACACATTGTGCACCATTTGCCAAGCTTTGTTCCAGGTGTATTTTTGTGTGTGAATTCAGTTTTTCACACCAACCCTATGAAGTAGGTGATAGTCTCACCATCTTATAGATGAGGAAAGTAAGGCCAGAGAAGCTGAATAACTTCCATGAAGTTCGCATCAAGTTAGCTGGCAAAGCCAGTGTTTAAACGTAGGCAGCTTGGCTCCACGGTCTGTGCTGCTTTACTGTGCTGTTAAGATTTTCTACTAAATCACATTTTAGTGCCTAAAACAGTACCAAGCAGGTATTGATACTTTATGCTGTTCTTAATTTTTCTGGTTGGCCAAGTTGTGAATCTCCCTAGGTCTCCTATACGTTGAATAAACATGAATGATGAGTATATTCTCTGGAAAACAGAAGAGGAAAAAAAAAAGAATAAGCCATAGAGTTTGTGACATGGAGCTGGAGAGAGAAAAAAAGAACACAGATAGTTTTGAATAGATGTTGGGTGTTTTAAGACTAGAATAGGAGTTTAATGAAGGAAGTAGCTTTTCTCTGGGAAATTATATTCATGTCATAGTTCTAGGAGTTGGTATTTGAGATGGGCGTTGAAGGATAGGACTCTGGCAGATAGATAAAATGAGAGATCTGGTGGGAACAGAATGCAGGGAGAAGGAAGAGCATTTACCAGAGTGCACGTAAAGCACATTGCCACAGCGGAGAGTCTCATTCCAGCCTGATGGAGTAACTGGAGAGCTGTTGAAGGGAATGACAGGATCAGAAGTGTATGGCCAGAAGGTGAGGGGTCAGGGTCTGGAGAAACCCCGAAAGAGGTTTGAGTGCTCACCTCCTTTGAGTGTGACTTTCCCTAGTTCCAAAATATTAACAAACACCTGCCAAAAGAGGTGGGAATTCTTATTTTCTCTTAGTGCTATTTATTTCTGAACCACTGTTACTTCATTTAATACTTTACCTCATAGGGCTATTTCCCTCACTTCTTGTAGGTTAAGGAAGGGAGAGATGTTGTCCCTCAGTACCGGGCACAAAACAGAAAGTGATTATTGGTCTACATAAAACATGTTTGTTATTTCTAAGACCCAACTCACATTGCTCTCTTTAAAGCAAATGCTCATACATTTTGCTTATGGTTTTATTAGCTAAATCTTTTCGAAGTAAATGTTTTATTTTTAAAAAGCACTATTTTTTAAAGAGAAAAAATGTAACTGAAATTTCACAAGTATATTTGCATTTTAGAGTAGAAGCTGAGGTCTGGACAGCATCATTCTCCCTCATAAACCAGATAAAATAACAGTCTAAAAATACATGTGTGGTTGAATTCTGATTCTTTGATTTTCAAGCGTTTTTTTTTTTAACTATTGTAAAATAACACATGAAAAATCGAAACCATTCTCAAGTGGGCAGTTCACGGACGTTAAGCACATCCACATTGTTTCGCTACCATCTGCACCATAGTGTCCACAGAACTTTCACGTTAGAAAACTGAAACTCTCCCCCCATTAAGCAGTAACTCCCCATCCTCTCTCCTCCTAATTCCTGGCAGCCACCCTTCTACTTTGCCTCTGAGTTTGACTAAGTACCTCATGTAAGAGGAATCATACCATATTTGTCCTTTTGTGACTGGCTTCTTTCTCTTATTTATTTCTGGCTGGACTAGGTCTTCGTTGCTGTGTCCAGGCTTTCTCTGATGGCGAGGGCTGCTCCAGTTGAGGTGTGTGGGTTTCTCACTGCGATGGCTTCTCTTCTTGCAGTTCCCAGGCGCTAGGCACAAGGGCATAGTGGCCTCAGGGCATGTGGAATCTTCCCGGACCTGAGATCGAACTTGTGTCCCCTGCACTCGCTGGTGGATTCTTATCCTCTGTACCACCAGGGAAGTCCAGCTTATTTCCTTAACTTGACGTCCTTAAGTCTCATCCACGTTGGTAGCATGTGTCAGAATTTTCTTCCTTTTTAAGTCTGAGTACTATTGCTATATATTTATCTTGCCACATTTAGTTTATTCATCCATCTGTAGACACTTGGGTTGCTTCCACCTTTTGTCTTGTGAATAATGCTACTTGGAACATGGGTATAACAAATGTCTGTCCCTGTTTTCAGTTCTTTTGGGTATGTACTCAGGGGAAGAAATGCTGTATCATATAGTTCTATGGTTAGTTTTGTAAGAAGCCACTATAAAGGGAGCTTTGAGAAGACCCATGAATGGTGGACTACATTAATAATATCCTCACTATGTTTTGACTTCCTTATTAACTGTTGAGTAGATTTCTCTTCTCTAGTGTTTGCCTAGAGAATGCAAATTACTTTTCATAGACTTATAACCTAAGCAGAGGAGGGCTCATTAAAAAAAAAAAAAAAGATAAAACCAAATAGAGATTAGGTTGGCCATCTTGTGCTTCTTATATCTGCTACAGTCCCTCAGACCTCTGATTGTTGAGGACCCGTAGCCATACACATGGACCAATAGTAGGAAAACTGTTCAAGAAAGTAAAAATCAGTGGTGTCTGAGGATGACCTGCTCAGATTTCATCAGGACAGCTGGTTGGCTACATAAGCAAGGCTTGTAATAACAGGAGATGATGGGTTTCACAGATACTGGGATGAAGTTTGAAGAACCTGATATTTATCCATTCAAGGAAAACTTTTTGAGTACTGTATACACCAGGCACTAAAGGTACTACTATGTTGGACAAAACAAGAAAGTCCTTGCCCACATGGCGCTGACATTCTAGTCAGTGGGCTGCAGAAAGCACAGTTGTTTGGCATTGCTGAAGACAGTTAATTGGGGAACATGGGCAGTGTGACCTAGATCACACTAGTGAAAGGTGTGGGGGCACTTAAGGGTTCTCAGTCTTTGGGATGACCCACATCTTGGAAGAGTTAAAGTATTGCATATTTTTAAGCTATTAAGCAACTCTCACCTGCCCAAGGTCATGCTGCTTGCCTGTCTGCAGAAGTTGAATTTTTAAAACCGAGTATTTATTTCTCTTGTAATTTGAGCCCTTTGGTTATTTAGTGGGATTAATTTATGCCCATCCTCTTCTCCTGTCCTCAGCCTAGGGGGAAGTGTTATTTACTCCCTGTTAAAGGTTTTGGTCTTTTCTCTTCAGCTCTCGGCAACACCTTGTTCCTGTGATTTTTCCTGTCTTCCTAAATCTTCAGTTTGTTCTATTTGTGTTGGCCTTTCCTCTCTAGCATATAAACATGGTTAGATGTCTTCCTTAAACAAAAAGCAAAATTCCTCTAGTTAACATCTCACACTCTCTTTCACATTGTTAAACGGCCTAGAAAGTAATCTGTACTCCTCTTGGCCTTGTCTTCACCCTCTACCCCTTACCGATCACCACTTAACTTTTTCCCTACTGCTTCAACAGGGGCTTTTCAGTTCCTCCCCCCCCCACGCCCCCCACGCCCCCACGCCCCCCCCCCGCCCCCACACCCCCGCCCCCGCCCCCATCTCCTCTTTTCTTATTAACATTGAACATTTCTTTCTGCTTGTAAAACTTAGCACCATCTATGTCACTGTTCTCTGCTACCCTCTCTCTCTCTTCTTTGTCAGGTTTTCACGTGAGCTTCTCATCCCAATCCTTCCTAAGTATGGACCTCCACTAACACCTCTTTTCTCGCTCTCTCTGCCCTCTCTGCTGGCTTATCTACATCAGTAACCTCAAATGCAGGTATCTTGTGTGGGACCTATAACTCCTTCACAGATCTCTCTCTGCAGTTACAGACCTTACTTGCCAGCTATCCTGAGTGCTCCCATAAGTGCTGTGAACTGATCTCACTTTCTACCTGCTTCTCCACCCATGACTTTTCTGGGTTTCCATCTCTGTTAATGGCACCATCATTCACCCAATCTGTAAAAGCCAGAACCCTCCAAAATTATTCTAGACTCTTTCTTCCTCCTCAGCTTCCACGTCTGATTTGGTCATTCTCCCCAGTTGATTCTTCCTCATAAATACCTCAGTATAACATCAGATCTACACTCCACCCTTCCTCATAGCCACTTCCTTAGTTTTGTAGTACCTTGATGTGGTTTATCTGCATTTTTATGATAATATCCTAACCACTTTCCTTTGTCCCAACTTTTCATGCCATCTCTCATCTGATCTCTCTAAAATGGTGATCCAAAACATGTCCCCTTTTTTGCTTAAAATTAATGATTCCTTACAGCTGGCAGAGTGTATTTTTGCATGGTGTATTCTTAGCATAGTATACCAACCCTGTATCTGGGCCCTGTTTGTCTTTCTGAACATGTGCCCTGCAGCTTTCCCAAATGTCTTAGAGAACTCTAGCTGCACTAAACTATTTCCAGCCCTCTGTGGTAGCATTTACAGTGCCTTTGATCTAAACTTCTGTCTCTGACACTTCTTCCCTGGTCTAGTGCCTCTTCAGGTTTAAAAAGTTGACACCACTGTCATCTCCAGAAAAACTGCCTTGTCCCCCATTCATGGTAGGTTGGGTACTCTTCTCCTGGGCCATCGATGAATGCGCTTTGTGTAATACCTCTACACATCATTTCTTTTTGTAAGCTGCCTAAAACTCACTGAATTCCTTGAGAATGGGACTCTATCTTTTCATCGATGAATGCCCAGCACCCAATACAGTGCCTGAACTTTCTCAACAGGCTTTCAATAAGCCATGAGATTGTTCATGTAATTCTTAAAA
Organism: Capra hircus; assembly: GCF_001704415.2. NCBI lineage: Eukaryota > Metazoa > Chordata > Mammalia > Artiodactyla > Bovidae > Capra > Capra hircus. Next base: position 47,653,849 of record NC_030826.1, read on the forward strand.
TCTACCAACGTTTGTTTTTTCCATCCTTCCTTTACCTATTTCAATGGCTTGTTTATTATTAGCCTTTTATTATGCATTATATACACAGGAAAAGGGATAAAATTCAGAATCTATAATTTAATGGATTAATTATTAACAGCCTCTTATTATGTATTATATACACTAGGAAAAAGGTTAAAATTCAGAATCTGTAATTTTTGTTGCTTAGGAACAGCTCTTGGAAGGCCAGGCTCACAGATTGGTTAAACAGTACTCTCAGATGCTAAAATTTTCTGGCTTGTAAATCTTCTAACTAAATATCATCTCACTAGAACTATATTGATTCCTCTTAAGGGATTCCAGAAGAAGGCAGGAAATGGTCTTAATTATGTTTGAGTAAGCTATTGCTTATTAAATGCTTACTCGAACCATGAATATTTTCTACGAAAGGTCCAAAATGAGTAAAGACAGTCCCTACCTGGAACTAAGGGTAGAGATTGACATAGCATAAATCAAATTTAATACTAAACAGACTGAACTAAGTACTGTGTAACAGCAATAAAACAAAACCAGTGAGCGGGGTATAGAGCCAGAAGAGCAGAGCATATTGTTCCTGTTCCTAGTCACTTGAACAGTGCCATCGTAAAAAGCAGTTTTTGCAACTCTTTTCTCACTGACTTCAGAGTCTTTTATAAAAATATACACTTTTCTTATTAGTGGTAAACTTTAATACAGAGAAAAAAAGTAAAATTCAAATAATTGGTATTAACATTTTGATAAATAGCCCTCCAGCTATCTTGGTACAGGTAACATATTTTTATGTTGAATCATACCACCGACCTTGTTTTATGCCCTTATCATGTTATCAGTGTATAATGGACACTTTTCCATAAATGTGAAACTTAAAATGCACTTTCCCTTTGATAAGCAGTTGTGTTTTTAAAAATTGAGCCTAAGGAAATAATGTATGGACAAAGATATATGATAATTTCACAACTTAAAAAAAAAAGAAACAGAAGTAGAGAAATGTATTTATTGACATAGTCATGTGTATCATAAGGTGAAGAAATCGGTAAAACAATTTGTAGAGTATGGTTTCAGTTTTGATCTTAAATTGTGTGTGTGTATACACATATGCATAGAAAAAATAGCAAAATATATCAGCAAAATTATGTATCTGGGAGAGGAGTTTCAGGTAGTGTTAAATTTTGGTCTTTTTTGCTTTCTGAGTTTTCTGGTATTCCGTGAAACTTAGGTAACTTGTTTCATTAAAAAATCATTTTTTGAAACCAAGGCTACTAAGATAAAAAATTTTATTTTTAAATGAGTTTGATTGATGCTCAGGAAATTTCTTTGTAATCTTTAACAGAAGGCTAACTGAAAAAGATATTCAACTGGCAATCAAATCTTTTTGAAGGGTATGATATAAAATACTGAATTCCTCTTCAGATTGAAATCTCAGTAAAATAAATTATGCTGTCTTCAGTGTTTCAGAAAATGTGACTGTTTCAGGGGAAGAGGAAGGGAGCTCAAGAGGGAGAGGTGTGTATGTGTGTGTAAAAGTATGACTGATTCCCAGAGAGAAAGGGGGCTCAAGATGGAGAGGAGAGTGTGTGTGTGTGTGTGTGTGTGTGTGTGTGTGTGTGTGTGTGTAAAATTATATCGATTCACATTGCTGCACAACGGAAACCAGCAATTTTGTGTACAACTTTACACAAAATTGTAAAGCAGTTATCCCCCAATTTAAAAATGTATATCAAAAAAAAGAAAATGTGACTGTTTTATTAAGGTTAGCATATTGCATATCTGAAGTCCAAAGTTTAAATTTTTTTAATTGAAGTATAATTGATTTACAGTGTTGTGCCAGTCTTTTTTCTTCCAAAATTGAAATTTTAATTGAGAGGCAAATGTTTAAAATTGTAGGTAAAGGTTGGAAGAGACATAAACATCAGTGGGCTGCTCACTTTATATAAAGTTAAATTTGTACATGTGTCTTGTTCCTAACAGATCAGTCACTGACACCATGAACTGGAATAAAGGTGGCCCCGGCACTAAGAGGGGCTTTGGCTTTGGCGGCTTCGCCATCAGTGCTGGGAAGAAGGAGGAGCCGAAGCTCCCGCAGCAGTCCCATAGTGCCTTTGGGGCAGCCAGCTCTGCCTCTGGCTTTGGAAAGTCGGCTCCACCACAGCTCCCTTCTTTCTACAAAATTGGTTCTAAACGGGCCAACTTCGATGAAGAAAATGCGTAAGTGGTAATAATATCTGGTAATTTAGCAAGGTTAGTCTTTGAGGTATTCATTCCATCAAAAAAACTGAAGCAGAAAAACCATTTGTTTCTCAAATAATAACACGACTTCTTAAATTGGTTATCTCACTGAATTGCATTGTTCTTAACGAGTTAAATTGTTACATTCACTCATTCATAAGGAATATAGTACTCATGTGGTACTTTATTTTTCCTTGTTCCAAAACAGATTTGAGGCCATTGAAACCTAAATATGGCTTAAGTGTTTTATTTAAAATTAAATTATTTAATTTACATGGGTTTTAATGTTCTTCACTGAAGTTTTTTATTTACAGCATAGAAGTTGTTTGGTAAACACAGGCAGTTGTCAGAACTGGTAGAGACATAGTTTAACTCAACACTGAACTCCTTAAAACTGTTACAGACTGTTGCGTTGTAACATCTTATAGTGGTAGGAAAATCTCAGATTTTTGCTCACAGTTCTCAGGAACCATATTTACCAGTTACCTTTTCTAACTTGATTGTGTAATAAGGTGATTGTTGAAAAGCTGGGGTTTGAAAGTTTGAGCTCTAATTCTTTACAGATTTTAAGGTTTTTTTTTTTGCCAGGTCTAAAGAAATCTTGTACTGCTATCATTCTAGCCTGGTCATTACGCTGTTGAGTTTTTTTTTTTTTTTTAAACCCTCAGGATCACAGTTTTTAAAGTATTTAGCAGCATTTAAAAAAATTGGTATACTATTTAGCAGTTAAGTTCATAAGTAAGTGTTTAAGATTCAGCAAAGTCCAGGATCATTATTCTAGAGACCAGTTTACCAGCTCAGGGATGCATTAAATGAATCTACTGTATAAATAAATACGCATTTGTGTGTGTGTGTATAGAATATAAGAATGGTTAGAGCTTTTAAAATGAAGACTTGAAATGCTTTGAAGTTTAGGCTGTAGTTTTGATCTCTTTAATATTCTGTTGTATTACTCTTTCATTTAATTCTGGGATAAACTCTAAACAGTATTTTTGTTTTGTTTTAGTGTATAGCTATATCGATATTCTTTTCTGGGATATCTGTTAGAGGGAAAGTGGTACTTTTTCCAGATGTTGAAGTTGTTTCTGAATACTTAACATAGTATGGTGAGGAAGTGTGGTTCATGTACAATGTTATATAAGTTTTGAGTGTTCAACAGAGTGATTCACAGTTTTTAAAGGTTATACTCCTTTTATAGTTATAAAATATTAGCTATATTCTTGAGCATTTATTTTCAATTCTAGAAGTTTTTTTGTTGGTTCTTAGAAAATAGCCCAGAACTTTTTAAGAAAATCTCTAGCCTTATGAATTTAATCTCTCTTTAAAGTGTGGTGAAGAATAAACTAGGCTTCTGATATTTCATACAAAAGTATTTTTTCCATAGCATATGCTTTAATATTTGCTGTATCTATTCAACAGTGATATGCTGTTGATAATTTTGTATTGGAAACCCATCCCTTTTGACAGAACTAGAAATGTAATTTTTAATAGACACTACTGAAATGGAGAATCTGCTGTGTTTTTTTTGCAGTATTAGAATTTGGCATATATCAAGTGATACTTAATAATTGGGTCCTAAGCCAAAGGACCAAAATCTCTTAATGGTAACATACACCATAATAAAAATTTTGTTAAAGATTCACCCACCCCCAAATTAAACATTCACTTTATCAATCATGCATCTTAATTTTCAGATATTTTGAAGATGAGGAAGAAGATTCTAGCAACGTTGATTTACCTTACATTCCTGCTGAGAACTCACCTACCCGCCAGCAATTCCATTCCAAGCCAGTAGACTCTGACAGTGATGATGATCCCTTAGAGGCATTCATGGCTGAAGTGGAGGCAAGTATCAACTCTGTTACGTTAACATTTTTAGCAATTAGAAACAGGTCAAATTAATCTAGTGCTTTAGTCCTCAGACAGAGTGTGTTCATTGGCCCTGTGTTGAGAGAATTTTGCTCTTGTATTCCGTAGTTTGTTAAATATCCTTCCATGGCCCTGTAGCATTTTCAGAGATGATTGATGCCTAGGAATTTAAACTGTAACCCTTGAACATAGTGGCTCAAGAGTGCGTGTGTGTGTGTGTGTGTGTGTGTGTGTGTGTGTGTGGTGTGTTTTATTTTAATAATTCTTGGTATAGTCTTAAATGGATACTATCTTACTCAATCTAGCTTTTATTGAATACATATTTAAGGTAATTAAACTTAAGCAATTTGCTAAAATTACACATTCTGTATTCAGTATTTTTGGTGTTTGTGCTAAAATTACACATTCTGTATTCAGTATTTTTGGTGTTTTGTTTCTTTTTATCCATGTTCGTGACCTTGCTATAGAAATTGAGGCTTGTGACCTCTTCCTCCTTAAAACTCTTCTCACTAGGCTTTTTGTGATTTTGTATTTTGTTCTTTTCTCCCATGTCTCTGACTTTTCTGTTTAATTACTTTGTATTATGAAAAATTTCAAACACATAAAGTAGAATAATAAGATGAGTTCCCATGTACCCTTCACCCGGCTTTATCAGGTAACACTGTGGCCAGTCTTTTGTTATCTGACACCTCCCACCCCCTTTTACATTATTTAAAGTAAATCTCCAACATAACATTTCATCTATTGGTGTTTCTATGTCTTTAGCTCTTAAAAAACAACTACCATATGATTACACCAAAAAAAAAAACCCCTTACCTAGCCATGTGACTGTTATCTGTCATTCTTGTGATTCTCGTCCAATTTCTCATATGATGTTTCTCCTGCAGTTCTCTTTATTAACATGCTATCTTCAGGCTTTATACATTCCTTTATAATAATAAAAATTCCTTAGTGACCTCACCCACTTCCAAAATTAACTTCTGTGTGAATAAATTAATATCTTTAGATCCATAGTCTCTCTTTAGTTTCAGCTCTGCTTTTCTAGAAACATATTGGCCATTTTTACATGAATGTGTCCCCCTGGTCACTTTAACTTTTTTTTTTTTTTTTGGCCCCAATAAACAGCATGTGGAATTTTAGTTTCTTAACCTGGGATTGAGCCCTGGCTCTCCACAGTGAAAACACAGTCCTAACCACTGGACTGCCAGAAAATTCCCACACTGGCTTTAATTTCTTCCTTTAAATAGCCCCTCTTTTTTTTTTTTTTTCAATTTTATTAAGGTATAGTTGATTTACAGAGTTGTGTTAATTTCTTCTGTACAGCAAAAAGTGACTCAGTAATTGACTGAAAAATTCCATGTACAGAGGAGTCTGGCCGGCTATAGACCATGGGCCCACAAAGAGTCAGACGCAACTGAGCATAGCACACAGCACATATACTCATCAAAGATACTGGCCTGTACTTTTATTTTTTGGTAGTGTCTTTGTCTGGTTTTGGTTTCAGGGTGATAGTGGCTTCATAGAATGTCTTTGGGAGAAGGCAATGGCGACCCACTCAAGTACTCTTGCCTGGAAAATCCCATGGGTGGAGGAGCCTGATAGGCTGCAGTCCATGGGGTCGCTAAGAGTCGGACATAATTGAGCGACTTCACTTTTACTCTTCACTTTCATGCATTGGAGAAGGACACGGCAACCCACTCCAGTGTTCTTGCCTGGAGAATCCCAGGGACGGAGGAGCCTGGTGGGCTGCCGTCTATGGGGTCACACAGAGTCGGACACGACTGAAGCGACTTAGCAGCAGCAGCAGAATGTCTTTGGGAGTGTTCCTTCCTCTTTGGTCTTTTGGAAGAGTTTGGGAAAGATCAGTGGAAGTTCTTTGTGTTTTTGGTAGAATTCCCCAGTAAAGCTGGTCCTGGACTTCTGTTTGTAGGGAGTTTTTTACTTATAGATTTTATTTAATTTCTAGTGTTTGGTTTGTTCAAGTTACCTGTTTCTCTCCTTCATTCAGTTTTGGTGGGCTGCATGTTTCTAGAAAGTTGTTTGTTTCTTCTAGGTTGTTGAATTTGTTGGCATCTAATTATTCATAGTATTCTCTTATGGCTTTGTTGTTGTTGTTATAGTTGTGATTTCTTCTCTTTCATTTCTTATTTGGGTTCTCTCTCTCTCTTTTTTTTTTTCTTTTTTGCTGTGTGGTATGTGGGATCTTAGTTCCCTGACCAGTGATGGAACCTGTACCCCCTGTATTGGAAGGCAGAGTCTTAGCTGCTGGACTGCTGGGGAAGTCCCCTCTTTTTTTTTTTCTAGTAACTGATCAAGCATGTTTATGACTTGCTTCATTTATTCCTCAGAATAACAAAAGTGAATAGGCAGAAAAACGATTTAAAAGTTCTTAACTGATAAAAGAAAAAACGGAACCCTAAGAGGAATCACTTCTCCAAACCACATTGGCACTGTGTGGCAGAGCTGGGATGCAGATCTAATTTTCCTTGGTTAGCAGTCCTGAGAACCAGCTCTTGTCCAGAACGTAGTGCTGCCTTCCTCTCCTCCCCTGCCAGGCTCTGTCAGTCTCTACAGTGTCTCTTGTGTCTGTTTCTGTCTCCATTATGGTCCTCTTCCCCTCTACCTTAACTCTTACTGGTCTAAATCAATTCTCTCCCTTCTTTAGGCTCTCTGCTCTCCTGTCCATGTCGTGTGCAGCTGCGGAGTAATTGGACTGAAGCATGCTTCTTGTCATGTTACTCCTCTTACTCGGAAACTGTCACTTCATTGGTTATGAAGTAAAGTCCTTCTAGATCTCTCAGTTACTTGTTACCTGAAGTCTTCAGCCAGAATTCATCTCTCCTCTAAGGAGGCAGGGGAGAAAAAGAATCCAGTAAAGATGTGGTTTTGTTTGGTGTACAATGCTTTTTAAAAACAGGAGCCAACATTTTTAAGATCCGCAGATTTTTTTTCTATAAGATCAGTCTCCTGAAAAGTGAAAAATGTGGCAAGACTAGGACTGCATTCTTGGGTGGCAGAAAACACGCTGCTGCTGACAAAGTAACTGCCTGCTTCGGGCAAGGCAGGCTTTTTCTACTTCGCCCATCAGTCCCTATTGTCTTCTTGACACTGAGGCCATTGCTTAGAGCCTTTTACCCTCATATTTGTGTTGTAATTTTCTTATAGTGGAGAAGTAGTTTTCCTGAGTGTGAGTCTGTTGTCAAATATCCAAAAATAAAACTCAGGGCTATGTGTTAAAAGAAAAATTAGAGGATGCTTCTTTAGAATATTCAGGGCCTCCTCTGGTGGCTCGGTAGTAAAGAGTCTATCTGCCAAGCAAGAGATGTGGGTTTGATTCCTCGGTCAGGCAGATCCGCTGGAGAGGGAAATAGCAACCCACTCCAGTACTGGCCTGGGACATCCCATGGACAGAGAAGCCTGGAGGGCTACAGTCCATGGGGTCACAAAGAGTCGGACACAACCTAGCAGCTAAACAAAAACAGCTTAGTAAAATGCAAGCAATACGTGTCTGTATCAGAAGAATAGAACTTTTCTTATCTTGGCTCACTTCATTCATTGTGTCCCACCTTTGATTTAGAATGTATTACTTTCCAAAGAGTGTATACCTAAAAAGTAGCAGAGCCAGGATTCAACTCCAAAGCCCATGTAAACTCCAAAGCCCATGTTCTTTTTGCTGTATCATTCAGCATCTGAGTTCTTGTGTTGTGTATTTCTGCATAATGCTTACCAGAACTACTCAGAACATACCTGTGCTTTGCAAGATGGTAGCAATTTTGTAAATACAGTGTGTTAAATGATTCTCTCTAGAAGTAAAGGCAATGGATAAATGGTTTGTTTTGTTTGAGATATCATATACATATTGGTTTAGGTTTCTTTTTAATCTTGATATATGGACGTTTCCCAAAGGACTGTGTTTGTCATTATTTTTTCAGATCCCTAGTGATGAATTAGAATAAAAATCAACTCTTGATTTTTTGAGATTTAAATTTAGATTTAATTTTTGGTAGTGCAAGCTGGCATAGCCCTTCTTGAGTAGGAGTATCCAAGAATGGTCCAGATTCTCTTGCTTGGAACTTCAAGTAGTTGAAGCTGTTTGGAGGTTAAATCTTTTTGATATAACATCATTCTTCCAGATATTTTCTGCAGTAGTATCCAAAGGCATTTTGCTGATTTTTGGACAGAGAGATTGGATGTTATCTGATCTTGAGGAGAGTGTTGTTGCCAAGGTATTGCATTAATCCAAATCAAAGAAGTCAGAAAAACTCACATTGCTTTACAACAAAAAAGAGTTAGCAGAATGTGTTTTAACCTTGGCAAAAAGTAGTTAATTCTTCTACCCTTGATTTTCATGTATATAAAGCAAAGAATTAATTTAGATCAATAATTATCAATTTGCTATATAAAAATTACCTATGAAAAATGGGAAAACTACATGTATTTAAGTCCACCCCAAAGGGTTCTGATTTAGTAGATTTATTTGTTGTCTTTCCATTGCTAAGTCGTGTCTGACTTTGCAGCCCCTGGACTACAGCATGCCAGGCTCCCCATCCTTCACTGTCTCCTGGAGTTTGTTCAAACTCATGTCCATTGTCAGTGATGCTGTCTGTCCAGCCATCTCATCCACTGTTGCCCGCTTCTCCTGCCCTCAGCTTTTCCCAGCATCAGGGTCTTTTCCAGTGAGTCAGCTTTTCCCACTAGGTGGCCAAAGTATTGGAGGTTCAGCATCAGTCCTTCCAATGAATATTCAGGGTTGATTTCCAGTAGGATTGATTGGTGGTCTTGCAATCCAAGGGACCCTTAAGAGTCTTCCCCAGCACCACAGTTCAGAACACCAGTTCTTGGGTGCTCTCAGCCTTCTTCATGGTCCAGCTCTCACATCTGTACATGACTATGGGAAAAGCCATAGTTTTGACTCTACGGACCTTTGTTGGCAACATGATGTTTCTGCTTCATAGCTTTCCTTCCAGGGAGGAAGCGTCTTTTAATTTCATGGCTGCAGTTTATTTAGTGCACGGTTTTTCAACCTAAGGGCATTTAGGGCTGGATAATTCTTTGGTGGGCTGTCCTGGGCATTGCAAGATGTTTAGAGGCATCTATGGCCTTCACCCACTGGATGTTAGTAACCGCTTCCCCCACCCCAAGTTGTGCCAACCAAAAAATGTCTCCTGATATTGCCAGATGTCCACGGAGGATAGAATCACCCAAGGCTCAGAACCACCTTTCTAGAGCCAGATACAGAAATCTGCATTTTTTTACTAGCCCCTTCCCTGGTGGCTCAGAGGGTAAAGCGTCTGCCTACAGTGTGGGAGACCCGGGTTCGATCCCTGGGTTGGGAAGATCCCCTGGAGAAGGAAATGGCAACCCACTCCAGTACTCTTGCCTGGAAAATCCCATGGACCAAGAAGCCTGGTAAGCTACAGTCCATTGGGGTCGCAAAGAGTCAGACACGATTGAGCGACTTCACTTTCACTTTGGTAATTATATCATTAACTCTTTGAAAAAAAAGTCAATCTAGCATTTTTGCTAATTTTTCTACACATGGTATATTTGCAGATAAAAACTGTGAAATCTGCATATATAGTCAAGTTTTTAGAACATGGGTATTTCTCTCTAAAAAATAGTTGTCAAAAAACAATTTGATTGCATCAAAGTGCAGTTGTCAAAATGCATAGCTAAAACTGTGATGGTACTTGTTTGAATCTAAAAATTCTTTATAAAGAAATTTTCCTTTCAGTGTTTTTAGTTGGTGATTGCATACGGCCTTTTGTTTCATTAGGATCAGGCGGCTAGAGACATGAAGAGGCTTGAAGAAAAGGACAAGGAAAGAAAAAACGTAAAGTAAGTTGTTTTCTTCTCCTTCAGAAAGGTTACATGAAAATTGCTACATTATTGCAAAGCCTGTTCCCCCAAAGTTTATAAAGAAAAATTAAACTACACAAATGTCCTGACTTAAAGTTATTACCTTAAATAATATTTCTGTAGGTAATAGAGATGACTGCATTTACAGTAATTAAAAAGCATTCTCTTTGGTATTCAACTGTAAATAGTTTTTAGTAACCACAAGAGCGAATTACACAGGGAAGCAAGAAAGCATCATTACTAGTTTGAGTTCATTTTTCTGAGTTTTGTCCCCATAACTAATATAAAATAGGCTTATGCATATGTGATTGATTTTTAAGATGTAACAGTAATTATATACAAAAACTATGTATATTATTAATAAATAATAAAACCTGATTTGAGAGTGACATGCTTTAGCAACTAGTCAGAGCTTGAAATACTTTATTTTCTAGGAAAGAGAATTCTCCTCTTTCCCTTGCTGAATATGCTTTTCTTAAGGCTTTTGCTACCAAGCGCAGGCAGGCAGGTTGGACTTTCCCCTCTGCTTGGCAATCAGTGCTCAGCCCCTCCCAAGGCTCCTGTGCCAGACGGAGGGTCTGCCCTCTCTTGGGTGCTTATTGTGTGTTGCGCTCCCTTCCAGCTCCCCTCCACTGGTGGTGTCGCTTGCCCTAGGAATAGCAAGTGCTCTAGAGTAGGCAGAAAGTCTGATTAAAAAGCAATGGTTGTGGGAATCAAGCAACTATACTTTTCATAGTTCCTGAGAGATGCAAGTGGTGAAGGTCCACTTCTCCACATGAACTGTTTTTAGTCCCAGATTTTAAAAAGAGTTGATGTAGTTTTTCTCTCTGTCCCTGAGGATTTTGGCTGAATGCAGTTACTCAGAGCTAAAAACTCTGGGGCACATTAAGGCAGTTGTGACCATCTTTAGTGTATACCAAATGCAGGTGTTCTTCTTGTTTCTGTTTTTTAATACAAAATCCTTTTCACAACTGCAGTGTGTTTGTTGTGTGGGATATACAAGGCTAGGGCCCTTGGGTATCTCTCTTCACAAGTTTTTCCTCCCTATATTCTTGTTAGTATTGATATATTTGATGTTTCTAGGGGTACCACATCATCCCATTCAAAAGAAATGCAAACTGCAGCTTATAGTGTGAAATCAGACACACATGGTGGATGGATGGCTTCCAGTGTGCTTACTGCTACTTTGTTATTGTTAGTGTTGAAAGTTCCTGTCCTGTATGGAATTCAACACTAATGTGCTATAAGTATGGAGCTGGGTATGTGGAACATTTGCAGGGAAGTTTGTTTCTCCGCTTGTTTTTCCAGGGGTATTCGAGATGACATTGAAGAGGAAGATGACCAAGTGAGTTCCTATGCAGTATTTCTATCTTTTACTCTCACCCCACAAAGTCTGTCCTGGGGACAAGCTAGAGCTTGTCTTGACTGAAATGGCCATTCCTGACATTCAGCAGGGAATGTCATTTGACTTGCTCCTTTTCTCCCTGTGTGACCAGTTGGTAATATAAAGATTCATGTGGCTTTCCCCCATGTTGAAGATGGAAATTTTGGTCAAGTACGATATCAAAAACAAAGATGAGCTTTACTCAGCCTGATTTTTTTTAATCCAAAATTAATGTTTATTCTGATAAATCAAGAAGTAGAATAGGGTGGGATCTATAGACAACCTCTAGTAACACCTAACCTTGACCTGTTTCTAAGGGTTCTGTTTGTGATTCTTGTGTTTCAAGATGGAACATTCATTAAATGACAGTCCTTTAGTATTTTTTTTCCCCATTCAGTTGTGGGATGGAGAGAAGGGACCCAGAGTGAGCCCTTTCTAGGTTGGTGACCCTTCTAATCAGTGTCAGCTTCCAAACTTGGATTGGTAAAGCCACAGCATGTGTTCCACAGCTCTCAGCAGGGTAGGTAGTAGACACTCCACCCCAGGAAGGCTGTGGAACTGACAGTTTTATAAGTCTTCTGTTAAGCAAGCTGAATCACTTTATGGTAGTAACTCATTTCCTCTGATTGTCCCTCTGAATACTGCTATTGTTAAAGGAATCATTGCTAGTAAGAGTCTTGTCTTACTGGGTAGGTATGTAAACTGTGCAGTCATCTGGTACGCTGTGCACACTAATTACAGGAGCAAAAATGTTCTGTTATACTTGGGTATGATTGTGATCTTGTGCTTTCCTGCAGGAAGCTTATTTTCGGTACATGGCAGAGAATCCAACTGCTGGTGTGGTTCAAGAGGAGGAGGAAGATAATTTGGAATATGATAGTGATGGAAATCCAATTGCACCTTCCAAAAAAATAATTGATCCTCTTCCTCCCATTGATCATTCAGAGGTACAGTATTTCTTGCTGAATTTGACTTTTCTTTCAAGCTGATGCAGTTTTCCTCAGCTTTAATATTTAGGTTTTCCCCATAGCAGAGTACTCCTCTGATTCGTACTCCTTATTGTGTCATGAGAATATTTCTGGGATTTTGTCGTATTTGCCAAGTGATTGAGTCAGAAGGTGGCTGAATGGCTGAGACTTTGTAGCCTGTACTGTTCAAGGCACAGCTGAGTCTCTTGCTCACATTCAGTTTTAGGTGAAGAATTTTTTTCAAGCAATTGTACTTGTTTTCCATACCATCACTTACCATCTTCCTTTCACTGTGGGTCCCTGGGCCTGCATTTGCTTTTTAATTGCTGTAAATCTTTACCATTTCTCCCAGATCTGGGGCAGATGAAAGGCTGTTCTTAAATCAGGAAAAGGAAATGAGGATATCATTGTACTCACTTGGGGGAAAAAATCAGTATTTCATCCAGGTTAAATATCAGACTAGAGCTTGCATACCCTGGTGATTCTAGATCTAGAGCAGTGGTTTTCAAAGTGTGGTCCAAGGACACCTAGAAGGATCTTTTCACGGAGTCTACAGAGTGAGAAGAATTTCCCTGGTGATGCTAAGATCATCTGTCTTCTCCACTGCGTCAGCGTTTGCACTAACGACTGGAAGCAGTGCTGGTAGGTTAGCCTGAATCGGGACAGCGGCGCCATTTGTCCAGTAGTCACTGCATTCTTCCCTGCGTGACTATCACAGGGCCGAAAATAAAAGCCAGCTTCACTTAAGAATGTCCTTGATGAAACAATGACAGTTACTTAATCTTGACTCTTACATTACTCTTATATTCCGTGTGACAAAATGGGAAAGGGCAGGTAAACATTTTTATTGCAAGCCAAGATAAGACAGTTGTCTCAAGGAAAGGCACTTAGGTGTTCAAGTTGTGAACTGAGCTAGCTGCTTTTTTTCATGGAACACCATTTTCACTTGAGAAAATGAATGACACATCAAGGGAAACAAGAGTGTCTCTTGTCAGCGATAGAAACTTGAGTTTTCAGGCGGAAATTAGAATTTTCCTTCCTTGGCTTTAATCAGAATAATACGTTGCAATCATTTGAATGCAGTAGGAAATAATAAGATTTGGAAAAATGTGAAGCAGTGTTATAAAATAAAAGTTATCTTTATTAAAGCATATATGTTAAAGTGTCATGGGGTTTGTTATTTTAACATGAATTATAAATTTAAAATTTTTCTTATTTTTAATACAGTAAATAACACTAGATAATAACCATGTTTTAAATGAAATCTCATTGTATTTCTGTTAAGTGTAAAGGGTACCTGAGACCAAAAAGTTTGAGAGCTACTGGTCTAGACTAGAGTGTGGGTTATATTCAGTTTTTTAAATTTTCCTTTTGTGCAGCTGTTACCACTTAAGGAGTTGGCATTTTACATGTGGCAAATGAAGCTACATAATGAAATCTATCTGGGAAGCTGCATCCATGATAAAGAGTGAAAATATAATAAGGAAAAAAACACAAGTATTTGAAATAGTTGTTTAATAAAATATTTGAGATACTTGACAGAGTACTCAAACTTTATCCTGCCTGGGGTATATCCCATAGTTGTCCTAATGTAATGAGAAGTCTGCCAGAAGAGTCCAGAAATGAAGAAAGAATACCCTTTCTTCACATTCTTCTTTTTTTTCCTCTTATTTGGGGAAAAAAAAATTGTGTGTGTAAAAAAACTTCGATATTTGTACATTTTTGTAAATAAAGACAAAAATTGTTACCCTCATGGACCTTCTGTTTTGATAAGAGAACTGAAGAAAAGGGCTTGGTACAGCATTGTGGGGAGCTTAATAAAGGGTCCTGTTAATAACTCTAAAGGAAAACTTAGTTCTTTCTTTCTCTTTGTTGATAGTACCATAGAACGATAATTAATTTTAAGCTGTATCTAGAATTATGAAAATTTTGACCACCTATCAAAGGCTTAAGTTCTCCTTTAAAAAAAAAAAAAAAAAACATTTACTGTAGACATATCGTGTCAGAAAGAGAATCATTTGGCCAGATTCATATGTGGTAATATGCTCGTGTTTTGTTTTCTTAGTACAGTAAGCTATGAGGGGAGTAGTAGAAATGACTTCTTCCCTCTTTGGAATTGGAAATGCTTGACAGTACTTTTTTTTAAAGTTAACATAAACATTTCCATGTTTTTAAAAAGAATGGAACTCCTTAGAAATATTATCAGAGGCCTAGATCTAGGTGAACAGCTTACCACAAAGCATATTTTAATGTTACAGGGTAGAATATCTGAGTCCTTTGGCATTAGAGATTCCTTAGTCTGCATCAAGGCTGTTCAAACAGGAATGGGAAAAAGTTCTGGTTGTACTTTCAGGATTTGTGTCATGAATAAGTGAATTCCTTTTTTCTCTCTAGCTGGTTATGGCTTTACTTGTATTTGTGAAAGGTGATTTTGCATTAAAATCAAACTTACAGGATTGAATCTTGAATTCTAGACTAACTTTGAATAATTGGACCTGCAGATTGACTATCCACCATTTGAGAAAAATTTTTACAATGAACATGAAGAGATAACCAACCTCACCCCACAGCAGCTAATAGATCTCCGGCATAAGCTCAACCTTCGGGTAAGTCAGCTAGTAAGGCAGAGGTTCATATTAATGTTAATTAGTCCAGGGTTAGTAGTGTTGCTTATCCATACTGAAATAATCTTGAATTTCTTCTCCAACAGTCCCTCAACTGTCTTTGATAGAGTAATAATTAGACCCCGTGGACTCTTATGTCTTGATTTTACTGTTTTAGTTTTACAGCTGTTTTAGGATAGGATTTTTTTTTATTTGATATATACACATGAGTTGCTATATGTATGTGTTCAGTCAACTTTGTGTAGTTTTTTTTCTAACTGTGTGTTGTGTTGGAACAATAGGTCATATGACCTTAAAACCAATCAGTAAGTGTTTCTGATAGCCATGAGAGCAATGTGCTAATTAAGAACTGTTTTGGGCGGGCTAAAGGCAAGTGGTCCCCATCTTTAGAAAGAGGAGACAAAATTAACTGATGTGAACAATATGGGAAGTCTTAAAATATTTCAAGATTAAGATGCACTTGCTTTTCACATTATATACGACACGATTTTTTAATTAGATGAAGAAATTAACAACTTTACAAAATATGCATGCACTAATATCAGAATAATAGTTTTAAACTGTCCACTAAAAAGCTTTGGGTTGTACGTTGGCCACATTTGTTTAAGGTGCTACTAGATACGAAGTGAAACATATGGGTAGTAAAATGATGCCTGCTCTGGTGTGGACAACTTTCTGGCCATACCAGTTGCTACGTGATGTTTGAACTTGTTTCCTGAGGGTTAGGTGGTTGAGTGGTTTTGTGTGTGTGTGTGTACATGCTTGTCTGTTTTCTAAGAAGTACCCCTTAAAGAAAACTGAAGTGAAACGCTGATTGGAAATAGCAGCATTACCCCAGAAGCATTGAAAGCTTGGTACTGTTGGAGTCAGCATGGAGGTGGAAGCCCTTTCCTCACCTGGGTACCGTTCAGACACTCAAACGTGGCAGTGTCTGCATCTGCGCTAAGCAGAGCACTGTCTTCAGGCATGACTGAGATTGGAGACAGTAGATAATATCTTTATAACCAGTGGGTTATAGGTGTGTCTGAATTTGGAGCTCATTTGCACTCTATTTCTAGAGTAAATTTTATTTTTTCTACCACTTAGTTAATAGTTATACACATGGAAAAAATATATTGACTTTTTCCAGTTTTTTGAACATGACAGAAAATTAAGACAGAAAATTAACTGTGATTGAAGAGATTTCAAGGCCCGTAATCATTTAAAATAACATGACCATTATCTCAGAAATATTTATTTTGGAGTTTTTTTTAATGCCAGATTTAGGTCCGTTATTATTTGAATTTTACCTTTTCACACATTGTAAGCTATTAGGTATAGACTTAGGTTTTCACTTCTTCATATTCCAACTAAACACTGGAGAGCTACAGGTAAATATTGTTGACCTTCAAGTGCTATTTATTTTGAAGTATAAGTCATTCCTGCAAGTCATCTTTATCTCTAGGTTTCTGGTGCTGCACCTCCTAGACCAGGAAGTAGTTTTGCTCATTTTGGGTTTGATGAACAACTTATGCACCAGATTCGGAAATCTGAGTACACACAGCCTACTCCAATACAGTGCCAGGTAAGTAAATATGGGTCACAAAGAGTTGGACATGACTGACTGACTGAACTGAACTGAAGTAAATACAATGAAAGAAAAATGAAGCAGAATGACATTGTGATCTTTTTTTTTTTTAACTGACAAAGCAACAAAACACTTTAATACAGAACTGTATTGACATGGATAGAACTTTTGAAACCTTTAAAAAATTAAAAAAAAAAGCAGAAGTGAATATTTTACCACTCTTTAAGTTACTGACTGCTGTCACCTGAGATGGACCACATTCTGTCCATGGAATGTGAACCTCTCTAAATAAACTGCTTTCACTTCACTATGGCTTGCTTTTGAATTCTTCCCTGTGTGAAAGCCAGGGGCCCTCATTTGGTGACTTGTCTTAGGAACTCAACTGAGTGAGACCTAGGACGTGAGGTGTTCTTCTCCCCTTTGTCACTTTTCTTCAATTATAAAAATGTAGCCCGCTCTGTCCTCGGGTCAGAGCCCTGTTATCTGGCCACTTGTATCTTTCACTAGTGTGCTGTATTAATAAATCTACTTCTTACCTATTTTTAAAAGTTGCTAAAGGACTAAGAAGTGTTCTTCTGTTTCTGATAAATGTCTTGAAAATATGATTTGAAGAAAACTGTTCATTAAGCCTAAACTAAACAAAAGTTTGTGTGTGGAGAAATATAGCACTGTCAATTAAGAGGATTCCTTTGTCCATGGCCTGAAACTTCTCATTTATAACTGAAAGTAATAGCTTCTGTTTCCCATTTATAAATGGATTTTATTCTTTTCCACACAGTTCAGTATGTGGATGAGACATTCTATACCTTCATGGTGAGGGGGGACAAATTTTTTTTTTTTTTAATTTTAGCAATGATAATGTTTCCTACAAATGAAGTTTATGGGAATCCAGATGTTTCATTCTCCCCCCCGCCCCCAGGTATTTCTTGTTATTCCATAACCAGTGTGCATAGCCTAGGACATTTTTGTCCCATTGGAAATAAATGTCATTATTAGTCTGCCTTCAGTTCATCTTTAAAATGAAAAGTTTGGATACTACTTCTCTTTTTCCTCTAGGGTGTACCTGTGGCATTAAGTGGTAGAGACATGATTGGTATTGCCAAAACAGGCAGTGGGAAAACTGCTGCCTTTATCTGGCCCATGTTGATTCATATCATGGACCAGAAAGAATTGGAACCAGGTGATGGACCGATTGCAGTGATTGTGTGCCCCACTAGGGAGCTCTGCCAGCAGGTATGTGCTTTGTGTAGAGTGCCCCCTTCCATATATCAACTAATGAGGACTAATCAGCTGGGTAGAATCACCAGGAAACTTTGTGTTTTTTTTAATAATTGTATGAAATACACAAAATTTAGTATTTTAACCATTTCTAAGTGTACAGTTCAGTGACATTAAGTAGATTCACATTGTTGTGCTCTCAGGAAACTTCCAGAAAATATTGGACGTTATGTATTTTCTGTATAACCAATTGATTTGGGAACCAATTGATTTGCCTTTTGTGCGGTGAAAGGCAATAACAGGGTCAGGAAGAGAAGTGAAAAAGAATAGTCACAACAAGATTTTAGATAGTCTTTTAAGATGTGATAATGGTACCCTGTTTATTTTCTTTATGAATAAAATTGTGCTTGTATTTTCTACCTTTTGATTTGCTATTGACATCACATTTTGTGTGTTTTTCATAACTCCTCTTTTGGACTGTGACAGGTTAGTGTCACAGAGGTATTTGTTCATATGCCATCATGTTACCTTTGTAGATCCATGCAGAATGTAAGCGGTTTGGGAAAGCATACAATCTTCGATCAGTGGCTGTGTATGGAGGAGGGAGCATGTGGGAACAGGCCAAGGCCCTTCAGGAAGGGGCAGAGATTGTTGTCTGTACACCAGTAAGTATGTCTTAGGTTTAAATAGCTTATCAGCCTCTCTCGGTATAGAAAAAAATGTCAGTTGTTGGAAGGCATTTCCCCTGAAATGTGGTGAAGCAGGGTTGAGAATATTCCGAGGCAGTGATAGCTTGTGGCTTTGGTTTAATTTTGGTTGCTGGACTAAAATAGCAGTCTAGTAAGATTCTCTGTATGCTACAAATTTCTGTCTGCATCAAACAGTTTTTCTTAACACTGTCCTGGAAAATAGATCCATGCTTATGGAGAGCCTGAGTTCAGAATATGGTCAAAACTGCCTTGAAGATTATAGTTTAAACATTAAGACCCATCAGTAAGGCTTTAACTTTGGTCATTTCAGAAAGCCTCACAAAAAATAGTTTTCACAGTCTTTCTACAGTTTTAATCACAATTAATGTAAAGGAGGAAGCCAGTGAGTTTTCAGATTTTCTGTTCTTTGGGGCACAGCAATGCATAAGATTCAAGGCTGTCAGACTAGTGTATATTGCAGTCTGAAACTGGAGTGTTATTTTTGCCAGGAGCAGAACTCTAGAAAGTTCTTGTAAATACATTTAATTAAACAGCCCTCAACATTGGCAGGTTTCCCTGTGGGATCCACCAGCCAAGGATTGAAAATACTCAAGGGGAAAAAAAGTCAAGAAAGCAAACTTTTCCATATGTTGGCAACTGTTTATGTAGCATTTACACTGTGTGTTATAAGTAATGTAGAGATGATTTAAAATATACAGGAGGGTGTGCATAGGTTGTATGTGCAAATACTGCTTCATTTTGTTTAAGGGACTTGAGCTTCCTCATAGGGGATGAGGCTGGAACCAGTGTCCGGCAGATAACTGGGATGACTTGACTTACTGTTCATTTTCTGGCTCTCTTAGGGTCGACTGATTGATCATGTGAAGAAGAAAGCTACCAACCTTCAGAGAGTCTCCTACCTTGTGTTTGATGAAGCAGATCGAATGTTTGACATGGGATTTGGTATGCTTTGAGTACCAGATTCTCCTGTCTCTGTCTTAAGGACACTAGTTTTTTCCATGTCTTTCTAGACTTAATTTTTTCTCTGTGTGAGAAGCTAAAAATACTCCTGGGTAGGGTTGGACTGTAGAGATAGAGCTAAGACATTAGCTATTTTTAGGAGTTCTTTCAGAAAAAGTATGTTAGGCTTAACTGGGTTGAGGACGTTTGAAAGTACCTGTGAATATAGGGAGAATATTCTAGGCTTTATTTTTATTCATCTGCCTCTGATTGTGGAGGTCAAGGTCTGTGTTATTCGGGAGGTAGGTGTCATATCCTTCCAGGCCTTTGCTTTCCTGTCCTCCTTGACTTAACCAGTTGTGTGAAAATTCTGAGTAACTGCCTTTGTTGAGTGGAACACCACTGAGCCTAACCCAGCTAGGTGTTGGACTAAGTGTTTCTGAGTTTCACACTGAGTGACAGGTCTGGGAGTTCCAGAACTTCCTTAATTCTTGTAATGTCTTTGTAGAAAGATTTTTGCTGTTAATAAATGATTTTCCAGGTATCCCAAACTGTCATGCAGAGTTATAATACTGATTTTACTCTTCTGCTTCTTCCAGAGTACCAGGTGCGATCCATAGCAAGTCATGTCCGTCCTGACAGACAGAGTACGTATGAAGCAGTTTCCTTGAGCCACATTTGTGCTCAGAATAAACACCTATTTATTTTGTAACTCTCAGTTATGGCAGTAAAAATAATCATGTTTGTACTGGTGAGGAACCATAAAGGGGAAGATAATGACAGTCTGTCTGAGCTAGACAGGACCTTAGAGATCACCAGATAGAACTCACTCATTTTTATAGATGATAGTACCAAGACTGAGAATTAAATGACGTGCCTCAGTTCATAACGTCTTATCTCTGGCTAGAGGCAATACACAGTGCAGATCCGCTGATTTGAAGTCAAGAGCCTTTTTCTGAACCATAATGACAGCAACATCTGCCTTAACTGAAAATGTGTAAAATGAAAATAATGGTAATTTTGTTTTCCTTAGCGAATTAATTTTTAAACTTCAGTGGGCTTTCATTTTTCAAAACCTGAGCAGTGAATGTCAGTAGGGAGCTTGGTGGGTATTCAGAAAAGAAGTGATAACTGTTTCTTTAACATGGTTTACCTTTTAGCTCTCTTATTCAGTGCAACTTTTCGGAAAAAGATCGAAAAGCTAGCCAGAGACATCCTGATTGACCCCATTCGTGTGGTACAGGGAGATATTGGAGAGGTAAGCCTGAGTAGGGCAGATGGAGTCCCAGGGGGTTATTTTTCACACTGGTAACATGGATTTCTTTTCTCACTATTGAGAGAAAAAACGTTACACACTTACAGATGAGGCACCGTGTTTCAAATTTGCTTTAAAAGCACAAGGGTTGGGGGCAATAGGTGAAATATGTTTGGCAAAATGTTAATAATTGTTGAAGTCTGGTGATGGTTACATGGGAGTTGATTTTGTTCATTTTATTTATTTTGAATGTTAAAATATTTTCCACAATAAAAGGTTTTTTTTTTTTTAAATTTATTTTGGGGAAGAAAAGAGCAAGTCTTGTCTGAAAGATGCTGGTCATCTTCAGTGATTGTGGGAGGTGGCCTTCACTGTGTGGAGCTGGGAGATTTGAAAGGCCTGTTGAATTATGTTTTGTTTTCCTCACCTATATATATGCCCTATGTGGAAAATTTCTCTGAATTGTGATTAGGAAATCAAATAAGGCAACCTTGAGAATTCCTTTATATGCTTAGTATGCTAGTAAAGTTCTGTGCTGCTTCTGCTAAGTCACATCAGTCGTGTCCGACTCTGTGCGACCCCATAGATGGCAGCCCACCAGGCTCCCGTCCTTGAGATTCTCCAGGCAAGAATACTGGACTGGGTTGCCATTTCCTTCTCCAACACATGAAAGTGAAGTCACTCAGTCGTGTCTGACTCTTAGCGACCCCATGGACTGTAGCCTACCAGGCTCCTCCATCCATGGGATTTGCCACGCAGGAGTACTGGAGTGGGTTGCCATTGCCTTCTCCAAAAGTTCTGTGCAGTTAGCTTTTAAACATTGTCCACTTTGATTGCTGAGTGCGGGTATGAATTGTACTAGGAGCTCTTACTCTATTGAGAATAGTCTGAATAGATATGTAGAAAAGTATTGCAGAGCATTGGGGCTTAGAGATTATTTAGGTATATGTACACATGTGAGTAGAGGGCTTCCCAGGTGGCACAGTGGTAAAGAAATGCGCCTGCTAATGCAGGAGACCCGGGTTCAATCCAGGATTGGGAAGATCCCTTGGAGAAGGAAATGACAACCCACTGCAGTATTCTTGCCTGGGAAATCCCAAGGACAGAGGAGCCTGGTGGACCACAGTCCATGGGGTCGCAAAGAGTCAGACACCACTGAGCACGCACGCGCACACACACATCAGGGGAGGTGGGGAGCACTGTGATTTGCGACGGGATGTAAAATTTGAGTTGCACTTAACTTGCTGAAGGAAAGCCCAAGGATACGGGGATTGTTCATGGTTCTTCTAGACGCGGGTGGAAAGTGTGGTGTCGGGTTCTTACTCAGGTGCCCTGTGGCACAAATGTTGCCATCATCTTTTTCATTTCTTTTCAGGCAAATGAAGATGTGACTCAGATTGTGGAGATCCTCCATTCTGGACCTAGTAAATGGAACTGGCTCACCCGGCGTCTAGTGGAGTTTACCTCTTCAGGGAGTGTCCTCCTGTTTGTTACTAAGAAAGCCAATGCTGAAGAGCTGGCCAATAACCTTAAGCAGGAGGGTCATAATCTTGGCCTGCTCCATGGTGACATGGATCAGAGTGAAAGAAACAAGGTTATTTCAGACTTTAAGAAAAAGGACATCCCCGTCCTAGTGGCCACAGACGTTGCAGGTAGGGTGTGCATTTCCCCAGTAACCCTTGGTTCCTGTGCTGTATGGGTTGCTCTGTCTGGCTATGTAGACCTGTAATATCTGAAGAGGCCAATTGAAGGCACTCTGCTGGCCTGGCTGTCCACACCCCTTGAAGCAGCAGTTCAGAGCATAGTGATCATAGTCTGGAACTCTTGAGTACCACTTCCCACTTAATATTCCTCTCTGAAAAAAAAGAATCCCTGCATTTGGAAGACACTTGAGGATGAAACTGTTACATCGTAACAGATACATCGTAGGCTGTGTCCCTGAATGTAGTAGATGTCTTAGTTTGGTTATGTCGTTTGACATATTTCACTCGAGATCAGAAAAAAATTTTGAAATGTGATTTTTGAGTTTGTTCTGATGAGTTTTAATAGCTACACTTAAAAACTTGGTATTTTCTCCCAGAACGGTGATCACTTCTCAGCCTCAAGACACGTTTGATGTTGGTTGTAAATTTTTTTTTTTCCAGTTTGTTTCTGGTCAAGAGAGAGGCCACGGCAGGTTACTGGTAGTAGAAGATAGATGTCCCTCCATACTAAGTTTACCTACCGTTGTAGAATCTATAATAGTAGCGTTCCTTTTAGAAGGGTGGCTCTCATACCTATATCTCAGCACATCAAACCATGTGCTTTGCTTAGATAAGAGGAATGTGGCTTCTTAGGTAAGCATTTTGGGTGACTTTGGTGTTTTGACTTCTGATAAAGAATAAAAGAATTTTTATTTTATTTCAGCCCGTGGTCTGGACATCCCTTCAATTAAGACTGTCATTAACTATGATGTGGCACGAGATATTGACACCCATACTCATAGGATTGGCCGCACAGGACGAGCGGGTGAGAAGGGCGTGGCATATACCTTGCTGACACCCAAGGACAGCAATTTTGCAGGTGACCTTGTTCGGAACTTGGAAGGAGCCAATCAGCATGTTTCCAAGGAGCTCCTAGACCTGGCTATGCAGGTGAGTGACTGGACATACTTCAGTGAAAAAGCTTCACTATGCCAGAGGCAGGGAACAGAAACATGACAATAGCATTGGGCAGGCAGCACTTACAAGGTACACATTGGTACTGTGGGGCATTAAAGCTCATCTGATTTGCCTTCTCCTTCTCTCAGCAGCATACATGTTGAAAACCTATTCCTTTCTTGTGCTGAAATCTGTCCCTTGGATTTCTTCCTTCTTGCTGCATATCACACTTGTGAGCAATTTTACTGTCAAAGTTACTATTCCTCTCACTGCCCTTTACCCCAGTTTTTTCTGTTGGGGGCTAAAAATGTATGATGTCTTTTTTAAAAAAGCATTTCACTACTTCTCAGACCTTTGACTACACTGGTTATTGATCCAAAACTAAGTGAGGCATTCTGCTGAATTAAATCTTGAGTCATCTTGATATACACAGTTCCCAAATTGCCAGTGTATTTGGGATACATGTTCTGATAGTAGAGACTTCCGTGTTTTTCATATTCATAGGTCAGCCTACAGAGCTGTTCACCCGTAATGCAGCTGAACTGTGGTCCTACTGCCCATGCTTCCTGCCCTGGGAGTAAAGGACCAGCATTTCAGGGGAGGGAAGAGTGGTGTTTCCTTCCCTCTCTTGGAGAGCCAGTCCTGAACTAAGGTTTTGAACCAGACCTATGTTGTCTTTGGCGTTTTCCTAGATCTCATTGTGTTTCAGGCTTCCTGTGCTGTCAGACTGATCAGCTTCTCTGATCAGCACCTTGCCACCTTTTTCTCTCCTGGGGAGCCAATCCTAAACTAAGTTTCTGAACCAGATATATTTGTTCTTGGCGTTTTCCTACATCTCATTGTGCTTCAGGCTTCCTGTGCCCTCAGATTGATCAGCTTCTCTGATCAGCACCTTGCCACCTTTCAAGTACTTTTGACTGTAACTTGTGATAGTCAGATAAAGCTCTTAAGCTCCCCCAGAGATTTTATGTATAGATTGTCTGAGAAATAGAAAATAAATTCATTTTCCATGAGGAAGTTAGAAATGGCCAGAGGAATTGCTCTACAGTTGAAGTGTATTGTAATCATTGCCTTTCCTGGAAGCTCTGAAGGAAGAAAGGAGCAGTGAAAGGAAGCCTTAGCTAAAGGCTCCTGACAAATCTGATGGATTAAGCTACCAAAAAGAAGTTAATCTGTGGTTCCTGTGAACAGTTCCTCCTTTGCTGTAGATACATTGGCTAAAGATTCTCCCTCCCGTTTAGTTTCCTCTTTGACTTTGTTCTCTTTCTCTGGGTGCCTCTTCCTCCCATGACTTAACCTTGAATTGTGTTTGCTGCAGAATGCCTGGTTTCGGAAGTCCCGCTTCAAAGGAGGGAAGGGGAAAAAGCTGAACATTGGTGGAGGAGGCCTGGGCTACCGGGAGCGGCCTGGCCTTGGCTCTGAGAGCTCGGTGAGTGGAGACTAGAGCAATGTCCTTCAGGCTGGTCCTGCATCTTTCATGACGTTAGGACTCTTCTTATTTACCTGAGTCTCAGTGAGTTCAAAACGCTGTCATCTGCTGACTTGAGTCTGTACAGTGCTGGTTCTTAATGTGACTTTATATTAAAGAAGTAACTGTGTGTCCTTGACTAAGTGTGCTCAGGAAATCAGTGTAGATTAGCATTGGTTCTCAAAGTGTGGTCCCTGGACCTGCAACAAATGCAGTCTCATGGCCCACCCTAGACCTGGTGAATCAGACTCTGGAGGTGGGGCCTAGCGGTCTTTCTACACGCCCTCCAGCATTGGCCTCAAGCCAGACGGTTCCTCTGTAATTCAGCTGTATCTTGGAACTAAACGCACAAACAATGCTACACTCTCTGGGAAATTGGTTCAGATACGAGAGCTAGCTTTTCTCACAAACCAAGGAAGAAAGCTGTCAGTCTATGTGTCTGGATCACTGTAGTTAGCTCGGTATCTTGGTGAAGGAGTCTGTCCCCGTGTCACAGTGACGCTGCTGCTGTGGATCATGCAGGTGATAGTGGTGATACCGAGCGCTTAGTATGTGCCCGGCCAGTTAAAGCAGCCACACGTTAACTCAGGCTTCACAGTCACTCAGAGTAAATACAGCTGACACACTGAGGCACCCAAGGTTACACTGGGAAGCATCGAAGCTGAGGTTCAGACTCTTCAGGGTTTGGATGTAGAGCCTGAGCAGTTAAGTATGTGCTGCGCTGCCTTGTGGCCTTTTCAGCTTTAACATAATTTTTACACAGTTACATAAATGTAATGTTTATGCCTATAAATAATAACAGGTGATCAGCTTTGGGCATAATCTGACCTCATTTCTTACTGTTAGGGTGGGTTCTCAGAAATAGACTTAATGGGTTGAAAGGCATAAAAAAAATCCCACACCCATTTCAGCTCCCTCTTGAGTTTCCAGCATATTGAGGCCCTTCTGTGGCAGTAGGCTTCCCTGCTCACTCTTCCTTTCTCATGGTTGTGTTTATTTTTTAGGACCGAGGAAGTAACAACAATGTAATGAGCAATTATGAGGCCTACAAGCCCTCCACGGGAGCCATGGGAGACCGGCTGACGGCGATGAAAGCAGCTTTCCAGGTGTGAAATCAAGCACTCGGGCAGGGGTGAGGGGCACTGGTCTTCCCGAGATGGCAGCTGGCCTTGTAGACTAGATGCTGGATTTCCCGAGGGCCTTCCGCCATTTTCAGTTCTGAATATCGGCTTAACTGCAGCTTACCTAGAGCTGCAGGTGTAGAGGCTGGACAAACCCCTGTTGCTGGTCATCTCCTTCAGGCATGCTCAGGGCCCTCAACCTAAAACAGTTTCAGTGTTCCCTCCCTGCTCTAACAAACATCAAGGTGCCAAGGCTCTTGTAATCTGGTTGAGTGATTGCTGTTTTTCAGCTGAGACAAGTTTGCTTCTGTGTCTCTTCTGTACCTCCAGTTAGCTAGCTGGGCCATTACATTTCTTAAACTTACTGTCTTACCCACTGCTGTTCTCTCTCTCTCTCTCAGTCACAGTACAAGAGCCACTTTGTTGCTGCCAGTTTAAGCAACCAGAAGGCTGGAAGCTCTGCGGCTGGGGCAAGCGGATGGACTAGTGCAGGGAGCTTGAATTCAGTTCCAACTAATTCAGCCCAGCAGGGCCACAGCAGTCCTGACAGCCCCATTGCCAGTGCCACAAAGGGTATCCCAGGCTTTGGCAGTCCTGGGAACCTCAGCAGTGCCCCGGTGACCTACCCTTCTGCCGGAGCTCCAGGGGTCAACAACAACACAGCTTCAGGGAGTAACAGCCGAGAAGGGACTGGGGGTGGCAATGGGAAAAGAGAGCGATATACTGAGAACCGGGGTGGAAGTCGTCACAGTCATGGAGAGAGTGGCAATCGGCATGGCGATAGCCCACGGCACGGAGATGGGGGTCGCCATGGAGATGGGGGTCGCCACGGAGAGGGATACCGCTACCCAGAGAGCAGCAGCCGTCACGCTGACAGCCGCCGTCATGCTGATGGTCATCCTCACGGAGAGAACAGGCATGGAGGGGGCGGAGGCCGACATGGGGAGAGCCGGGGTGCCAGTGATGGTCGGAACGGTGAAAGCAGGAAGGAAAGTTGTAATCGTGAAAGCAAGATGGACCCCAAGGTGGACAGCCCCAAGGTGGACAAGATGGACAGCAAGACAGATAAGACTCCTGATGGTTTTGCTGTCCCCGAGCCGCCCAAGCGCAAGAAAAGTCGGTGGGACAGTTAGAGGGTTTGTGCTGAGGTGTGAAGTCAGTTGTCTTTATTTTTAGATTTGGTAACTAGGTGTCTCAGGGCTGGGTTGGGGCCCAAGGTGTAAGGACCCTGGGCCCTTAATGGACAGCTGGAGTTTGGAGACGTGACCCATTCACCTAGGGAACGTTTCAGGTATTTTCTTGGGAAGCTGCTTTCGTCTTAGAAGCAGCCAGAGTTGGCAGCTTCTTTTGGCTCTGGGTGAGTGTCACCAGGGGCAGTTGAGGATAACTTGGGAGAAGGGGCCTTACAGGGCGCAACACTCACTCTAGGTTTATATTGTATGTAGTGCATATTTTTTACTAAAGTGTCACGTTAAAAACATCAACAAAATTTTCTGTGGCCAGGCAGTCCTCATCTGAGGCTGGATTGATTCTGCAGATGAGTCCCTGGAGGTGTTGGGGATGTGCACTGAAGCGCTTCCAAACCTCTGCAGGGGAGGTGGGGGGAGGGGAGGGGCCTGATGCTACATGCGAGTTGATGCTCAGGTTTCCCAGCCAGGTTAGTGTCCAGCTCTGAGACGGGAAGCAGCAGCCTGCCAGACCCAGAGACCCTGCAGCTGAGGGGTAAAGGCGATCCTGGAAACAGGACTGCTCTGGGCCTAAACTGTTGCTAAATTTAAAATGAAAAAAAAAAAAAAAAAAACCCAACAACAGCTTTTAAAGTGTCTTCTATTTCATTGTATTTTTTTTAACTTGCCACAATGGTAGAAAAATCTTTTGCTGAAATGATTTTGATGATTTTTGTTCTATCTTGTTTATAAAAGGAAGAGAAATACACATACTTCAAATTTTGTGACTTTGTGAGGGTTTCTTTAAGATGTGCATTCCCTTCTGCTTGCTCTAGTAAATGTTTTACTACTGGGACCTGTGGATTGCTCATCATTTCTACTTCACCATGAGTTGGAACATGCAAGTATGTTCCTCCCGGTTTTATTCAGATGATAATGGGGGAAAGCTTGAGAGCCACTTGCCCAGGCATAGGCTGCAGTGGCTGCCACTGTGGTGGGGAGCTTCCCTTATGATTCAGAAGTGGTGGGACTCCTTGCCCAGTGCCCCACATCCTTCACAGAAGGCTTGTGGGCTCTGATAGACCCGATGGCGTTTTTAGTGGGGCTTTGATGGGAGCCCTTTCTTCCAGTCGGTCAGTATGATGCCCCCCTCAGTGCACAGGACCACAAGAGTGCAGGTAGCTGGAACCTGCCTTTAAAGACTGAGGCAGGCAAGGGCAGGGCTGGCGCCCAGGAGGCCAGAAGGAGCCCTGAGCCCTGCTCGCCCTCGCACAGTCCCTCAGGCAAGGGCAGGGCTGGCGCCCAGGAGGCCGGAAGGGGCCCTGAGCCCTGCTCACCCTCGCACAGTCCCTCAGGCCCGGCGGCCCCGCTCACTTCCGCTTGTGCTTTTTCTTCTGCTCCTTCCTCTGCTGTGCTCTTTGGTCCTTCTTCATCCTTGAATCCACCACCTTGAAGTGACCTCTGACCCCAGCTGGCCGGCGCACTTTGCGGCCCACACCTTTTTTGGCTACAACATAGGTGACCTGGCGTTTCTCTTTTCCAAGCCCGGCTTTCTTGTAGAGACTGTAAGCGGAAGACACAGGTTAGAGGCTTCCTGCTGCTCCCTGGTTCCGTGCACCTTTGTGGGTGACCCCCCGGCCCCTCACCTTCGAAGCTGCGCCACTTTCTCCCGTTCTGAGATGTCCACCGTGTTAACCACAGCTTCTGCCTTCTTCTTAGTCTGCTCCAGCTTCTTGAGCATCTGTTGGGGGAACCTCACAGTCAGGCCAACCTCTCCTACCCCTGCCCAGCCCACCCAGCATCTCAGGCAGCCCCAAGCTCACCCTCCGTTTCTTTCTGGCCTTGGCCTCGGCCACTTTCTTGATGGGCCGTGCATTGATTTCGCGCCAGCGTTTCCGGTAGTGTTCCACTTCCTTCTTATCGACGGGCAACTGTCGTATCCTGTGCTGCTTTTCCTCCTGCACAAACCAGTCTGGAAGCTCTCCTTCATCCTCATTGAACGTGTACCTAGGTGGAGAGAACACCACATCAGGCTTTCACAGAAACCATCCCTCCCACCCCCTGCCCAAGTCAATTCTTGTGACTTCCTGGCCCCTCACCGGCTGAAGGAGTCATCTATGAGGTCTCTCTTGGCTTTTTTGGAAGAAGCAATAACTGCACCTAGAGCAAGGCCTTCAGGGTCCAGGATCCGATGTTTCACTAGGGAGGGAAGCAGAAGGTCAGAGCTCAGCCCACAACACCCACCTCTCCGGTGGCCTTCCCTCCCACTCAGTGCAGAGCTCTCACCTGGGTCCTCGATAGGCACCACCTCAAACCCATCATCGTCCTCTGACTTAGGCCCACGGCCTCGCTTCTTCCCACGCTGTGATTTCCAGCTGTGCAAGAGGGGAAGGACATGCACCCATGTCCCACCATAACCCACGCCACCCAGACCCAACCCTAGTTCTTAGTTAAAACTGCCTGGGGAACTTCCAGAAACCTTGCCCCTCGGGCTGTACTGCAGATCACTTAAAACAACCATCTGTATTCAGTTCTCCAGCTCCAGCTCCCAGAGGATGGGCCAGAACCACGGCTGCTCCTTGAGCCCTCCTGTCAGCCACCACCACTCACCTCTCGTCCTCGCTGCTGCTGTCACTGTCAGAGCTGCCGTCGCGCTCTTCCTCTCCAGGCCCAAGGGCAACCTCTGACCCCTTAGCCCCCGCCCCCTTAGGGGCCTCACCCTGGCACGGGGGAGGCTTGTTTTCGGTCTCCTCACTGGAAGGCGGTGGTGGCGGCTGCTGCCCCTTGCGACGGCTCTCAAACAACAGCTGGGCCTGACTGATCTCCAGGGCCTCATCGGCGTCGTCCTCAATCCCACTGAAGCCGTCCTGCAATGGGGGGATCGTCAGGCACCCCTCTCTGTCCCGGGGAATGCCAGCCCTGGTCTGTCTCGGCCCCTAGCCTCTGCTTACCTTGGAGAACCACAGGCTGGCCTGCTCTTCCTGCAGCACCGCCTTTTCCTCCAGTGGTACCAACAGTGGATTCTCTTCTTCCTCCTCTTTATCATCTTCCACTTCAGCAAATCGTACACTGTAGCCCCAAGGTAAGTGGGTGTGTCAGGGCCCTGGAGGGCTTGCTGCCCCCCCACTCCCACTGAGGACTTGAGCTGAGGGTGCCCATAGACACCTCCCCAGACACATACACACACACACGCTCCTTACCACTTTTGGTCCTTTAGACTCTGAGGTTCTTTGACTCCTGCCAGCTCCTCTGGATCGAGGTCACTATCCAGAGATGCGTCGTCGTCATCCTCACCATCTGATATATAGATGTCATCTCTTGGCAGGTCGGACAAAAATGTGTCTGCAGCACTCATGTCCCCCTGCGTTACCTCCTCTAATAACTGAGGGACAGAGACAGAGGTCAAGGGCATGACAAGGAGCATACTCCTCCCTGTTCACCATCTTAGTTTAGTCTCAGCAACGCTAGAAAAACACTGCGGCAAGTACATTACCTTCTTTTATAGACAGGGAGGTGACGGGGTTAACTGTTTAAAACACCCCATCCTAGGCCACGTTACTTAGCGTTCTCTTCAATTAGTGGAAGGACCAGGTTTATGGAAAAGCACCCCATGGCCTAACTGGTGCCAAACTTTAAAATGTTTTAAAATCACTGGTTTTCAAATTACTCAGAAGGCACCTTATCACTGGGGAATATCTACAACTGTTGTTTCCACTGAACAAAGGAGCCCAGCAACATACATCTAACAGAAGAACTGTTTCACTTATAAACCACTTGTCAACTCCAAAATCTGTTCTCATGGCAAAGACAGCTATTTCCTGACTTACACACCAGGAATCACACCTAACCATCTTTGTTTATTCCTTCCTAACACCCTAGTGGGTGGCTTCTGTTAATATCTTTTACAGATGAGGAGACAACATGCGAAAGCGGTGGTCCGCTCTAGGACCACCA
This sequence comes from Capra hircus, assembly GCF_001704415.2. Lineage (NCBI taxonomy): Eukaryota > Metazoa > Chordata > Mammalia > Artiodactyla > Bovidae > Capra > Capra hircus. The sequence continues at coordinate 47,684,834 of NC_030826.1, forward strand.
TGCTCTCTGGCTCCGGTTCAGTGTGACCCGGCTGTTACCTTGCCACACAAGAGCCACAGAAGCTCATTTTATTTGTGATGCTGCTTTTACCAGGAAAAGCAGACTCTCTAGCATTCAGCAGAAACCACCGTCCAACAGCCTAGTGCAGCCAGGTGCTGACTTGGTCTCAGTGAACTGAGCAACACTGTGCCCCGCCTCCCTGAGGCGGACCCCCCAACATATGCGCTGGTAACCCAGCAACCCTGGCTGCCTCGCCTATCACCTAATCTGGCAATGAGAGCCTTGTGGTTCTGATACTCTAGTTCAGCAAGGATAAATCAATCTACGTCTCACTCACAAAGCTTCCTACCCTACCATTATTTTAGGTGTACGTCTCCTCCTGGTCCTTGAAATACAAGGCTCTTGTTTTTTCCCTGCCTCCCCTCACCAAGTCATTTATGGGCGAGGACAGCAACCACGAGCCATGATCATTCAGTGTACCGAACCAAAGGCCTCCACCTCCAAACACCCACACAGGTCCTCCCATCTCCTGCGTGGGCCCCACCCCGCCTCACCTGGTGACCCCGGATGGTACGCAGGGAGAACATGCCAGTCTCTCCCTCGTCTGCGATGGAAACCCCAGGAAGATCCATCTTCAGCTCCACGCGCTCCCGCTGCTTCCTCTGCTCGCGCAGCAGCTTCTTCTTCTTCCTGAGGGGCGGGGTTGAGGAGTTACAGCTGCCCAGCTCTGGAGATTCCCTAGCCAGGCCTTCACACTCTCCCGCATCTTCACCCACCAAGGGACTCGGCCGTGGTGGTCCCCCAGCTCCCCTCACCTCTTTAATTCTGCCACCTCCTGGGCCTTCATCTCTGCCAGGGTCCGGTTCAGCTGCTCCTCCTCCTCCTCCTCCTCAGATGGCTGTGGCCCAGTCCCGGCTGCAGACTCCTCCTCCTCTCCTTCCTCTTCCTCCCCGGAGCTGAGGCTGACACAAGTGTCCCAGAAGCCGGTTATCTCCACGGATGCCTCCCGCCAACACCCGCTCAGCACCTGCCCTGGCTTAGCTCCCTCCTCACCTGATGTCCAGTGCCTTTGCTTGCTCTTTCAGCTTCTTGGCCACGTATCGCCGAAGCTTCGTTCTCCAGTTCAGCAGGGACCTGCCCCAGAAATACCATTCCTTACCCTACTGTCACCGTCCCAACCTCCTCCTGGTTTACGTCCATACCCCAAACCTCACGTGTGAGCCTCATAAGTCCAAGGACTCAGGCCCCGACCCCGCACCTCCAGCACAGCAGCATCCTGTTCCCCAAGATCCAGCATCATGTCCCTCCCAGGCCTCCCCACTGCCCTCGGGGCTCCCAGAACTTCCGCCCACCCCCAGCACGAACCTGAGCTCCTTGCGCCCCAGCACTTTGATGTCCTGACAGCACACCCGAATATCCTCGGTGGTGGCTGGATGCTGGGCCAGCTCGTCGTCGTCTAGTGAGATCTGTTTGGGCGGGGGAGGAGTGGGGAGATGCTCAGGCCCTGTTTCCAGGTCTCCCCCACAGCCCTCGAATCTGGGGACTCACTTCACTGGCTTTGGAGAGGAAGTCAACAGGGTTGGCAGCTCGGAGGAAGTCAGTGACGGAGGTTCGGTGATAGAGAGTGAGGTCGCCCTCAGCGTAGCCTTCAGCCTTAAGAAGGGAAATAACGAAAGTTGAGCAGTCAGTCCCTTCGGGCTGTCTGTAGGACCCACCAGGCCCAGCCTCCCCCAAGTTCCAGGACCTGAGAGTGGGCCCACTCCCCTAACACACCTTTGGCTTCTTCTTAGTCACCAATTCTGTAACAGTCTTGGCCTGAACTTCAACTTCCTTGAAGGCAAACTTGGGGTCAAAGAATTTACTGTCAACCTTGTCAGGAGCCAGGAAACCTAAGATAATAGGATTCATGAGCAAGTGTGCTTTGGTAGGTAGCAGATTGAATCAAGAGAACGAATGAAGTTACACCCACCCTGGCAGACTACAAAGATCTCCGCAGATTCATGGCGAGAGGCTTGGGGCTTGGTGGCCTGGACGCGGCGGAAGAGCTGCTGGAAGATCCACAGTAAGGGCTGATAGTCACGGGAACGGAAAACCTTTGTGATGAAGCAGCCACCACGGCCCAGAAAGTCACAAGCCAAACGCAGAGCCATCAGCGTCAAATGGGCTATGGGACAGAGATGGTAAGCTGAGGACCTCTGCAGCCTGAGAGGGCATGCCCGCCTCCACCCTTATCTCCACGTCCTCTGACCCCGGCACCTTGTGAGTAAGCATCATGGGCCCAGCTAGCCCCGACATTGGGGGCCCCATCATTGAGCACAACATCAACCTTCCAGGTTTTCAGCTCCTTCCTCAGGGCCTGCAGAGAAGGAAGAGATTACTGCAACTGAAATACAGTCATGGCTATGAACTGAATCACTGGTTCAGCCATCTGTCCACCCAATCATTTGTTGAGTGCCTGCCACAGGCCAATTCCTGTGCCGTGGACAGGGGATACAACGATAAGCAAACCTATCTGTCCTCGTGGAGCTTAGTTTATAGAGAACCTGCTGGAAAGGATTTCATGGAAATCTCTGCACTTCCTCTAATTCCAAAGACCTATTTCTTGAATAAACAAAGGCTGGATGGACACACTGTCTTTTGGGCCTTGTCACAGAGATAATGTGTGGGCACTGCTTAGGGCATGGTAAACATGAAAAATGTGCTTTCAGGGGCTCAGGGTGGGAAGAGGGATGGATGCAGATGTCTACTTATAAAAAGGATGGGAAAAAGAAGGTTCCTATTACCTGCCTACAGCGTTCTGTTGTGATGTCCTCCTGGAGGGTCACCACATTGGGAAGAGGCTTGATTGGGACCAGATCCACTCCTGGAAGAAAAGAGGGCAGAGGATTCCAAAAGGCTGCCTCGAGCAGGGAGGAAGGAAAGGCAGAACCACAGTGTCTCACTCTCCCACCCCCCCGGAACACCGGTCACTCACCCACAATAAGGCTGGATACAGGCATAAACTTGGCAGCTACTTGCAGCCTGTAAAAAAAAGTACAGATTTTTTGCAGCCTGTAAAAAAAAGTAAAGATTAAAATACCCTCGACCACCTCTCCCTCTCCCCTGACAATCTGATCTCCCACCCTTAGTGTTGGGAGTCTCTGGGACCTGGGACCTTTTGCTGCAGTGTTTGCGGCTGAACAAACAACTTCTCAAGTAATAAAATACAAACAAACCACAAGTGACTAAAAATAACTGTATGCATGGCCAGCTGGGGTAAATTTTGGACAAGATACAAAAGACCAAAAAACAAACAAATCCACTGCCACTTATGAAGAGCTAGGAGCAAAAGCAGGGTCCTGCACTTGCCCCAACACTCACCATCACCAATGGGATGAGCAAACGACCGAAGCCACTCCTAAGGCTGGGCTCCTAGACACACAGCAACCCTCACCCCGTATAAAGAATCAGCTCACACCCCTCCAGGAGCTAGCAACCAAGGGAACGTGTTACTTGTTCTCACACCCTCCTGCTGCAGCAGGGGCCCCAGTAAAGCTTTGCCTGTATTTCCTGTCTGGCCCCTAATCAATTTCTATTGATTGGGGAAGGCAAAGAACCCTGGTATGGGAAAGAATGAAGGCAGGAGAAGGGGACGACAGAAGATGAGATAGTTGGATGGCATCACCAACTCGATGGACATGAGTCTGAGCAAGCTCCATGAGTCGGTGATGGACAAGGGGGCCCGGTGTGCAGAAGTCAAAGAGTCGGACACAACTGAGCAACTGAATGCAGCTGAAGAACCCTGGCCAGTACCAGCCAAACGTATGTACACGTTCTAAATCTTCCCTCCTGAAGCTTACAGTTCTGGGGAGTACAGAAATTTGAGGCTGGTATTACTGTATCCCTCCCGCCCCTCAACGCCAATTCTCAGTCATCCAAGGCTGGAACCCAGAAAGTTTCCATAAGGAGCGTCAGGTGCCAGGTGTTACCCACCATCCACCCGGTGCAGCGCACAGGTCCAGCAATGCTCGGGCTTTTTGCAGAAATTGAAAGCGGCGATTCAGCTGGATCAGCTTGAAAGCAGAGCGGGACCGGTAACCTGGAGGCGGCGACAAAATTCTGTAACAAGGTCCGCGAAACGCTTTCCCAGCGGGATTTCTACGGCCTCCCGACCCACTACCACTTCTGCGGAAAAGAAACTCAATATTCGGAAAGCGGGGCGAACCGACCGAGGTCGGTGGCTCGCCTGCTCTGACAGCACGAACCCTGACTCACCGGTCTCCTTCGCCAAGTGATAGAACTTGTCCCGCCGGCTCTTCCCGACTTTGCTCTTTTTGCCCATGGTATAACGTGGGGGCACCACTCAAGCGGCAGAGAAAGCAGAAGTTGGAACGTCTCTTCCCGGAGCACTAGATTCCGCCTTCCGTTTCCCACTCGCTGTCGCGGAGACACTCGGAGTCTTACTCGACACCACTCACCTGCAACCAGCACCGTTTTCTCCACCTTGGAGAGGCACATGTGGGCAGCAAACGTACTTCCGTTTCCGCTTGCGTCGCTCGCGTCCCGGCTCCAAGTTTTCCGCCATTTAGAGCGTGGCCACAAATATTTTCTCTGTAATCCTTCCCCAGGTTTTATAAGTTGGAAGCTGACACCAGGAGAAATGGCGCCAAAACCGAATTTCTAGAGAATAACTTTAGGAGTTCTGTGCCTTTTACACCAAAGATCCTGACCTAGGGTAACCCCGTCGCTCCCCTCATGTGCCTTGTTATTTGTTACCGTCCGTCCTCACACCCCGCCCACTGACCCGGAACTGTTCTCTGCCCGAGTCTTTGGTACCCCCCACCCCGCAAGCGCCGGCTTTGCGCCTGCGCGCCAAAGCGGCTCTGATGCCGGCGATCTCCGCGGAAGAGGGAAGATGGCGCTTGACGGACCAGAGCAGGTATGGCGGCGGCGACCGGGCGGGGACCGGGGCTGGATGAGAAGCAGGTGCGATCCGAGGTGGGCAGCCGGCCGGGGCCAGCGGGTCGGGGGAGTCCGGGGTGGGTGGGCCAGTCTAGACTGGGCCCTGCCTGGGACCGGATCTGCTGTGTCAGCGCCGCCCGCGGCGGGTCACGGCAGGGCCGGGAGTGGAAGACCGGGTGGAAGCCGATTGAGTGAGGAGTGGTGAGAACAGTGGGAGCGGTGAGAACAGCGGGAGCGGGAACCCACTCTTGCGGGATTCGGGGGCCCCGTGCTTCCTGCTGGCTGCTCCTGTACAAATAACATCTCGGGATTGTGTAGCGTTCCCTGGTGCGCTGTTGCTTGATCCTCCTGAAAGTCTTAAGAGGCAGGCGGCATTCTCATTCTGTTTTAGTCTTAAGGAAATGGTTGTGAAGAGATGGAGTTAGGGACGAGAACACAAATGTTAAATCTCCGAAGTCAACGTGGAAATAGCTTTATTCTTTGGATGTTTAGCCTTTTGGTTAATAATTACACTGTGTCCTCAGATGGAGCTGGAAGAGGGGAAGACAGGCAGTGGACTCCGCCAATATTATCTGTCCAAGATTGAAGAACTCCAGGTGAGAACGGACTTCAGAGGTCCAGAGGGAGCTAGAAGGGGGATGAGCAGATCTCTACAAATCCATGTAATTCCACTGCGATGCAGTGGAAAAATTAGTATTGATGACAAGTTAATAGTATAAAATATATGAAATTAACTGTCTCATGTTCCCCTGAAATCCCATCTTTTTGAAGATAATTAATGTTCACAATTTCTTACACATCTTTAAGAGTCAAATTTTAACGTAAAAGTAACCCCCAGCCAAAAGTCGTTCCTTTTAGAAACCCGAATGAAACAGTTTCTTGTGAAGAGAAGACACAGGGTCAGGAAATGACATTTATCAGAGAAGGGTTGGGGCAGAGTGAGAGAAGAATTGAGTCTGGAAAATGCTGATTCCATGGGACTGAATGAAATGAAACTAAACAGCCCAGTGCTCTAGTCTAGAGAAGCAGCAAGGACCATAGAAATAAGGAAAATAACATAAACTGGATGGAGGTGCGCCACAAGGGAAAATTCTAAACTTCAGGTACATTTGTGGGTATCGTATTTGGTTTGTCATTTTTGAAATGCTTTACCTGTATGACAAAGGTCCATATAGTCAAAGCTGTAGTTTCTCCAGTAGTCATGTACAGATGTGAGAGTTGAACCATAAAGAAAGCTGAGCACTGAAGAATTGCTGCTTTCGAATTGTGGTGCTGGGGAAAACTCTTGAGAGTCCTTTGGACTGCACGGAGATCAAACCTAAAGGAGTCAATCCTAAAGGAGATCAACCCTGAATATTCATTGGAAGGACTGATGCTGAAGCTCTAATACTTTGTTGACCCAACATGAAGAGTCAACTCATTGGAAAAGACCCTGATGTTGGGAAAGACTGAGGGCAAGAGGAGAAGGACGCGACAGAGGATGAGATGGTTGGATAGCATCACTGACTCAGTAGACATGAATTTGAGCAAACTCCAGGAGATAGTGAAGGACAGGAAAGTCTGGTGTGCTACAGTCCATGGGGTCACAAAGAGTCAGACACGAGCTAGCAACTAAACAACGTGTGCTTTCCTTTGTTCCTTATGTTAATCCTGAAAAGAGCCAGGATAGGGGTGCTATACCCACTTTCGGTTTTGTAACAGATCTAGACCTTTCTCATGGTTTTCATTGGCTTTACTCAGCTGATGATTGCCAGCAATGGGGCTGGAACTTAGGATTCTGACTCAGAAATCTTCTTCAATACCCAAGTTCCCACTCTGAGAAACTGTTAATCAGCTGTTACCTTGTCTCCATTAGGGTTCCTAGACCAGTTTTAGACAGACAGCTCCCCCCACCCTGCCCCCGTGGTTGTCCTTTGCTCCAGAGGCGCTCTTGGAGGACAGGGTCAAGGTTAAAGTCATATTGGAGAATCTGAATGGGGAATGCAGATGCCCTGTGCTTTCCTCACTCAGCTCATATCAGCCTATGAGGGTCTTGGCCAAGATTTTAACCTCCTCCTATTTTCTACCCTTTGCTTCTTGTTCTCCAATAGCTGATTGTGAATGATAAGAGCCAGAATCTCCGGAGGCTACAGGCACAGAGGAATGAGCTTAATGCAAAAGGTGAGGAGGGAAAGATGGGAGGGCTGCATGGAGGCAACTGGTGTGAGCTCTGAGTGTTCCGTGTCCTTGAAGCGAGTCTTCACCTAAGTGCCCATTGCTTCATCTCTCTCTTGAGTTTCATTGTAATCTCCTTAAACACGTGAATTCTGGACTTTGTTTTTGAGTCCTTCCCTTCAAAACTTCTGATTGATCATGGTGTCTTGCTTTCCATTTAGTTCGCCTGCTGCGGGAGGAGCTACAGCTGCTGCAGGAACAGGGCTCCTACGTGGGGGAAGTAGTCCGGGCCATGGATAAGAAAAAAGTGCTCGTCAAGGTAAAGGCAGCAGGACCCGGCACCAGCCACCTGCCTCTGCTTTCCCGTACCGTTGTGCGCCGTGAGGACACTGTTCTCACCCTGGTGTAAGATTCATGGGTCTTCTGGGTAAGGTTAGTGATTTGGTAACTGTCAGGGACGGTCATGCCCCCTTGTTTCTGTAGGTGCATCCGGAGGGCAAGTTTGTCGTCGACGTGGACAAGAACATCGACATCAATGATGTGAGTGCAGCCCGGGAGTTGGGAGGTGGGGGTCAGCTCTCACCACACCACTTCCTGAACCTCTGTCCCTTGCCCAGGTGACACCCAATTGCCGGGTGGCCCTCAGAAATGATAGCTACACTCTGCACAAGATCCTGCCTAACAAGGTGGACCCGCTGGTGTCCCTGATGATGGTGGAGAAGGTGCCAGACTCAACTTACGAGATGATTGGTGGATTGGACAAACAGATCAAGGAGATCAAAGAAGTGATTGAGCTGCCTGTGAAGCATCCTGAGCTGTTTGAAGCACTGGGCATCGCGCAGCCCAAGGTGAGCAGGGCTTCTGTGCCAGGGCCATGCTGCTACTGTACACTTGCTCCAGCCGGGTAGACTGGAGCTTGCTTCCACTGGTCCTGCTCACCCAGGGGCTGGGGGAAGAGACGCTACCAGGCCATCAGACAGTTTGGGTATAAGCTCCAGAAAGGACTTTGACATTTACTTTTTTATCTCTAACGTCTAACGTGAGATCTGGCACAGTGCAAACACTCCATAAATGTTCCTTGAATGAAACATGGGGGCCAGCTTCCTTCCCTGAGCCCCACCCTTGCTCTCTAGGGGGTACTGCTGTATGGACCTCCAGGCACGGGGAAGACGCTGCTGGCCCGGGCTGTGGCGCATCATACAGACTGCACCTTCATTCGTGTCTCTGGCTCTGAATTGGTACAGAAATTCATCGGCGAAGGTAACTGTGGTCAGAAACATGAAACTAAGCGGGGGTGAGGGGGCGGAACTCGTTGGCTTATTGACACCCTGCTTGGTCTCTGGACAGGGGCGCGGATGGTGAGGGAGCTGTTTGTCATGGCCCGAGAACACGCTCCATCTATCATCTTCATGGATGAAATTGACTCCATTGGCTCCTCGAGGCTGGAGGGGGGCTCTGGAGGGGACAGTGAAGTCCAGCGCACTATGCTGGAGCTGCTCAACCAGTTGGATGGCTTTGAGGCCACCAAGAATATCAAGGTACGGTGGGGTCGGCTTGGGGAAGGACCAAGGGAAGGCCCTGGGTGAGGTGCAGCCTGCCTTAGGAAGGGCTTAGCTGACGCCACCTGCTTTGTCCACTCAGGTTATCATGGCAACCAATAGGATTGACATCCTAGACTCAGCACTACTCCGCCCAGGGCGCATAGACAGAAAAATTGAATTCCCACCCCCCAATGAGGAGGTTTGTAATAAGCAGCATTGGCAGCAGCCCCAGCTGTGGCGGTAGGCCTTGGGCTCAGGCTTTTCCCCTCCCATCGCTAGGCCCGGCTGGACATTTTGAAGATCCATTCTCGGAAAATGAACCTGACCCGGGGGATCAACCTGAGAAAAATTGCTGAGCTCATGCCGGGAGCGTCAGGGGCTGAAGTGAAGGTAACAGGAGTGCCTAAGGGAAAGGGGGCAGAGGCAGGAAGCACTGGGTTCAGGGCACAGCGGCATCTCCACCTTCTTTCCCTGCTCAGGGCGTGTGCACCGAGGCTGGCATGTACGCGCTGCGGGAGCGCCGAGTGCACGTCACGCAGGAGGACTTCGAGATGGCAGTAGCTAAGGTACAGGGCCACACCTTTCTGCCTTTGCTGGTGGTGACTCGAGCAGTGGGGTCGGGCACGTGTTCACTGGGTCTCTAACTCAAATGTTCTCTCTCCAGGTCATGCAAAAGGACAGTGAGAAAAACATGTCCATCAAGAAACTATGGAAGTGAGGCAGATGTCCTTTGTGTGGATCCCTCAAATAAAGCTCTACCGGTCAGGACCTTGAGGACTCGAGTCTGTTAATCAGCAGCTGCACTGTTCAATCACCAGGTCTAGGTACCACCAATAAACAAAGATTTATTTGGAAATTTCCAAACCTGCCAGAAGTGGCGTTTGCCAAGCCCTCGGCCCACCCTCCTTAACAGGCTCCAAAGAGCAACAACAGTCCTCCCCATCTCCCACTGCCCTCCACCGAGCACACACACACCCACGCCTCAGGCCACGCCAGAGAATTAGGGTGCCCTCTCCCTAGGAGGCGTTACCCTGGGCCCAAGAACTGGGGTGACAGCCCTCTGGCATCGCAGGAGATGATGGCGGCCAGAGCCGCTTGCATAGATTGAGAAAAGAAAATAAGGGACCCCCAAGTAGGGCTCCCTGAAAACCCCCAACACACCCCCATAAAAAAAGTGGCTCCCGCATAGAAAATCCTGCTCCACAAATAGTGCAAATAACCCGAAGGAAAGGAAATTACCAGCAGCAAGGCTGGGCTGGTAGGAATGGCAAAGAACTTTGGTTTGGAAAGGCTGGGAAGAAAGGGAGCCATGCTCCTCTTCCTCACCCCGCTCCCTGGAGCCAGCGTGGACACTCGCCCCAAGGGGGTCTGTAAACAAGCAAAGCCAGGGGCCTCTGGTTCCAAAAGGTCTCGGTTAAAATGTCAAAGCAGAGCCTCCAGGTCCTTCTCAGGCCTGCCTGCAGGGGGCATAGGAGGCCTCTCGTGAACCCAGTTAAAGCCAATGTGTAAGTAAGAAGGCTTTGGAGGACCAAGCAACAAGGAATCCTATCACTACACTTAAGAAACTAAAGCCGGGGAGCCGAGGGTAACTGGAGATGCCCCTCACCCCCTCGTTATCCTACGTGTCTGCGCCCCAGAGGGTGGTCCCCTTCCAGGCTGAGGGCGTGGCTCCAGGCTGGGAAGAAAGGAAGGGGTCCCTGAGCAGTTAGGTCAGGCGGATTCCCAGCACCTGTTCCAGTTCCTGCCTTCGCTGCTGCACCTGGAGCAGGGACAGACCAGCGGCTCAGGCCCGGCTGCCCACCCTGCCCTCCGGTATGCCCTCCAGGCCAGCCAGGGCAGAGCCGCCTCACCTTGGCAAAGATGTGCCTCCCTACTGCTTCCTGGGCCCAGGGCTGGTGGTAGAAAGCTGCTCGTCTCTCCTCCTCCGGGTTCCCAGTCACATCAGTGATGATCTGTAGAGCACCAGGAGCAGAGCTGAACGCAATTCCCACCCCTGAGCCAGAAGAACGGTGCTGGGAACAGAACCCCCAGAGCTTAACGTGGGATCACCCTCAGGAAAAAGGGGCACACCTTGAGGTCCCGGCGCTGGGAACGGAGCCACTCCTGGATGAAGTCCTGGGGGTCAGTGCTAAAACTGAGCATGAAATCCCTCTGGGTCTTCAGCTGGTTGATGGACTCAATAGTCTCGTGGATCTGGGCAAAGGGGTACGTGTCAGACTGGCTCCCACCCCGACAAGGTCTGCTTCCAGCCCCAACCCCAAAGGACTCAGGTCCCATCCCAAGGTGCTATATAAACGGAAATGCCCGACACCTGCCCATGCTCACTGGGGGCCCAGAGGAGGTTGGGGCCCACCTTGACATCAAGGGAGGCGATCTCCTGCTGATTGGTGGTAGAGGCCAGAAAATTGCTCATCTGGGCCTTGAGCGGGTCATCCACCTCCACGTCAATGTCGTAACAGGCTGTCTTCTTCTGGTCGTTAGGGTCCACGCTACACGGCACACAGGAGAGGGAGCTACTTCCCTCCCGCCCGCCCGGGGCCAAACCACACACACCCAGGGAGCAAGAAACCAAACGTGCTGCTTCGCTTTGGCTTTAATTGAAGTCAAAGGTAAACCCCTGAGAGCAGCGTTCCTCCCCCTTCCCATTTACCTGATGACGTGGTTGATGACAATCGGGTCTGGATGCTGCAGCAACCCTGCCAGCTTCATGGGAATCTCAGAGAAACGTAGTCGGCCGCAGCTGAAGATCTGGGGAGGGCGCCAGAGGGTCGGTGACGCGCTGGTGGGCACATGGGGAAGTGGCCCGTCCCGGGGCAGTGTGGCGCCACAGGCAAGGCAGGCGGGGGCCGGAAGGGGAGGGGGCGGTGTCCCCGCTTACCTGGCGGAAGTAGCGGTTGCAGTTGATGTACTCGCGCTCGTGGCCGTCCTGCAGCTGGTTGTGTTTGATGTAGAGCCACAGGGCCTGCATGATGGCAGCCCTCGTCTGCGTGTGCACCCCCAGCAGCCTCGCCAGGCGGGGGTCCAGCTTGTACTGCGGGGGCTGGCATGGACAGACGGGAGTCAGAGGAGGGAAAAAAAAACCCAAAGCAGGCTAGGGCAGGCACAGGAAGGGTTTCCAATGGGCACCTGCCCCCGCCCCAGATGACAGTCCCCATGAGCCCAGACGTGGCCTCAGGGCACTCGTCACCTGATGATCCAGCATGAGCAGGAGGGTGCACTTGACGTTCAGGTCTCCAGGCCGTTTCACCTGGAAGCCGTCTGTCTCCTGGGTGGTGGGCATCCGGTGCCACTGGCAGGAGGAAGGAGAGTCAAGCTCATCACCAAAGGGGCGGGCAACATACGCACCCGGCCCTGCAAGGGGACTGAGGCCATTCCTCTGCCCTCCGGGCACGGCACCCTGTGCTCCCAAGCCCCGGGCCCGCTCTCACCTCTACCAGGTGGTTGTCCGGCCCGTACAGTTCCTTGTCCAGCTCGATGACGAGGCTCTTAAAGAAGGAAGAAAACTTCCGCTTCTGTTTACTAGGCTGGGGATGTAAAGGGGGTGAGACAGGGGTGCCACTGAAGGTTCAAGCCTAAGCCACATACTAAGCCCCGAACAGAGGAATATTGTTTCAGTCCTAAAGCTCAGGGTACTGAGGATTCTCAGGCCCTGAAAGAAGCCAGGAAAAGTGAGACCTGAGGCACAGAAAGGGGCCCTAGGCAGCCCCGCTGTCAGCCAGTAAAGGACCGGAATTAGCAAGGGCACCCCTTCCTCAGGACACTCTATCGCCATCTGCAGGAAAAGCACTGTAACAACCACACAAACCTCCCACCTCTGGACTGGGTGCTGTGCCCTCTCCCTCCAGCAGGATGACCCTGGAAGTGCCTAAGTGTCTGGCCCAAGTCCGAAACCCACACAGACCACTGCCCCTCCAGACACCTCCTTCCCCAACTCACATCATCCAGCAGTTTTCCCTCTACTCGGAGTTCCCAGGAAGCCACCTTGTCCCCTGCAGGGGTTCCTCCAGGGGTCCCTGTGGTTCCTGCACTGTCACCTTCTGCCTTGCTGGGACTGAATGTATTGGAAATATAGATCCGCAGCTTTCGTTTTTGCTAAAGACAGACAACAGGTTAACTAGACAGGGACCAGCTGCTACCCAATCCTCCCGTCTGAACTCATTTCACACCCATACAGAGAGTGCTATGGGTCAGGCGCCTAGTGAGGCCCTGGGAACTGGGCGAGGAAATCTCATCCCTCACCTTCAAGGGACTCACAACTTTATGGGGAAACAGATGCAGTACCAAAAGGTCCAATACAGGGCATCGGCGGTGTGACAGATACACTGAGGGTGCTATCAGAAGTCGCTGGCTCATAGTTTAAGTGAAACCCAAACACTCATTGTGGCTACAGAACATCGTCTCCCGGAAAGCCTCCACCATTCAAGGAACTGTTCTCTAGATAAAATTTCTCTAGGGACGGGGAAGACAGGAACTATCCTCATCTACCCTCCAGCTTTGCCTTTCAAACTTCTGACCATGATGTACAATATTAATGTTTTAAATTATAATCCAGGATCTGCACATATATGCAAATATATGAATCAAAAATGTCGTAATTCCTTTGCTACTGTGAAGAATGATCATTTCTACAACCCTAATGTTCCATTAAAAATAGGCTGGCCTCACCACATCAAAGCAAATTCATGCTAAATGGGCTGTATCCTATAGTGTAAAACATCCTGCTCTAGCCCATCAGAGACGCCCACTTGGCCCCTGGAAAACAAGCCCAGGGAGGGGCAGAGAAGCTTGGCGAGGCCCAGGAGCGGCTGGGGCTGCACACACCGTCAGAGGCTTTTTGATGGCCTCCTGGATTTCCATCCGCTTTCGAGCAATGGTCTGGTCCAGCTTCCGTTCAAAAGCCAAGAGGTCCATGTACGCCTGAGACTCTGGGACAAGCTCCCGAATCTGGAAGTGTGGAGGGAGCAAGGATCCATCAGCTCATTTCAGCTGCAGCTCTGGCTCCTTCCTCACTTCCTCCCTCACCCCAAGGTGAGGGGAGACTGAGTCCACCCTCAGCCAACCAGCCCTTGGGTGGGCCTCTTAGGCCCTCTCCCAACATACTCACTCGCTGAGGTAGAACTTTATCTGCCATCTTCCTCCTCTTTAACCTAAGAGGACAGAAACCCAACGAAGAGGTCAATGGTCCAAAGGACCTCCCCGCCTCCCCACCTCTCCAGTCCCCAGGACCTTCCCAAGACAACCAGGAGTCTTCCTCAGTCATCGCAGCTCTTAGGACACACGGAAACCGTGTTACTGCCAGAGCTACGCTAGACGGGGTAGAAGAAACAGGAAGGTCTTACCCCCGGCGCTGGGCAGGCATCGGGGGCTGGGCCTGAGGCACAAGCAGGCGTTTTCGGAATGGGTCCATCATGGTGGGTGGCATGCCAGGTCGAAGTGGAGCAGCTGTGCCAAAGGGGGAGCCGGCAGGGGGTCCCACCTGCAAGCCAGCCATGGGCATCCGGCTCCCTGGGGACATGCCAGGCCGCTGGGGGAAGTGAGCCAACGGGGGTGCATAGGTCAGGGGTGAGGCCCAACGGGGCCCATAACCCATTCCTTCCATCCCTCTCCTCAGCCGGGTCCAGTCCTGAGCAGCACACCACGGGGCCGCCGAGCCCAGGCAGGAGTGCCAGGAACAAAGGGGAGCAAGCGCCTGAGAGCAGAAGTGTAAACCACACCTGCCCCGCCCCCTTCAACCGCCCTGGCAGCCGTGCCAGCGAATGAGGCCCGCAGAGCCCAAGGGGTGGGAGGAGAACCCTGCCTGCAGGGAGAAGGGCCTGGGGGAGTTTTTCAGGGCCCATTGCCACTTGCAACCACCTTCTGGCCCCAGCAACACTCTGCCTGGCTCCCTGGACCAGCCGGCCTCAAGGCTCTCAGATGGTCCCACCGAGCACTCCATCCTCTCCTCCCCCAGCTTGAGGCAGAAGCCAGGGGCAGTGTCGTAGCCAGGCGGCGGACTGTGGCTGTGATGCGAGCAGGCTGACGGGGCACAGCCCCAGTGCCCATCCCCAGTCACCGGCCTGGTGGTGTGACTGAGCAGGGAACGGCAGTCCAAAGGGCTGGCAGGCCCATCGGCAGCGGCACCGCAGGTGAGCAAGCTGCAACAGGATGGCTTGGAGCCTGTCCCGACGGGTGGGGGCAGCCTCAGGCAGAGTACACAGGCCATCTGGTCGCCATATGGCCCCTACTCACCACCCAGAACTGGACCCTTCTCTCACCTCTCTGCTGCCCAGCCCCCAACCTCTAGGCCTGAAGATTCCAAATGGAAGCTGTGGCTCCCCAGTGGTCTGCGGAAGGGAGAGCAGCTGGCACCTGGCCTCTGCCTGCGGTCCGCACGCCACCTGGTGGCTGGGGCTGCTTGGCAATGCCAAGCTGGAGAATGGAGATAAGATTAGCCTGGGATGCAAGGATCAAAGTCTTAGGATCAGCAGAGGAAGCTGGGTAGGAGGTGGCTTCTTTCAAAACCTGCAGAAGGGATTTCCCACTGAGGTCCGGCTCCCCAACATTACTGTGGAACCCACTGGGGAGGAGCCCCCACCCCCTTTCTTGTGGCTGCTGCTGCCTGCAAGGCCTGTTTGGCAGCTCTGCCTCGCACACACTGTCCCTGGCAGCTTCACAGGGCTGGCCCCAGGGCCCAGATTATGCAACCAGCACAACCAGCCAACCAAGCCAGGCTGGGTGGGGATTCACACCAAATCAAAGGACCCCCCCCCCGCCCCCCCAACCCCCTTCCCTGCCAGCATCACAGAGATGAGATTCCTACTCCAACTCTTCATCCCGCACTCATCCCACGTTCTCACCAAGGACGGTCAGTTTCTTGACCAGAGGCACACACAGAGGCACACACAGAGGAGAAACACGACCCAAAGACAGGGGAGGGGAGAAGGAGGAGGGTGGGAAGGAAGCGTTTGGGAGGATGGGGGGCCTCTGGAGTCCTACCACAAGTCTCCTCATCAGGAGGAGGCTCCTGTGAGCTTCGGAGAGGCAAAGACAGCCTGCTTCTCTGCCTTAATGAGCCAGAGCTACACAGCTAGAGATGCTAGAAAAAAAACTCAGGGTGGCCACAGCTGAGAGCCTGGCCCCCTCGCACCCTAGACTCGAGTGTTTCCCACCAGCGCCTGAGCTGAGGGGGTGGAACGACTGAGGCAGGGAACCTGCAGAGTGGGAGGTCCTGAGCACCACGCAGCCCGCCTAGGCAGGTGCTCCCGGAACAGGAAGTCTCAAAACCAGGTGGCACAGGCCGGGCCTGGAGGAAGCCTGCGAGGCCCCCCAGCTCGCCCAGGGCCCCAGACTTCTCCCAAGGTGGGAAGGGGCCCCTGGAAAGGCGGCTTACAGTTCCTGCAGTCCCAGCTCAGCCTGGCCAAGCTCCACACCTGGGCTCTGAAGCACCAGTAATTCCTCCTCTTCTAAAAAACAACCCAAGACTTAAAAAAAAATAAAAAAAGAACAGAGCCCTGATCTCTTAGGCTCCCTGACCCCTTTCCCGCAGCAGGGCTAGGGAGGCCTGGCTCCATGCCCTGAGACTCAGATGTGAGCAGTAACCTCCTCTCCCTTAGCCCAGCACAGCCCATGTCCTCAACCGGACTCTGGATCCACCGCCCAGGACAGCAGGGGTGGGAGGCCAGTCTGGCCCCTGGTGCCTCTGAAGGCTGGGCCTAAGGACCAAGAAGAAGAGAACCTACCTCTGCAGACATACAAAATATTTTCAACTCTCTGGCGTGAACCCAGCAATCTGTGTTCTTTGCAGGGGTGGGGGGGGCGGTGTAGTGTTTGTTTTTTATTTTAATATTATGTTTTCTTTAAGCTCCTTAGTAGACCGTGACCCACAGCTTGAAACACTCTGTAAAGAGGTGGGGTCATCACTTCCCTTCGACCAGTAAGCTCCCCTATTTGCCCAACGTGGGCTTGAGAGCCTCACTCCTCCAGCTCACCTCACATGCCCCAGCAGACACACCCCCTGCTCCTCAGATCTCAAGTCCCTTCTCCCAGAAGTCACATAACTGGACTTGGAAAGAGGCCACATAGGATCCTCCTTGAAGTCAGCAGACATGAACCGGGCCCTCCCTCCCCCCACATGTACACACATGCCCCTTCCCTGAAGGAGGAGGAGGCCATGAGAAGCTGCAGGGGAAGCCCAGGGAGGCAGAGGCTCCGTGCCTTCCCCAAGGTCCCCTCTCCTGGAAGCCTGGGGTACCCAGCCAGTTAGCTCAGCCTTGCCACCAGTCCAAGGCCACTCCCTCCAAATCACTCTGGAATCCGTCCTCTCAGGGCTTTCCCCAGGCTTAGGAAATTAGAGAGGCTCCTATCTAGTCCTTGGAGCCTTCCCCGGGGCCAACGGCCCCCAGGGAGGCTCCTCAGCTAACTCACCTAAGAGCTGGAATGACAGACCCAGGGATCCCTCAGTGACACCCTGGGCCCATGAATCCCCTGGAGTGAGAGCAAGATGGGAAAGATGAATCCCAGCTGGAGTCTTGGGGACCAGGTCTGTCTCTGTCAATAGCCAGATCCTTGGTTCAGAGAGAAGAGGGAACATGAGGTGCAAGAAGGAAAAATCACCGTCCCAGTGAAGCATCTCTTCACAAAGTGGGGACCCAGGGCTCCTACTCTATGAGGAACCACTTAGGGGACCTTTACCTGGGGGCAAGAGGGAAGGGAGACATGAGAATCTCCCAGCTGCCCTGAGAGATTAGCAAGACTTCCGTGTCAAGTGCTGGGGCACACAGATTGGAATATGTTGTTGTTTAGAACCTAAAGGCTAATTAAAAGTGGAGAGAAGGGCAGGAAAAAGGATGAGGGCAATTCCCAAGCATTCTGGGGCAACCAGAAACAATGAACTTGGGGACTGGTAAGCCCCACCCCCAGTGTGAGGCTGAGTTCCTCACACACTGACCCCACAGTTTCTCCATGGCCTTTGAAGCTGCAACCTGAGAAGTCCTCTGCAAAGCCAGACCCAGAAGGGGTCAGACAGAACCCTTTGAGGCAACTCTCTGCAGGCTCCTCCAGCCCCAGACCAGCAGTACTCAGTGGTGCCTCTCTGTTCCTCCAGACTAATCAACTCCTGGACACTATGACACCAGGCAGAAAGCCAGAAAGTCTGTCCAGAATGGGCTAGGCTTTCCTCCTTCCTCAGGCCTGTCCACCACCCTCTCTGATCTAACCCAGAGGCATCCCTGTGTGAAGGTGCCAGGGCCTGGCCCAGTAGTAGATTCCCCTTGCACGGGCTGCAATCCCCATCCTCTGCCTTCTGTGCCCCTGGGAAGCCAGGCCCTTCTTCCTCCTCCTTAGCAGCTGGGAGCCATCTCAGACACGCTAAAACTCTGCCAGTTCCCAACTAGGGGGAGAAAAAAAAACCCAGAGCAGACTTGGAGTATGACCAAGACCAATGCAGGGTAACCCTGCTTTCTCAATGAGGGCTCTTTCCCAAAACTTTCTCATCACTTCCCAGGACCCTTTACCCGAGAATCTATACTAGATTTCTCATTCCACCCGTCCACAACTCACTAGCTTCGACTACGCCTCCATCTCTCAGTTATTCAGAATCCCCGTTCCAAGGAAGACCCCCAGACGCTCCCAAATGGTTCAAACCCTCCACCCGAGTCGCTCTTACCTTCTCCCTCAAATCCTCCACCACCACCTGGCCGAGCCCGAGGGTCCCTGCCCTTGCCCCCCACCGTGCCCCGTGAAATCCGCATGCAGAGCCTCTGTGCCCCCTATTCAGGAGGCTGCCCCAGGGCCCTCACTAGAGGCCCCCAGCCCCGGGAGTGCTCGAGGCGCCGCCCGCCCATCCGCCCTCCTCACCTGGTACTGCGCCGCCGGGCCCGCGGGGCCCATGGGGCGGAAGGCAGCGGCCCCGGGGCCCCCCACGCCTCCAGCCGGCCCAGGCCCCCTAAGCGCCGGTCCGGGCAGCATGCCGGGTCCCGCTGGCGGAGGCGGCGCTCCCAGGGCCGCAGCAACCGCGCCGCCGCCAGGGCTCAACGGGGGCAGCGGGAACCCGCCCGCGCCACGGCCCGACATCGCTCCGTCCCGTCCGGCGGTGTCTCGGTCCGGACTCCGGGCTCCGCGCTGAGTTCGCTCCGCACTCCGTGCTCCGGGACTTTCCGATCTAAATTCCGGGTTCTGGGTTTTGTTGATCCGGATTCCGGGCTTTCCTAATCCAAGTTCGCGAGTTCTTCAGAAACCCACTTTGGGGCAGGGCCGATCTTGATTCCGGTCCTGCCCGAAAAATTCCGGATCCGGGATCTGCTACGGGCCCGCTGCCTCCCCGGGCCTCCGGAGGTTTGGCCGCCAGCGTCCAGTTACCCAGAGGCGGTAACTAACTCCCTGCCCCGCCTAACCCAGCCCAGCACCAAGCCCCGCCTATACCTAGTCGCCCAATGCGAGGATGTCTCCTCAAATCCCGCCCCTCGCGAGACCCGCCCCCAACAGGCACCGCCCCTAACTGCCGGGCCCCGAAGCCCCGCCCACATCCCTTGGGTCGGCCCTCCACCGGAGGGGCGGGAGCGGAAGCTGCGCACGGAAATGCGGTAGGGGGGGTCAGAGGTCGAAGGTCAGGAGGTAAGAGTACGGTGTAAGAGTAATTGCTGATTTCTCCTCGGTGCAGCCGAATCCCCGAGGTACCGGGTCACGCTCCCTGAAAATAGTTTTGTCCTCGTTTCTACGTTTTTAGAATTAAAGACAACGAGCTGCTCTCTGTGGCAGGGCAGCTGCCAACTTGACTTTAAAAGCCAGAGCTGCCAGCGGACTTGGCAGCTTCGGACCCGGTCCACTGTGTGAAGTGTTGAATTGGCCAAGCGCCGAGCTCTTATCGCCTATTTTGAATGTGCCTCTGCCTCCCATTAAGGAAACCTAGTAATAACTTTACTCCACAGGAGATGTTCCTAGGCAAAGGAATTTTGCATTCCGAGAAGGCTCCTAGAGTTAAATAAGGTCTGTCTCCAAGATTTATAGCGACTTTCAAAAGTTCAATAACTTCAGAAATCAGCCCTAAGTCAGAGGTACTCAAAAGGGCTTCAGCCTTGCCAGGTGTTCTATGACTTTCTCTCCATGATTCAGACCAGTGCTCCTCAAACTCTAAGGAGCATAAGAAACAGCTGGGCTTTTGTTTAAAATGCAGAGTATAATTCTGTAAGCTTGGGTTCTAGGCTAGGGATCAAGATTCTGCATTCCTAACAAGCTCTCAAGCAATGCTGTTGCTACTCAGTACACTTTGGAGTACCGAAGATAGAATTTTTCATTATATAAATTCTCTGTTTTATGTTTTCATCCCCAACCAAGTCTTGCACCAAAGCACCCTAGATCCTGTTCATAGTGCAACCCTTTTTGATTAGTTCTGCACATCTCTACTTCCTGGTAGCTTTATCCTTCAGTGACCAACCCTGCTGTTGCTGCTGCTGCTCTCCTGTCTTCTCAGAGATTCTCCTCTTTCTCCCTAAAAGTGGGTTACCTGCAAGTCTGAGAACAAACCACTGGAATTGTTCCACCAGGTCCCCTCCCCACCACTGCAAAGTGGGTAAAGAATTCTTAACAATGCAGGTGATGTCCATTTCAGCCCTTTCAAGCTGCTAGACCAACAGCAGTTCCAGAGGAAGTAGTAGGGGTGAATCCGCTGGGGAGCTATTCCAAACTATCCTTGCCAAGCCACCCCCCTACACATACACACACACAACCACTGGATCCCTGTGCTGTATTCAAAAAAAGACCTCCCAGGTAATTCTGGTTCAACCCTCTGTGTATGTGTAAACAAGTGAATGATCTTCAAGTGCAATGAGATAAAATGATAACATCAGCAATGAGTTAATTGCTATGAAAAAAATATCCTCAAGGTTTTAGGGGGAAAACATATCTAAGACATGGTAGAAATTGAGAAAGATTTCCTAGACAGTAGGGAGAGAATAGCAAACATTTATTAAGCATTTACTACACATTACCTTATTTAATCCCTACAATACATATAAATACTACTTTTACCTCTGTTTTAGAAATCAAGGCAGAGAGATTCAGATACTTGCTTGTTCTTCCTGTGATGGTGCTGAGATTTAGTTCTGGTTCTAATCTGGCCTGAGAATCCACAATCCAGGCATTTACCACTGTATATGATTTCTTGTTGGTAGTTGTTGTCGTTCTGTTACCTCTGGTCTGTTATTACCTGCAGAGAAACAGTGCTCCCACATTCATGTCTTCCATCACCTTCACTAGTGGGTTTTAAACCCACTGGGGTCCTTTGGGTTTCTCAGCGCTCTTGTGGAGAGTTGAAAGTGAGGTTGAGAGGGCTGAGCTAGGAGTTCCTCCCTTGCTCCACCTCCATATCCCTGCTGTAACCAAGGAGCTCTACTTTTTTTTATGTTGACTGACCTTGAAAAGATATCTTTGGCAGAAAAGGTTCCTAAAATGTTAAAAGACAATGGCTTACAGAAGAGTCTATAAGCATGGCACAGTTGACTCTCTATTCTCTGTCCTCCTCCTATCTCTATAGCTTTATTCCCCATCAATATCCCATGAATTCTACCATCAAATCACACTGAACCTGCCCTTCCCTGAACATGCCTTTCATGCTGTGGTTCTTCTATGATGTCACTAAAATATAAGCTCGTTTAAGGTGGGGACTTTTTTGCTGCTATGTCCCCACTGCCTGGAACTATACCTGGCATAGAGTAAAGTACTCAATACATATTTATTAAGTAAGTGTTCTTCCCCAGTTCCCTGCTATGTAAGAGTCTGTTTATTCTTCAAGACCAGCTCAAATGTCACTGCCTCTGCAAGTCTCCGTCATTTCTGATCCCCATTCACCAAATGCCATTGTCAATTTGCTATTCTCTTTTCTGTTTTTCCACAGCACTCTAAATTTAAGAGTACTCATCCTATTGTGCTGTGACTTTTGTTTGGGGCTCTGTCTCCATCCACACATTCCTGCAGCGTGAACTCTAGGACCGTGCAGAAACAATGCCTGCTCAGGAAATAACTCTGATAAAAGTTACCTCTGCTTCCCCATCCCAGGACTCTGTTTCAAGTTGTTTCCAATCAGGAGGTAATCCATCATGGTAGAAGGTTAAAACCAGCTTAACCATAACAGTTCTGAAGGCAGGAGGAGAAGGGGATGACAGAGGATGAGATAGTTGGATGGCATCGTTGATTCAGTGGACATGAGTTTGAGAAATTTCCAGGAGATTGTGAAGGAAAGGTAAGCCTGGCGTCCTCCAGTTCATGGGGTCACAAAGAGTTGGACATGACTGAGTGACTGGACAACAACCATAACAGTTAACTTTGACTCTCAAATCTTTCTTGAGCTTTACAGCCTCACTCCTGTGGAAGTATTGTATTGACTGTGACCCTCCACCTGAATTCCTGGATTTTTCTTTGTTTACTCCCTACTCAGATCTTATCCTTATCTTGACTCTGATGGATCGCCAAGGTTGATTCACTTCATACTAACTCCTTATGTTTAATCCTTAATCTATAAGCTCTTCTGATTCTGGTTAAGGCTATATTGATCCTAACTAGCTATTTAGCCTCTATTAATAAGTTGCCCTGAGTCAGGTATTTCCAGTCCCAGGAATCAAAAGCAGGTAAGAGAGAAAGAGGGGGTTTCCCAGGTGGCTCATTGCTAAAGAATCTGCCAGCAATGCAGGAGACATGCTTTCAATCCCTGGATTGGGAAGATCCCCAAGGAAATGGCAACCTACTCCAGTATTCTTGCCTGGAGAATCCCATGGACAGAGAAGCCTGGTGGGCTAGAGTCCATGGGGTCACAAGAGTCGGACATGGCTTAGCAACTAATCAACAACAAAAGGGAGAGAGAGGGTCTTGAGGGATCAGGGAGGCAGCAGATTTGGAGAACATAGAAATCAAAAAAAGTAGTCAAATGAGAGATACAGGTACAGGAAAGGATAGTTCTCTAGCTGGAGTTTCTTCTGCTTTTGTCAGGTTCAGACCTGCTGCTTCTATAACCCAGTCACGTGACCATGAACTACCTGAGCCAAAGCAATTCTACACCTGAAGGAATGACTTCCACTTCCCTAGGAAAGCACCGTTCATAAAAAGGAAGGGTGGGCTGGAGTGAGCTCTCTTGCCAAAATTCAATTCACTAAGTGATCATTTTATAAAATTATCAGAACTTTAAAAACAGCTATATTTACATGATACAGCTATTTTTATTACATGGGATTATATAAATAGCCTTAAACATGTTGAAGCTTAAGATTTTAATTGAAGAAATTAAAGTTAAGGATGATATGCTGCTGAGGAACTGGAAAAAGCATAGTAAAAATATAAGCATATGACAATATAGAAAATGACATTCAAAAGTACCTGAAAAAAATAAGCTGAAAGAAGTCCTGCCAACTATAAGTGCTGAAACTTTTAATTTCTCACAAGCACTGATTAGGATGTTGACTTGGTAGCACTTTGCAGAAAGAGTTAACATAAATGAGCAAAACTGTTCAAAGCCACAAAAGAGAAATGAGGGTGGCTTGAAGAGGTTACTGTGATAGAGCTTATGAACTAGACTTACATTTGATATGCATTAACAGACTGGTTCCAAATAGGAAACGGAGTACATCAAGGCTGTATATTGTCACCCTGATTATTTAACTTCTATGCAGAGTACATCATGAGAAACGCTGGGCTGGAAGAAGCACAAGCTGGAATCAAGATTGCCAGGAGAAATATCAATAACCTCAGATATGCAGATGACACCACCCTTACGGCAGAAAGTGAAGAGGAACTAAAAAGCCTCTTGATGAAAGTGAAAGAGGAGAGTGAAAAAAGTGGGTTAAAGCTCAACATTCAGAAAACGAAGATCATGGCATCCGGTCCCATCACTTCATGGGAAATAGATGGGGAAACAGTGGAAACAGTGTCAGACTTTATTTTGGGGGGCTCCAAAATCACTGCAGATGGTGATTGCAGCCATGAAATTAAAAGACGCTTACTCCTTGGAAGAAAAGTTATGACCAACCTAGATAACATATTCTAAAGCAGAGATATTACTTTGCTAATAAAGGTCCGTCTAGTCAAGGCTATGGTTTTTCCTGTGGTCATGTATGGATGTGAGAGTTAGACTGTGAAGAAGGCTGAGCGCCGAAGAATTGATGCTTTTGAACTGTGGTGTTGGAGAAGACTCTTGAGAGTCCCTTGGACTGCAAGGAGATCCAACCAGTCCATTCTAAAGGAGATCAGCCCTGGGATTTCTTTGGAAGGAATGATGCTAAAGCTGAAACTCCAGTACTTTGGCCACCTCATGTGAAGAATTGACTCATTAGAAAAGACTCTGATGCTGGGAGGGATTGGGGGCAGGAGGAAGAGGGGATGACAGGATGAGATGGCTGGATGGCATCACCGACTCGATGGACGTGAGTTTGAGTGAACTCCGGGAGTTGGTGATGGATAGGGAGGCCTGGCGTGCTGCAATTCATGGGGTCGCAAAGAGTCGGACATGACTGAGCGACTGAACTGAACTGAACCAGGAAAATAAATTTGTAAAGGGCCAAAAACTAAAAACAGTGAACATGCTAAAAATTAGGTAAAGCAACAGAAGCATCACATCACAAATACATTTTGCTAGAAATAACATACTAAAGTAATGTGTTACACAACTGAAAAAACATTCTCACATGAAACTGAAATTTGTTTTCTGATACTGAAAAAAAAATAAGAGTTTTCATGTAGAATATTAAGTATTTCTATGTGCTGAGTCGCTTCAGTTGTATCCAACTCTTTGCAACCCTATAGGCTATAACCAGCCAGGCTCTTCTATCCATGGGATTCTCCAGGCAAGAATACTGGAGTGGGTTGCCATGCCCTCCTCCAGGGCATCTTCCTGACCCAGGGATCAAACCCGAGTCTCTTACGTCTCATGCATTGGCAGCCGGGTTCTTTACCACTAGCGCCACCTGGGAAGCCCCAAATAGTGACTTTTTAAAAAGTTGTATTGAAATATGATTGACAACTTCACATATTTAAATTGCAGTTTGATAAATTTTGGTATATACTCTATTTTCATAAACTCTTTAAGTTACTCTAAAACTTGAGACAAATGAAATATTTCTTAAAATATTCCTATGAAAACAAAATAGAAACCTTCAATTAAAACTTCTCAGAAATCTCCAAATGCTTTAAAAACTAACCCGTACAATAGTAATTGTTGGGAACTTTATGAAGAGGTAAAAGAAACACTTTTTTGAAAAACAGTGTTAGGGGTCATCCCCATTTTGGCCTTTTGAGTCATCTGGGGTTAGGATAAGTTGAAGGTATGTGTCTGACAAGCACAAATCTTCCACTCCTGCTGATAGAGGACACCAAGGGTGGGGATGATGCACCAAGCTTGTTGCCTTAAAGAGGATGGTGGTGATATCTTTTCTAGACAGATCCAGAGTCTCATCCTCGCCCCTACCTTTGGCAACAGTGGATGAAGAAGCAGGGGAAAACAGAAAGCAGTCAAAGAGGCTGGCATCATAAAACTAGAAGTCTTCTGAAGGAGTTACATCATACCTCCCCACAAAGAAAATTAAGGTATGAAATCACCACTCTTCACAGACTCCTAGCTCACTCAACTACTAAATATTTATTTAGTGCATGCTATGTGCAATCACTGTTCTGAGTGCTAAGGTGACAGCAATAAATAAGATAGATGAAAATCATGCCCTCGTGTTTTGACACAAGATTCTAGAGAGAGGAATTCCTTGGTGGTACAGTGGATAAGAAATTCACTTGCCAATGCAGGGGACACAGGTTTGATCCTTGGTCAGGGAAGATCCGACAAAGATTCCACATGCCACGGAGCAACTAAGCCAGCGCGCCACAACTACTGAGCCTGCTCTCTAGAGCCCTCAAGTCACAGCTACTGGGCCCATGCACCTCAACTAATGAAGCGTGTGTGCCTGAGAGCCCATGCCCTAAAATGAGAAGCCCGCGCACAATGAAGAGAAGCCCCTGCTCATTGCAACTGGAGAAAGCCCTGGTGCAGCAATAAAGACCTAGCACAAACAAATAAAAAATAAGTTATAAAAAAAGATTTTCTAGAGAGAAAATAATAAACAGGTAAATAGATATATACAGTGATGTACTAGTGAATGTTTACCAACCATTTCTCAGAAAAATACAATCAAACCCTAACTTGTAACATCTAATATATATGTTATATACGTATATGTACATATATGTATATAACATATGTACATATACATAGATAACTTATATGTATATATACATATATATATACTTCCACCATTATATGGAGAAGGCAATGGCACCCCACTCCAGTAGGCTGCCTTCTGTGGGGTCGCTAAGAGTCGGACATGACTGAGCGACTTCACTTTCACTTTTCACTTTTCACTTTCATGGATTGGAGAAGGAAATGGCAACCCACTCCAGTGTTCTTGCCTGGAGAATCCCAGGGATGGCAGAGCCTGATGGGATGCCATCTGTGGGGTCGCACAGAGTCGGACACGACTGAAGTGACTTAGCAGCAGCAGCCACCATTATAATAAACCATAATGGAAAAGAATATGAAAAAGAATATACATAGTTTATTCTATATACATGAATATGAATATATCCAGAAACTATCACATTGTAAATCAACTATACTTCAATGAAAGAGTTTTTGGTTTTCAGGTAACCAACCAACATCACTAAATGCAGACTTGGGAAGAGAACAGGTCACCCATTTAAGTTGGTCGCTGGATATTTAGCTCAAAGTCAGGTAGTGGTTAGTGCTACAAAGAAAAATACAGCTCGGCAGTTTGAGTAATCAGGAAAGGCCTTTCTGAGATTGGAAAAGGAAAAAACTGATGACCATTTATTGCACACCTATGTTTAGTGTCAAAAGCAATGGTAGGCACTTTCATATAACCAAACTAAATGCCATTCCTGTTGCCAGAGGAGGACACTGTAAGTTACCTACATTTCCTATAGTCCTAAAGCTAGTAAGACATTCATGGACAAAATTATTTCGCCTCAAAGCTTCTATTCTATCCAACATTCTCCCTGAAACTGTGAGTAGGGAAAGAGGAGGTAGTGGTACTAGGGTACTAGAGAAGTAAGCACTTGAAAAAACCTTCCAAATCTTCAAATTTCCATCAAGAAATTTAGCCCACAGCTTAGGATCAGTCCAGCGGCTACGGGAGAGCCAGAGCCGCAAAAGGACGCCGAAGCAAATGGCCTAATTTCGGCTCAGGGAAAGGGTTTTGAGACATGACCCTCCGGAGACGTTCCACGTGGAAGTTGACAAAAAGGTCTCAGGGTGGAAAGAGGCAACAAACTAAGATTTATAAGCTCACCCCAGTTTTTATGGCTTATTGATAGGACCTGACTGGGGCAGGGTGGGGAGGAAGGGCGCACGCACATTGGGTAGGAAGTGAAGCCTGAACCAATTTCTCTCAAGCGTGTTACTTTTCTATGTGAGGAGTGGGCTACAGAAACGAGGGAAGGCACTGGCAGGGCACCCCTTTCCCAGTCCACCCAGGAAGAGCCGGGAAAAGTCCCTGGTGGGCTTCGTGCGAGTCACTAACTTGGACCCAACGCCAAACCCGCACTGAGGCCCAAGGCAGGAACAAAGCTGCGCGCGCAGACCACTCCCACGCGGGAGTCTCACCTGTTCGGGCCGCACCACCCCTCGAACAGGCAGGGGTACCTACAATCCCTTGTTTTGCTTATAGGGCCATTACTTGCTACAGCAACCGTTTACCTTTTGTTTTCACGTTGTTTTTTGCAGTAAGCATTATCTCGAGTCAAATATGTGCTCTCTGCCAAGCAGGATACAGGCAACCCTACTCTCATCTTCTCCGTAACCCCCTCCGGTCGTCTTAGCTTCCTGCCTCAGCCAACCCTCGCTAAGCTTTTGCTCAAACGTCACGAGTTTCTAGGCAGAATAGGCAAATCCTCCGGCTAGGAGCGTCGTCTTGCGCCCCCGCCCGGCAGTGCCTGCCCAACGGTCTGAGCGCGTGGCCGGCTCTTGAAGGCGTAGCGGTCGAAGCCGCGGAGCGGTTAGAGCAGCGGCTGGAGCAGCGAGGAGCGGCCCTCAGTGAGATTTTAGGTCTTGTTTTCTTCGTTTAGATTCCTGTCGGGGTCTCCTCCCGGCTTTCCTGTCAAATCTGTGGGAATCTGACCTCTTGGCGGGCTTTGCCTCCTCACAGTCGGGAATCATTGAGGAGCATTCACTGAAGTATGTTTCCCACATAGTTACAATTTTAAAATACTATATGCTTTTAAAGGCCTTCAGGGCCTGTGGGGCAGTGCACACGCTTCTCGGGAAACTCCACCTGAGGCAGAACTGACCTTTATACTCTCTGTCTGAACGATGGGCACAGCCCCTCACTCATATATTTGTCAATATTTTATTTAGTTCATTCATTCATTTTATAGTCGTTGAACGTCTGTAACCGTTCTGGGTGGTTGGGATCTATCAGTGAAAAAGGCCCTGCCCTCAGAGGGGCCTTACAGTCCAGGCCGGAAGTAGACCGGACTCCTAGGCCTAACGGATCAGGAGGAGTGTGTTAGAAGGTGGTGCTGCTGAGGGAGAAGATAGCAGCCGAAGCGTCCGAGGGTGTGCTGGGATATGGCCTTGGAAGCTCGGGCTTGAGGGCCTTGTTGCAAAGATACACTGAACTGGGTGAAGCAGTGTTCAGGGAGGAAGAAGTGAATTCCAAGCAGAGGCAAGAGAGAGTGATCAAAGAGTAGGATGTGACTCAATCTGTATAAGAAACTGCAAATACCCTTGGGATGTAAATGGATAGTGAGCATCCCAAACTTGGGCGGGAAGTCCAGTTCAGCTACACAGCCAAAGCCATCCAACAACCCTGAAACCCTACCCTGAAAGGGCGGAGTTCTAACCCCTGGACCAGGGAAGTCCTGCCCACCATTCTCCTTGCAGCCTTTTAGTGGCTGGAGTACCCGCCAGTGTACTCCCTCCCGTTGCGCTCAGCAGAGTATATTGTTATTTGTATTTACATTTGTCTTTCCCACTAACTCCCAGGAATTCTTATGTAACAGGATAAATCTTGGTAACTTCAACACTTTACTACAAGCCTGGCTCAATAATTGTTTGCAGAGGTTTCCCAGGCAAGAATGCTGGAGTGGGTTGCCATTTCCTTCTCCAGGGGATCTTCCCGACCCAGGGATCGAACCCGGATCTCCCGCATTGCAGGCAGACGCTTTAACCTCTGAGCCACCAGGGAAGACTCCAATATAAATATAAGTAGCCCCAATTGGGGATTTTGTACTTTTTTCACAGAGCTGTTATTACTCAAAACTCTTGTTTTGAGATTTCCTTCACAGTCTGGTGTTACTTTATTATCTCTCCCATAATAGGAGATCTTCCTTTGAAAGAGACATTAAGTCACTCAAAGTTAAGTTTGGGGAATAAGATGAGTGAATAATATCACTTTTGCATGAAGAATAATAGAATAGCTTAATAAAAGACTGATTTTTTCTTATGTAGCTTAAAATCTAGTTCTAGATCACTTTCCAATTTTGAATAATGGTGTCATTACTGGATTAAATTTATAGCCTGCAGAAGTGATTGTTTTGAATGGTAGCGTTTACTTGGGAGGGTAAATTTTGATATGCCTATTGTTTTATGTGTGAATAAAAGAGACCCCCAAAAAACCCTCTTTCAGACCAGCATACAGGTAATAGTAGTCTTGTACAAAACCTAATGTATGAAAAAATGCAGAATTATAGGGCTGTCATTAGCTTATGGAATATGCATTATGCGCTAGATGCTGTGCTAGGCGCTGCAGAAGCAAAGTAATAAAATGGTCTTTTGTTCTTAAGGAATTCCTAGGACAGTTATGATTACATCATTAAAATAACCCACTGAGGTGAATTACATTTTAAGGTAGATAGCTTCAGAAATCACTTGGAATCAAGTGTACAGATAATGTGTAATAAGTAAGGGATTATGAAGTGAAATAGCATTAGTCAAGAAATTCCTTTCTTAGAAGAAATTAGCTTGAATTGGATTTTGAAAGAAACTCTTGGTATAGATTGGCAGAGAAAAGAAGTAGACGTTTAAGACTTAACTCAGCCAAAGTGTAATCGAAGTGTTGCTTGGTGAGCCTGGAGGCAGATCAGAAAGATGGATTATTTTGAGGGATATTTCATGAAGCCTGATGAAACATTTCTCCCATAAGAGAACAAGAGTCTAGTGAACATGTTTTCTTGATTCAGGGTCACTTTCCACTGGACAGTGCCAGATAAACACTGCCAAATTTCATCTCTCTAAAACTCATTTTTCATATTTCCATGCTGACAGCCGTTTTGTATTGACTGAAATAGAAGCAAACATGTAAACAGATAAGTGCAATACAAACTGATACAGGAATCTCATTTAATCTAATACCCCTTCATTATTTCCCATATTTTGCTGTTGTCTTTTTGCTGTGCACATGAACCAAACTGAAATGGATAGATGAAAGAATTTCTTTTAATACAACCACAGCATTGATACTCTTGCTGCAGTTTCTCCAGACCATGTAGGTTTTCAGGAAAGGAGGTAACTTAACAATATCAAAGAAAGAATCTCCTACTTCCTTTTCTTCTTTATTTGGTCACTTTCTCCAGTATTGCTGCCTTCTTTCTTCCTCTCCAGCTTTTGGCCCTTCTCATCAGGATGGAAATGCTACTGTTTGGTATCTGGGCCCTGCTGGTCTTGATCCCTGACCCAGGTGAGGCTCTCTGGGAAGGTTTCTTTAGCTTCTATGGGCATGATTTTTAGCAACACCATAGTTTCCACAGGGACACTAATGGAGAAATCAATCCCTAAAAGATGACGGGGGGTGGGATGGTGGTAGAGCTGGGATTCTAACTTGTTCTTTCAGGGCCCTTTTCTTGT
This sequence comes from Capra hircus, assembly GCF_001704415.2. Taxonomy (NCBI): domain Eukaryota; kingdom Metazoa; phylum Chordata; class Mammalia; order Artiodactyla; family Bovidae; genus Capra; species Capra hircus. The sequence goes on from NC_030826.1 coordinate 47,715,335, forward strand.
CCTGTCCCCTGTTCCTGTTTATTCAGAGTGGGTTTCCTATTCTCTAACCTGTAAATAGGTAGACTAAGCTCTGCATTCTCTTTAAGTCATATGGTCCTCACCAGAGACTTTGGCATGACTGGTTGACCTTTTCAGGAGCTTCAGAAGAGCGATTTGAGGTTTCTGTTTGGCCAGATCAGGCCCTTGTAAAGTACGGACAGTCCCTTACCGTCAACTGCAGCACTACCTGTCCAGACCCAGGACCCGGTGGAATTGAAACCTTATTAAAGAAAACCGAGGTGGGCAGAGGGCCTCAGTGGAAGAAGTTTCTGCTGGAAGATGTCACACAGAATTCCATCCTGCAATGCTTCTTCTCTTGTGCAGGCATCCAAAAGGACATAAACCTTGGCATCACTGTGTACCGTGAGTGGAGCTGAGGGCTGGGGAGGAAGGGAAGCATGGGGGAACAAGACTACTATGCCTTATATAGGGAATAGTTAGAGAATTTCTTTTAGGGGAAAGAATTGGGGCCTTTACTAAAGATTTTTGTCATACTATAGGGATTCTCTAGCCAATTGTTTCTGTTTCCCTTTGGTGTAGGCTTTTAAATTAGGAGCAGACCGTAGAGTGCATCCTGGCATCTGGGCTTGAGAATATGTTCAGATACAGGAGGCATATGCTAATGATGCTGGTCTGTAAATTACAAAAAAAAGTGTAAAATTAGTGTTGAATTGTCACAAATTCTTAGAATAAATAGGGATTGGAGAAAAGAGGGGCTTTATAGGCTGGGGTAGTTGGAGAAGTCTCCACAGAAAAGGAGGCTCTTAAACTTCACCCCCGTGTATGGTTAGGATTTGAAGGGATGGGAATGGGTAAGGAGAATCTTTCAGGTGAGGAAATAGCATTGGCAAAGATGTAGCCATGAGTGTGCCCTCCGGGGTTGGAGCTTGGTTAGCTATGGTGTAGTTTTCATGTGATGCTCAGGAGCTTTTCAGATGCTGCTCACACCTCTGAAGCACTTCTGGTAAGAGAGAAAAGCTCTCCAGAATGGCAGCAGAGGGGCCCCTCCAAAGCAAAGGGGGTCTCCAAAATGGCAGTCAAAGCAAGGGGCCTCTCAGCAGTCACATGTCTTGGCTATGACTTTAGCCCCCTGCAATGGGAAGAAGAAGCCTAACTCATCTCATCCAGGGCAGAGAGCTGATGCTGTTCATCAGATGGTTTAAGAGTAGCAGTCCTACCTTCTATCACAGGCTTCCTGTCCTCTTACTCTTTTTCTCTGGAGAGGTGAGTATCCTCTCATCAAATCTATCTCTTGGTCTTAAAGAGCCACCAGAGCAGGTGATCGTGGAGCTGCAGCCTGCATGGGTGGCCGTGGATGAAGCTTTCACGGTAACATGTCGTGTGCCCAGGGTCACACCCCTGGAGAACCTCACCCTCACCCTTCTCCAGGATGACCGAGAACTACGGCGGAAGAAGTTTAGGAGCTTAGCTATGGCTTCCCAGAGAGCTGAGGTCACCATCAATGTCAAAGCCCGATGGGTGGATGACAGGTGCAATTTCTCCTGCCGTGCAGAACTGGACCTGAATTCACGTCGTGGGGGGCTCTTTCACAGCAGCTCAGCCCTCCAGATACTCCGAATCTTTGGTAAGTCAGAGCCCAGGTGTGGAGGGAATCCCGGGGCTCATTTTCCTCATCTTACCTTGGCCTTTAGGACTCATTTCCCATAGGGTTTAGGATGCGGGTGGAAGGGTAATTGAGCTCCTTTACTTGAGTTTTAAACTCACTGTAGGGAGCAGAGAGCTTTTAGCCACAGTCCCTACACTGTGGGGTCTTATACAATTTATCATGGCCTTTCTCTTTTCTTCAGTTCTCCTCATTTCTTGGCAGAATTTCCTCAGAGCCCGCAAATCCGGGTCTCTTCACTTCTGGAGGTTGGGATGGCAGAAACGGTGAGCTGCAAGGTGGCTAGGGTGTTCCCAGCCGAAGAGGTAATGATCCACATGTTCTTGGGAGACCAGGAGCTTAGCCCCTTTCTCTTCTGGGAGGGAGACACAATATGGGCCAATGCCACCATTCGGGCCATGGAGATTGGTGATCAGGAGCTGTCTTGCCTTGCATCTCTGGGTCCAGTGGAACAGAAAACAAGCCAGCCAGTGTATGTCTATAGTAAGTGACCTGCCTCTTCCCTTCCCTTGAAGGTTCTCTGCCATTGAAAACTTCCATAGTGAAGGCTTGGTTATTCAGCTGCAGGTGTCCCCATGAACCTAAGTGAACTCTGGTCTTCGTCTTCCTCAGATAAGTGCAGGGACGCATTGAGGCAGCAGTTCTATCCAACCATCACCCTGTTTTCTTAGACCATCGTACTGACAGAGTGATTATGGATGCTTGAACTTATTCCTAGGTACAGTGATTTGAGGTGAGAAAGAAATCTGTAAGATGAAAAGACGTTTTGTTCTCCTTGCCACAGAGCCACAGCCAAATAGGCTCACGTGGCATTTGTTACGGAGAAGCTCTCAAATTTCCAAAACCATCTCATTGCTCCTGCAAGTCAGCATAGAAGCAGTAATGGTATCCAAAGCCTTTCCCTTCTTGTCTGCCTACCCGAGGGTTACCACCAGCAGCTGAGTACAGAAGTCGCTGCCAGTTTTGAGAAATATGTTTGATTCTCTTTCCTTTCCTTACAGGCTTCCCTCCACCAATCCTGGAGATGGACGAAATGTACCCATTGGCAGGGACAGAAATTAACGTGACCTGCTCGGGGCATATTTTAACATCCTTTAGCCCTACTCTGCGGCTTCAGGGAGCGCCAGATCTTCCTGCGCCTGGGGAGCCTGCCTGGCTTTCACTTAATGCCAGTGAGGAAGATGATGGCCGGAATTTATCCTGTGAGGCCTCTTTGGAGGTTCAGGGTCAGCAGTTGAGCAAAACCGCTGTGATCCAACTCCATGTCTTGTGTGAGTAGAAGCCTGATCTTTCTTGTCAAAACATGGATTGTTGGTCTCACATTTCCAGAGATCTTAGCCAATAGCTGCATTGTTAGAGTTGCCACATTTTTCTCATTAAAAAAGAAAATCAAAGGAAAAAATAAAAAGTAAAGCTCAGCAAGCTTACCTTACCCATGGGAAAATGAGTAGGGAGAAACCTGGGGGAAACTGAAACAAAAGAGAAAGTGATCAGGCTGAGGGCCAAAGGCTGAGAACATAGGGAATAAAAACAGCTGGAGCCTATGCTGAGGAGGGTAATTTCTTCATGAAAACTTGTATTTTGAAAAGTAGAAAAATCCTTGTCTCTGGGTTCACCCCTACCCATGATATCCCTCACAGAGAAGCAAAGATGAGGAGCAGGGACCCCAGGACCACCACTGAGCAAGCTCATTTAGTATTAACCCATTAAAATGCCCTGTTGCATCTCAGATTCATCCAAGGAGGAAAAAGTGTAGTTCAAAGCAGGGAACTGATGGTCCTCCCCTTGGGAAAGGAAGCTGTTGGGTGGAGGGGACACATCATTTGGGTAGGGGAGGGAGAAGGAGCTAATGCATGGTGGTCATGAAGAAACGTGGCACACTGAACTGACTCCTCTGGGGACTCTCTTTCCAGACAAGCCACGATTTGAGGAATCTGGTTGCCCTGGCAACCAGATCTGGGTGGAAGGGATGGTGCAGATGCTTGCCTGTGTCCCAAAGGGAAACCCAACACCAGTCTTGATGTGTACCTGGAATGGCACAGTCTTTGACCTTGAAGTGCCACAGAAGGCAACCTGGAACCACTCTAGAACCTACTGCTGCACAGCCACCAACCAGCTGGGCTCTGTCAGCAAACATATTGAGGTCCTTGTTAAAGGTGACTGCGGCTCCCCTGCTGCCAGGCCCAGGGTGGAAATCCCTCAGGGGGTTGGGATTCTTAAGGAGACAAGAAAGAGCTCAGTGGGCTGGGGAGGGTGAGCCTGACACACAAGCCTGGTGGGCTGGGGCAGGGTGATTCTCCTGCCTGCTAACCCTCCCATTTCTCTTGTCTTCCGTGCTTTGGCAGGACTGGATAAAGGAGTCAGTTCTATCATCTTGGTGATTTTTAGGGTCGCCTTTGTAGTGGGTGTCATCTACATGGCACTGATTCGAAACATTTGGCCCTGAAAAGTGGAGAGGAGGAAATTGCCCTATAGGCAGAAGGAGAAGAACAAAGAAGAGGAGAGCCAGTTTGCTGTTCAACAAGCAGAAAAGCACAATGAACATAATTGTTTATTAGAAAGTCACTTGGTTGAAGGCAACCTCTACCACTGGTGTTTCCTAAGGGAGGGAAGGTGGGGCTGGAAGAGAAAGGGAGATGTTATCTTCTGTCCTGTGGTCCCATGAAGCAATATTTCTGGTCCTCATCCTGTGGATCCAGTCCAGCCACAAGCCCAACTCCTGTAAGAATCCAGTCCCAGTGTTCAACTAGTGAGCGGGCCTTTTGCTCCTTGTGTGTTCTTCATCAGTCGACTCTCAGATTCAGAAAAGAAGTGCCTTGTCATCCCCATTCCCACTGCCCTTTGCTCCCAAACATCAGATGGAAGAGATAGCCAGAACTATCTCTGAGATACAGTGCATTTCTCATGGTTTCCTCATGACTAAATGGGAACCAATTTCTTAGTCTAGAGACCCGTTGGAGGGTAGTCAGTACCTAGCAAAGGGCTGGGAATTAAAAGCCTGTTTCTGCCTATATATTACACATTCTGGGCCCCCCCAATGGGGAATTCTGAAATACTGGCTCCAGAGCTGAGCTTGGTAACATCATTAAGGCTCAGTGGCTAGTCAGGCTTCAACTCCCTAACCATCTGTTGTGTGCCCTAGAAGAGTATACAGATCATAAGAAATTCCACATTGGGTCAGACAAGCAGCTGTCCTAGCCCAGTGTTCTGTCCTTGAAGTGGAAGATAGAGTTCTTCCTTGAATTGGGCTCTAAACATCTCTGAATTACTCTTTAGAAATCCATTATAGAGTAAATCATCTGAGTTCATATTAAACATTTTTTTTACCTCTACAAGCTCTTAGGGTAGAATCCCAATTTATTCTCCTTTTCCATATATAAGTATATATTTTTATATGTCTGCAAACTTTCCTTTAAGCTTCAGGAAGACTCCTCATATGATAGTGTTCACCATATGATAGAGGTTCCTTTTCTGTTCATTGGAAAGATTGTATTCAACCCTTAGATAAGATATAAAGATTTCTAAAACCAATCTTTTCTCCCAAATCAGTTATGTATGGGTCGTTGAAGTGTTGGATATGATAAAAATAAAAGTGATTTTATGTTATCTGAAACTAGTTTTCTTCCGTGTGTGAAAGTTTTATTAAGTCACATAGTTGCATTTTGAGTAAAATTTCTAAGAAAAGAATGTTCATAGCCAGCCCAGGGCAGGTGGTGTAGTTCAGGAAGTAGCATTTTTGGCTTGCCTTCAAAACTAAAGTTCAGACTTCCAGATAGAGGGCAACAGGCTTCCCCAAATTGAAGACACCACCTAGAAAGAATACAGCAACAAGCATCAAAGTAAAAATAGTCTCATTCTTCCCAGACCTTCCCTGAGTCTGAGTTGTGGATTAGGTATAAAATAATCCTTTGGTTTTAATACACACAAAGCAGTGGTGATACACTGGTGAACAAAGCCCTGTCCCTGCCACTAGAAGCTAGAGCTTGTCAACAGCAAAGCACAGTCCTGTGAATGGGGCCTCACAGACCCTTGGGAGAACACCTAACAGGGTCAAGGAAGGCTTCCGGGGGGAGCTGGGAAATACCTTGTTTGAATTTGTACAACAGCAACCCTCCAAATGACCTCCGCTTCCATTTTTCTAATTAGTAGGCACTGCTCTCTCATCGTGTGAGTAATAGCAATTATCCACTTTTCTGAATTGAGCGCTTGGGGAAGTAAGTTAGAAAACAGGTTCGAGAAAGGAGTATAGAGTTACGTCATCCAGGAATCTTTACCCACTTCAGTGTCCTGGCATTAGCTGCATCATGTGCAAACCCCACCTCATGAGCCCAGAGCTCCATGGAACAGTGAGTCCTAAACGGGAGGGAGGAAAGGGTCTTTCAGGCTCTTTGGTCCACCTTAGCGGAGGCTTAGCCTGCCTCCTGCCTTTGCTTCTCACTGCCACGTGGTGTCACTGTTGACAGTGTCCCTCCCAGCCCATACAGATCCAGATTCCTGGTGGGCTGCTGCTGATCCTCCAGGGAGGATGATCTACTGTTCAGGTCCAGCTTAGGGGACACCTTGCATGGGGTTCTTAGAGAAGGGTACTTTGGATGCCTTGTTCCCTAAGTCTCCACAGATTTGGGTAGGCTCTTTCCCTTGTAGATTCGGAACTTCTACTTCCTTTCTCTCCCCAGAGGAGGTGGTCCCTTTTAGTCAATTCTTAAAGCACAAAGGATCTTCTTACATTTCTTTTCTGGAACAATTGAGCTAGTCTCTGCTCACCCTACTAAGGGCAGTGTCTCCAGGAAACCCCACTCCCTGAAAGGTTTTGATTATACTCCTTTTCTGAAAATAGAGCAACCAGCTCACACTTAACTGCATTTATCCTGATTTTCTCCAGGTGAAGAGCTACGTTTAATACTCCAAAAGTTTATCCTGTTAGAAAAGTCAAGGCGACTTTTTTTTAGACCTGAAAAAACACAAATCTTCAGTGGGATAATAATAACATTTACGTAGTATACAACTATATTTGGAAAGAGATGACTTAGTGCTTATAAATACACTAGCACGGTGTCATATTTGTGTATTCACAAGTATTAGTTTGTACTATATAATGATGGTGATAATCAATGAACTGAAAGCAAGAGTCAGAAATCCATGACAACCACTGTTAATGTACGTGAGCAAAAGTCGTTCACATCATCAATACTTCCTTACTCTTTTTCCCACTGTGTTCTCTCTTCATTTTTTTCTACTCTGTTTTCTTTCCTCTACTTTTTCCTTTTTTTTAAGTTTATGTTCCCTAAGATTTAGGACTACTGGTAGGATGTCCAGTTGTCCCAGTTTGCATAGAGCTGAGAGGGTCCTGCAATGCGTCTTTTGATGCTAAAATTGGAAAAGTCTCATACAAACTAGGAAGAATTGTTCATTCTAATACTGGTATCCCTCAAAATGTTTCTCAGCTTTGCCAGGGCATTCTAACTCAAAGAAGTCACAAAACAGTATCATTTTTGCTTCTCCCAGAAGCCCAGGGCCCGTAAATCTGAGGAGGACTCATGAAGAAAGGGAAAAGTGTCAGTTCTCTCAAATGTATATAAAAGGACAAAGCTCACTGCATGTATTTCAGCAATAGTGATGGAAAGGATTCAGGATGGCCATTTCAGGGTAAACTTAAAAGATTAAAGGAAGTCAGGAAAACATTATTCCAAAGGGTCTAGGATTACTGGAGCTCTATCTATTGAATTCTTTCTTATGTACATCTCACTAATCATAGGGAAGTTGTTTTCATTTAAAAATATTTTTAAAATTTTAAAGTTATGCATTAGGATGTAATATACAACATAGTGACTATATTTAATACTGTATTGCTTATTTGAAAGTTGCTAAGAGAATGGATCTTAAAAGTTTTCATCACAGGATTTCCCTGGTGGTCCAGGGGTTAAGAGTTTACCATCCAATGCAGGAAATTAGGGTTTGATCCCTGGTTGGGGAGCTAAGATCCCACATGCCTAGTGGTCAAAATACCAAAACATAAAACAGAAGCAATATTTTTAGAAATTTAATTAAGACTTTGAAAATGATCCATCTTTTAAAAAAGTCTTTAAAGACAGTTCTCATCACAAGAAAAAAATTTGTAATCATGTATGCTGACAGATTTTAGCTAGACTTATTGTGGTGATCACTTCATAATACATACAAATATGAGATCATTGTATGAAACATACATATATCTGATGCATTAAAAAATATATAAACTAATGCATTATATGAAACTAATACAATGCTTTATGTCAATTATACCTCAATGTGAAGATTTAAACTGAGGTAAAATATACATAACATTTACTGCACACTCATACTGTTGTGTAACCTGTCCCCAGAACTTGTTTTCATTTTGCAAAACTAAGAGCCTGTTAGGCAGCTCCCTGTTGACCCTCCTCCCAGCCCCTGGTAACCAGCATTCTACTTTCTGTCTCTATGAATTTGACCACTCTAAGTACTTCCTATGCGATGACTCATCTAGTATTTGTCTTTTTGCTCTTGGCTTGTTAGAACTTTTAAAATTGACTGGTTGTGGACTTCCCTGATGGTCCAGCCTTCCAGTGTAGGGAGTGCAAGTTTGATACCTGGTCAGGGAGCCAAGATCCCACAAGCCTCCTGGTCTACAAATCAAAACATGAAACAGAAGGAATATCGTAACAAATTCAATACAGACTTTAAAAACGATTTTTAAAAAGCCTATTTATTTTTAAAAATAAATAGAAAATAAAATTAACTGGCTAGAACTGGAAACAGAAAGTGCCGAAACTGGCCCAGGTCTCTCGTCTCCTTTTGTTCCATTTTACCAAGCTCACATGTGGACACGTGCAATTCATCTTTGTGGTTCAAACTCAGTAATTCTCCACCTTCTTACTCAGGGAGCATTTTAAAATTATCTTGTCCAGGTTCCACTCCCAGATTCATTAAATTTAGAATCTCAGGGATTCTAGGCAAACATCCCAGGCCTTTCTAATTTGCATTTAAGATTGCCATCCAGTGCCTAGCTGGAGAGCTGAAAGGCAGATGTGTGTGTGTGTGCTGTGTGCTTAGTTGCTGCTGCTGCTAAGTCGCTTCAGTTGTGTCCGACTCTGTGCGACCCCATAGACGGCAGCCCATGAGGCTCCCCTGTCCCTGGGATTCTCCAGGCAAGAACACTGGAGTGGCTTGCCAGGTACTTAGCTGTTTGCAACTCTTTGCAACCCCGGGGACTTCAACCTATCAGGTTCCTCTGTCCATGGGGATTCTCCAGGCAAGAATACTGGAGTGGGTTGCCATGCCTTCCTCCAGGGGATCTTCCCAACTAAAGGATCGAGCCCAGGTCTCCCGAATTGCACTCGGATTCTTCATCATCTGAGTCACCAGGGAAGCAGATGAATAGCTGGCAAATCAGAGAGTTTAGGGAAGATGATCTTCAAGGTCTCTCTTTTTTTTTAAATTATTTATTTATTTATGGCTGCACTGGATGTTCCTTGCTGCGTGGGCTCTTCTCTAGTTTCAGTGAGCAGGGGCTACTGCTCGTGTTGTTCAGGTTTCTCATTGCAGTGGCTTCACTTGCTGTGGCGCACAGGCTCTAGGCGTGCAGGCTCAGTAGTTGCAGCTCCCAGGCCCTAGAGCGCAGCGGACTTTAGTAGTTGGAACATGTGGGCTCGTCAAGTTCTTTTTAAATTCAAAAACTTTGCAAAATCAACTGGCATCTTTCTAATTCTCAACCAGCAGTGGTTGAGTTGTTTCAGCTAGGCTTAGAAGGAGAGGAACCAGAGCTGTCTGGAGTGTGTCTCTCCCTGCAGTTTACTGCTGTCTTGGCAAGCCCACTGTCCTGTCCTACTCTTTCCCACCCCATGGATTGTAGCCCAACAGGCTCCTCTGTACATGGAATTTCCCAGGCAAGAACACCGGAATGGGGTGCCATTTCCTACTCCAGGGGATCTCCCCAACCCAGGGATCAAACCCAGGTCTCGTGTCTGCCTGCGTTATCAGGCGGGTTCTTTACCACTAGAGCCACCCAGGAAGCCACATAGAGGCCTCTTACTGGTGGCTATAACACCCCTTTCCCGCCGCATTTCATTTAACACATACTTCTTAATATGGCTCACTTTCCCTTTAAAACACTTATTCAAGTAATAGATAATAGTATTTGTGCTCAATACATCAACTTCTAAAAGACCTTGAGATTTGCAAATAATTCTAAAGTCAAATGGGGACATTACAGGGATATTGATTTCAGCTGAATGTAAGAGATACTTTACTGAAACCTGAGGGGTTTAATAGAATAAATTGCCTTATGAATAGTGATTCCCTTGACACCAGTGCTACACAAGTGAGTATGACCTGTGAGATATACTATAGCGTAAGAATCCTAAATTAGAAGAAATTAGGATGACCTGTGAGGAGGCCCTGTGCATGCGTGCTAAGTCATTTCAGTCGTGTCTGACTCTCTGCGACCCCATGAACTGTAATCCCCCAGGCTCCTCTGTCCATGGGGATTCTCCAGGCAAGAATACTGGAGTGGGTTGCCATGCCCTCCTCCAGGGGATCTTCCAGACCCAGGCTTCGAATCCATGTCTTCTGTGGCTCCTGCATTGCAGGTGGATTCTTTACCACTGAGCCACCTGGGAAGCCCCTGTGAGGCCCTCCTAAATCCAAAATTCCATGATTTTTATTTATTTATTTTGGCTGCACTGGGTCTTAGCTGTGGCATGTGGGATCTTTTTAGTTGCAGCATGTGGGATCTAGTTCCCTGACCAGGGATCAGACCCAGGTCCCCTGCATTTGGAGCTTGGGGTCTTAGCCACTGCACCACCAAGGAAGTCCCCCAAACTCCATGATTTTAAAGTCAGACAATTAAAGATTGACCTGAAGCAGAGGGATGGTTTCTGAGCTAAGAAATGGAGCTCCAGGGTTCTGATTACTCCAACTTTCAACCATTCCCCAAGTATATTCACACTAATTACTAAATGTAAGAGATCCCAAGTGAATACACATGTGTGCCATTTGGAAGAAAATTCATTACAGCATGTAAGAACTTCCTAAAAGCTTTTTAGGAAGATTTGCTGATTATTTTCATTGTAGAAGAATTATTGATTTTGTAGCATCATGTTTTCGGAGAAGGCAATGGCACCCCACTCCAGTACTGTTGCCTGGAGAATCCCATGGATGGAGGAGCCTGATAGGCTGCAGTACATGGGGTCACTGAGAGTTGGACATGACTCAGTGACTTCACTTTCACTTTTCACTCTCATGCGTTGGAGAAGGAAATGGCAACCCACTCCAGTATTCTTGCCTGGAGAATCCCAGGGACAGAGGAGCCTGGTGGGCTGCCATCTATGGGGTCACACAGAGTCGGACACGACTGAATCGACTTAGCAGCAGCAGCAGCAGCAGCAGCAGCAGCAGCATGTTTTACAAATATGGATAGAAATAACAAAACATAAGAGAAAAAGAAAAAGAAGAGATAATCCACAATTTTAGTCAGAGATTTTACAACTCATTTTTCAGTACTTAAGGAAGTAAATAGGCTGCCTCCCCAAAAATCATCTTTGTTGTTAATTTCTTAATTTTCATTAGAGGACATTCTCCATATTAATTCAATATTGTTAAATGCTTTGATACTTGTTTTATGTTCCAATACTTGGAAATTAAGCAACATAATTCTAAATTGCCATAGTCAAAAGAAATCCCAAAGAAATTTGGAAAATATTTGAACTCGAGGATAATGAAATCACAAAATATCAAAATTTGTAGCATGTAGCTAAAGCACTGATTAAAGGGAGATATCAATAACATCAGATATGCAGATGACAACACCCTTATGGCAGAAAGTGAAGAGGAACTAAAAAGCCTCTTGATGAAAGTGAGAGGAGAGTGAAAAAGTTGGCTTAAAGCTCAACATTCAGAAAACGAAGATCATGGCATCCGGTCCCATCACTTTATGGGAAAAAGATGGGGAAACAGTGGAAACAGTGTCAGACTTTATTTTTGGGGGCTCCAAAATCACTGCAGATGGTGACTGCAGCCATGAAATTTAAAGACGCTTACTCCTTGGAAGAAAAGTTATGACCAACCTAGATAGTATATTAAAAAGCAGAGACATTACTTTGCCGACTAAGGTCCATCTAGTCAAGGCTATGGTTTTTCCTGTGGTCATGTATGGATGTGAAAGTTGGACTGTGAAGAAGGCTGAGTGCTGAAGAATTGATGCGTTTGAACTGTGGTGTTGGAGAAGACTCTTGAGAGTCCCTGGGACTGCAAGGAGATCCAACCAGTCCATTCTGAAGGAGATCAGCCCTGGGTGTTCTTTGGAAGGAATGATGCTAAAGCTGAAACTCCAGTACTTTGGCCACCTCATGCAAAGAGTTGACTCATTGGAAAAGACTCTGATGCTGGGAGGGATTGGGGGCAGGAGGAGAAGGGGACGACAGAGGATGAGATGGCTAGGTGGCATCACGGACTCGATGGACGTGAGTCTGAGTGAACTGCGGCAGTTGGTGATGGACAGGGAGGCCTGGTGCACTGCGATTCATGGGGTCGCAAAGAGTCAGACATGACTGAGCGACTGAACTGAACTGAACTGAACTGAACTGAACCATACTTTTAAATCTTATATTTGTAAAAAGTAAAGCTCTAAAGTTAGTAATCTAAAAATCCACTTAAAGAATAGAGGCTTTTAAAGAAGAAAACTTAAAGTGAGTAGTAAAGTAGAAATAATAAAGTTATGAGCAAAATTTAGCAGACAATAGAGTTACTTTGAACATCTAAGCATTAATTTATCGATCACTGGTTACTTAGTCAAGGTGCTTGGGTGACTAAAAACAACTTTAAAACTGCCCTTTGAAGTGTATTTAGAAAGAACATTCAGGCTGCCATTAGGGAAGCAGAATGTGATTCAATTCCTTTGGAAAAACACAGAGCACTCCGCAGTTCAATGCAAAAATAGCTGAAGCTTCTTACCTGCCGTAATGTGTCAATCACTTTAGAAACCTCATTTCATTTACTCCTCACCCAAGCCTTATAAGGCAATACATTATTATCTCTATTTTGTAGGTGAGCAAACTGGGTCTTGGGGAGGTTAAGTAATTTCTTCCTGAGCATAAGTTCAAGTCCAGGTCTTCCTGACTCTTTCCCTTGTTCCAAGCTATCCCAATCCATTCCTCTAATAACAGATTGCTCACTGACTGCTTGAAGAGCAAATGTGTTTGGGTTAAATTTTGCCCTTAAAATGTTTCAATATGAATTAGTTGCCAATGTTTAAACATTTGATTTTACATGAAAGTGTGGATACCCTGTCTGTCTTGAAGAATCAGAAGGTCTGGCAGCCCTGCATCTGAGGTTTTTTTTTTTTTTTTAATTTATTTATTTGGCTGAGTCAGGTTGTGGCACTCGGGATCTTTAATTTCAGCATGAGGGATCTAGTTCTCCAACCAGGGGTTGAACCTGGGCCCCCTCCATTGGAAGCACAGAGCCTTATATGCTGAACCACCAGGGAAGTCCCCTGAGGTCTTTTAATTAGTTTTGGCTGTGCTGGGTGTTGGTTGCTGCAAGAGGGCTTTCTCTAGCTGCAGCGAGCAGGGGCTACTCTACTTTCTAGTTGTGGTGAGCAGGCTTCTCACTGAGGGGCTTCTCTTGTAGCACAGCACAGGCTGTAGGTGTGAGGGCTTCGGTAGTTGTGATATACAGGCTTAGTTGCCCTGAGGCATGTGGAATCTTCCCAGATCAGGGATTAAACCCATGTCCCCTGCATTGGTATGTGGATTCTCAGCCACTGGACCACCAGGAAAGTCCTCCTGCAGTCCTGAACGCAGGATAAGGCAATGTAACAAGGCTGGGTGGGCGGCATCCTTAGCTGGGGCCTGAGACTTTAGGCTGCCCCGGTTCCTACCCTCTGTGCTATGTCCTTCACAAGCAGGCTAAGGGCTGGTTGCTATTTCTCCCTTCACATGCAGCCCTTGCCACTTATGTATATAACCTGCCTGGCACCTGTTGGCACTGAATTTGCAACCCCTCACTTAGAACTGGGTCCCAGGTGGCGCTAGTGGTAAAGAACCCGCCTGTCAATGCAGGAGATATAAGAGACGCTGGTTCAATCCCTGGGTTCGGAAGATCCCCTGGAAGAGGAAATGGAAACTCACTCCAGTATTCTTGAATGGAGAATCCCATGGACAGAGGAGCCTGGTGGGCTGCAGTCCATGGGGTTGCAAATAGTCGGACACGACTGAAGCAACTTAGCATGAACACATGCATTTAGAGTCTCTCTTCCACATCTCTTGACCCAGTTCAGATCCCAAACATTCTGGTCCTATTGGTCCCAAAGCCATTTTTGCATGGTTCCCATTTCCCACAGGGCTTCCCTGATGGCTCAGAGAGTAAAGAATCTGCCTGCAATGCAGGAAACTCGGGTTTGATCCTTGGGTTGGGAAGATCCCCTGGGGAATGGCAACCTCCTCCAGTATTCTTGCCTGGAGAATCCCATGGACAGAGGAGCCTGGCAGGCCACAGTCCGTGGGGTCACAAAGAGCTGGACACAACTGAGTGACTAACACACACACATTTCCCAAGGGTAGTTGGGCCAAGTGTGTAGTCACCTTAAAATTTCTGCACAAAACTAATTCTACGATTTCTCTCATCACTTCCTCACATGTTGGAGGCATTTTCTCTCCCTCTGTACTTCATAGCCTGTCTTGCTTTAATTTCTTCCCACTCTTGGAGGCTAGGTTTGGTTTGGTGGGCTGATGAGGGAAGGAGAAACCGCTCCAAGCACTTTAGCGGGTGGGACTGAAGGCAGAGCCCTCCTGAGCTATGAGTGTCCTATGAGTGGGGCTGGAACTAAGGACCAGGGGCGAGGACCGGGTGTGTCACAGAGAAGGGGATGTGCCTGCTTCCTTCTGGCCCAGGAAGAACCGGGTCAATTATTCAGCACCTGGGTACCCATAGAGCCCACAGCATCCCTGCTATTGTCTTCCCAATCCTCCCCCTCGCTATCCTGCCTGACCCCACCCCTTGAATAGAATGACACCTACTCAGACAATGTGATGCAATTTCCTCGCTTTATTAGGAAAGGACAGTGGGCACTGGAGTGGCACCTTCCAGGGTCTAGGAAGGCACGGGGAGGGGTAACAACAGATGGCTGGCAACTAGAAGGCGCAGCTGGCCTCCCCGAAGCGGCGACACTTCATGACCCTCAGGTACGTCTCCGTCTTGTGCAGGTCCTTCCGGAAGCAGGAGAGCAGACCGTAGTTCTTGAGCAGCGCGTCGTCACTGCGCATGTTTGTGTCAAATTTGTCATAGGTCTGCTTGAGGATCTGCCCAGCCCGGGGGGTAACATCTTCCAGCTCCTGCCAAGGGAGGGAGAGACAGAGAGGCCGAAGGGCCCTCAGGAGCGGCTCCCTCCTGCCCGCTCCATTTTCCACCCTCCCCTATAGGCTTGGAGAAGGGCGAGGAAGGAGGTTTCAAAAGGGGAAGAGGTTTCTCCTGGGTCAAGGCTGGGCTGCTAGAAAGAGAGAGAGAGAGCAGGGATCTCTCTCCCCCAGCCCACGTGTATTCTCCTGGGTTAGAGGGGGTGAGCATGGCCCCCAGCATGGAAGGGACCCAACAACGCCATCCTCACCCACATCAGGGCCAGGATGCCTTCCTCCAGGTCCTTTAGCTTCTCATAGACACGGCCCGAGGTGCCAAACACCAGGCTGTTGGTGAAGACTCTGCTGAGGAACTGCAGGGGCCCAAGCCACGACTGGATAAGGAGCAGTGAGATGTGAAGCAGCTCCAAGTCCTGCTGGCAGATGGGTGGTTGGTGGGTGCCGCGGGCTCGGGGCAGCCCTGCAAGGTCGGCCTCTGCCCGAGGACCTCCTGCCACCACCACCAACCATCATCCTCCACTGCCATCCAACACCCTCTGCCACCTCAGGGAGAAGGCCACCCCAGGCCCGGTGCAGAGAGCTGGGGCAGCCTACTTAAGATGAAGGAGGTCCCCTGCTCCTCGGTCCTAGGTGGCCACTCACTGATTTCTGCTGGGCCTCGTTCTTGCTCGTGGGGGCTGGGATGGTTTCAGAGAAGCAGAAGGCAACCTGGGTGTTTTGGATGGAGTATCTCTGTCCCTCCGGGATGTAGGTGCGCTCCTGGGGGGAGAACACACCCACCCAGGTCTAAGCTGGTGTGTGGTTCCCCTCACTGCCTTATTCGGAACCCTCCCCACCCCACACACCCCCATTTCTACTCCCCTGACCACATCCTTACTTGGATAAAATACCACTGAGGTCCTCAGTTCCCTCCCATTGTGTGGAGGGGGTGCGGATTCACCCCTTCCTGCCTCCCCACCTCTAGGACACATCTCTGGGGAGCTTACAAACTCTTTGAAGGTGTCAGCAGCCAGTTGATGCAGGTGCTGAGCCCGGAGCACAGCGTTGGCAAACAGGCTGGACAAGGACATGGCTGGGAAGGCGCCCACCACCTGAGTCCAGGGCAGGCAGAGCAGGGTGAAAGCCAGGAGCAGGGAGGTCCGGGGGCCTAGGGAGAGACCAGGAGGGCCGCGACGGAGGGGCCCAGAGAGCTGGACGCCTGATCTCCTGCCAGCCCCCGCCTGCCCTTCCCTCCAGGGACTGAGAACATTTCAAACTTGGCCAAATGTCTGGGTGCAGATACCTATGTTCGCATTCAGAAGCCCTAAAACCCAAAGCTGTGGACACATCCATCGGCAGTTCTCCCGCATCACCCCCTTAGGACACGCTAATGGAGGGGATTTTTGTGAGCTTACCTGCAGCCATCATAGCTGGTGAGCTGTCAGCAGGACCCTGAGTCGTCTGGTGAACTGGGTCCTGGGATCCTGGAATTGGTCCCTGCTGGGCCCTTGTCTAACTCAGTTAAACTATGACCCGTGCTGTGTAGGGCCACCCAAGACCGATGAGTCATGGTGGAGAGTTCTGACAAAACGTGGTCCACTGGAGAAGGCAATGGTAAACCACTTCTGTATTCTTGCCTTGAGAATCCCATGAACAGTATGAAAATTCAAAAAGATATGACACTGAGCAATGAACTCCCCAGGTTGGTAGGTGCCCAATATGCTACTGGAGATCAGTGGAGAAATAACTCCAGAAAGCAGGAAGAGATGTAGCCAAAGTGAAAATGGTACCCAGTTATAGATATGATTGGTGATGGAAGTAAAGTTTGACACTGTAAAGAACAATATTGCATAGGAACCTGGAATGTTAGGTCCATGAATCAAGGTAAATTGGAAGTGGTCAAACGGGAGATGGCAACAGTTTACATTGACATCAACACAGATATCAGAGAAAAACGGACTGGAATGGGTGAGTTTAATTCAGATGACAATTATGTCTACTACTGTGGTCATGTATGGATGTGAGAGCTGGACTGTGAAGAAGGCTGAACGCCGAAGAATTGATGCGTTTGAACTGTGGTGTTGGAGAAGACTCTCGAGAGTCCCTGGGACTGCAAGGAGATCCAACGAATCCATTCTGAAGGAGATCAGCCCTGGGATTTCTTTGGAAGGAATGATGCTAAAGCTGAAATTCCAGTACTTTGGCCACCTCATGCAAAGAGTTGACTCATTGGAAAAGACTCTGATGCTGGGAGGGATTGGGGGCAGGAGGAGAAGGGGACGACAGAGGATGAGATGGCTAGATGGCATCACGGACTCGATGGACGTGAGTCTGAGTGAACTGCGGCAGTTGGTGATGGACAGGGAGGCCTGGTGCACTGCGATTCATGGGGTCGCAAAGAGTCAGACATGACTGAGCGACTGAACTGAACTGAACTGAACTGAACTGAACCATACTTTTAAATCTTATATTTGTAAAAAGTAAAGCTCTAAAGTTAGTAATCTAAAAATCCACTTAAAGAATAGAGGCTTTTAAAGAAGAAAACTTAAAGTGAGTAGTAAAGTAGAAATAATAAAGTTATGAGCAAAATTTAGCAGACAATAGAGTTACTTTGAACATCTAAGCATTAATTTATCGATCACTGGTTACTTAGTCAAGGTGCTTGGGTGACTAAAAACAACTTTAAAACTGCCCTTTGAAGTGTATTTAGAAAGAACATTCAGGCTGCCATTAGGGAAGCAGAATGTGATTCAATTCCTTTGGAAAAACACAGAGCACTCCGCAGTTCAATGCAAAAATAGCTGAAGCTTCTTACCTGCCGTAATGTGTCAATCACTTTAGAAACCTCATTTCATTTACTCCTCACCCAAGCCTTATAAGGCAATACATTATTATCTCTATTTTGTAGGTGAGCAAACTGGGTCTTGGGGAGGTTAAGTAATTTCTTCCTGAGCATAAGTTCAAGTCCAGGTCTTCCTGACTCTTTCCCTTGTTCCAAGCTATCCCAATCCATTCCTCTAATAACAGATTGCTCACTGACTGCTTGAAGAGCAAATGTGTTTGGGTTAAATTTTGCCCTTAAAATGTTTCAATATGAATTAGTTGCCAATGTTTAAACATTTGATTTTACATGAAAGTGTGGATACCCTGTCTGTCTTGAAGAATCAGAAGGTCTGGCAGCCCTGCATCTGAGGTTTTTTTTTTTAATTTATTTATTTGGCTGAGTCAGGTTGTGGCACTCGGGATCTTTAATTTCAGCATGAGGGATCTAGTTTTCCAACCAGGGGTTGAACCTGGGCCCCCTCCATTGGAAGCACAGAGCCTTATATGCTGAACCACCAGGGAAGTCCCCTGAGGTCTTTTAATTAGTTTTGGCTGTGCTGGGTGTTGGTTGCTGCAAGAGGGCTTTCTCTAGCTGCAGCGAGCAGGGGCTACTCTACTTTCTAGTTGTGGTGAGCAGGCTTCTCACTGAGGGGCTTCTCTTGTAGCACAGCACAGGCTGTAGGTGTGAGGGCTTCGGTAGTTGTGATATACAGGCTTAGTTGCCCTGAGGCATGTGGAATCTTCCCAGATCAGGGATTAAACCCATGTCCCCTGCATTGGTATGTGGATTCTCAGCCACTGGACCACCAGGAAAGTCCTCCTGCAGTCCTGAACGCAGGATAAGGCAATGTAACAAGGCTGGGTGGGCGGCATCCTTAGCTGGGGCCTGAGACTTTAGGCTGCCCCGGTTCCTACCCCTCTGTGCTATGTCCTTCACAAGCAGGCTAAGGGCTGGTTGCTATTTCTCCCTTCACATGCAGCCCTTGCCACTTATGTATATAACCTGCCTGGCACCTGTTGGCACTGAATTTGCAACCCCTCACTTAGAACTGGGTCCCAGGTGGCGCTAGTGGTAAAGAACCCGCCTGTCAATGCAGGAGATATAAGAGACGCTGGTTCAATCCCTGGGTTCGGAAGATCCCCTGGAAGAGGAAATGGAAACTCACTCCAGTATTCTTGAATGGAGAATCCCATGGACAGAGGAGCCTGGTGGGCTGCAGTCCATGGGGTTGCAAATAGTCGGACACGACTGAAGCAACTTAGCATGAACACATGCATTTAGAGTCTCTCTTCCACATCTCTTGACCCAGTTCAGATCCCAAACATTCTGGTCCTATTGGTCCCAAAGCCATTTTTGCATGGTTCCCATTTCCCACAGGGCTTCCCTGATGGCTCAGAGAGTAAAGAATCTGCCTGCAATGCAGGAAACTCGGGTTTGATCCTTGGGTTGGGAAGATCCCCTGGGGAATGGCAACCTCCTCCAGTATTCTTGCCTGGAGAATCCCATGGACAGAGGAGCCTGGCAGGCCACAGTCCGTGGGGTCACAAAGAGCTGGACACAACTGAGTGACTAACACACACACATTTCCCAAGGGTAGTTGGGCCAAGTGTGTAGTCACCTTAAAATTTCTGCACAAAACTAATTCTACGATTTCTCTCATCACTTCCTCACATGTTGGAGGCATTTTCTCTCCCTCTGTACTTCATAGCCTGTCTTGCTTTAATTTCTTCCCACTCTTGGAGGCTAGGTTTGGTTTGGTGGGCTGATGAGGGAAGGAGAAACCGCTCCAAGCACTTTAGCGGGTGGGACTGAAGGCAGAGCCCTCCTGAGCTATGAGTGTCCTATGAGTGGGGCTGGAACTAAGGACCAGGGGCGAGGACCGGGTGTGTCACAGAGAAGGGGATGTGCCTGCTTCCTTCTGGCCCAGGAAGAACCGGGTCAATTATTCAGCACCTGGGTACCCATAGAGCCCACAGCATCCCTGCTATTGTCTTCCCAATCCTCCCTCTCGCTATCCTGCCTGACCCCACCCCCTAGAATAGAATGACACCTACTCAGACAATGTGATGCAATTTCCTCGCTTTATTAGGAAAGGACAGTGGGCACTGGAGTGGCACCTTCCAGGGTCTAGGAAGGCACGGGGAGGGGTAACAACAGATGGCTGGCAACTAGAAGGCGCAGCTGGCCTCCCCGAAGCGGCGACACTTCATGACCCTCAGGTACGTCTCCGTCTTGTGCAGGTCCTTCCGGAAGCAGGAGAGCAGACCGTAGTTCTTGAGCAGCGCGTCGTCACTGCGCATGTTTGTGTCAAATTTGTCATAGGTCTGCTTGAGGATCTGCCCAGCCCGGGGGGTAACATCTTCCAGCTCCTGCCAAGGGAGGGAGAGACAGAGAGGCCGAAGGGCCCTCAGGAGCGGCTCCCTCCTGCCCGCTCCATTTTCCACCCTCCCCTATAGGCTTGGAGAAGGGCGAGGAAGGAGGTTTCAAAAGGGGAAGAGGTTTCTCCTGGGTCAAGACTGGGCTGCTAGAAAGAGAGAGAGAGAGCAGGGATCTCTCTCCCCCAGCCCACGTGTGTTCTCCTGGCTAAGCCAGGAGAGGGTGGGCATGGCCCCCAGCATGGAAGGGACCCAACAACGCCATCCTCACCCGCATCAGGGCCAGGATGCCTTCCTCCAGGTCCTTCAGCTTCTCATAGACACGGTCCGAGGTGCCAAACACCAGGCTGTTGGTGAAGACTCTGCTGAGGAACTGCAGGGGCCCAAGCCACGACTGGATAAGGAGCAGTGAGATGCGAAGCAGCTCCAAGTCCTGCTGGCAGATGGGTGGTTGGTGGGTGCCGCGGGCTCGGGGCAGCCCTGCAAGGTCGGCCTCTGCCCGAGGACCTCCTGCCACCACCACCAACCATCATCCTCCACTGCCATCCAACACCCTCTGCCACCTCAGGGAGAAGGCCACCCCAGGCCCGGTGCAGAGAGCTGGGGCAGCCTACTTAAGATGAAGGAGGTCCCCTGCTCCTCGGTCCTAGGTGGCCACTCACTGATTTCTGCTGGGCCTCATTCTTGCCCGTGGGGGCCGGGATGGTTTCGGAGAAGCAGAAGGCAACCTGGGTGTTCTGGATGGAGTATCTCTGTCCCTCCGGGATGTAGGTGCGCTCCTGGGGGGAGAACACACCCACCCGGGTCTAAGCTGGTGTGTGGTTCCCCTCACTGCCTTATTCGGAACCCTCCCCACCCCACACACCCCCATTTCTACTCCCCTGACCACATCCTTACTTGGATAAAATACCACTGAGGTCCTCAGTTCCCTCCCATTGTGTGGAGGGGGTGCGGATTCACCCCTTCCTGCCTCCCCACCTCTAGGACACATCTCTGGGGAGCTTACAAACTCTTTGAAGGTGTCAGCAGCCAGTTGATGCAGGTGCTGAGCCCGGAGCACAGCGTTGGCAAACAGGCCGGACAAGGACATGGCTGGGAAGGCGCCCACCACCTGAGTCCAGGGCAGGCAGAGCAGGGTGAAAGCCAGGAGCAGGGAGGTCCGGGGGCCTAGGGAGAGACCAGGAGGGCCGCGACGGAGGGGCCCAGAGAGCTGGATGCCTGATCTCCTGCCAGCCCCCGCCTGCCCTTCCCTCCAGGGACTGAGAACATTTCAAACTTGGCCAAATGTCTGGGTGCAGATACCTATGTTCGCATTCAGAAGCCCTAAAACCCAAAGCTGTGGACACATCCATCGGCAGTTCTCCCGCATCACCCCCTTAGGACACGCTAATGGAGGGGATTTTTGTGAGCTTACCTGCAGCCATCATAGTTGGTGAGCTGTCAGCAGGACCCTGAGTCGTCTGGTGAACTGGGTCCTGGGATCCTGGAATTGGTCTCTGCTGGGCCCTTTTTATACCCTGGCTTCTTCTCTCTCCCTTTCCCCCCACCTGTGTGCTCTATACATTTATGCAAGGACCACTGGCAGCCTGTGCTAATGGATAATTTAGAACCTCCTCTCACTCATCCTGTTCCCGTTCCTTCTCTGGGGTCATGTCCCCCAGGCTCGTCATCATCCCCTCTCCACTGCCACCAGCCTGAGGGCTGTACACACAGGGTCTCAGCTTGAGAGCCCACCCCATAGGTTTTCTTTTTAAGGGGGAGGTAGCAGAAACGAATGGGCTTCCCAGGTGGCTCAGCCATAAAGAATCCAGCTGCAAATGCAGGAGACTCAGGTTTAATCCCTGGGTCAGAAAATCCCCTGGAGAAGAGAATGGCAATCCACCCCAGTATTCTTGCCTAGAAAATCCCAAGGACAGGGGAGCCTGGCGGGCAACAGTCTCAGTTCAGTTCAGTTCAGTTGCTCAGTCATGTCCGACTGCTTGCGACCCCAGGAATGTAGCACGCCAGGCCTCCCTGTCCATCACCAACTCCTAGAACTTGCTCAAACTCATGTCCATTGAGTCGGTGATGCCATCCAACCGTCTTACCCTTTGTCGTCCCCTTCAGCTGCCTTCAATCTTTCCCAGCATCAGAGTCTTTTCCAATGAGTCAACTCTTCCCATGAGGTGGCCAAAGTATTGGAATTTCAGCTTCAACATCAGTCCTTCCAATGAATATTCAGGACTGTTTTCCTTAAGGATGGATTGGTTGGATCTCCTTGCAGTCCAAGGGACTCTCAAGAGTCTTCTCTAACAACACAGTTCAAAAGTGTCTCTTTTTAACTTCAGCGCTCAGCTTTCTTTATAGTTCAACTCTCACATCCATACATGACTACCAGAAAAACCATAGCTTTGACTTAGATGGACCTTCATTGGCAAAGTAATGTTTCTACTTTTTAGTATGCTGTCTAGGTTGGTCATAGCTTTTCTTCCAAGGAGAAAGCATCTTTTAATTTCATGGCTTCAGTCACCATCAGCAGTGATTTTGGAGCCCTCAAAATAAAGTCTCTCACTGTTTCCATTGCTTCCTCCTCTATTTGCCATGAAGTGATGAGACCGGATGCCATGATCTTCGTTTTTTGAATGTTGAGTTTTAAGCCAACTTTATCACTCTTCTCTTTCACTTTCATCAAGAGGCTCTTTAGTTCTTCACTTTCTGCTATAAGGGTGGTGTCATCTGCATATCTGAGGTTATTGATATTCCTCCCAGAAATCTTGATTCCAGCTTGTGCTTCATCCAGCCTGTCATTTCACATGATGTACTCTGCATATAAGTTAAATAAGCAGGGTGACAATATACATCCTTGATATACTCCTTTCCCAGTTTGGAACCAGTCGGTTGTTCCATGTCTGGTTCTAACTGTTGCTTCTTGACCTGCATACAGATTTCTCAGTAGTCAGGTAAGGTAGTCTGGTATTTCCATCTCTTTAAGAATTTTCAACAATTTGTCAAAGGCTTTTCGACAGTCAAATGCTTTGGTATAGTCGATAAAGAGAAGTAGATGTTTTTCTGGAACTCTCTTGCTTTTTCTATGATCCAACAGATGTTGGCCATCTGATCTGTGGTTCCTCTGCCTTTTCTAAATCCACCTTGAACATCTGGAAGCTCATGGTTCACGTACTGTTGAAGCCTGGCTTGGAGAATTTTGAGCATTACTTTGCAAGCATGAGAGATGAGTGCAATTGTGCAGTAGTTTGAACATTCTTTGGGATTGTCTTTCTTTGGGACTGGAATGAAAGCTGACCTTTTCCAGTCCTGTGGCCCCTGCTGAGTTTTCCAAATATGCTGGCATATTGACTGCAGCACTTTAAAGCATCATCTTTCAGGATTTGAAACAGCTCAGCTGGAATTCCATCACCCCCACCAGCTTTGTTCGTAGTGATACCTTCTAAGGCCCCCTTGACTTCATATTCCAGGATGTCTTACTCTAGGTGAGTGATCACACCATCATGGTTATCTGGGTCATGAAGGTTTTTTTTGTATAGTTCTTCTGTGTATTCTTGCCACCTCTTCTTATTATCATCTGCTTCTATTAGGTCCATACCATTTCTATCCTTTATTGTGCCCGTCCTTGCATGAAATGTTCCCTTCGTATCTCTCATTTTGTTGAAGAGACCTCTAGTCTTTCCTATTCTATTGTTTCCCTCTATTTCTTTGCATTGATCACTGAGGAAAGTTTTCTTATCTCTCCTTGCTATTCTTTGGAACTCTATATTCAAATAGGTATCTTTCCTTTTCTCCTTTGCCTTTAGCTTCTCTTCTTTTCTCAGTTAAGGCCTCCTCAGACAAACATTTTGCCTTTTTACATTTCTTTTTCTTGGGTATGGTCTTGATCTCTGCCTCCTGTACAATGTCATGAACCTCCATCCATAGTTCTTCAGGCACTCTGTCTATCAGATCTAATCCCTTGAATCTATTTCTCACTTTTACAGTACAATCATAAGGGATTTGATTTAGGTCATACCTGAATGGTCTAGTGGTTTTCCCTACTTTCTTCAACTGAAGTCTGCATTTGGCAATAAGGAGTTCATGATCGGAGCCACAGTCAACTTCTGGTCTTGTTTTTGCTGACTGTATAGAGCTTCTCCATCTTTGGCTGCAAAGAATATAATCAATCTGATTTCAGTATTGACCATCTGGTGATGGCCATGTGTAGAGTCTTCTCTTGTGTTGTTGGAAGAGGGTGTTTGCTATGACCAGTGCATTCTGTTGGCAAAACTCTGTTAGCCTTTGCCCTGCTTCATTTTGTATTCCAAGGCCAAATTTACCTGTTACTCCAGGCAACAGCCTTGTCTAACTCAGTGAAACTATGACCCGTGCTGTGTAGGGCCACCCAAGACCGATGAGTCATGGTGGAGAGTTCTGACAAAACGTGGTCCACTGGAGAAGGCAATGGTAAACCACTTCTGTATTCTTGCCTTGAGAATCCCATGAACAGTATGAAAATTCAAAAAGATATGACACTGAACAATGAACTCCCCAGGTTGGTAGGTGCCCAATATGCTACTGGAGATCAGTGGAGAAATAACTCCAGAAAGCAGGAAGAGATGTAGCCAAAGTGAAAATGGTACCCAGTTATAGATATGATTGGTGATGGAAGTAAAGTTTGACACTGTAAAGAACAATATTGCATAGGAACCTGGAATGTTAGGTCCATGAATCAAGGTAAATTGGAAGTGGTCAAACGGGAGATGGCAACAGTGAACATTGACATCAACACAGATATCAGAGAAAAATGGACTGGAATGGGTGAGTTTAATTCAGATGACATTTATGTCTACTACTGTGGTCATGTATGGATGTGAGAGCTGGACTGTGAAGAAGGCTGAACGCCGAAGAATTGATGCGTTTGAACTGTGGTGTTGGAGAAGACTCTCGAGAGTCCCTGGGACTGCAAGGAGATCCAACCAATCCATTCTGAAGGAGATCAGCCCTGGGATTTCTTTGGAAGGAATGATGCTAAAGCTGAAATTCCAGTACTTTGGCCACCTCATGCAAAGAGTTGACTCATTGGAAAAGACTCTGATGCTGGGAGGGATTGGGGGCAGGAGGAGAAGGGGACGACAGAGGATGAGATGGCTAGATGGCATCACGGACTCGATGGACGTGAGTCTGAGTGAACTGCGGCAGTTGGTGATGGACAGGGAGGCCTGGCGTGCTGCGATTCATGGGGTCGCAAAGAGTCGGACACGACTGAGCGACTGAACTGAACTGTGAGCAAGAATCCCTTAGAAGAAATGGAGTAGCCCCCATAGTCAATAAAAGAGTCGGAAATGCAGTACTTGGACGCAATCTCAAAAATTACAGAATGATCTCTGTTCATTTCCAAGGCAACCCATTCAATATCACAGCAATCCAAGTCTATGCCCCAACCAGGAATGCTGAAGAAGCTGAAATTGTATGGTTCTGTGAAGACCTACAAGCCCTTCTAGAACTAACACCCAAAAGAGATGTCCTTTTCATCATAGGAGCTACAGTCTATGTGGCCTCAAAAGAGTCGGACCCCACGACTGAGCTACTAAACAACAACAAGCAGAAGGGAGTATCCTGAGCCCAGGCACATCGCTGGCAGGGTGTCATTGTGAGGTTGTTCCCCAGGTGAGGGAGGCCCGAGCTGGTCCCCTGAAGGAAGTGTTATCTCAGGATGGAAGTATCTTGAGAGCTATGTGGATGCTTCCTCACTCTCTACCCACTTCTCCTCCCTGCAATGCTCCTCTCCATCCACCAGAGAGAATGTGTGTTTGGGGAAAAGGAGCCAAGGATAGCAATAGATTCTGAGGTTTCTGGGCACAAGTTCCTCCTTCGCTCCATCACCTTCCTCCTGCCACCTGATCCAGACTGAGGTGGATGCAGTGCTAACCCGTGACCGTTAGAGGGCTTCAGTCCCACACATCCCTCTTCCTGAACGTCCCCGCTCTGGTAGGTGGGTGGGGGCAAAGGACGGAAGCTTGAGGCATAGCCCCTACTCCTCGGATGTGCTGCAGAAATCCCAGGAACAGACACTGACCACAAGTGCTTGCTCCCGTAGCCCTGTTACCATCAGAGAATCTCAGCTGGAAGAGCCCTTGAAGGCTTGAGTCCCACCCCCAGCGCTGAAGCATAGCATCCTGAAAAATTGCTCTCTCTAGTCATTGTAGTCTCCTCCCAGTCTTTCTCCTCCTCCATTTAGTATCTGTATGGAGCTTATCAGGCTGTGAAAAGCATGCCCATGCAGCCCATATTAGACCTTCAGGATCATCTTGTGAAGGAGGTATGGTTATCACCCCCATTTTACAGAAGGGGAGACTGAGGCTCAAAGAGGCATACTTACAAGAGCTACTTCAGCCAAGACAGCAAATCTTCAAATGCCTACTCTTCTCATTGCAGCACTCCAGGTCCTTTCTTCAAAGCAGACTCAGTGGGCACCACTCTGCGTTTTTAGCTTCCTGATCACAAGGATCCTGTCTCTAGTCACAAGAGTCTCTGCCTCATTTTGTCCTCCCTTCAGAGCTTGTCATTTTCCAGGTGAGACCAGCCCACAGACACGGGATGTGTGGCAGAGACCACACAGCAAGGCAAGGCCTGAGTTAGGAAGGCTAGAACTACAAACTTCCCACCTCTAGGTGCCTAGAGTTGGGGCTATTTCAGCATCCAGAAGTCACCAGCATTGAATTGTCCCCAAGGATAAGAGCAGGAAAGAACATATTCCCCTCCATTTAAACCTTCCACCCCTTGAGTCTAAATACATTTAGCACTTGACCCTGTGGGAAAGCAAGAAAGAAACAAACCTTTTTAGAGGTGGTTAGTGATGGTGTTGCCAACCAGAGTTGAAAAGTTATACCCTGTGGTCCAGAACTTGAGGGCTTGCACCTTGTGACCTTCCCCTTTTAAGATCAGAAGACAGAGCTCTCTTTTTTTCCTGTCATTCGTGAACCATCACCCAACCATGCCCCTGATTCTTTATCTGCTACCAAGGGCACTGGGACCTGTGGGAACTGTCCCAGGCTCAACTGTAGGAGGACCGGAGGGGAGTGTCATGAAAGAAACAGTCTCTGGGACTTCCCTGGTGGTCCAGTGGCTAAGACTCCATGCTTCCAATGCAGGCGTCCTGGGTTCAATCCTTGGTTGGGAAACTCAGTCCCACATGCTGCAACTAAAGATTCTGCAAGCTGCCATTAAGACTCCGTGCAGCCAAATAAATAAAAGAAATTTATTTAAAGAAAGAAAGAAACTGGCTCTGATGAAGGTAGGGCCACAGGAAAAGTGTGTGCTCAGGCTCTGACTCTTTGCAACCCTATGGACTGTAGCCCATGAGGCTCCTCTGTCCATGGGGTTTCCCAGGCAAGAATACTGGAGTGGGTTGCCATTTCCATTCCAGGGGATCTTCCTGACCCAAGGAGCGAACCCACGTCTCCTGCATTGGCAGGTGGGTTCTTTACCTCTGTGCCGCCTTTCCTCTACTTCTGGTGCCACCAAAGGGGAGGAGCCAGGTGGAAAGTAGGGGAGGGTCTCCGAGCCCCACGCAGCATTCTATCTCTTCTGCCACTTCCTCCTTCCAGGCCACCCGGGGGAAGCAGCACTGAGGTGGAAGCTCCCATGACGGGCTTCTGGCTAATACTGGGGGGACTAGTACATGAGCTGTGGACCACAGGAGAAGCCTCAGGCCTTCCCTAGGAGTGAGGGTACCGGAGCCTGAGTTGGGGATTGCTCGAGAGCCACACAAGGTGGGCACGGTGAGGAGAGGTGACTCCAGGCAGGGGACTGCCAAGAACAGGTGGGACCAGTCAGAGCAGGGGAGCATCTCCTCTCACCAACCCACTTCTGCTTGGCCCACAGGATCCTGGGGGCCCCTGGGATACACCTTTCTCAGAACTGGAAGGTGTGGGGGTGGATACTGGTGATCCTCTTCTCTATAAGGTCTTTTTCAGGATCTTTCGTAACGAAGACACACACATAAGTCATTGCTGGTAGAAGATCAACTTTGAATTAGACTTGGGATTTTCCTGCCCATGCTAGGGAGTCACTCATCCTTTCTTGGGGCATGACCTGGGGCCAGACCCACAGCTTCTCCAGTTTCAGAGACCGCCAGGCAATGGCCTCTGCATGGTGGCCGGTGGGCAGAGGCTGTGATCAGCATCTCCAGGGCCAGGCCCATAGGGTTAGAGATGAATTCCGCCATCATCTTGGAATCCATGAATTTCAGCATGTTTGGCAGCCCTTCATATTGTCAGATTCGATTGTCTCTGGGGTTCTCTGTACCCATCATGGATACTCACAGATTTACTCTTGATCTGAGTGTTAGTCACTCAGTCATGTCTGACTCTTCAAAACCCCATGGACTGTAGCCCACCAGGCTCCTCTGTCTGTGGAATTCTCCAGGCAAGAATACTGGAGTGGGTTGCCATTTCCTCCTCCAGGGGATCTTCCCAACTCAGGGATCAAACCCAGGTCCCCTGCACTGCAGGCAGATTCTTTCTGTCTGAACCGCCAGGAAAGCCCACTCTTGATCTGAAAGTGGCCCCTTCCAGGTTTCAAGAACCCCTCCAAGGTTCAAGTCCACTTGGCTTGGGGCCATCTCATTATTTAGAGTCATACTTGCCTTGGTCTTCGAGAGAGCCGCAAAAGGGCTGGAGGGAGCTCTCCCCGTTTCTCTCTGTCACTTGAGGTCCATGCTTCCCATCTCTAGCTCTGTTCTGCCTTCCTTGAATCCAGAGGCTGGGATTGCCCCCAGGATATGCACCACTTCTTGGACTCCAGCACAAGTCTGATGGCTGAGTGGATCACAGCTCATTGGGTCAACGTCTTTAAGAATGTTATGTGGGGATTCTCAAAGGCTTCTCCAGGGGACATGCGTAAGGCCAGCATTTCTGAGCACTTTCCATGTGCCAGGCGCTGTACTGAGTGATGTGGGGAGGATTGTATGAGGCTATATCCTTCATGCAAGGATACTCAGGCTCAGAGATAAGTAGTTTTCCTGGAGTGATAGCAGCCCAAGGTCCCAGTCTTTCATGGTGCCAAGCTGCTTAGAAGCCTCACCTAGGAAAGATGGTAGCGCTGCTGGGCATGGACAGAACTATCCTTAGTGCAGAGCTGGCAGGGCGGGATCAAGTCCCCACTCAGAAAATGTTCAATAGGACTTCCCTGGCAATCCAGTGGTTCAGTTCGGTTCAGTTCAGTTCAGTTCAGTTCAGTCATTCAGTCATGTCCGACTTTTTGTGACCCAGGGGTTAAAACTCCCTGTTTCCGGTGCAGGGGACATGGGTTTGATCCCTGGCCAAGGAAGATCCCACATGCTGTGTGGCATGGCCAAAAAGAAAAAGAAGATGTTCAAGGAGCTTCAGCCCAGAATGAGGTCCACAGGTACAGGTACCAAGACAAGCAGCAGAGAGAAAGCCACCTGATGCAGCCCGATTTAATGAACCAAGTCACATCATCCTTCACACTTGTGTTGCACGTTTCAGTGTACATCACATTTTCACTTCCTTTATCTCATCGGACCCTTAGGTTTGCCAGAGGATTCAAGCATGGAGGAAGGGCCCAGGAGGGCTCTGGAGTGGGGGTGGGGAGGATGAGGGCAGGCACCCCTGTGAGTCGATGGGGGTGTTGTTTACAGTGGGTGAGGATCTCTGAACAATCTAGAAGTGCAAAACAACCTACATCACTGGACCTACTGGGTAATTTCACCTCGGGGATGACTCCCCAGGGGGACAAGCCCATTGAGAACGAAGTAGTAAGTACCGGGGTGTGTCCAGCAGCTGTGGGAAGTCTGAGGTGCTTTCCTGATTGGTGCTGTCAACTGGAAATAACCTCTGCCTCCTTCACCTTATTCTGTGGTTGTTTGTGAACATCTTACCCCCGTAGGGGAAGGTAAGCTCTTTGAGGCTGGGTTCATGCCTTTCATCCCTCCATTCATTCACTCATCCTCTTATTCGTACATTAACCAATTCAATAAGAAGTTGCCGCACCTTCCATGGGCCAGGCATCCATGTACCAGGCAGATGGGCAGATAAACAAAGGACACCACCTTTTCTCTGCTGGAGTTTACAGTCTATGGGAAAGAGAGACAATAGCAAACAAATAAATACCTAACAGTAACATGTATCCAGAAATTCCACACTGTGAAGACTACCATGAAAGAAAGAGCTAACAGGTGAGAGTATAGCTCTGGGGAGAAGGGAGGGACTTGGCTCCTGGAACCACATTCCCAGGCCCCAGGAAACTCAACAGGCATCCGCCGAGTGGATTGAATGGATGGAAGGACAGTGTCAAGGAAAGAAACTCAAATATCCCCCCGGCCAGGAATGGCCAGGCAGGTCATGCTGTGTCTGTAGAATGAACTTCGCATAACAAGTGTGGAAAAAATGATAACGTGGGATCTTGCAACACACAGCAATACACACCTGAACAAATTCAAATGTCAAAAGGGGACGGGGTGGCATGCATATGCTGAGGGCAAGCACACAGATGTTCAGTAGACCCACAGCTCACAGAACCTGAGCCCCAAACGGGACCTCACGAGGCGTCTGGCCGCCCACTCCTGCCACGTGAGAAAGTGATCTTAGGGCTGAACAGAACAATGTCTTTTATTATTATTGTTTGAAAAGTGCATTAGGATCTGTATAAATGTGTTTTAACAAACTACACTCTGAATTCAGGGTTTCAGGCTTTGCTGTTTTGTGTTCTCTGTGGGGTCACCTAAGTTTCCAAGTAAAGGCTCTGGGCTGGGAGAGGGCCGCCAAGGTCTCCCCGACAGACGAGCTGGGTTGGTTTTGGTTTTTGTTTGTATCTGAGTCAATAGCAGTTCCCGAGGATGCTGTGACCAGGTGCAGCAGCGTGGAGAGCAGAGACAAATCCAGAAACTTCACAGTGTGTGGACTCTGAATCTAGCTGCTGAGGTTGCCTGCAGAGAGCAGAGCGCAGCAGCGCAGGACCCCGAGCCCCTCACCCTCACTCCCCCGGGGCTGAATGGCTTCTGAGGCCTTTCACAGAAAACCCAGCCAGGCTGTACTCCTGCTGGGGGTGGTCCACAGACACCCAGACAGCCTCAGCTTTCCGAGTTTTGTTTTTCTCTCATCTCTGATTCTGCTGGAAAAACACCCAAACCCTCTGGCCTGAGCGCCCCTGACCTAGCAGCACCTGCAGACAGGGGGCCGGAAGTCAAGCTAAAACGGAGGAGGAACCAGCTTGTGCTTCCACCAGGCCCCCGAGGGACTGGGCTGGATTCCCCCAGTGGGCAGCGGGGCATGTGCCCAACAAGGGGGCCTCGGGCTGCATTCTGGGAGGAGGAAGGCTGAGGAGTGGCCAGACATCCGGGCCTCTTAGGAAGGAGCGGGGCCTTCGGGACTCAGGAACAAGGGGACACATTTGGAGATGGTTCCCAGGACAAAGCTGTCCCAGGGTTCTCTCCTGATGGCCCTCCTCCTCTGGCCCAAGGCCTCTGAGCTGCAAAGTCCTTCAGGGGAGGCAGCTGTGATATAGTGGAAAGAATGCCACACTTGGAGTCTGAAGGTCTGTGTGTGACTTGTGGCCAATTATGGTAATCATCTCCCTGGGCCTTGATTTCCTCTTTTGTAAAGTGGGGATGAAGCTGTCCCCTTCCAGGGTTATGCTGGGGAAATATCATATAAATGAATACGGAAGTGCTCCATAAAATCTTATTGGCAGTGAAGAGATGCTTCATATATAAAAATCTGGGGGACCCACTGAGAGAATCTGATTCATGTTTTGTATTTTGGATGTGGTGGTGGTTATTCAAATTTGTACATGTGCTAAAATTTATGACAAGAAAACTTTACTGTAGGATAATTTTCTAAAAACCAGCATCTGGTTCAACTTCTTTCCTTTGGAGAAGTTTTATGATTCCCATTTTGTAGAAAAAGCAACTGAGATCTGAGATAATTATCACTTCCACCAGCATCACTCAGCTTTGTTACCACTGCCTATCAATTCTGGGGGCCAGGGCCCCACACGACAGACATGCAGACACCCGCAGTGTAAAAGCCTCTAAAACAGAACAGGCCATCGAGGGCTTCTAGATCGAAACCATGAAATCAGTGCCCTTTCAGGGTGTCTGGTGGACAAGGCAGGCCTCCCTGCTCAGATGACTCTCTGTCAACAGTACCTCAAAGTATTAGGAAAACAGTTATTCAAAGATATTTAATTGTCTTTCAAAAAAAGCCAATCCTCCCTAGACTGAGGGCAGCCCCGAGCAGGGGGAGACCCTGCCTGGGGGGAGAAGTGAAGACTCCATCCCACCCCCAGCCGGCTGCCCAGGGTCCCTGGTGGAGGTCAAGGACAGAATTAGCCCCACTATGCAAAGCAGCAGGAGAGGAAGAGCTCCAGTTCAGTGGAGGCAGATGCCAAAACAAGTGCGTTTCCTCTGGCAGCCCAGAGACCAGGGAGGAAGGAGGCCTGGCCAGGCCGAGCCCCAGCCTGGCTCAGCGTGGTCACCGCTGATCAAAGCGGAGATGGACCTTTACCCCAGGCGTAGGGTCCTTGGCCTCCTGCCTGCCTCACCTGCAGTTCCAGGTGGAGCTGCTTTGACTCATCCCTCCCTATGCTGACCTTGATTCTCCAATTAAACTGGCAGCTCCCTGAGGGCAGGGATTTCTCCTACCTGAATCCAGAACATAAGTGGCAAATCCAGAGCATGGTCCCCCCAAGGTCAACAGGAAGTGGAGCTCAGCCTGTCTCTGCACACAGAGGTTCACTGCACTTCAGCTCCTAGCCCTGAGCTGCTCCCAGTCGCTCCCGCAGCAGGCGGGCTGGGGATCGTTTTGCCTCTGATTTTATGCCAGAAAGTCTGAAGGGATTATCTGACTAAGAATCCCCAGGTTTCCTCGCCACAAGGCCTCTTGATTTAGGAATCTCTCTTGCATAGCTCTGGGGCAAAAAAAAAGAAAAGAAAAAAAAAAAATATATATATATCTATCTCTCCAGCATCTCATAGTTTATATCTGCAGCATCTCATAGTTTAATGTTTGACCAAAATCAGATCCATACCTATACATTTATTGGATGACAAAGAACAATTTTTGACTGTGAAAAGTTAAAGTCAAAGTTCGTAAGAAAAAATATATGTACATATCTCCAGGCTTGGTGGAGGAGAGGAGGTGTATAATAGAGGCAGGGAAAGCCCTGCCCTCAGGGACCTTCTAGTTTAACTGGAGAACGAGGCCAAGACGGGCAACGCAAAGTTGTAGCTATATCAGAGCTGTGGAGGACGGCGTCCAAACAGGGATCAGGCAGGGGCTGGGGTGTTCTGGGAAGGCTTCCTGTAGGTGGAGGACCTTGAAGGACAAGAGGACTGGGTGGGTAGGGGAGGGTAGCTCCTCTAGTGCTGAGACACTCAAGTCCTGCAGGACTCAAGCGCTGCTTGTCGGCTGAAGAGGAGGCAGGACACGGGCATCCCCACCAAGCAGAAGGACCAGTCCAGTCAGACCTTCACTCCATTCGGGGTCCCGCCAGTGTCAGAGCGGGGAAAGAAAGCAGACACGACCACAGGTCCCAACCGGGCCTTCAGAGAGAGCCGGGCATGAGCTGAGCTGGACCTCCCCACCCCCAGGCCCGTGGGTGCCCGAACGTTTGTGCCCAGACAGGTACCCTTATCCACCCCAGAACCACAGACGTCACAAGCCTGTTTCTCAAGAAACACTGTTTATTCCACGGGGGGATGGGCTCAAGGCCAGCAGCTCCCTGGGGTGGGGGAGGGCGGGAGAGAACGGGAGAGGGACGAAGCTCTCACGGCCCGTCTGCGGCTGCTTGGGGTGGGCTGTGACCCTGGCCCGGCTCTCCAGAGAAGCCGGGCTGCTCTGAGTCCGCTTGCAGGTTCCAGACAAGTCTCTGCCTTCCCTGGCCTTCACAGGGCCACGGATCCCCCACACAGCACCCCCGGAAGGCGGGGTCCAGTCTAGCCCCCGAGGACCCCCTTGCTCCTAATCACTGCCCTGCAGCCCTTCTGCGCCAGTCCCTTCGGTGAGAGATGGGGACCAAGGGCTGGAGGGGCAGGTGGGTCTGGTGGGCCTGCTTTGGAGGCTGATGGGGGTCCAGGAAAAAGAGGGGGACAGCACTGAAGCAGTCACTAAGGCCCAGCGGGCTGTGCCCAGGAGCATGGGGAGGGCCGGCCCCTCACTCCTGGCCTGGGTGCTCACCCACCGACCACTTCACCTCTCCTGTCCTCAGAGTTACTATGTCTTCGTAAGTGGCTGTCTGGTCAATGTCCAGGCCCTGGAGACATGAAACGGAACTCAGGCCTTGAACACTCCCCTGGTCGCACACTGATGGTGCCTCTGACTGCCCCCCTCGGCCCTCGGAGCTTCCAGGAGTATAGGGGGTCCACCTTGCCCCTTACCTCATAGGTGTGATCTTCCTCCATCCCAGCCTTGCTGTCATCCTGGCAGGGGAGGGATGGAGAGCAGTGTTAGCTTCCCCCACCCACTGCTGGGCCAGGCTGGGGAGGGCCAGGGAGATTGGTCTTGGGTGAAGGGTGAAGGGTGAAGGGTCAGGGTCGAGGGGCACTCTGCGAGAACAGCTGATGAATGAGGGAGTGTTTGAATGGGTGAGTCAGTGGGTGGGCTCTGGGGCTGGGGGGACGGAGACCCTGCCGGTGCCTGGCCGGCCCCCACGGTCACCTTGTCCAGCAGCAGGAAGATGGGCACAATGATGAAGAGGATGATGAGCAAGGTCTGGATCATGATGATGCCGTCTTTCAGTGTGTTCCGCCGCTTCAGCTGGGCCAGGGTGCTGAACCCTGGGGGGAGGTGGGTGGACGTGGTGAGGCTTGGTGCGACATGTACCCACTTTGGGCCCGGACCCCTCAGGACCTGCTTCTCCACGGCTCCCCCAGGTGCCCGGGGTCACAGCCATCCCACACGGTGTGGCCCTCCCTCCTGCTGGTGGAGGGCTGGGGTGGGGTGGGTGTTGGCGGGGCCCCAGGAGCGCCCCGTGCTCGCCCTGGCTGGTGGGTGCACACACACACCCATGACCCGGAGCTCAGTGCCGCAGCCGTGCTCTGTCCTCGAAGTCCCCTTGGTGCACTCCTGCTTGCAGAAGTAGATGCCGTTGTCCTGAAACTGGACGCCTAGGATGGTGAGGATGGCCTCGGAGTTGCTGTGGTTCTGGAGGATGCGGCCCTCCTCCGGGAGAAATATCTTGGGCTCTGAGTCCGGCTTCGGCTTCCGGAACCAGCTCACGACACCCATATCCTCCAGGTGGCACCTGATCTCCACTGTGGAGCCCCGTTTCTTGGCCACGAAACGTGGGTGCTGCCAGATCCGGGAACAAGTGTTTCCTGTGGGTGTCAGGGCTGGGGTCAAAATCCTGCTCCTTGTGTTTTGGACCGCTGGCCGACCGTGGCCTGCCACATCCCCCAACCATGGCCCCTGTCCCGGGCAGCAATGACCCCTGGCTTGGTCTCCTGGCTTGCCCTTGTTTCTCAGAGTGTGGGACAGTCATGAGGCAGAGGTGTAGGGAAACTGAGCCATGTGAGGAGCCGCAGGCCAAACAGCTGGACCCCGCCCCTTCCTAATGGCCCACTCTCCCCATTTGATTTTCCTTTAGAAGGGCCTGGAACCTTCCAATGCCTTTCCATGCCCATTACAGCAGCCTGATGCAGGCCTCACCTTCTGAGGCCAGAGGGCCCCCAGGACAGCCTCTCACCTGGCCTGGTGCTCTCACCTTTCCCTGCCCACACCAGCCCCCAATCCTCAGGGTAACCCCGCAAATCCTCAGCCTGGCAATCAGAGCTCCCGCATCAATCTCCTGCCCATGTCTCTCTTGTCACCCCTTCTGCGTGGTCCTGCTCCTCTTTTTATTCCTATGCCTTTCTCAGCTTGCTACACTCCCCACCACCCATGTGCCCCAGGAAGCCTCCCTCCTGCTTGGTCCCCAGTCAGGGGTGCCCTAGGAACCCCTAAGCTCCTGCAGCCTGTAGGGGGCCCCCACGGTTGCAGGCTCCTGCTGGGGCTAAGCCCAACTCCCCAGCCAGACAGCCCAGGCCTGCATCCCCAGTGGGATCCCCTCCTCCCTGATCTTTGGGACTCATGTTTGATGTGGGTGACCCTGGAGGAGTAGGGGTTGGAGGAACTTTAGAGCCAGGTCTTACAGAGGGAGACAGACCCCCAGGAGGCCTGGGGATGGGGAGAACCCAAGGGGGCCAGGGCGCCGGGACAACCATAGGGCAGCTCGTGGACAATGACCCCCACGTTGGACACAGACATACTTGCTCCCAGAAGGTTCAGGGGAAGTTGCTGACCTTTGGGATCCCGGAGCAGGTCTTCTGTTTTGGCCGCCAGCACCGTCTCACCTGCTGGGTGGGAGGAAGTGGGCGGGGCTGGTCCCTCGGAGTTGGCTGCCTCGCCCCTGTGTTCCCGGACCCACTTCCTCCCCCCAGGACATTAGCTCCAAGACCCCTGCCCTGGAGAGACTAGAGCCGGGTGGGGTCACCAGAGGATCTGATTCCCAGCCCCGCTTCTGCCCTCGGCCTTTGAGTGGGCTCCTAGATGAGACGAGAGGGAAGAAGTTACCCCTGGAGGGCTCTACTGCCTTCCAGACCAGGGCGCCGTGTGGGGAGCGGGCCTGTCCCAGGTCTGCTGGGGGGCGGCCTTTCCACCGCCTCCCCAACCC
Organism: Capra hircus; assembly: GCF_001704415.2. Classification (NCBI taxonomy): domain Eukaryota; kingdom Metazoa; phylum Chordata; class Mammalia; order Artiodactyla; family Bovidae; genus Capra; species Capra hircus. The sequence goes on from NC_030826.1 coordinate 47,752,187, forward strand.
AGGGCCCTGCAGCACCTGGGGGTGAACAACCCTCTCTCCATTCTTCCTCCCCAGCCTCGCTCTTCTCTGAAGTCAGAGCCACCAGCCCCTTACCCCCAGCTCAGCCTGACCCCCTCCGGGCTAGAGAAGGGCTGGGGGCCGCAGACTCCAGAGACCACCAGCCCCTCAGCCTGGCTGATTCCCACAGACCCGGTCCCCAGGGCTGTCAGAGGGAGACAGGAGGCAGCAAAAGTGAGAGACGAAGGCGGAGGAGGCGAGAGCAGGAGGCAGAAGCAGTGGAAAGAGCGAGACCAGGGCGCCTCTGGGCCCCTCGCAGTACCTGAAAGGAGCAGCAGCCCCAGCACCAGCCAGTTGTTGAGCCCGGGAATCAACGCCGGCCCTGCCATGCTCACCCTGTCTCCAGCCCCAAGCCCGTGACAACGGAGGCTCCTGGGGGAAAACGTGTAACTGCCTGGGCTGCAGTCTGCCTCCTCCCCGCCTCTTCCCCACCAGGCCCCTTCCTGCCATGCAAATTGGGACCCAGGGGAGGCACCAGCTCTCTGGGGACCCTGGGGGAGGGCAGGCTTTCTTGTCAGCTGTGCCGCTAAGACCCAAGGGTCACCCCGGCTCGGGCACTGCGGCTGGGGTCCGCGGCGGATGCCTCTGGGAGGCAGGGGCCCCTGAGGCCCCATCCCAACCCCCAAAGTCATGTCCTGGGGCCCGTTGGCCTCTCAGTCCAGAGTTCCAGGCACTTAACTGAATCTACATGGGTCCTGTGGATGGATGTGGTCACAGCCCTTCCACCCCGGACCAATTTACACTCTTTAACTTACACATCCAGGAAGGACGGGGTAGGAGTGCTGAGGGGACAGCTATGGACCCAGAGCCCAGCCTCTTGGCTAGAGTGCAGGTGGCCATGTTGGCAGTTGATGGAGGCTTGACCTTGTGTAGGAAGGGAGCCACAGAGGCTCTTGAGCAAGAACAGGCCAAGAGCGGCAGCCACTCGGGAGAAGATTTGGTCCCGGCTCTGGCGAGAGGCCCCACCTCGCTCACTTGTTGGCAGAGTTTGCTGGGAGCTGCCAAAGACAGTGGACTTAGGTGTCGATGGCTTACTGAAAACCCACCACTCAGCAATCAGTGGACTCTCAGGGCACAGAAGTGTTATCCACAGCTCCACGGGTCTGGAGTGGAAGACAAGAGGCTGGTCTGGGGGAGCCTGCAAGTTCTGAAACAGAAAGTCTCTCTGGTTTTTTCTCATCGGTCAGCAGGGAGGCGGATGGAACCACAGAGTCTAGGAGCTTGTCTAAGCTGAACTATGTGCCCCTGCCCCTGGGTCAGACACAGCCCTCATCCCTTGGGGTCTCGGGGGGGGGGGGTGCCCTTGTTCAGTGCACAACTTGTACAGCTGCCCATGGCAGGCATGCATCCCTCAGCCCCACAGCTGAGTTTGTGAGTTTTATGTATCATGGCACCTTCTTTACTTTCTCTTGGCCCCTTGCTCTATCTCTTCCTTCACCCCCCAGGAGGGGAAAGAAGATGCTGAATCCTGTGTCCTCTGCCCACATCTCACTCTCTTCACCACCCGCTAGTTTTCAAGCAGCCTGTGCTGCAAGCAGGTCTGAGTTCCGGGAGACATGGACCCACCACCCAGGCCAGGGTTGCTGGTGGAGAAGGCAGAGGTCTGGGTGCTGGCCCCCTCAGTCCTGGGCATAGGCCTCACCTGGTACAGTGGCATCCCCACTCCCCACCCGAGGAGCACAGGTTGGGGCCGGAGCTGTGGGAAGTGGGGACAGGGGAGTTCAGGTTCCATCCGAGAAACAGCTCTTCCCGGCAGTCCCAGATGTTCTTGCTGGTTCCAGATGTTCCAAACGAAGAGAAAAACATTTCTCTGAAAAGGTGTCAGATGTTCCGTTCACAGAACAAACAGCCCAGGAATATAAACATCACCTGAGGTCAGCATGGGGACCACAGGCCCCTGGTGCTGGTGGGGGTGGTTGGAGACTCCCCCAGAGGAATGGGGGGAAATTCAGCCTTCCATCATCCTCCTGGTGATGGAGGGCTTGGTTAGCTTTGGGGCTGGGGGCCCCCGAATTTGGGAGAAAGGTGGAGAAAGGTTGGGGTGCGCCCGTGTGTGTGTGTATGTGTTTGCGTGTGCATGTAGCTGCCAACACGGGTGTACTGCTGAGTTGTGGGGTGGGACGCGGTTTGGGAGCTGGTCTGCGGCTGAGGGTGCCTCTGGGGGGCCATGGAGGTTGGGGATGCAGCGGGTACCCTCCAGACATACACACATGTCTGCATTTCCTGTGGGCAGCAATGCAGATGTGTCCTTTGGACCTCATTCCCATTCATGCCAGGCAGGGATCTATTTTCAGGAGGGGGTGGGGGCCCCACCGTCTACAGGGTTATTTGTCACAGGTGGGGCCGTGCTGTTCCGTCCGCAGTGACAACAGCACCGAGCTCCTTCCGAGGCTGGTGACGCTTTTTCTTTCCTGGAACAGGAGGCCTTGTAAGCCCATCTCCGCCTCTGCCCCCGGCTGCCCTGGGCCATACACCCCGACATCTGGCAGCTTCCACCCCACCTTTCCAGGAAGGCAGCATCAAAACAAGAGATGGAGGTATAGGGAAAATGGACAAGGAGCTCAGGGGCAAGAGGGCAGGGACCCCCAGCATCCCTGGGAAGTGGGGGGAGGGCAGAGCCTCAGTTTGGAAAGAATGACCTCTGCCCCTCCCCTAGCCCTTCCTTCCTCACTGACTCTGCTTGTGTGACCAGGGTAGCTACTGAGTAGCTACTGAGCATACACGCCTAGAGTCTGGGCTCTGCAACAATAGGAGCCGCTGCAATGAGAAGCCTGTGACCTGTGACGAGGAGTACCCCCTGCTTGCCACAACTAGAGAAAGCTCTTGCACAGCAACGAAGACCCAGCACAACCCAAAATAAATAGATAAATAAGAGAAACCAAGCCAAGTCACAGAACACATATCTGAAAACAAAAAAGAGAATGCCGGTTTGACCCGTAACTCTGCAGTACACCAGCCAGGAAGCCTCCCCCAGTTACCTGGCGATTCTCAACAAAGGACGGTCCTGCCCCACACTGACAGCTCTGGAAGTGCTCCAAGGCCAAGGGATTGAGGCGAACCCAGCTCTCCTGTATTGCAGGTAGATTCTTTACCATCTGAGCTACCAGGGAAGCCCTTCCTGGGCCATGGTGGTTTAGTTGCTAGATCGTGTCTGATTCTTTGCGACCCCATGTACTATAGCCTGCCACGTTCCTCTGGCCATGGGATTCTCCAGGCAAGAATACTGGAGTGGGTTGCCATTTCCTTCTCCAGGAGATCTTCCTGACCCAGGAATCGAACCCAGGTCTCCTGCATTTCAGGCAGACTCTTTACCGACTGAGCTATAAGGGAAGCCCCCTCCAGGGCCGTGGCCATGGTCAAATGACCAGTGGACACCACTGGCATTCCTGGGCCAGGGGCAGTGAAGACACAGCAGTGGGAGGGGCAGATTTGTCCTGCCTTACCTGCCAACAGCGCCCCAGTTAAGCAACACCCAATCTTAACCTCTCAGGGACCAAGTTTCCTTCTCTAGGCAAAATACAAATAACTGTAATAAAACCTTCTTTGTGTGTGCTCAGGGGCTTAGTTGTGTTGGACTCTCTGAGGCCCCCTGGACTGTAATCTGCCAAGCTTCTCTGTCCATGGGATTTCCCAGGCAAGAATACCGGAGAAGGGTTGCCATTTCCTCCTCAAGGGGATCTTCCTGACCCAGGGATGGAGCCCAAGTCTCCTGCATTAGCAGGTGGATTCTTCACCACTGAGCCACCTGGCCTTTGCAGGGCAGTAGTCAGCCTTGAAGGGCCTCTTGTACCTGAAGTGCATGGTGACGTGGTGGAAGCACAGTCCACCCTCAGGAGGCGGTGAGTAGCACTGATATCTGGGGGAAGGACATGGTCCTGAATAGGAACCTCGGTTACATTTATCACCCAGGATTGTACCTTTTTCTTCTACCATTCAAGGCTCAGGGGCAACATAGTTCGGGGCACTCTCAAGTTCTCCTGTCCTTGAGGACGGAGAGAGCCCCAGCCGAGGTTTGGAGAAACTTTAAGTGAGAAGGGGTTCAGCACCCCCATGGGGGCTCAGAGAACCCTGCTGGCACCCCAACCCCGCAGGCAAAGACATCCACAGGGTGGGAAGGGGCTCGAGGACATGGCTGAGGGAGGTTGAGGTGGCCTGTGGGTGCCCCTCCCCAGGCCCCAGGGGAGCCATGTAACCTCAAGACTCAGGAAAAGGGGATAGGGGATACAGAAATCTCGAAAGGGACCAAGTATTTACTAGTTTAGAGGAATACAGCCCTGGCTGTCAGAAAGCAGAATTAAATCTAAACTTATATTTCACTCACTGGGATTGTGGCCTGAGTTCACTATAGAATATTTCTCTTTGCCATAGGTCCATGGGATGCTGGGTCCTCTGGGGTCAGAGGCAGCATCCTGGGGCCGGGGGGATTGGGCCTCAGGAAAGGGAAGGGCCATACCGTGGACCCCCAGGCCTTGGGTGAGGCAGAAAAGTGATGGGAGCTTCCAGAGAGGAGGGTCTGGGCACACAGGTCCCAACACCTATTTGCTGGGTACTATTGTGGGCAGGGAGGGGCAGTGTGGGTGCTGCCTGTTAGTGGGGTGGGCAGGGCTGAGGGAACGACTCCTGACCTCATCTGTCCTCTTGAGGAGGCTGGGTTCCAGCCTCCTTTCGGAGGGGGCAGGAGACAGCCGGACTGAGCCCGAGGAGGGAGCTGAGGCCCTCCTTATCCTGCCCTCCCCAATTCCTGGCAGCTCCTCAAGGCTTCTCCACTTGTTTCCAACCCCCCAGCCCTTCTTGTCGCCCTCAGCTCCCGTCCACATCCGCACGCAGAGGTACAGAAGGAAAAAGCGAACCCATCCGAGGCACCGGGAGGTTTATTATAAGAACTGTACAAAGGAGCCTTCTGCTGGCCTGGCTTGGGCCTGTTCCCACCCGGACAAGGTGCAATGGCCGTGGGTCTGCAGAGGCAGGAGGCCTGGACCCCGTTCAGCCATGCTGGCTCTGTACCCGGCCCAGTGGAGAGAGTTCAGTCCAACAGAGGCTGAGGCTCTGGGGCCACATTCGTCCAGGCCCCAAGGAGAAGGAAGGAAAGGACGTGGGCAGGGTGCTGGTCGGAGAGGAGGCTGACCCCTGGAGGAACTTCTGAAGAAAGAGTCGGAACTGCTGCAGGAAGAGATGGAAGGAGCAGGGGCCTCCTTCCAGAGAGGACCCAGGCAGGGCCGGGGAGCAGGGCTGGGCAGTGGGTGTGAGGAAGAGAAGAGAAGGCAGTAGGGTGGCCTCACAGGCGGTGGAAGAAAGGAATGCCCAGGCAGAGCGGGGCAGACAGAAAGGAAGGCTCCGGCCTGTGGGCGTGCACATAAGCAAACACACACACATGTTGTTTGGAGGTTTTGCTGCTTCCTGAGTTTTAATCAAACTGTTCACGAGAAACAAGAAGAAAAAGAAGAGGAACTAAGTGCAGCGGGGGTGGGGTGAGGGGCTCAATGTGCAACCCTTACCACATGTGTTCACACTCACATACACACTCACAGCACAGGTACACTTCCACGGACTGGCCGACAGAGAAGACACACGCATACTCACTGGTTAGGCACTCCAGCACACAGATATACACATAGACAAAAGCATGTACAGGTTCTATGGGACACCGTGGTTCACAGACGCACACGCACACACACACAGGTGAGTAAATCCAGTGACCCTGAGCTGGCATCTCACCCCCTCCTCCAAGCTCGGCCTCTATCTATTCGCGGGAGCCCAGATCAGTGGTGCCAAGAGACCCACTGCACAGTTTCCAGTGGCCAGAAGTTGGAAGCTTGGGCCTGAGCCAGGTGAGCGGTGCCCACCTCAGTGTTGAAATCTCGAATGTGAGCTCAGCTAGAACATTCCTAGGATCACTTTGAGGAGGGGAGGAAGGATGAGGCAAGAGGAAGAGAACGGGGTGGGGGTGGGGTCAGGAGGGGACCCTGGGGCTAGGGAGGCTGCCCAGAGCCCAAGTGCTGATGGAGGAGGAAGACTGGTGGAGAGGGAGGGAATCTTCTTCCCAAGCCCCAGCATCCCCGACCCCACCTGAGATCTGGGTGCTCAGTCCAAGGAAGCCCCCAGTGCAGCGATACACTGGTGGGATCCAACCCCTGCTACCTACCCCATCGTGCTTTCTAGAAAAAGATAATTCCCAAGGGGAATCTTCCCTTCTGCTCTTCTCCCAGGGGCCAGCCAGGGAGCCGGAGGGCCTGGGCAATGGATGAATCGGGAAAGGATTCAGGGGCCACAACCCAGCCCAATATCTCAGCATCCAGTGGCCTCCCCGCCTCACCCCCTCCACCTGGTATGTGGAGCTATTTCTGAACCAGGGATGTTTTCCTTCTCCTGAGAATTCCTGAGCAGGCAGGGTGAGCCTCATCCCAGAGGCTGGACAGGGTGGCAGGCCCTGGGCTCAGGTGTCTGCTCTCACTGAGGTTAAGACTTCCTTGTCCCAGAGGGAGCTGGAGGCCTGAGCCACTGCCTGCAGAGAGGTCAGTAGCCCTTAAGACTCTTGGGGCAGAAGGGCAGCCAATCCCTCCATCACAGGCCGGCTCCTCCCAAGTGGGGAGCAGAGACTCTGATGTTCTGACCTCCCTCAGGTCTGTGAGGAGGGCAGCAGGGCCCACAAGGAGGTGAGAGCAACTTGAAGGTAAATATCGCGGAGGCAGTGGCCTCGGCCCAGAGTGGAGGCCTCAGGTACAATTCCCCCCTTCCACGGCCTGGGTGACAGCCCAGCAAGGACAAAGCCTGTCCCCACCAGGGAGCTGGGTCAGTCCCGGACGCAGAGCCCTAGCTCCCTCAGCAGCAGGCACCAAGGGGGTCCTTCGGGGCTATGCCACCTCACCACCACCTGCTAGACGAGAGACTCTTTGACCCCGGGGCGCACCGTCTGCCCCAGGGGTGGGGCTGGAGGGAGGGGTGTTTCGGAGGGGCTGATGGGCCTGAGCCCCACAGCAGGTCCGGGGGCCCCCGTGGAGCCCCTCTCCTCCTCTTTGCTCAGCACACCGCTGTTCCCGTTGTTGGGGCCGTACATCTTGCTCATGGTGTCGGCGATCAGCCCCTCCTTCTCGGGGGCCCCGTCCCCGCCGCCGTCATGGTTGTGGCGGTACATGTAGGAGGCCTGCTTCACGGAGCGCTGCAGCAGATGCCGGCGGTAGGCCCTCTGGATCTTGATGGCGCACACTTCCTCGTGCTTCCTCTTGAGGGTGGTGGTGATGGGCTCGTAGGAGACCTTGGAGGGGTTGGCAGCCATGAACTTCTCCTCCATGGTCTCCTTGAGGGCGTCCATCTCCCCAGAGTCGCCTAGAACCTCCTTGGTCAGGGCAAAGAGGATGTCCAGGCAGTGGATCTTGTCCCCCGGAACCATGGGCAGATCCAGCGTGATGAGCTTGATCTTGTTGGGCTTGGCGATCCTCAGCGGCTCCTGCAGGGTGTCCACGAAGTCGGAGAGGCGGCTGTAGTCGATGAACTGCGTGGCGTCGGGGTCGAACTTCTCCCACGTCTCGTAGAACATCTCGAAGTCGTCCTCCCCGAGAGGCTCGCTGCTCTCCTCCGTGGCCACGTTGAAGTTCTCCAGGATGATGGCAATGTACATGTTGACCACGATGAGGAAGGAAATGATGATGTAGCTGCAGAAGAAGCAGATGCCGATGGAGGGGTTGCCGCAGTCGCCCCGGATGCTGGTGCCCGGGTTCTCCAGGTTGGGGTCACAGTCGGGGGGCCCGCTGTTGAGGATGGGGTTGAGGAGCCCATCCCAGCCGGCCGACGTGGTGATCTCGAAGAGGCAGATGATGCTGTTGCCGAAGGTCTCGAAGTTAAACATGTCGTCGATGCCAGACTCCTTCTTGACGTAGGCGAAGTTGGACATGCCGAAGATGGAGTAGATGAACATGACCAGGAAGAGGAGGAGGCCGATGTTGAAGAGGGCGGGCAGCGACATCATGAGCGCGAAGAGCAGCGTCCGGATGCCCTTGGCCCCGCGGATCAGCCGCAGGACCCGCCCGATCCGCGCCAGGCGGATCACACGGAACAGCGTGGGTGATACGAAGTATTTCTGGATCAGGTCGGAGAGCGCCAGGCCTGCAGGGAGGAAGTGGCGAGGAAGCACTGCTGCCCTGGGGGTGGGCGGCAGGGTGGGGAGCAGGGGAAGGCGCGGCTCCATGGGGCATGGAGTGCTGGGCTCGTCTACCCCAGGAAGGAGCAATAGAAATTCATCGCTCCGTGCACAGCCCGAGTGGCCTGACCCATTAGACTCTCCCAGGCCTCTTGGGGTCCTGGGCTCCATCTCTGCCCTGACGCAGCCTGGTGGAGGTGGGATGTGCCAAAGTGGATGGGAGGGTGGGTAAGGCCCATTGCCAAGGCTGTTCACAGATGCCATGGATGAGAGGGAGGGGGAGAACAGCTCTGGGTGTGTGAAGATGGGCATGTCGCCTACCTGGTTTGTGACTCAGTTTCCTCATCTGTAAGATGGAGGTGACAATGGTCCCAGTCTCAGGACATTTGTTAGGAACAATTACTAATTACACAGTTAATACTATGAAGTGCATGGCCTAGTTCAGGCAAACTGTAAGTGATGGATAAATGATAGCTAGTTACTGTCATAATTACACACACCTCTCCTGTGCGTAAGGCTCCTAGAACCATCTTCTTCTTTTTTTAGACTTTATTTATTTGGCTGTGATGGGTCTTAGTTGCAACATGTGGGATCTTTAGTTGTAGCATGCGGGATCTAGTTCCCTGACCAGGGATCAAACCTGGGCCCCCTGCATCAGGAGTGCAGAGTCTTAGCCACAGGGTCATGAGGGAAGTCCCGGAACCATCTTCTTACGTCTTTCCCGAAGCACATCGGCACCTGAACATGCATCTCCAGGTCAGGTGAATGCTTCTGCAGCTGTAGCCGTGTGTGCACAGGTAATGGGCTGCCTGGGAACCCACCGTCTGTGCTTCTGTGTATTTGGTGTAGACACCGGGCGCAAATGCATGTGTGTGTGTGTGTCTGTGTGTGTGTAAAAGCCTACCAAGTGCATGAGCAGGTGTGCGTGTAGACACGAGGAGGGGGACCCCGGGACTTCCCGAATGACTTAGCCCAGCCTGGCCCTGCTCACCCACAATGGACAGGATGACAACCACGAAGTCGAAGATATTCCAGCCGACGGTGAAGTAGTACTGGCGCAGGGCCAGCATCTTGAGCACGCACTCGCCCGTGAAGATGATGATGAAGACCATGTTGATGTTGTACAGGATGTCCACCTTGAGCTGGCTCTGGTCGTCCGTCTCCACCATCATGGTGACCATGTTGAGGCAAATGAGGATCATGATCGTGATGTCAAACGCCTGCTTGGTCACCAGGTCGTACACCATGCCCTGGACCTTGTTCTGCAGCAGGGGTGGGAGTGCAGGGAGGCGGGCGGGTGGGGACCGTGGTCAGAGCAGGACGTGGGCCGGCAGGAGATGCGGGAGGACGCGACCCAAGAGTGTGGGGGGCGGGGAGGCGAAAGAGAGAGAGAAAGGAGGCGTGAGGGCCGGTGGTGGAGTCGGCCAGGGCCGCGGGAGGCGGGGAGGCCCATGGAAACGGGCCATTCCGTGGGGTCTGTGGGCCTCCTTCCTCTCTCTGGGAACTTCTTCCCGAATTAAGGGCCCTCAGCAACCCCTCATCCTTCTCCCGAAGTGGTTGCTCACGGGGGGAGCTGTCTGGACATCCTCTTCCTCCCCTCTCCAGGGGCCCTTGCCCCCAGAGGCCACCAGCTAAGGAGCTGAATGGATGCTGGGGGAGCTGTGCAGGGTTGGGCAAGGGGTAAACCAGTGACTGGAGTTCATCAGGCTGCTGCTGCTTGCCTGTACATGACGTGTGTCGTTACGGAGAGGTGCTCCTCCCAGCAGATGGGCCCAACCTTCCTGAAGGGGGCCCCAGCCTCACACCAGGGACACAGCCTGGTGGGCAGAGAGCAGGCTACCTTTTGCATCCCCCGCACAGGGCCCCCTTGGGCAGGAGCCTCATATGGGCTGTAGGGGGAGGGCCCCAGAGGGCTGGTACCTGGGGCCGGGGAATTGGCTTCTGAGGCTTCTTGGAACCAAGCTTCTTCATGGCGTTATAGTACTTCTTCTGTTCCTCTGTCATGAAGATGTCTTTCCCTCCAAAGTACAATGGGATGGAGCCCGTAAGGTTGGAGAGTCCCCCTTCCCAGCTTCTAGGATTTCCCTACCTCAGACATCACCTGTAAAGCCCTCCCCCATCCCAGCAGGGGGCCCTGGTGGGAAGAGGGAAGGAGACATGCCTAGAGGGCCAGAGATGGGGCTTGAAGGAGGCAGGGAAGGGGGACGGAGGGGTCCAGAGAAGCGGGGGTGGGTGACAGACAGAGGGAAGGGGCCCGCGCAGCCCTCATGGCCCGTTTTGGGCCACCTTTCATCAGTATTTCACTGGGTCCTCAGAAGGAGCCAGCAAAGTAGGCAGCATGAGCCTCATGAAGGCAACCAGGGTCCACACTGGCCTCGTCACTGGTTCAAGGTCACCTGGTGGGATCGGAACCCAGGCTCTGCCTCGATCGGGTGCGCGGACAGTGTTTGTGAACATACGGAGGAAGGAGTGGTCAAAGCGGGTGGGAGGAGGGGGCCCAGCGAGGGGAGGACCCGGGGGGGAGGCGGGCTGGACACTCATCTTCTTCTTCTGCTGGTTGAAGTTGTCGATGATGACGCCAATGAAGAGGTTGAGGGTGAAGAAGGAGCCGAAGATGATGAAGATGACGAAATACAGGTACATGTAGAGGTTCACCTCGTACTGCGGCTGCTCTTCCTTCTGCAGCGGTCACAGGCCAGGGGCGGGCATGCGGGGTGGGCTCAGGGCACACGCTGCCTGCTCCCTGTCCTGCTATGAGCCCACCCACCCCTGTAGGCGGTGGGGTCCCCGGGGCTCCCGAGGAGGCTGCGTGGGGTGGGGATGGATCCGAGTCCTCTCCCCAGGCTCACTCACCAGCCACATCTCGGGGCCCCCCACTCACCTCCCGGGAGTCCACGGCAGCATACATGATGTCCATCCAGCCCTTGAAGGTGGCCTGCGAGAGTGTGGTTGGTGTGAGGGGAGGGGCTGCTCCCTGCTTCCACCATCCATGAGTTTCCCTCCCTGCCCACCCCAGAAGCTGCCTGCTCCAAGTCCCCCTGGGCAGGCATCAAATACAGACCATCAAAATACAGACAGGTATGGACACGACCTCTGGGTCCTCCAGCCCTGGAGGCAGGTGGGAGATTCCCTAACGAGGAGTGGCCGTGGGCTCAGTCCCAGTGAGATTCCAGGGGCATCTCCACCCCCGCCTCATGCAGGGGCCGCACATCACTCACCACCTGCAAGAGCGAGAGATAGCCCAGACCCACGTTGTCGTAGTTGACCTTGACGTTGAGCCAGCGGACCTGGCCCGTGTGCATCAGGCTCTCGCACTCGGACTTGTTGTTGACCTCGGAGATGTCGAATCTCACGGAGGTGGTGGTGTTGATGCAGTAGTAGAACTTGCCAGCAAACAGGTTGACGCCCATGATGCTGAAGATGAGCCAGAAGATGAGGCAGACGAGCAGCACGTTCATGATGGAGGGGATGGCTCCCAGGAGGGCATTCACCACCACCTGGGGGGCCGGGGTGGGGAGGAGGGAGTCACTGCCACATCCTCTCCCGGGCAGCAGGGTAGGGGGCATCACCCAGCCTCCTCTGGGAGAGGGCTCCCTACCCACACCAACCAAGGGACCAGGCAGGGAAGGCTTCCTGGAGGAGGGCTGGTCTGAATGAACGCAGGCTGCAGGAGAAGTCTACTGGGCTTTTTGTGGGGGTGGGGGATGGTGGGAGCAGGGAGCAGGGAGCAGGGGTAGGGGGTTGCCGGCCTGCTGGCTGAAGAGGGCTCTCTGCTTCGCTGGAGCCAACAGCCCAGGGTGGGGAGCTGGGTTTCTCTGGAAGCAGCCCGGCCACGGGTCACCAGGCAGGAGACAAACACTCTTTCCTCAGCCCCCATAGGAAACTCAGTCCCCGTGACCTGGCCCCCTGGCTCATCTGCTCACAGGATTAGACACAAAGACCCAGAAAAGAACGGAGCCTTTGAAGCAGCAGGAACCTTGGGGACTGGAGCTCTGTGCCCAGCCAGCCCTGGCCACACAGGCCAACCTCATTGTTTCCGGCTGAGCTGAATCTGAGAATTATCTGTTTTCAAGGAGAAGTGGTTTCATGACCTCCAGACAAAATGAGTGGAGTAAGCCCGGTGATGCCCAGGGCAATGCTATTCCTGGCTGGGGCACCAACCAGCTGTGCGGCCAAGGCCAGGTCATTTTCCCCCAGTGGGGAGGGGTCCCTGGCTGGGCTGAGCTCTTGTATGGAAGACACCAGGCTGAGTGCCCTGCTGACCTGCAACCATCTGCCTCATGGAAGTCTGTCCCCCTCCAGAGTAGGCCTTGCTCTTAACAGAACCCCTACTTCCAGCCTTGGCCGGGGAAGTCCCCTTGGTCTTGCCCGAACCCTGTATTTACCTGTCACTTCCGCCCTCAGGGGGCTGAGGGACGGATGGGCAGGCTCGGAGCCCTGGGGGGCCCCAGTCTGAGGCTGGGGAGAGTCACCTATAAACCCACAGACCTTTCCTTCCTCGCCTGCCTGGGTGCCCTCAGGCCCCTCCTGGGAGCGGCTGCAGCCTCTGCTGCCCCCTAGCGGTGGCAGAGAGGAGTGAAGGAGGGGGCTGCGGGCAGGAACCCGCACCTGGGCTGGTGTGTGGGGGTGCCTTTTGTTGTTGTCGTTGCTCAGTCGCTCAGTCGTGTCCGACTCTCTGCGACCTCATGGATGGTAGCCCGCCAGGCTCGTCCGTCCTCTACCACCTCCCGGAGCTTGCTCAAATTCATGTCTATTGAGTCAGTGATGCTATCTAACCATCTCATCCTCTGCCACTCCCTTCTCCTTTTGCCCTCAGTTGCCTGGGGACCCCCCAAACCTGGACTCCCAGTGGTGGCCAGAGTACAGACACGCCCCCAGCCCCCTCCCAAGCTGTGGCTGCTCCCCCAATCCTTAGCCCTACTCACAGTCCTCCTCGACACCCACCCTCATGCCCTCGAATCGAGACAGTGCCCTCAGGGGGCGCAGGGCCCGCAGTGTCCGCAGGGATTTGATGGGTCCCAGCTCCGAGTAGCCCAGCCAGTTGGCCACCAGGCTGATGATGGAGACCTGCAAACGGGAGGGTGGGTGGTCAGGGAGCGCCTCCGGAGCTGGCGGTGGGGCCGGGCTGGAGTGGGGTGGACTCACGTCCACAATGAGGAAGTCGAGCCAGCACCAGGCATTGGTGAAGTACACCTTGAAGCCGTAGGCCACCCACTTGAGTAGCATCTCCAGGATGAAGATGTAGGTGAAGACCTTGTCGGCATACTCCAGGATGGTGCGGATGACTCGCCGCTGCTCGATGTGGATGTCCTCGAAGGCCTGGGGGCACCAGCAGGTGGGTGACCAGGGCCCGGAGGCTGGGGCAGCCACCATGTCCCTACAGCTGCCGGTTCCCAGGGGTCTGGCACTGGCGTCAGGTTAGGGGGGGCAGACTCCCTGTGCCCATCAAGGGGGTGAGCAAGGGAGTTCCTGGTTCGGGGAAGCCCCTCAGCTCCCCTTCCCCAGACCTAACGATAGGAATGTTCACTAACCTGCAGGGGGGTCTGCTGTGACACAGGCTGGCCCCCCACCCCACATTCCCTTCCCACCTGCTCCCTGGTCGGGACCTGTAAGCCAGGGAGGCACGCGGGGTCAGAACCCATCTTCCTCTCTGTAAAAATGAGCGCAGTCTGCCACACACCCTGGAAGCACTGAGTTCTTCAGGGCTCTCTCTCTGGGTTCCGGCCTGTCCAGCAAGTGTGCCTCCCATGGTGCGGCAAGGAGGGAGCCCTGGGACGGCCTGCTTCCGGCCTGGCCCCTGCCCCTGCCCGTGCCCAGCCCCCAGGGCGGCACCTACCAAGGCCCCACTGCTAAGCAGGATCATGAAGACAATGAAGGTCTCGAACCAGTTGTGCTCGACGATCTTGAAGCAGGCCCTGCGGAGGGTCCACCACTTCTTCCCTCGACCCTGGGAGATGTCCACGTAGAGGAAGGGAAAGCGCTGCACGCAGGCTGGGGAGGGAGGGAGGCAGGGGCACCCGTCATGGGCTGCCTGAGGAGCATGGTCAGCCCACTTCCCCCCCTCCCCATCCCAGGATGTGCCCCCTCCCCATCCTGACTGCATGCAGAGACACGCCAAAGAACAGGGGTGCAGGCCACCCACGCAGGTTCCACAGCTTTCAGCTGTCCCCATCCTCCCCCATGTCCCCCAGGCAGCCTCCACTCTGCACAGCCCAAACTCTCTGGGCAAAGAATGTTTTGTAAGGGCCAGACAGGCCTCTTTCTGGAAGACAAAGCTGAGGAGGACAGCCTTAGAGAAGCCAGTGCTGAGTGCCTGCTTTGTGCTGGCCATACTCAGGGCTCTAAGGGGATTCTGTGCAGTAGCCTGCAGGCTGCTGGGACTGTCACCCGGGGCACACACGGCAGGGGTCAGAGGGGGCAGGGGCTCAGAGGCATCTGCTCTGACACCGCTTCCTGGGGTCACATTCTCCCGGGTGCAGAAGGGCAGGGTACAATCGGAGGAAGAAGGCCCTGATCGCTTTTGGTGACTTGCCTGTCCCCAGGCCATCCCCGAGGAGACGGTGAGCTGAGGCTGAGGCTCGCCTCGGGCCCTGGCCTGGCCTGCCCCTCTTGGGGCCTGCCGGGCTGGGGGAGGCACCCCGGCGGGCTGGCCCTCACCTTCGGTGAAGCACTCCTCAGGCTGCTCTCCCTCGGGGTTCTCCTCGGCCTGCTCCTCGGGGTCGTCCTCAGGGGGCTTGTAGTCGGCAGTGCTGCAGACGGAGGAGTTCCCATCCAGGGGCTGCAGCGGCTTCTGCGGAGGCCACAGGGTCATGTGACCCCTGGGTCCTCCCGCCATGTGGGGCAGAGGGGGTCCAGATGGAAGCCCCAAGGGGAGGGCCCAGAAGGGAGAAGGGGAAGCGGGGGGTGGAGTGGGGGGAGGTGGAGCAGACTCACTCATTCATTCATTCAGCCCTGGATTGTGGAGCCAGCACTGGGTCTGTGCAGAAGGACCCAGGCTTTGGCCCTGACCTCGGGGCACTTGGATTTAAAGAGGCTCAGAGATGCTGGCTAGGGAGGGAAGGGGTCAGGATGGAGCAAGGTCCGAGCCTTCCTATGCTCTGTTCAGCTGAGGAATCCAGGAAGATGGGGGAATCCAGAAAGGGTGGGGGTGGGGGCCTGGTACTCCAGCCTGGTCAGACCTCCCTCACCTCCTCCTGGCCCAGCCTCCACTCCTCAAGGGGCCCCTTTTATGGCTGGGGTGAGGCCCCTGAAAAGGAAAATGGAGAGGGTCACGGGGTGGTGGCAGGGGGCAGCTGTCAGAATGGTGGCCAGTTGACAGAAAGGGAAACTGAGGCACGGGGCATTAGGTCGGGCAGGATGCCCGCTGAGCCACTGGCCCTGCCTGTGCCCCCCACCTCCCACTGCCCCTCGGGAGCCATGCCTGCCCCCTCCAGAGTCCCCAGTGCCTTGGCCTGGCTGCTGTCCGGCTCTTCTCCACCCCCACTCCTCATACCGAGGTTGGTGCCACGTTTCCCGGGGTATTTATAGCTTGGCAGCCGCTCGGCTCCCTGGTAAGTAAGCATGCCACGTATTTGGGGGGAATAAGGAGTCAAGAGCTTTCAGGGCAAAGTTTATTCAGGCTCTGGTGCCTGCTGGGCCCAAGCTGCCAGGGTGGGGGTGGCCAGGGGGCCCTGCCCTAGCTTATGTGCTGATCCTTCCCCTGATGGGGCTGGAGGGTGGGTGAGGGGCTCAGCCTACCACCAGGGCCTCCCCAACCCTCACAGGGGAGGGGCAGGGGCAGGGGGTGGGCATCAGGGCTCCAGCTGAGGCTGGGGCCCAGCTCTCCAGTTCTCCTTCAGCTGCACCCCACTGGATCCCTGACCCCCTCTTCCCAGTGTCTCCAGCCCAGACCTGGCACTCTGGCCCATGCTGGGAAGTTGGGACCGGGTCCCCACCACCACCAGGGGGCGTCTACACAGAAATAGATGATAATAGCAAGAACTTGGTAGGGGCTTCTTAACCCGAGGGCAGGGTTAAGAGAGGCCCCTTGGGTTCCAGCCCTGGATTCAGGCTTCTCAGGTGAGAATATGCGATCTCACAGCGCCACCTACTGGTGAGAGGGGACAGAGGAGGAGCTGCAGGGCAGGAGAGCAGGGAGAGGCCTGGGGTGTTCAGACAAGTGGAGCAGGTCATAATAATGGTATTTATAAGTCATCATTCACAGAGATGCTCTGCACACAGCATCTCATCTAATGCTCACAGTAACACCACAAGGTAGGTACCATTACCCCACCTTACAGATGGAGAAACTGAGGCTTGGAGAGGGCTTTGTGCCACGTTCAAGGTCACACACAAATGTAGAGTTGTGACTGTCTGATTCCCGACCCCTGAATCTGGATCTTGCTACGGGCTTACCTTGACATCCTCAGGCTCGGAGAAGGTGTCAGTTTCCTCCTCTGTGGGCATCTCCAGGTCAGACTCCTCGGAGGCGATGGGCACATGGATGGTCAGGTAGGGGTTGTTAATGAAGTTGAGGTGGTCCAACTCGATGCTGGGGGGAGGGCCGTCAGCCAGGCCCATGTGGTTCAGGATATGGTGGTCCTTTTTGAGGTCCTTGCCATCCTCCTCGGGCGGAGGCTCCTTCTTCTCATCCTCAGGGGCACTTTCCGGAGCCTCGCCGGCCTCCCCAGCCTCGCCGATGCTTCCGAGGCTGAGCATGATAACCTTGGGGCTCAGGACCTTGCCATGCAGCAGCCCCACGAGGAAGGCTTTGGCGAACCCGATGCCCCACTTGATGCGAGCGATGGCAATCTGCAGGTTGTTCATCTCGCCATCCTCGTCCGAGGCTGCCAGGCTGTCGGCACTGAAGGAGCTGAGCAGCAGGGCCAAGAACAGGTTCAAGACCTGGAGAGCAGGAGGTGAGGGGGAGCCTGAGCTTAGCTCCGGGGCCCCGAGGGTGCCACCTGCAGTCCACATGAGGGTCCTTGGGCCTCCAAGTCAGACCTGCCTCTTGGTGGGCATTAAAGAGGGGCATCATCTAAGAGAGGGCTTCCCTGGTAGCTCAGATGGTAAAGAATCTGCCTGCAAAGCAGTAGACCTGGGTTCGATCCCTGGGTTGGGAAGATTCCCTGGAGAAGGGAATGGCTACCCACTCCGGTATTCTTGTCTGGAAAATTCCATGGACAGAGGAGCGGTGGGCTGCAGTCCTGGGGGTTGCAAATGGTTGGACACGGCTGAGTGACTAACCATCAGCAGAAGCACCTAACAGAACCCGCAAAACTGCTCTTGGAGCTGAGAAGTGCTACTGCCACGCCCACTTTACAGATTAGGAAACTGAGGCTTGGGCACAAGAGAGGACTTTGCTGATCAAGGCAGAGGCAGGGTTTGAGGAGGCCCACTGGGTGACAGAGGCTCTGTCCTCCACTTCCACTGCTAGAGGAAGCAGGTCAAAAACTAGGGCTCACATCTCCAAGCTTCTAGGACTTATAGGGAGCCTGACTATTTTGAGCCTTCTCTTGTCTTGTAAGTGGGACTTTTAATAGTCCACGGGCTCCTGGTACGTGCTCCTGCGTCCTCAGTGGTGTCTG
Source organism: Capra hircus (assembly GCF_001704415.2). Classification (NCBI taxonomy): domain Eukaryota; kingdom Metazoa; phylum Chordata; class Mammalia; order Artiodactyla; family Bovidae; genus Capra; species Capra hircus. The sequence goes on from NC_030826.1 coordinate 47,769,944, forward strand.
ACTCTTTTCAACCCCATGGACTGAGGCCAGCCCGATTCCTCTGGTCGTGGGATTCTCCAGGCAAGAATGCTGGACTGGACTGAGTTGCCATTTCCTCCTCCAGGAGATCTTCCTGACCCAGGGATCGAACCCACGTCTCCTGTGTCTCCTACATTGGCATGTGGATTCTTTACCACTAGTGGCACCTGGAGTTCCCAGTACTCAGACCTATGTCCCCGGTTGCTGTGGAAGGACGTCCGATCTGCCTCAGCTCACTCCCTTTCCTTCCCCCGGGGTTCCCTGCTCTACTGGCTCTCCTCTCTTATCCCCACTGAAAGGGACGCTAAGAGGCTACTGGTCTACCTTCCTCGGCTTTATTTTTTGGTGGATATTTACTGAGCCTCTCCCACTGTGCGTGGGAATGACTGGCCTCAGTTTGCTCCCAGCCTAGAGACAGACATTTGATCAGACGATTACAATGCAGTGGGTTTGCACAAAGTAGAGACTGGGGTTCACAGGCTTTGAAACCATGCCGCTTGGCTTTGAACCCCAAGTGATTAGCTGTGCGTCCAAAGGCAAGTCCTATTGCGGCCCTGTGCCTCGGTTTTCTTATCTGTACAATGGCAATGATTCCAGTACCTACCTCCTCACATTGTTGTTGTGAGGACTGAAAGGTCAATACAACTAGAGCGCACAGCAGGCACTCAAAACGTGTGGGCTGTTATGTGTGCGGTAATAGAAGGTTTTACACGGTGGTGGGAGGAGTGCGATGAACTCTGAGGCCAGCTCTGCATTTGATGAATGAGGAGCCTGAGTTCTCCCAGAGAGGTGGAGTGACTTGCCTAAGGACACACAGCACATTCAGAACTAGAATCTAGGTTTCCTGTCATTGCACAGCGTGGTGTGTGTGTGCTCAGTCATATCCTACTCTTTGCGACCCCATGGACTGTAGCCCACCAGGCTCCTTTATCCATGGGCTTTCCCATGCAAAAATACTGGCGTGGGTTTCCACTTCCTACTCCAGGGGATATTCCTGACCCAGAGATCAAACCCAAGTCTCTTGCATCTCCTGCATTGGCAGGTGGACTCTTTACCACTGAAGCTCCCTGGAAAGCCCTGCACAACTTTAGAGGACATCATTTATTTAGACTACAGTGTGAATGGCCACCCCAGAAGCTGTGCAATGCAGTGGCCCTGTCTTCCACCAACCCACCTCCCAGGACAGTGAGGAGGACGGTGCAGCCTGACTGCGGAGAGGGAGGTCCTGGCTCCTGCCAACCAGAGGCAGGGGGGCCTCTTATTCTGGGGGCCTCAGGGTGGGGCTGAGTGTGCGACTGGACATGAAAGAAGTAGGGTCAACTGCACTATGCCATTTTCTATCGGATTTGAGTATCCCCAGATTTTGATATCTGCAAGGGGTCTTGGGGGCTTGCCCCCCAAACGAAAAAGAATCTCCTGCATTGCAGGAGAACCAGTTCGATCCCTGAGTCGGGCAGATCTCCTGGAGAAGGAATACCCCAGTATTCTTGCCTGGAGAATTCCATGGACAGAGGAGCCTGGTGGGCTACAGTCCATGGGGTCAACACGACTGAGCAACTAACACACAGGGGGTTTTGGAACCAATTCCCTGAGTGACCAGGGGAGGACCGTACATGTGAATCTGTCTGGCTTTCACCAGTGTCCTCTAAGGTCTTTGTGTCATTGTCTTAACTATCATGTTGACATATCTTTAAAATAATTATAGGGAGGGAAGTTCGAGAGGGAGGGGATATATGCATACTTAAAGCTGACTCACACTGTTATACCGAAGAAACCAATGCAACATTGTAAAGCAATTATCCTACAATTAAAAATAAATAAATATGAATGGGAGCAGGAAAACTTAGAAATATATATGTGTCTATACTTATTGCTCATCTTCTCTCTCTGGGGCAATGGGCTGGGGGATTCGCTCCATCACCACGCCTTTTGGCTACCGTCCTGCCTTTGCCCCCCACCACAATGTACTGGTCTTTCTTTCCCTCTCTGGGGGGAGGTGTCCAGTTGCCAGAAACACATCTGAGATGGGAATTAGCTGCTCTCTGGGTCACCAGGGTTTGCACACGGCTCCTGCCTGGGACAGAAATAGCTGCCCCAGGCAAGGCATGGGGGGTGGGTTAAATTAGGGAAGGGGGATGGACATTAGGTTCCCCAGGAGCGGGTTCCGACGGGAGGGTTCCATATGACCTGGTCATTTCCTCTTCTTCACCCTCAAGGAAGTACCTGCGTGCCATGGACACTGGGGACCTGGGTCCCCACCCTCCCTGGCAGGGTGCCCCATGCCCTCTGGCAGACACTTGCTTCCATGAGGCCTGGGAGGGTGGTAGGCGGGGCCAGTGCCCAAGGAGCTGGCAGCGCGCCTCCCCGGGCCGCTCCGCTCCCTTTGAGCAAAGCGGGAGAGCTGCAGAGCTGGGCCTGAGAAGGGTGTCAGGGTGTGTGTGTGCGTGTGTGTGTGTGTGTGATGGGAGGCGTGGGGGCACACACTGCTGTGCAGTGGTTCTGGATTCTGGGACCTGACTCCTTGGGTTCACACTGAGCCTCTGCTTTCTTGTCTACAAAATAGAGATAAGACAGCACATCCCTGGGACCTCCCTGGTGGTCTAATGGTTAAGACTCCGAGCTCCCAATTCAAGGGGCCTGGGTTTGATCCCTGGTCAGGGAATTAGGTCCCACATGATGCAACTAAGAGTTCACACGCCACAGCTAAAGATCACGCATGCCTCAAAGAAGATGAAAGATCCTGTGTGCTGCAACTGGGGCCCGACACAGACAATTAAAATTAAGTATTATTAGATATTTTAATATTAAAAGCAAAACAAAATCCAGCACACACCACATGGAGGCTGGTGAGCATTAAGGGATCAATACCCGGGGCCACCCTGGTGGCTCAGTGGTAAAAAATCCACCTCCCAGTGCAGGAGACACAGGTTCAATCCCTGATCTGGGAAGATCCCATATGCCTCAGAGGGACTAACCCCATGCACCACAGCTATTGAGCCCAGGCTCTAGGGCCTGGGAGCCGCAACTCCTGAGCCTGTGTGCCGCAGCTGTCGAAGCCTGAGTGTCCTACAGTCTGAGCTCTGCAACAAGAGAAGCCTCTGCAATGAGAAGCTCACACGTTGCAACGAAGAGTAGCCCCTGCTCGCCATAACTAGAGAAAAGCCCCCAGGGCAATGAAGACCCAGCAAAGCCATAAATAAATAAATATATACAAGTTTTTAAAAAGAGAGAGCTTAACATCCGGAAAGTGCTCAGAATGCTGTATGAGCATGAGCAGAGGTCGGTCGTCACCACTGGTACTCTGATGCTAGCTCATCGTTAGTATCACTAATGATGATATTGATGCTATTGCTGTTGAGAGTACACGGACTCAGTTTCTAGCCCAGGCTCAGTTTCACACTCGCTGTGTGGTTCTGGGCTGCGCCTCCGGGGAGCACAGAGCCAACATTACCTGCCTCACGGGGTTGTCAGGAGCAGTAGGGATAATGCACGTAAAGCCCCTGGCGCAGGAACTGGCACGTGGCAGGAGCCCAGTGCCTGGCGTGTGGCACCAGTTGGTGGCAGGTGTGGAATCTGCCACTGCTCCCTGGATGCCTGTAACTTTTGAACTCCCCTGGCCTGTGGGCCAAGCACTTTGTTGAGCACTTAGGTCGGTGTAATCCTTCCAACCACCAGCAGAGTAGTCACTACCCGCCTCATCCCCATTTTCCCGATGAGAAAAACTGAGGCCAGAGAGAGTGTAAATAACTTGCTCAAAGTTTCCCAGTCAGAAAGTGGCACAGCAGGGGGCCTGAAATGTTTTTGAGTTTACATGTACACAGAAACCACTGCAACCCTTATACTGGCCCTCACAAACATCTATTCAGAGCCTGCAACACCCCCATCAGGAATCCTGCCCCCAAGTCCTGCTGAGGCATTTCCCTTACTCTCCTGGCTCCCTAAGACCCCCTCCTAGGAGCAGTCGGCCTGGGTTCTGCTGTCTGGCTGTGTCGGACCCCATCCCACCGTCCCCTCCTCAGTCGCGGTAACTCCCCTGGCCGCCGGTCCGCCCCTGCCCCAGCAGAGCTCAGCGTTATCTGAGAAGCGCTGACGGAGCAGCTCAAGGATTCCACCGGCCTTTGCGGAACGTGGGGACGTGCGTCTTCCTACCCACTGTTGCCCAGGGTGGCATCGCCCCCGCCCGGGGCAGCCGAGCACAGCTCTCCTGGCAGGGGTGACCCCGCCCCGAGGAGCAGGGTCGACAAGGTGAGGAGAAACGCCTCCCTCCACCCGGCCACAGAAATTCTGGTCAGCTGGACCACGACCTCACATCCCATTTCTCCTGGGCCCCTGCACCCCCTTCCCTCCTCCAGCGCCCCACCCAGAAAGTGGCAGGATAGATGCAGTTCAGGCCATCTCCACATCCTCCCAACACACGGGGCCTGATTCCCAGGAGCAGAGGATGAGAGGGGAGGAGAACAAAAGGGCCAGGAGTTCCTGGTACCGACCCACACTGTGCCTTCTTTCATCACGGTCAGTCCCCCCGGCCACCCACCGAGGCAGGTGCCCCCAACCTCTGGGATATAATGCCTGATGATCTGAGGGGGAGCTGATGTAATAATAATAATAGAAAGACGGTGTTAAGTGTTAGTGGCTGTCGTGTCTGACTCTTTTGTGACCCCATAGACTGTAGCCCGCCAGCCTCCTCTGTCCATGGAATTCTCCAGGCAAGGATACTGGAGTGGGTAGCCATTCCCTTCTCCAGGGGATCTTCCTGACCCAGGGATTGAACCTGTGTCTCCTGCGCTGAAGGTGGATTCGTTACCATCTGAACCACCAGAAATAAAATGCACAATAAATGCAGTGTGCTTGAATCACCCCAAAACCACCCCCCACCCTACGCCAGTCCATGGAAAAATTGTCTTCCATGAAACCAGTCCCTGGTGCCAAAAAGGCTGGGCACCGTTGCCCTGAGGAGTCTACCACTTTTCTCCCATGTGGAGTTAGAGAACCCAGCCGACCAGAGAGCAGTGATTCGTTCAAGGTCACAGATGGCGAAGGAGCTGGGACTGGAACACGGGCCAGTCTGACTCCGGTTATCATGTTACTTTCCCCAAAACACTAGGTCTCAGCTACTTGCACAGGACATCACCCAGAGCTCATTAGAAATGCAGGTCTAGGGGGCCTGGCTCAGAGCTGCCTCATCTGACTCCCGGGGGCTGGGACTGGGAATCTAGGTTTTGAGAAACTCACGAGAGCTTTGAAGCAGGTTAAAATTTGAGAGCCACTGGGTTAAACCATACACAACTGCCATCTAGGGTCAGAAGAGGAATAAAACAATCACGTGTCGGCGATTTTACACAACACAGATTCATAGGAAAAGAACCCTTCAACAGTCCGATTTAAGGGAAACAAAGGATGGACTTCCCTGGTGGCTCAATGGTAAAAAAAAAAAACCCACCCGCCAAGGCCGGATTTGATCCCTGGGTCAGGAAGATCCCGTAGGCAAGGAAATACCCACTTCAGTATTCTTGCCTGGGAAATCCCACAAGCAGAGGAACCTGGTGGGCTACAGTCCATAGGGTCCCGAAAGAGTCAGACACAATTTAGCAACTAAACAACAGCAACAAAGGCACGGACACGCCTTGGACACCTGGGCTTTCCGGGTGAAGGTATGGGAGCCGCCCAGGCGGACTCACTCACCACCAGGTTGCCGATGACCATGACCATGAGGAAGACGGTGAGGCACATGGCCTGGCCGGCCACCTCCATGCAGTCCCACATGGTCTCGATCCACTCCCCGCACAGGATGCGGAAGACGATGAGAAAGGAGTGGAAGAAGTCGTGCATGTGCCAGCGGGGCAGGCTGCAGTCCGCGGCGATCTTGCACACGCACTCCTTGTAGCTCTTGCCAAACAGCTGCATGCCCACCACGGCGAAGATGAACACGATGATGGCCAGCACCAGCGTCAGGTTGCCCAGCGCCCCCACCGAGTTGCCGATGATCTTGATAAGCATGTTCAGCGTCGGCCATGACTTGGCCAGCTTGAAGACCCTCAGCTGCCGGGCAGGGGGAAGGCAGGGGTTGGTGAGACCCAGGGACCCCTGGCCCAACCCTGAGGCAGCCACGACCAGGGACTGAACCCAGACTCTCAGCGCAGAGTCCTACCCACTGGACCACCAGGGGTTTCCCAGAAAGAACTCTTATGCATGGCTCCAGCTCCTACCCCCTGAGGGATATGGGGCCTCAGTTTACCTCTCTGTTAAATGGGAATGCTCGCATCCTACCACCTCATCCTCTTCACATGATCAAAAGAAAGAGTCCTCGTCTCTTACATATAAAAGCTAAAACATTTACAAGTGAAATAAAATCTCAGGATTTGCTTTAAGATACTCCCCCATAAAAAGTGAGGGGACAGACAAAGCAAGAACTACAGGGTATTAATGGCCACTGGAGCCAGCTGAAAGGCACACAGAGGGGGATCTTTCTCTATATTTTTGTGGATGCATGAAAGGTCCCTACGAGGTGGTGAAAAGGATGCTAATTTAGAGTCCCGATCCCACTACTGATGAACTTCCTGAGGCTCAGTTTTCAGGTCTGCAATATGGGCTGAAGTCCCCATCCCACTGCCCACCAAGTTCACTTAGGAGTCAAGTCCAAATGGCAGCTCCTGGGCTGCCATTCTGGTCTACCAGCAGCCCTGTGTGATAAGGGGGAGGGCATCTTTCTCCCTTTTGCCAGTAAGAGAAGTTCCGAGAGGCAGAGGGGTGCACACTAGGGCAGAGGGGCCTCCTTTCCAGTCCTCTGGCTTCTTGGGGGTTTCTGCTTGTGTCCTCCAAGCATCCACACCCTACCCTCCCTCGCCCAGGCCCCGGGGCCTCACGTACCAGACGGAAGGAGCGGAGCACCGATAGCCCCTGCACGTTGGCCAGGCCCAGCTCCACCAGGCTGAGGGTGACGATGATACTGTCGAAGATGTTCCAGCCCTGCTGGAAGTACTCGTAGGGGTCCATGGCAATGAGCTTCAGCACCATCTCGGCTGTGAAGATGCCTGTGAAGACCTGCGGGGGGTGGGGTGTGCAAAGCCTCAGGGGCACAGGGCCTCCAGAGTCTCCCACCCCACTCTTAAACCTCCGGGCAGAGCCCTCGAGGCCAGAAGAGAGGGTGACAGAGCCCCGAGGGGGCGGGCATGGTACATGTGTACCCATGGCCCACAGCGGTGTGTGAATGAACAAGGAGCTGAACAGCCATGCCACCGGGCAGAGTGGGTACCGCTCAGAGACCGGGGCCCATCTCTTCCTGGCCTTGTCACTCCTGGGGTCTCAACCCACTCCTAATGATATTTGACACTCGTAGAGCATTCTGTGTTTCATGCTATGGCCTCATCAGTATCCTGATCTCCGTGAAGCTGGGAGGGATGATCACCACGTCCATCCCAGAGAAGAAAGACTGAGGCTCCGAGAAGTCAGTGACAAGCTCTCGACCACGCTGTCCATATGGGGTCAGGTCTCCAACCCAGGTCTTGGGGTGCTTAGTTCAGTTTCCTGTCTCTACACCCTACAGCCTCTCTATCCTAGTTTGCGGGGGTGGGGTAGGGGGTGGTCCCAGGACCCAGAAAATCTGGGTGGATTCTGAAATCTGGGGGGGTCAGACAGGAGGTGAAGTTGAGGATCAGTGAGAACCAGAGCTGATCCCCCACAATCCTGGACTTGTCTGAGGGCTTCAGAGCCCCTGAAAGCTCCCTGGGCATGGCCCCCGCCCTCCTGCCAGGCACCAGCTGCCCCGGGTCCACAGCCTGCCCGGGCACATGCTGAGCCCCGCCCAGGAGCTGTCCCTAACCATAGCAGGTGCCCAGACAGCAGCAGAGTGTGGGCAGGGGATGGGCAGGCAGCAGGCCGGGCCCATCACGCACACCCCAGCAGCTGCGCAGCGAGTCCCGAGCCCGCCCTTGCCCCTCCAGCCCAGCCTGGTCATAGCTGCCTCGGGCATCTCCGTGGGGTAGATGTGCCTGCCTCAGGGGCTGGGGAGCCCAGGGTCTGATTCCCATGCCGCCCACCCCAGCCTCATCTTGCTCCAGGCCTCACATCTTACTTTCCCTGGGCTCCCCTCACCCTCAGGGTGCGGGAAGCATCTAGCCCATTGGCTGCCCTGGACAGATTGAGAAGGGAATTGGGAAGGGTGGGGCCGGGCTGGAGGAGGAGGCGGCCGGCTTTTTCCCTTTGTCAGGCTCCACCGGGGCTGGCAACGAGGTGATAATGCTCCTAATGGGCAGGGATAAGCAGGGGGATCAGTGTGTGTCAACAATAGTGGAGCAGAAAGGGCTGAGAGGGGAGCTGGCCTGGTCGTGCTGGAGAAATGGAGTGGGCAGGGGGCCTCAGGGCTAGGGGACGATGCCCTGGGGCCTTCAGGGTGAGCTGGGGCCTCTTGGGCCTGGGTGCCCATGGCTCTACGCCCTATCTTCTGGGTCCCTTGGCCTCGCTTAGGCCCCCAGGCTAAGTCACTTCAGTCATGGCCGACTCTTTGCAACCCTGTGGACCATAACCCGCCAGGCTCCGCTGTCCGTGGGATTCTCCAGGCAAGAACACTGGAGTGGGTTGCCATGCCCTTCTCCAGGGGCCCACAACAACCTCTTAAAGTGGAGAGGCTTGCCATCCAGCACTTCACTCCCCATTCCCAAGCTCCCACTCCCCCATCTCTGCCTCCAGGGCATGACCTGGACTCCAGAGCCCCTGGAGTCCTGATCTTAAGAAGCCAAGTACTTCATCCCCACTCTCTCTGCCCCCAAATACCCCGAAACCCAAATTCCACAGATCCCCATGTACCCCATGTACCTCCCCTGGTACATCAACTCATGTCCCTGTATTCCCATATGCTAGGAAAATAACCCCAGCCTGTCTCTTTATGCCCCCTAATCGTGCCCCTCATTTCCACACAGCCTGTGGGCCCTGTGGCCCCTCTCCTGTCCTGCCCAGTAAGGACCACCTCTCCCTTGTCCCCTCCGTACCAGGTTGCCCACGTTGAGCACGCTGTCAAACTGTTCTGTCATCGGGTAATGCTCCATGGCCATGAAGAGGGTGTTGAGCACGATGCAGATGGTGATGCCCAGGTCCACAAAGGGGTCCATGACAATCAGGTGGACGATCTTCTTGAACTTCACCCACGGGGTGCAGCAGTTCCATATGAGCACTTTATGGGAACATTTGTACCACCATGGTGGGCATTTCTGGTGGGCCTCTTCCAGCTCTGAAAACAGATGGCAGATGAGGATCCGCTCCTTCACCTGCTCCTTCTTCCGCCTCCAACTTTGAGCCCACCTTCCAGGCCCCTCCCCTCAGAGCTCCACACCTCAAGCCCCGCCCTCTCAGGGACGCCCACCCCAAGCCCCGCCTCTCAGTGGGTCACCCTCAAGACCCACCCCTAGACCCCGCCCACATGGCCCCACCCTCAGTGCTCCGAGCCTCCAATGACCAGTCCCTTGAAACTGAAGGTGTTCAGTTCAGCTCAGATCAGTTGCTCAGTCATGTCCGACTCTTTGCGACCCCATGAATCGCAGCACGCCAGGCCTCCCTGTCCATCACCAACTCCCAGAGTTGCTCAGTAGTATCCGACTCTTTGAGAGCCCATGGACTGTAGCCGGCCAGGCTCCTCTGTCCATGGGATTTCCCAGGCAAGAATACTGAAGTGGGTTGCCATTTCCTTCTCCAGGGGATTTTCCCAACCCAGGGATTAAACCCTGCATCGCAGGCAGATTCTTTACTGTCTGAGCCACCTGGGCAGCCCCATGAAGAGCCATGCCCTCAGAAGCCTTAGCCCAGGCCCCCTCTCCCAGTGCTCTACTTCAGCTCCACATTTTCAGCACAAAATCCCCCTATGCCATAGGGTGACTTCCATCCACTACCTATGGCCCAGGGCTGCCGGCCCACGATCCCGGCTAGGGAGGGGCCCAAGGGCCTCGGGGAGAGGCAGGAGGCCACTGCAGAAGGTTGGGTCCCAGTTCCAACTGTTGCTGGCCAGAGCCTCTGAGGAGCACAGCGAGTCCTCCCTGGGGGCTCTGCCTCACGCTGCCGCCGGCTCCTCTACACCGGACCCTGCCAGTCCTTTCCCACCAGGGCAGCTTCCTGGAAACATGCCCTGTCCCTACCGCTCCAGCTCTAAACCCCTGCGGCTCTGTCAGGCCCACGGATATGCTACATCTCCTCCAGGTCTTCCAGGCCTCTGGTGCCCATGGGAGTTCTCAGCCAGGGCGTGATCTCATTTAATCCACGAAAAATGTATGAGGTAAGAATATTAGTGCCCCCATGTCAGAGATGAGGAAAGGGAACTGGAATCAGGGGCTGTCCCATAGACATGTGGGTTTGAGGGCCTGAATGGGACACCCCAGGGAGGGGACAGCTGAGCCTCTCCCCCATCCAGCAATTAGTACACCGGACCTCCCAAAGGCTGCAGGTTCTGACAGTAACACCCCCACTCCCAACCCAGGTGTTACTGCAGGTGCCTCAAATTGTGTCTGAGGTCCCAAACTTCCCACAGTGGTCCCAGAAAGGGCAGTGTTGAGTGATCTCCTTGGCTGGCTCTGCCCAGCATCCCCTGGGGTGTTCTCTGTCAGGGCACAGACACCTGGATGCCCTTCAGGCAAGGTCAACTGGGATAGAGGTTTGCAAAGTCCTTCAAGTTCTTCCTGCCAAAAGGCAAGACACCTGGGGAGGGTACCCAATCCTTCTGATGTCAGATTTCCCTGAATCTTCCTTTCCTGCATCATTTCCTCCTCCTCCCTCCCTCTCATCCATCCACACACCTGTGTCTCTTCCCATTCATTAATCTTTCAGCCCACCCACCCATCCATCAAACCATCTGTCCATCCATTCACCCATGCATCCATCCATTCACCTACCCATCCACTCACGCATCCATCCACTCACCCATCCATCCCCCCACCTACCCACTCACTATCTGTCCATTCATCCATCCATCCTTCCAACCATCCATCCATCTGTCCATCCATCCATGCGTATGTCTACCCACCTCTCCTTGTTACCCTAACCTAGTCTCCTGAGGCCTGGGGGGCAGCATGGGTTTTTTGGGGGGGTCTGTGGCTCTATCTGGGCAGAGTTTGATTTTGACCTTTAGCTTTTACCCAGAAGATATTTGTGGAACAGGATCTCCAGTTTCCGGAACATTGGGCCTTCCTGGTTAGTATTCTTATCCTGTCCTTTCCCGTTGCCTTGGCAGCCCAAAAGGCCTCCCGGAAGCCCCCAGTTCCCGCCGCAGCCTGGCCTTGTGGCCAGAATCAGGCCAGGTTAAGCCAGGACTATATTTATCACGGCCATTTCTTCGATGCCAATATTAAGTTACTGCCCTGAAGCTGGGCCCAGCCAGGCCCTCCCTGCCCCCACCCCGGGAGCCCGAGTGGCCCGATGGCCAGGGTGGGCAGGATGGGTCTGGGGATGCTGGGCACTCACCTTCCATGGCATCAGAAATACCGCTGTCTGTGCCGCAGCTTGGCCTCGGAGGCCCCTTCTCCCCTGCTGATGTGTCCAGGCTGCCGTTGCAGTCTTTGCCGTGTGCTGGGTCCCCGTCCACCTCCCCACCTTCCAGAGCCTGGGCAGCCTTGGCCTGTGGACCAGCAACGGTGATGGACATAAAGTCCATCGCCAAGCCATGGGAATGAGCTCTCAGAGCTTCTTCCTGAGTCCTTCAGGCTGGGGACCTCTCTTTTTGGCCTGCACCCAGTCTATTGCAATAGGGGTGGTTGGTGGCAGGAGGTGACAGGGTAGGGACCAAAGTGACTGAGGACCCTCATCCCTGAAGACCCTTCCTTCTCTGAAGCCTTGACTGACCCTGCACTTCAGGAGGTGATGGGTGAATGCACAGCTGCTCCCTGGGGGCTCATCAGCACCCACCTTTCCCTCAGCCTGGACCCAGACACTGCCCATAAAAAAATCATAAAACCATAGGCATTTGAGCTGGAAGGCTACTTCAGGTTTAACTACTCCAGATTCCTGGTTATGTATGGGAAAACTGAGGCACTGAGCTACGAAATACTCTTTCTACTGCCTGGGAGCCTCCCACCCCACCAAACCTCCACCTGAGCCTTCTGCTCCCCATCCCCTGTCTCGCAGCCCCCACCCCACACCTCCCCGTGCCCCTCAGCCTACCCAGGGTACCCGGGCTGAAGGGCAGGGAGACCCCCTGGATCTTCCCCTCCCCCCACCTCCCCAAGTCCAGACCTTCTCCAGCTCCTCCTGCTGTTTTTTGAATTTCTCCAGCATCTGCTGAAACTCCTCTTCTTTCTCCTGATCCTCGGCCAGGGTGGCCTCGTTCTGCTCAGCGTAGGCCATGGCTACCACAGCCAGGATCAGGTTGATGAGGTAGAAGGAGCCCAGGAAAATGATGACCACGAAAAAGATCATGTAGGTCTTGCCGGCTGCTCGAAGGGTCTGGAGTGAGGGAAGGGGAGGAAGTGTCACGTGGTACCCTGCCTGCTTTCACTCAGGGCCCCCCTCCATACAACCATTGCCCAGAGAGGCAGACAGGAAGGATCCCTCACGGAGCCTGGAAGTTTGAGGGCTTTTGAGGCGAGGTATGGCTTCCCAGGTGGCACCAGTGGTAAAGAACCTGCCTGCCAGTGCAGGAGACATAAGAGATGTGGGTTCTATCCCTGAGTCAGGAAGATCCCCTGGAGGAGGAAATGGCAGTTCACTCCAGTATTCTTGCCTGGAGAATCCCATGGACAGAGGATCCTGGAGGGCTACAGCCCATGGGGTGGCAAAAAGTCAGACACGACGGAAATGACTTAGCACGCACGCACATAGATAATTATGTCATCTGCAAACAGAGACAGCTTTCTATCTTCTTCTACGGCCACCCTTGATGGGTTAAACCACATTCTGGGGCATTTCAATATATGAACTTGGGACCCAGACCTTCCTGGGCTCCTGACTCAGAGAGCCCTGAGGACCCTGGCCAGACATCTTGAGATCAGAGATCCAGGATAAAAAGTTGGTGAATGTGGGCTTTGGGATCAGCTTGAATCCTAGCTTCCCCATGATGCCTGGCATCTAGTAAGAGCTCAGCAAATAGACGCTATTGTTGTTACTATTAGTACAGTTATTTATTTATTTTTGGCTGTGCTGGGTCTTTGTTGCTGCACACTGGCTTTCTCTAGTTGCGAAGAGCTGGGGTTACTCTAGCTGTGGGGCACAGGCTTCTCGCCGTGGTGGCTTCTCTTGTCTCAGAGTGTGGCTCCAGAGCATGGCGCACGGGCTTGGTTGCCCCCCATGGCTTGTGGAATCTTCCTGGACCAGGGATCAAACCCATGTCCCCTGCATGGGCAGGCAGACTCACTTTCTTCTTTTTTTTTGAATATTTATTTATTTGGCTATGCCAGGTCCTAGTTGTGGCCTTTTTCTTTTACTTTAAAATTTTTATTTATTTTTCATTGAAGGATAATTGCTTTACAATATTATATTGATTTCCGCCATACATCAACATGAATCAGCCACAGGTGTACGTAGCAGGCAGATTCTTAATCACTGGGCCACCAGGGAAGTCCTATTACTCTTAGTATTAACATTGTCGATGTTAGAAACATTACCAGGCACTGGAAGGCATTGTTCTTCAGACTCAACCTGCCCACTTGCAAACTGTGGAAGGTAAATCATTATGGGCAGAACTGGTGTCTAAGCAGCCCTACTGGTTACTGTGAGGAGGCCTGGGAGTCTGTGCTAAGCTTAGATCTCAGCTCCTAAGCAAATGAGGAAAAGGAAGAAAAGGCTGGGGCTCAGATCTGGGCAGGAACCAAATGCCAGAGGTGCCAAGAACCCATATATAGGGCCACTGTGGGGGGGGGGGTCCCATGGAAGGGATGGCTTTGGTAAGGGTCCTACAAAGCCCCGAGGAGGCCATGGAGATGGAGGGAGGTAGGGCTGTGGGGCTGAGGGGCAGGGCAGGGCAGGGGGCCGCTGTACCAGCTGGAAGAGGTTCTCCCAATAGTCCTGGGTCATGAGGCGGAAGAGAGCCAGGAAGGCCCAGCTGAAGGTGTCATAGCTGGTGTAGCCGTAGTTGGGGTTCCGCCCGGCCTTGATGCACTCATAACCCTCAGGGCAATGCCTGTGGACAGGATGGGGACTGGTGTTAGGGAGAAAGGAGAGCTCCAACTAGGGGCCACATGGGGGGCACTCCGAGAAAAAAAAATCCATCCTTTAGTCTTATCTGCATCCTGAAAACAAGTGCATGCTCACGAGTTGTCTTTACACCTCCATCCACCCCAGGTTCTCATCCCCAATCATCCCCCATCTTCTGGCAACCCTGGGGCCACTGTTTCCATTCACCCCCCACCCTCCTGGGTGTCACTCACCCAGCATCGCTGCTGTTCCCACAGAGCAGGGCGTCGTTGGAGCCCTCCAGGAAATAGAAGTTCCCTGTGGGAGTCAGAGGTCACAAAGGAAGCATGTCAGCGCGTGGACACTGTGGGCAGAGTGCCCTTTGCACATCCGTGGACACATCTGTGTGGACCATGGGCACCGCCACGTGGATGCTCTTGGGGCGCCCCTTCCTGCTCCTTTTATTTTTTTTTAATAATTTTTATTGGAGTATAGTTGCTTTAGTTGTGTTAGCTTCCACTGTACAGCAAAATGATTCAGCCACACACACATGCATACACACCCATTGCCACGTACACTCTCCATATATGCGTGGAGTCCCTTTTGGACTTCTTTCCCACTCAGGCCACCACAGTGCATTAAGTAGCATCCCTGTGCCAGACGGGCTTCCCTTGTGGCTCAGCTGGTAAAAAACCTGCCTGCAATTCGGGAGACCTGGGTTCGATCCTTGGGTTGGGAAGATCCCCTGGAGAAGGGAAAGGCTACCCACTCCAGTATTCATTCTGGCCTGGAGAATGCCATGGACTGTATAGTCCACGGGGTCGCAAAGAATCAGACACGACTGAGCGACTTCCACTTTCGCCTGAGTGACACAGCATGTTCTCATTAGCTATCTGTTCTCTTCCTTCTCCTTTAAGGGCAGCTCCAAGTCCTAAGCTCTCTGGGTAGACACATTTCACTGTCAGCGCAGTGCCTTGTATGGGGTATAGTGGGGGTACAGAGGGAGATGGGGGGACATGTATGTGTGTGCCTGGGGCTACCACGTACCTGAGCAGGACTCCCAGTGGAGGGGTGAGTGGGGAGCTAGAATCCAGGATGCCACGTTGAAGAAGGTGGCATTTCTAAGCTGGCGAGTCCATGTCCACTTTCTAAGCTGCCAGGAGGCACCGTGTGGACTAGGAGTGGCTCCATGAGAACGCTGTCTTGTGTGTGTGCACCTGTGAAGTCTGGGTATGTGAACGGGATGTGGGTGCCTGTTGCTGGCCCTGCCGGGACGATGGAGGAGAACAAGGAGCCCGCACATAGGGATTGTTGCTTTTCCTAGCCAAAGCTTTAGGATTTTCCAAACAATTTGGTGTTTGCTGTTACCCTTGTTTGCTGTAAACCCTTTGAGAGGGTAACTGTTGGTATCTAGTTGCTAAGTTGGATTCGACTCTTTTGCATCCCCATAGATTGTAGCCCACCGGGCCCCTCTGTCCATGGGATTTCCCAGGCAAGAATACTGGAGCGGACTGTCATTTCCTTCTCCAAGGGTCTTTCTAACCCAGGGATCAAGCCCAGGTTTCCTGCATTGGCAGGTAGATTCTTAACCACTGAGCCAGCAGGGAAACTTGAGAGCAGTGTTGTGGTCTTTATTTTATAGGTAAAGATTCTGAGAGTCAGGAAGATGAAGTGACCTGTCAGAGGTTACCTGAGCTGTTAGTGCTGGGTTCACACTCAAGTCTTCCCCATGATCTTTTTCTAAAAAAATTATTTATGTATTTGGCCACATGGGGTCTTAGCACATGGGACCTTCATTGCAGCATGCTGGATTTTTAGTTGCAGCATGAGAACTTAGTTGGGGTAAGTGGGATCTAGTTCCCCCACCCAGGGATCAAACCCGGGCCCCCTGCATTGGGAGCATGGAGTCTTAGCCACTGGACCATCCGGGAAGTCCCTTCCTCATGTTCTTTATCTCACATAAGGGGCTGCCAATGGGGCTAGGAAAGACCCCACTGGCCTCCCCACCCTCCCTTCTTACCTTCATCATTGATGTAGGCATCCCAGTCAAAGGTAGAGTTGCTGGCCCAGCTCTCCTGGCCGTCCCAGGTGTCGTTGCTGTACCAGGTATCGTTGCCGTACCACGTGGTGTTGGTGTCATTGAAGGGCGGGGGCCAGCGCACACACTTCTGCCGCAGGTTTCCCATGAAGAGCTGCAGCCCCACCAGGGCAAAGACGCTCAGGCAGAAGACGGTGAGGATCATCACGTCCGAGAGTTTTTTTACCGACTGGATCAGGGCCCCCACGATGGTCTTCAGCCCTGATCACAGAGAGCGGGAGAGTGTGGCAGGGGGTAACTCACCGACTCAGCCCCTCCGAGCCTCTGCCTGCTCCATCTCCTTCGGGCCTTGGCTTACTTGGGGCGCTACTTCCCTGAAGCCTTCCTAAATTAGCCCCATCCATCTCTGATTACAACCTCCATCTCGAGCCTTCCAGTGGCCACCGAATCTCAGCCACTAGAAGAATGGACTATGAAGACTCCACAGGGTGTTGTCTAACACAGGAGAACAACAACACTCAGGCACACGGTGTAACTTCATACATGTCACTAAGTCAGGACTCCCAAAGTGTTCATAGAACACTAATCTCACAAGCTGCGCCCTTCATGAAAGGGGTTCAATCGTGCTTTTGGAAGGCACTTCCATAGTTGCTCAGTAATAAAAAATCTGCCGGCCGATGAAGGAGATGTGGGTTCAATCCCTGGGTCAGGAAGACCCCCTTCAGGAGGGCATGGCAGCCACTCCAGTATTCTTGCCTGGAGAATCCCATGGATAGAGGAGCCTGGTAGGCTACATACAGTCCATAGGGTCGCAAAGAGTCAGACACCACTTAGCGACTCAACGACAACAACAACCAACCCTGTGATACCCTTCTGGAGGGTCTTTATGTAGATTATCCTACCAGAGGCTTGGGAAAGTTCTGCAGAAACAAAAACTTTTTAATACCATGTTTCAGCTTATTTGACACAGAACCCTTTCTCTTTTAGCCTGTTAACACCCAAGGAAGAGCAGGGTTCACTCTAAGAAGCTCTAGGCTGACTTTGCAATATTATTGCATTCTGCCCCTCTGAACAGGCAAAGGCATAGGCTCAGATCCCATCATTTATGGAAGAACCATAACTTCTTCCTTGGGCCTAATCAGGGTGTCTCTCGCTTCAATATTTATTTCCTTTTCTTATCCTGGTATGAAGACAGATGCTCAGCGGCTTCATCATAAAAGCCCTATGGGCTCTGAGGATGCCGCAGTGTGGTCCTGAGAGCAGGTATTGTGGCCTTGACTCAGTGGCTAACATGCCGAGTTGCCTTCTCTCTGGGCGTCCCTCCTTCCTCAACTGCAATTCACAAGGGCTTTGGACTAGAGAAAACTAAGGTGCTTCCTAGCATTAAGACAACTTCCCTGTCTCCCAGAGCCTGTTCTCCATGCCTTTCAGATCATCTTTCTCTCCTTCTGGAGAAGGAAATGGCAACCCACTCCAGTATTCTTGCCTAGAGAATTCCATGCACAGATGAGCCTGGCTGGCTACAGTCCACGGAGTTGCAAAGAGTTGGACATGAGTGAGTGACTACACTTCTCTCCTTTAATGAACCTTCTCCAGTTTCTTCACATGCTTTTTTGAGGGTCTGGATGATCCAGATTCTATTTATTTCGTGCTTTTCTCGATGCATTACTTTGGAACTGCCCTGGCCTCATGGCTCAGCGGGTATGTGACGTGTTCATTATTGAGCTCCCAGGGTGTGGACTTTCCGTCACTGAGTCCCTCTGTGTCTCTCAGCTGGAGCGCTCTGCTCTGTCCAGTGTTTATTTTATTTAAAGCATGAACCCTATCCCAGGGCTTCCCTGGTAGCTCAGTTGGTAAAGAATTCCCTGCAATGTGGGAGACTCAGGTTCGATCCCTGGGTGGGGAAGATCCCCTGGAGAAGGAAATGGCAACCCACTCCAGTGTTCTTGCCTGGAGAATCCCATGGACAGAGAAGCCTGGTGGGCTACAGTCCATGGGGTTGCCAAGAGTCGGACACGACTTAGGGATTAAACCACCACCACCTCCCAGTGCCAGGCATGGCTCTAAGCACCTTATTGCTATCAAGGCTTTGAATTCTCATAGTAACTGAGTGAGCAGGACTGTCATTATTCACAGTTTACAGATATGGAAACTGAAGCAGACAGGGAAGCCATTTAACCAAGGTCAAAGTCAGGAAGTGGTAGAGATGGGAGTTGAACCCAGGCAGTCTGGCTCCAGAGTCTGTGCTCTAACCACCTTGCTATGCTGCCTCTCAAAGCCCATCCTCCCATTTGGGGCCTCTTCTTCTCCCTGTAGACACACTGGACCCCCCCACTCTGTGTCCAGGCTTTGATGAGGGTGCTACGCCACCTGGGAGGGTTATGACCCTGGGTCAGGCTCCCAGAACTTGAGTGCCCCATTCCAGGCATGGGTGAGGGGGCAGGCCAGCTGGCCCAGGCAGAGGGTCCCTGCTCCTCCCCTGTACCTGGGATGACCGTGATGGTTTTCAGGGCCCGCAGCACCCGGAAGGTTCTCAGCGCTGAGATGTTGCCCAAGTCCACAAATTCCGTCAGGTACCTGGATGGGGGGTAGGTGTGAGGGCTGCGTCAGAGCCAAGGGGTGGGTGATGGGGCAGAACGAGGCCCAGAATGAGGATTCCCAAGGAATCCTTGTATTTGGGGTTACCGTGGAGATGCAAGGGGACAGGTCAGGGACCATAGGCTCCTATCGGGGCCTGGGTGGGAAAGACACTGCAGGGGCTTTGCTGAGGAGTGGGGGAGTGGCAAGGGTAGCCCAGCTCTCCCAGTGGGTGGCGGCCTGGGGGCCAGGTCACATGTACTGTGTGGAGGGGCACCCGGATGGACAGCCTCCAAGTCAGACCCCGAGAGTGACAGCTCCTAGAAAGGTGCAGCCCACTGTGCACGCCAGACCACAGCCCTGCAGCCCAGCCTCGGACAGTCACCCAGCCCACTCAGCTGCCCTCTCCAAGGCCTGGCCCCCTCCCTTCCCTCGCATCGGGCTCTGGACACCCCCCCCCGGGGCCCCTGCTCACGCCATCATGATGACGCTGAAGTCCAGCCAGTTCCAGGGATCCCGGAGGAATGTGAAGTCATCGATGCAGAAGCCTCGGGCCAGGATCTTGATGAGGGACTCGAAGGTGTAGATCCCTGTGAAGGTATACCTGGCGGGGAGAGGGCGGGCCAGGGCCAGGATGTGGGTGGCAGAGGCGGGCCTCCTGGGACGGAGGACCCAGGGGGCTGAGGACATCAGTGAGAGGGCCGGTGTGTGCCACTCTGGGGACCTAGGGTGCTGATGGCGTGACAGGGGCAGTGTTTGTCCCCCTGGAATACAGAGCAATGGTCACTTGGGGCGTCCTCTGAGTGGAGACACTGGGGAACTGGGGGAAGTGGGGGCGGGGCACTTACTCCACGTGCTTGGACCAGGAAGGCGGGTCACTCATGGTCATGAACACGCAGTTGGTCAGGATGGTGATCATAATGAACATGCTGAACAGCGTTGGGGGGAGGGTCAAGGAAAGTGAGGGAGCAGGTGGGGAGGAGAGGAGGACAGAGGGCCTCCTCACCCAGAGCGCCCCGTTCTTGCCCATCCCTGACCCCTGCCTGCCTTTCCCCACCCCTGTGCTCGCCCCACTCCGCCAGGATATGAGTGGATGAGCACCTTGATGGCGCAGCGTCTGACGATGCTGAAGGGGCTCAGGAGGTAGAGAGCAGGAGTGGCTGAGAAGCGGAAGATGGACTTGCCCTTGTTGAGCACGATGAAGGTCTGCAGCAGGGAGAGAGCTGTGAGGCCTGGGACAGGCAGACGGATGGACCAGGGACAGACAGGTGGAGGGAGGCATCCCTGGCGCGGACCTTCTTGTCGCTGTAGTAGGGATCCAGATCCTCCAGGGGGATGCCGATGACCTCCGGCGGGGGGTCCCCGTAGATGAGCGGCAGGTTCTTGCCAGCCTCCATGTCGCTGCGTGGCTTCCGCTCGGTATCCTCGATCTCCATCTGCTTGTTCCGCAACTGCCGGGCCTCCTCCTCCAACACCCGGCGCTCTATGGCTGCCAGGGACTCCCGGGTGAAGGGGCGTAGGCTCTCGGGGCCCAGAGGCACCACCGTGGGCAGAGACGCATTGGCCATCTTCGCATCCTGGGCTCAGGGGCCAGCAGGGTGGCGGGCAGCTGGGGCAGCTGCAGCGTGCAGCCCCCGGGGTGCTGGGCGGCCACCCCGCCCTGGGCCTGCGGTCCCGCTACTCACCTCCCACCTGCCCTGGGGCCAGGGCAGGCAGGTTGGCGAGCAGGTGCTGTCGGAACTGGAGGGTGTGCCTGCGGGCCTGGGTGCTGCTTTTGCACAGATGCTGGACACAGAGCATCACCCCCGCAGCCCTGCACCACACTCGCCCCAGTAGGGGGTTGGCTCCCCTCTGCACTGACAGAAAACCAACCAGGTCCTCTTCTCCCTCCGGGACTCGTGGCCAACGCCCCCGTGCCTTCAACTGCCTCCTGGGCCCGAGTTCTGGGAACTGTGTGGCTTCAGCCTACGGGGAACAGAGAAAACCACAGCTGGCTATACCCCTGTGACCTCGACCCTGCAGTGACGCAGAAAGGAATCGGATGTGAGACGTGAGGGCAGACCCAGAGGACGGGCCGAGGTGAGGGGCCCGGCGGGGTCAGCCTAAAGCAGGAACGGCAAACGGATTTCATCTTGAAGGCTGATGTGGATCAGCTGCTCTTGGCTGCCTGGCTGCTGCTGCTGCTAAGTCGTTTCAGTCGTGTCCAACTCTGTGCGACCCCACAGACGGCAGCCAACCAGGCTCTGCCGTCCCTGGATTTCTCCAGGCTGCCTGGAGATGTGGGCAAAGACCATGTGGGCTGGAGACAGACTCGGTGCGAGGAGACTGCGGGGATTGATTAGTAATGTCTGCCGGGGGCATGAAGGTGGAGAATGCGTGTACCTGCCACTGTTCACCATATCCTGCTTGGAGGGAGGAGACAAGGAAGATGTGTGAACATGTAGCACCTTGTCCTGAGCTTTGGGGAGGTGTGATGGTGGATGGGGAGCGGGAAGAAGGAAGATTCCCAGGCTCTGGGGATAGCTCCAAAAGCTTCCTCCTCCATGACCCATGGGATCTAACCTATGGGCAGGGAGGGGGAACTGGAGCAAGAAAATGCAAGGTGTGTGTGGGGGGGCACGTCAGGAGAGCCTGCAGGTGTTAACATGGAAGAGCAGGACACACAGGTAAGGTCCTGGGGAGAAAGAGATGGACAGTTTCGATGGTGGGGGCAGGGCGGGAGCTCCCAGGGACTGCTTTTGGCTGGTGGCCCCTGTATGAACCAGGCAGATAGACGGGCGCCTGCCAGGAGCCTTGGAGGCCATAAGAGCTACGCACTGTGTCTCCTGGCCAGTCTCTTGGTTGCTACTACTCCCCTCCTCCCCCAAAGCCTTCTTGAGCCTGTTCTTTGTGGAAGGGAGGCGGTGGCGGGTCACTTATGGCAAAGGCCCTGGGGAATGACCCACATCAGGAGACGGACGCAGGGACACCCCAGCCACCTGGTCATACACAGCCTTCCCAAGGACCCCACGGACAGAGGCTCCAGAGATACCCAGGGCTACACCAGAGGGCAGCTCTGTCACAGTGGGCCCAGAGGCCTGAGCAGTGCCCAGGCCAGTGCGGGCACTTCCTCAGGCTTGGTCAACAGGTGGGGAGGGCGGCCCAGGGAGCGGCCAGAACCATTGGCCAGAGCAGGCCACGCCCCCCGGCCTGACTGCCCAGCTGCTCCCTCCCATCACCCTGGGAGTCGTGTTTCCACGGGGATGACTTTGCTCATTCCTGCCCACCCCGCCCCTCAGCTGCTCATCGGCCCAGTCATGTGCATGGAAATGTGTTTGTGCACGGACACGCACGTGTGCACTCGTGCACACACAGAAGTGCGCATACCCAGCTTGAAACCTCTCCTCACACTGACCCCACAGTTGTACCCACCACTTGCCACACACCTTCTCTCCTTCATCCCCATCACTGGTCCCACGTACGTGTCCGAACAGAAGACATTGACCTGCCAGATGGCCCTGAAGAGACCATGGCCAATGAGCACCCTCCTGGTTCATGGGCCCCGCTTGGCACAATTCTCTGGCCTGATGCTGCCCCCTTCCTCCTTTGCAGGAGCCCAAGTGAAGGAGATCAAACCAGTCAATCCTAAAGGGAATCAACCCTGAATATTCATCGGAAGGACTGATGCTGAAGCTGAAGCGCCAGTACTTTGGCCACCTGACGGGAAGAGCCGACTCATTGGAAAAGACCCTGATGCTGGGAAAGATTGAGGGCAGGAGGAGAAGGGGATGACAGAGGATGAGATGGCTGGATGGGCACCAACTCAATGGACATGCGTTTGAGCAAACTCCAGGAGACAGTGAAGGACAGGGAAGCCTGGTGTGCTACAGTTCATGGGGTCACAAAGAGTCAGACACAACTGAGAGACTGAACAACAACATCAGAGTGGGATGACAGAAAACCAGGGACAAACAGTCCAGCTTGGGCCCCAGCGCCGGTGGAAACTGCTGGCCAGAGTCTCCAGAGCCCCCAGCAGTCAGACCGGTGGTCTCTGCGCAGCTGACCCTCCCTCGAGCGTCTCCTGGCCATAGCCCCTCCTTCTGTTTACGTGCTTGTTTATTTTGCCTGGTCTTTTGAGACACTTGTCTGTGTGGCATGCATGGTCTTCACTTGTGGCGTGTGGGATCTCGTTTCCCATGCGTGCATGCTCAGTTGCTCAGTCATATCTGACTCATTGCAACCCTATGGACTGTAGCCCGCCAGGCTCCTCTGTCCATGGGATTCTCCAGGCAAGAATATTGGAGTGGGTCGCCATTTCCTCCTTCGGGGCTCTTCCTGACCCAGGGATCAAACCCATGTCTCCTACGTCTCCTGCATCGGCAGGTGGATTCTTTACCATTGAGCCACCTGGCAAGCCCTGACCAGGGATCAAACGCAGGCCCCTTGCGTTGGGAGTGCTGAGCCTTAGCCACTGGACCAGCGGAGAAGTCCCCACAGCCTTTGTTCTTGAGAGAGGAATGTGGCCTCCCCATCAGGCTGCTCTCTCTACATCTGCTCTGTGAGCGCTTCCTTCCTGCCCCTGGAAGACGCTCTTCTCCAAGGCCTGGTCTGCAGCCCTGTTTTTGGTTGTTTTTCGCAGCAGGCGCCTCTCCCAGTGCCCTTCTCCTCTGCTCCGGGAACAGTCACCATCCCCCTCCTCTCATGGTTGCTGCTCACGCTCTGCACTGGCCCCGGGACAGGTCAGGTCATGGCTCCTCTTCTTGTGTTGCCTTCGCAGTTCTTAGGTCAATGGTGGCTCATGCCCTGCTTGTGTGATGGGTGTCTGTCTCCCCGACCAGAATCCTCAGAGACCAGGGCTAGGGGTCACCCTGAACTGGTGCCTGGCACATTGGCACGGGGCCCACAGCCAGCACAGCTAGCCTGGCACTTCCTCCTGCTGGCCCCTAGCTGGCCCCCAGTGGACTCCTCATCCCTCCCTTTGGAATTTGCACTTGGTCCTAAATTCCCTGCTTCCTCCCTCCCTCTTCACCAGCCCTGGAGCCACTTAGCGTCTGGATGTTGTGTTATATCAGTGGGTGGATGGCCTCCTTGGCTAGGCCAGTGGAGGCAAAGGTTTTGGTTGGTGATGGCCAAAATCATCCCAGTGGCACATCTGGTCAGTTCCCAACCTCGCCGAGGCTCCCTCCAGCACCCAGCTGTCTCTCCATCCTGCTGGGGGTGCTTCATCACCCCTCACCTGCTCCATTCAAACAGCCTCCCACCTGCCTCCCTGCCTCCCACCTGGCTCTCCTCCAATCCACCATCCCCATTTCTTTAAAAAAAAATTATTTTAATTTATTTATTTGGCTGCACTGGGTCTTAGTTGCAGTGTGGGGGATCTTTAGCTGTGGCATGTGGGATCTAGTTCCCTGACCAGGGAACGAACCCAGGCCCCCTGCATTGGGAGAGTGGAGTCTTAACCATGGACCACCAGGGAAGTCTCTACCCCCATTTCTAAAGTCATAAATCTGTTCCGGTCACCCTCTGCTTAATCCTTCACTGGATTAATAATGCATCCATAACCGACAAGGGCCTGCTATAAAGCACAGGAAACTCTGCTTAAAGTTACGTGGCAGCCTGGATGGAACCGGAGTTTAGGGGAGAATGGATACATGTATAGATATGGCCGAGTCCCTTTGCTGTTCTCCTGAAACTATCACAGCATTGTTAATCGGCTAGACCCCAATGCATTATAAAAAGTTTATTTAAAAGTGCGTCTGCATTCCTCCATGTGGCTCCCAGGCCCTCCATGATCCGATCTCTACCTCGTCACCCAGCCCTTCTCTACACGCACCCAGCCCCTGGCCATGGTACCCCCATTTTCACAAATGGGCCACACTGTTTTTCACTGAAGCCCG
The DNA here is from genome assembly GCF_001704415.2 of Capra hircus. Taxonomy (NCBI): domain Eukaryota; kingdom Metazoa; phylum Chordata; class Mammalia; order Artiodactyla; family Bovidae; genus Capra; species Capra hircus. Next base: position 47,794,535 of record NC_030826.1, read on the forward strand.
TGCCTCCTGCAGCACTCCTTCTTTATGTCACCCTGGAGAGCTTTAATTTGTCAGGCTCAACCTACACACGAACCACCACCTCCAGGAAGCCTTCCCTGGTAACCTTGGCTGAGTGGATTTCCCCTTTGGATCACCTGTGTGCCTGATGCTGAAGAAGAGTTCATCAAATGAATGAATGAATGAGAGGGCCCTTCCACCTGAGTTATTTCTTTGAGCCCACTCTGAACTAAAATCATGAACAGAACCTGGATCTCCTCTGATATGGCTGCTTTGAGCACTCCCCTCCCCCACCTCCTACAACTCAGCTCAAGTGCCGGGTTGTGTAATCCTTGAGCTTCTCCTTGTCTTCTGCCCTTGACCCTGAGATTTCTCCCTCTCCATCAGCCCCTCAGACTTCACCTCCCTCCTCTTCCAGCCTCAGTTACAAGAGCCATCATAATCCCCCCTTGAAAATACTGTTGGGAGACCAAAGATTCTATTTTTGGAATCCTTCCAGACTTCTTGTGTACCTTTTCATCTGGCTCTTCATTTTTACCTGTTATTATCCTTTATAATGAAATGCTTTTGAACTGTGGCTTTAGAGAAGACTCTTGAGAGTCCCTTGTATGGCAAGGAGATCAAACCAGTCAATCCTAAAGGAAATCAACCCTGAATATGCATTGGAAGAACTGATGCTGAAGCTGAAACTCAAATACTTTGGCTACCTGATGTGAAGAGCTGACTCACTGGAAAAGATTGAGGGCAGGAGGAGAAGGGGGCAACAGAGGACAAGATGGTTGGATGCCATCATTGCCTCTGCTAAGTCGCTTCCGTCGTGTCTGACTCTGTGTGACCCCATAGATGGCAGCCCACGAGGCTCCCCCGTCCCTGGGATTGTCCAGGCAAGAACACTGGAGTGGGTTGCCATTTCCTTCTCCAATGCATGAAAATGAAAAGTGAAAGTGAAGTCGCTCAGTCGCATCCGACTCTTTGAGACCTCATGGACTGCAGCCTACCAGGCTCCTCCATCCATGGGACTTCCCAGGCAAGAGTACTGGAGTGGGTTGCCATTGCCTTCTCCATCATTGCCTCAGTGGACATGAGTTTGAGCAAACTGGGATATAGTGAAGGACAGGGAAGCCTGGTGCACTGCAGTCCATGGGGTTGCAAAGAGTTGGACACGACTTAGCAACTGAACAGCAATAGAATGCTTACACTGTAATAGTAAAAATTATTCCCTTAGGGGGCTTCCCTGGCAGTCCAGTTTTTTTTAAAAAAGAAAGAAAAGAAAAGAAAATACCCTTAAGCATAGTCTTCTCTCTCTTTCCACCCCTCACCAGGGGCAACCTTCATCTACCTGGTAGCCCAGCTATGCTCTGCCTGAGTCAGGGCCCTGAGCTGCTGGGTGCTACTGCTGCCAAGGCGGGACCTGGCTGGGTTCACATTGCCTTTGTGATTATAAGCTCCAGGTTTTCCCCGAGTGCCACCTTCTAAGGATAGGTTTCCCTGTGAGTCTCACTTTTCTTCTTTTTGAGAACTATTTCGTGCTTTCTCTTCTTTCCTCCAACTATCCCCTCCCCATCCTCCCCACAGTGCTCCCAGCTGATGACTTAGTCTCCGTCTTCACACACGGGATCCATCACACACAGTCAAACCAATGGACCTAGCCTCACTGCCCGCCTCTTCCTCCTCCATCCTACCAACAGAAGAAGCAAGACCAGGACTTCCACTTCGGCTTGGGCTCCTCACTCCACTTGCCTTCCCAAGGACCTCCTTCTCTATGTATCGTCTCTTTCTCCCACCACCAGCCCCTCCCTCTCAGTGACCAGGCTTTCCCATCTTCAAAATAATGGTAGTGGTGACAAAAAGCACCCTCCTGCCTCCACGCCTCCCTTCCTTCTTTTTAAAGAGATATTTTATTTTTATTGATTTATCTGGCTGCACCGGATCTTAGCTGAGGCACAAGGATCTTCGATCTTCGTTGCGGCAGATGGATTTTTTTTTTTTTTTTTTTAGTTGTGGCATGCAGGATCTTAGAGTCATGGCATGTGGGATCTAATTCCCTGACCAGGGATGGAACCCAGGTCCCCTGCATTGGGAGTATGGAATTCTCACCTCCCTTCACGCTCGCTCTATTTTTCTGCCTCTCTTCATGGACGGACTGCTTGGAAAGTGTCTACACCAGCTGTCTTTACTTCCTTACCTTTTATTCCCTCTCCAACCCACTCCAACCTGGCGTGTGTCACCTCCCCCGCTCCACGGAAGTGGCTTTTGTCAAGTCACTAGCAGTCTCGATGCTGCCAAGCCTGCTGCACACGTTTCTGTCTTCACCTCCCTCAACCTCTTAGAAACATTCAACCCAGTTGGCCGTGGCCCGCTTCTGGGCAGGCTCTACCCACCCAGCCTCCATGACAGCTCACGCATGCTTTACTTCCTGCCTCTCTGGCTGTTCCTTCTCAATGTCCTTTGTGTTTGTCCCTCTTCCTCTCCCCAGGGCTCTGTCTGGGTCTGGATGGCATCACTCCTATGACTGTAGGTAGTGTTATAGGAGTATGGCAACTCTCTCCTCTGAACTCTAGACTGAAATACTCAACTGGCTCCTGGACCCCACTATGTGGATAGTAATAGGCATGCAACCAGTAGCATCTGGAATGAAACATATGCCCACTGACCTGCTTTTAGCACAGGGAACTCTGCTCAATAATAGGTAACAACCTAACGGGAAAAGAATTTGAAAAAGAAGAGATACATGTATATGTATAACTGAATCACTTTGCTGTATACCTGAAACTAACATAATATTGTAAATCAAGTATGCTGTTGTTGTTTAATCCCAAAGTCCTGTCTGACACTTTTACAACTCCATGGACTGTAGCTTGCCAGGCTCCTCTGTCCATGTGATTTCCCAGGCAAGAGTACTGGAGTGGGGTGCCATTGCCTTCTCCAGCAGATCTTCTGACCCAGGGATCGAACCCTCATCTCCTGTATTGGCAGGCGGATTCTTTACCACTGAACCATCAGGGAAGCCCCAAATCAACTATATTCCAATATAAAATAAAAAGATAACAGAAATATATTCTCAAAACAAACAAACAGATAATCCAATTAAAAAATGGGCAGAAGATCTAAATAGACATTTCTCCAAAGAAGACATACAGATGACCAAAATGCACATGAAAAAGGATTCAACATAGCTAGAGTCTAGAGAATTAATTCTGGAGAGGGTGAGGAGAAAAAGACACCCTACTACACTGTTGGTGGGAATGTAAACTGGTACAGCCACTATGGAGAACAGGTTTCACTCCCAAAAGGGGTTACAATCAACTATTAAGCTTGAGGACACAGTCCACCCAAGACCACCCACATTTCTGATATCAACCGCAAGGTTAGGTTCCTCAAGATCACTGTCTTTTTCACCCTCTTCCTCTACCCAGGAGATGGTACCACCATCCATCCAAGCCCCAAATCTGCTCAAATCAAAAGCTGAGATGTCTTTGTGAATTCTTCTTCTCCCTCATCTCTATATTCAGCCTGTCCAAAGTTCTATTAATAACATCTCCAAAATTCCTATAACCTCTGTTTTCCCCTACCCACCCTGGTCCATATCACAACATTTTCTTGCAATAGCTGCCTGCTTTTGCCTCTGCCCTCTCCAAACCAGTCTAGTAAAGCAGCAGGTGCTGGTTTATGTAAACATTTAAAAAAATATTTTATTTATTTATCTGTGCCAGGTCTTAGTTGTGGCATGCAGGATCTTCTATCTTCACTGTGGCAGGATCATTAGTTGTGGCCTGTAGGATCTAGCTCCCTGACCAGGAATCAAATCTGGGCCCCCTTCCTTGAGAACATAGGATCTTAGCCAGTGGACCACCAGGGAGGTCCCAGCGGGTACTGTTGTAAAAATAAGAAGCTAATCATATTGTTTCTCCTGCTTAAATTTCTCCAGTAATGGCCTATTGTGCTTAGAATAAAACCTAAACTTCTTTTGGTGGTCTCCAAGGCCCTGGTGATCCAGCCCCTATCTATACCTCTTCACCTTTGTCTGCTGATCTGTTCTCCCTACCCACTCTGCCTCAGTCCTTCCGGCCTCCTTACAGCTTCTTGACCACTGAACTCAAGTCTGCCTTTGGATCTTTGCTCTCTCTGGAGCTCTTGTCTCCTATCTCTTCACATGGCTCTTCCTGCTCACTTTCCCATCAAGCCTCTAATGTCCCTTCTCCAAGAGGATTTCTCCTCCTCATCTCTCTGTCCTAGCCCCTTGTACTTGCCATGATGGTGTATTTTCCTTGACATTATTTATCATAATTCATAATCACTTGTTTATTGGCCTAATTTATTTGTCTATCTCCTTCACCAGACCAAAATGCCGAGAGAGCAGGAACTCTGTCTGTCCAGATCACCACGGCTGGTCCCAGGCCTGGACACTTCGCAGATACTCAGTGTGTGGATAAGGCCTTGGATATAGATCTTTCTGAGAATAATATGGATTCTGAAAGGTTTCATCCATCCATCCACCCAGCCATCCTTCCATCCACCCACCCAGCCAGCCAGCCATCCATCCACCCACCCAGCCATCCATTCATTCTGTTCATAAGTCAGAAGCTGAGCTAGCCCTGAGTAGGACACAAAGATGCACCAGCTACACATCCTGCCTTCCAAGAGTTGATAGCTGGGGAGATGGGCACAGAAGCTCTGATATGAGGAGACAGAGATGTTCGCCCTAAAGAAGGGAGCAGAAACGAACACAACATTATAAAGCAATTATATTCCAATAAAGATAAATAAATAAAGAAGGGAGTGGATTGTGCTACGGGAGTTCGGGTGGCTGGAGTGGTGACTTCCAGACCAGGGAAAGGAAAGAAGTGCCTTTTCAGTTGAGTCACAAAGGATGAGGAAGTTATGGGCGCAGGGAAGTGAAAGGGAAGGACACTCCACGGAGAAGGGACAGCCGGAGGAAATGCAGAAGCCGGACCTAGGGAGCTGCGCTGTGTCAGTCTTTGGAAGGCTTGGAATCCGTATGGGCTTTTTTAAAAGATTATTTATTCCTGTGTGCACTGGGTCTTTGTTGCTGTGTGGGCTTTCCTCTAGCCGTGGCTGAGTGGGGCCTACCCCCTAGCTGCAGCAAGCAGGCTTCTCATTGTGGTGGCGTCTCTCGTTGTGGAACGTGGGCTCAGTAGTTGCTGCACATGGGCTCAGTAGCCGCGGCTCCTGGGCTCTAGAGCACAGGTTCAGTAGTTGTGGGAACATGGGCTTAGTTGCCTTGTGGCATGTGGGATCTTCCTGGAGCAGGGGTTGAACCCATGTCTCCTGCATTGACTGGGGGATTCTTTACCATTGAGCCACCAGGGAATCCCTGTTTATGGGCTTTGGGGAAGTGGGCTGGGCAGCTAGGCCAGGGCCTTGAAGATCACATCTGGAAGTCTGGACTTCATCCCCCTGGTTTGGAAAGCCCCTCCCAGGGGTGCTGGGTTGCTTACATTGGCCAGTGGTTATGTGCCCCCTGCTCACCCTAATAGTGTGTCTAGAATAGAATGACAAGCTGGGCTATTTGCAGTGGCACCAGCGGAGAGTGAAAAGACATCTGGGGTATACACACAGCGACTTTCTGGCAGGGACAAGTACTGATAATGTCTCATGTCAGTGGGTTGGGTGTCTTGCAGGCAGAGTAACGGGAGCCATGTGACAGCTCAAACCCTCCTTCCGCCAGCCAGTCTCTGGCCTCCACCTCAGAGATGTGGTGTTTGAGGGCCTGGGGGAACCTCTTCTCACGGAAAATTTTTTAATTTTTTTTTTTTGGCTGTGCCAGGTCTTAGTTGCAGCACTCGCCGTCTCTGATCTTTGTTGCTGCTTTAGTTGCAACATGTGGGATCTAGTTCCCTGACCAGGTATCGAACCTGTGTCCCCTGCATTGGGAGTGTGGAGTCTTAGCCACTGGACCATCAGGCAGTGCCCCTCCCTGCCCCCCGAATTTAAGAATGTTAGATTTGCAAGGACCAGAGACATGGAGTCCAACTCCCTCATTCTGCAGATGGGGAAACTGAGGCCTTGAACGGAGCAGTAACTCCCTACTTCCCAGACCACACATTTATTCCTTTAACAAACATTTCCTGAGCATCCACGCTATGCGGGGCTCTATTTGGGGAACCAGGGATACAGGAGTGGCGAAGTCCCGGTCCTCACTGAGCTTGCATTCCCGAGGGAGAAGGCAGATAATAAATAAGGAAGCAAATAAGATAATTTTAGAGAATGATAAATGAAAGGCTCAGCCAAGACTAAAACCCTGTTCCCTGGGCACCAGAACTCAGTTAGGAAGTGAGAAGCTCCGTCGGAGACTGCGTCAAAACGGAAGTTTGGGCGGAAGTCGGGGTTAAAGTCTTGGGAACCTGGAGGCAAGGGTTGTGAAAGAAGGGTCCGGAGTCAGGGAGCCAGGCGAGGGCCAGCTGTCCCCGGGCGGGGAGGACACTGGAGGGCGAGGCAGCTCTTCTCTGGAGCGGGTCCAGCCCTGCATTGTCTCTCTCTGTGGGGCTGCCAGGTCGGAACACCCAATTCCAGATATAGTCTGACCGCAGAGAGAGAGAGAGGCTTTTTCTCCTTGGCCTGGACACCCATTGTGTTCATTCATCCCAAAATGGCATTTACATTTTCAGCAGCCCACTTACAAGGGGAGTTTACAGACACCCCTGGAGTTTTCATCATGAACTGTGGCCATATCAGAGTTTCACCATCCTGTAATTATGCAACTGACTTTTCTCTTTTAAATCCAGGTGGAGCTCAACAAAATATTAGCAAATCAAATCCAACAGCATATAAAAAGGACTATACAACCAAAGGGGATTTACCCCAGGTATGCAGCACAGATTCCACACTATAAAATCAGTTAATTTTTATAATTATTTATTTATTTGGCTCTACTGGGTTTTAGTTGCAGCATGCCAGATCTTTTTTTTTTTAAGTTGTGGAATGTGGGTTCTAGTTCCTTGACCAGGGATGGAACTGGGCTGCCAGCATGGGGAGCACAGAGTCTTAGACACTGTGCTAAGAAAATTAGCACAGGAAAGTTCCAAAAATCAATTAATGTTAATCTGTCATATCAACAGGCTGAAGAAAAATCCTATAGTCATATCAATGAATATAGAAAATGAATTTTACAAAATCCAACACCCATTCATGATAAAAGCTCTCAGCAAACTAGGAATAGACGAGAACTTCCTCAACCTGATAGAGAACATTTTCCTAAAAAATCCTACAGTGGACATAGTACTTAATGGTGAGAAACTGGAACTTTTCCCATTAAGATCAGGAACAAAGAAAGGATGTCACCTCTCTCCACTCCTTTTCAATATCATACTGAAGTTCTAGCTAATGCAATAAGACAAGAAAAGGACACAAAAGTTACACTGATCAGGAAGGAAGAAATAAAATTGTCTTTGTTAACAGATGACATGATTGTCTTTGTACAAAACCCAAAAGAATCGACCAAAAACAAACAAACAAATCCCCTCTTGGAACTAATAATGATTATAGCAGAGTTTCAGGATGTAAAGTTAATATAAATTCAGGTGGTGGTGTTTAGTCACTAAGTCATGTCCAGCTCTTTTGTGACCCCATGGACTGTAAGGTCACCAGGCTCGTCTGTCCATGCGATTTCCCAGGCGAGAATACTGGTTGCAATTTCCTTCTCCAGGGGATCTTCCCAACCCAGGGATTGAACCCACGTCTCCTGCATTGGCAGGAGGATTCTTTACCACTCAGCCACCTAGGAAGCCCAAATTTGAGTGTAGGATTTTCCATCTACCTCCACTTAAGTGCCTCTCATTCATTGCACCTCTTAACCTGCAATCTTTTGTAAAAATTTGATTCTCCCCACTCAGTTCAAGACCAATCCCTCACAGCTGAGTGCCTATGATCCTAATTGTCCCAAATTACTGGCCAAACAAAACTCATGACAGACATCCCCACCTCCTGCCACTTATATGCTTCTAGAACCTTTTCTCTTGGGACACCAAGCTTCCAATGAGGGTCCTTCACACCACCTAGCTGCACTGAATTGGCCTGAAACCCCCCAAGGAGCCTCAGCCATGCCCTGCCAGCTTGGTAACAGTTGCTGTGGGAAACCTCCGGAAGACTGAGAATTGATGAGACCTGCCCCTCACAGCCTTCCCGTTCACTCTAGGGCCCATTTCCCAGGATGCAGAGATGGTGGATGACTTGCTGGCCTTGCTCAGCACCATCTCTCTTGCCAACCAAGCATGCCCTTCATCTCTAGTAAAGCTGCAGTCCAGGCTCAGGCTGTTTCTCTCTGGATTGAGGGCAAAATTACCCAGAGCTGCAGCCAATCCTCAAGCTTCACCTGCAGTGAGGGCTCAGACTCAGGACTTTCTGGGAGGCTGAAACAGATCAAACTTTCTCTGTCCTGGCCAAAGACAGCACCGGGCATCCTGGTGGCCTACTTCCCAAATTCCTGCATTTCTGCTGTGGCCCAGCACCAAGAATGCAAAATGGATCCCTTCCTCCCGTCCCCCTAGTTGTAAATCTCAAATCACAGCTTTTTTCTCAGCGGGGCAGGCTGGGGGTAAGGACGGGAAGAGGGTAGCTGTGTTGTTTCTCTGCCAGCACTTAGGGCCTCAGCCTTGGCAGGCCAGGGGCCTGGAGGAAGTCACTCCAGATGGCCCTCCCCTCTGGTCTGACTCTCTGTGGAGGAAATCTGCTCGAAGAGGTCTTGGAGGACAGCCTGGAGCCTAATGCAGAAACCTTTGGACACTCCAGAGCTATGAGAGTTCCAGAAACCCTCATGGTCACACCGTGAGGGAGTGGGAGGGTTACCCTGGACAAGGGGTGGGCTAACGCTGATGACACTTTCCAGTTGGGGCTCACTGGGTTGAAATAAGCCTCCCTTTTTCAGGCACCTGATTTAACCAGGCTGATGATTTGTCCTGCCTATGGGGAAAGAATGATCGTAGTGTGGCCACATTTATTAAATGTCACGCGAGTGTATGTTCCTCGGTTCTTTGTCTTGTCACAACAAAGATTTAGAGTGACGTTTCCACTTAGTGTTTGCCTGGAGATGGGGTTCCCAGGAATGGGTTTTCCCTCCCAAGTGAAGTGAAAGTGAAAGTCATTCAGTTGTGTCTGACTCTTTGTGACCCCATGAACTATAGTCTATGGAATTCTCCAGGCCAAATTCTGGAGAGGGTCACCTTTCCCTTCTCCAGGGGACCTTCTCAACCCAGGGCTCCAGCATTGCAGGCGGGTTCTTTACCAGCTGAGTCCCAAGGGAAGCCCAAGAAGACTGGAGTGGGTAGCCTATCCCTTCTCCAGCGGATCTTCCCGACCCGGTAATCAAACCAGGGTCTCCTACATATGAGGGAAGCCCCCCTTCTCCCAAGACTGAGCCTTAAATCAAAGGAATTGATCTTATCTCAAGGCGTAAATTCCAGGCCTCATCAGCATCAGCTTGGGGAAGATTCTATTAGGAGTGGGAGTGGGGTGGTTCCTCTGACCCCCAAACCTCAGTGCATTCACTGGTCAGCCTGACGTGTGGGCCTGAGAGGTGGAGGCCCAATAATTATTTTTTTTCTATATATATATATATATATATATATAAATGTATATTTCATTGAAGTATAGTTGACTTAGTGTTTCAGATACCCAGCAAGGTGATTCAGTTATAATATACACCTATCATTTCGCAGATTATTTTCCATTATAGGTTTTTACAAGATATTGACTATAGTTCCCTGTGCTAGACAGTAAAGCTTTGTTGCTTGCTGTCTATCTATTTTTTTTTAATTAGAAATCCAGCACTGAGAATTATTTCTTGCTCGAGAGCAGTCATCCGTATGTTCATTTGGTGTTAAATGCATGCCAGGCACGGTCTCATCATCCCAGCTGCTAAGTCGTGCAGCCAGGATTCGAATGTGGCTCTCGGAGGGGCCAAATCCACGTGCCTGCTACTACAAACACAGCCTCCCTCTGGCACTCCCAGTGAGGGATGGTGCTCGGCCTGGCTGCCCTCCCCCAGCCCGGGGCACGCCCAGGTTGCAGTCCCATCCAGCTTCCCCCTGGGCTGGCCTGATCCTCACCTGTCTGTCCTCTTCAAAGGACAGACCAGTCCTTGGGCCAAGCCCCTGAAAGGCATGGGCTGGGGTGGGCATCTGGCAAGCCCTGGCAGGCCCCAGGCTCAGGCTTCCTGGGGCCTCGAGTTGGGGGTTGGGAGTGGTGGGGATTAAGGGCCCCCACCTGTAATTTGGTAAAGAGCCTTTGTCGAGGTCTGGTTTTTCATTTGCACCAATCAACTGTAAAATACCCTCCCAACTTCCTCAGCAGCCAGCCTGCTCCTACACAAACACACACACACACTCGCTCACTCACTCGTTGCTTCTATGAGTCATTTCCCAGCTGCTCCAAGGGGTGGGAAGGCTAATTAGTTCCACCCAGGCCTGAGGCTTCCTGCCCTCCGCTAGCTCTCTCAAAGGTGCCCCCAAGCATGGTGATGGGGGCTCCACGGTTGGTCCCCCTCCAAGTTGTGTGTGCACAGCCTCGTCTACACACACATCCAGAGCCACCTTGCCCATCCTCAGGCAGACTCACCCCTGCACACAGGGCTGCCTCCCCTCACCCTGCGGGTTCCCACCTAGGTCAGCCCCTGGAGCTGTTGGCCTCTGATCTCTCTGCCACGCACTCTCCCCACTCCCAGGCTATGGCTGCCAGGCCTTTTTCCTGCCTTAGGTCTACCCAGAGGGTGAGAAGAGGATGGTTCGAAACTGATTCTGAGCCTGGAGAGTTCCAGGGCCTATCTGGCCCCGCTTCCCTCCATCAACCCCTAACCATCCGGGTAGCATAGGCTTTGACCCCTTTCACCCCATACTTGGGCTCTAGGTCCCTGCCAGGCTCAGGGAATTGGACGAGGAGCATTAGGAAGAGCAGCCTGCAGAACCTGAGCCTATAACCTAAACCCCCAAGCGGCATCCCGCCCCTTCAGCAGCATGGCTTTGCCACTCAGAGAATTTGGTTCAACCCCAGAAACTGCTCCAGGGATGTTTTCTCACCAGTGACCCTGTGGAAGATCCTTCTCCCAAATTAGGCCAATCAAGAACTTAACAAGCCTCAAAAAAGATAAGACTCACCTGCAGCTCTTACTGAACTCTGAGCCTGGGGTAGGGGGAGGCTGGGGTAGGGGCAAGCTCGGCTTTGTCCTTTACTCTCACAGAGCTTAAGGCAATACCTGTAAACCACACACTCTCATAAGGGGAGCTCTGCTTTCAGTATAATAAAAGCATCTCTTGGTAGGAAAAAACCCACCTCCTCCCAGGTATGTAGGGTACCCAGAGCTGGACAGGGTCTAATGCTTCCTACCAGGCACTCCCAACTTGTAACTTCTTCTCCCCTTCTGTGACTCCCAACCCCCCAACAAGGAGACATTTATTTCAGAGTCATAACCTGATAACAAGCGTAATAATGAATTCCTGGTTAACACTTATATACTTGCCAAGCACTATGCTGGGCATTTCACATGCAATGAGCTCATGTAATCCTGACATGATCCTATTGTTATTATTCCATTTGGCAGATGAGGAAACGGAGGCACGGAGAGGATAAGGAAGTTGCCAGGTGTTATTTATGTAGTAAATTGGGGCTGGAAACCTGACCCCGGGGGCTCTCGGAAGAGACCCTGGCTCTGAACCACTAAGGTATATCATCACCCCGGTCAGTGTCTAAACTGGGCCATGACCTTCTAGCACCTATGGGGGTGGAGGAGGGGCTGGCACCTGGTTTCACAAACCAGTTCAAAAACAGAGTGGGGTCTGGTGACTCTTGTGGGTTTTGCACTGAAGATTTCTGCTAGGCCTCCCAGCAGAGGGCAGGGAGGCCTGCGGGCGGCCGGGGGCAGCCTGCCCTTTGAGGGGCACCATGGCTCCCCTGCCATCCCCACTGCCCAGTGGGCTCCTCGAGCCCCTCCCACTCCTCTGGCTGTCCCATGCCCTGCCGCCCCTCCCGCCACACACACACAAGGGCTGTTGACTGAAAACTGTAGGGAATAAAAATAGCTGTGCTGATGAGGCAGAATGGGGGCCAGAGCACATGAAAGGCCTGGGGCTGGGGTGGTGGAGGTGCAGAGACCCTGGGATTCCCCAGCCCCACAAGCACCTTCCAGTGGAGCCATGGGGAGTCCGGGCCTGTTCCTGCCACTGCAGAGTTGGGGACCCCTAGGGATGCAACCGGGGACCCACTGCCCCCAGGGTCTCGGGGGCGAGCTCTGCCCCAGGGAGTAGGGGCCGTGGCCCCTCACAAGCCTTGTGCCCCAGGTAAGTGAACCCTCTGAACCTGAGCCTTCCCTCTAAGAGGACTCGAGGGACAGAGGTCTGTGTCATGTGGACTGGGGCTGCTGACGCTCCCTCCTCCTGCCCCCGCCTTCTCTCTACCTGCTCTCCAAGGCCCCTGGGCTCAGATCTTTCCCTCTAGGCATCTCTCCTATCACCTGGAGAGAGTGAGCCTTCCCACTCTGGTCTGGAGGGTCCAATCCCTTCTCTCCTCTCTGCCTTGCCTCCCCTGGGAGCCTTCTCTAAACCCACCCTTTCCTGCCATCACCCACGCTTTTCTCTGATCTGGTGGACAGAGTTGCCCCCAAAGGCAGGGACTTTGTCAGGACCACCTCCAGCATCTGGCCAGGAGTTCAATGCCTTCAGCATGAGCTTCAGGGCTCCCCCACCCTTGGGCCTGGGTGGGTCAGGGCAGGGAAGCCGGCTGGGCAGACTTTGACACTCAGGCCAGTCTAGAGCTGGAGGCGACCCTGAGTCCTGAGCCTCCACCCTAAGCAGGTCCCGATACAAAAATGACAAGGAAGCCAGGCAGGGATGGGACCACCTAGGAAGGACCCTTAAGTACCTTCCCCAAACCCCTCCCATCCCCTGAGAGCTGCCAGGCATGAAGATGGAGTGGGCCTTGGGCTATGTCTGGGCCCCTGCATCACCCCACATAGGGAACGTGGCTCCAAATCCTGGTGCAGTGTCTATAATCATCCACACCACTGGCCATGAGCAGGGGACTAGCTGTGACCCTGGAAGAAGCTGGAGGGTTCTGGGAGAAGCAGCCCTCTGACACCTGCCCCCAACCCCAGCTCTGCACACCTGGGTTCAGTCACTGCCACTCTAGTCGAGTGACAACAACGCTCACCTCTTGCTCTGCCCTAACTTCTGTCAGCCTCCTCCCCTCACCAGACTAGACAGACACGGAACCTGGTCTCTCGCTGCCCTCCCCGAGCTGGCGCATCTTTAGGGGCCGAATTAAATGGCCTTCAAGCCTTCCCAGGTGGCTCAGCGGTAAGGTACCTGCCTGCAGCGCAGGAGATACAGGAGACGCAGGTTTGATCCCTGGGTTGGGGGATCCCCTGGAGGAAAGCATCGCAATCTACTCTAGTATTCTTGCCTGGAGAATCCCATGGACAGAGGAACCTGGTAGGCTACAGTCCATGTGGTCGCAAAGAGGCGGACAAGACTGAGCGACAATTACATCATGTCAAGGCTCCCCTGGGCTCTAGCCTTCCTGGGCTCTGGGGCAGACGCCTGCAGCAGGCAGTATAAGTCGGAGGCGGACCTGTCTAGTCTCCACCTGGAAAGCCATCTCCCCACAGCGGGGTGTCACAAGCTCTCATCAGGACCTGGCCCCCTGCCCTGACCCCATGCCCTGAGCAGGGTGAGGGGCAGTGGGACACAGTACTTGATGGGGCGGAGTGGGAAGGGGCTCAGGCCCCCCTGCCCCTACCAGTACATTCTTGGAAGCCTCCCATCCCACCCCCCTCCCCAGGCCTTCTAGATGCGGCATCTTCGACCTTTTGAACAAACTCCTCCAACACACACAAAACATACCTCCCTTCAGCTCCATGAGCTTCCAAAAACACCTTCTCTCATCTCTGCTCAGACCATCAGGCCTTCTTGGCCAGCTCCTGCCCACGCTCCCTCCTAGGGTCCTGGGTGCCCAGCTCTGCCAGCGAAGGGCGGGGGTGGGGGCTGTGCTCTGCCCTGGCGTCGCACCCCTGCCCCTTCACCTCCAGCACCATGACCCCAGCCCCAGTCTCCTTCTGAGTCCCGCAGAGACCCTTCAGTGTGGCGGCCCCATTTGGGATGCCCCTCACCCTGGACTCTCTGGCTCCCTGTCCCCACACCCCCTTCACTAAGAGGAGCTGCTCCTCTGCCCATCTCCCCCTCGGTTTCTCCAGGAGAGGAGCCCAAGTGTGCCCCGCGGCAGGGAGAGGCAGGGGCAGCGGGCAGAGCCCAGCCGGCCTCTCAGCCCGAGATGTGTCCTCTGCTGGCATCTCGCAGATTCCTGCTCCAGCAGAGCAAAGGAGCCGCCGCCACCCCCCAGCCGGCCTCCCGCTCTCCTCCCCGCCGCCAGCCCTGCCTTCTGGGCCACTGAGATCAGGCCGAGCCGAGTCACTGTTCTGGGCCCTCCACCCTCCTCCCCTGAGAAACTCAGTCCCATCTCTGTCCCTTGGGTCACCCCGTCCGGAGCCGAGCCTTAACCCCTGGGCCGTCTGTGATCAGGACGACGACCCTGGCTGAGGGCAGGGCTGGCCGGCCAGACAGGGGCACAGGCCGACGGGGCAGGGAGAGGCAAGCACAGGGATCCGGCCGGGGTCGTGGCACAAGGAGCTCGGGCAGGGTGTCCGCGGAGCAGGGCCCGGCGTGGGCAGGAGGACAGTGGTGCCTGGAGCAAAGCGGTGACTTCCTCAGAGCCAGGCTGGGCTGGGGGCCAGGGCACTGGGCCCCTGGGGGTGGCCTGCCTTTGGGGTGCCTGGCCCGGCGGGGCTCAGGGCGGGGACGCGGTACTCACTGTTGGACGGGAGCAGACGAGCTCGGAGCGGCGTGCCCACCTCGGGCTGGGGCTGAGACTCTGGGGGACTTGGCCGGGGGGCCGGCCGGCGGGGACAGCTGCTGCCGCTGATGTCACAGGGTCATGAGTGAAACCTGAGGACCCGGCCAATCTTCAGGTGGGAGCCTGGGCCGCGCTTGCCTCATGGGTGCCCGGGGCTCGGCTTGGGACTGCCTGGGCTGGGGGGCCGCTGACCCAGAGCGTGACACACTCAACACGTCCGTCCACTCTCTCACACACACGCACGCACACACGCCCACTGTGTGGGCATGCGTCTGAGCCCACAGGCTCATTCTTATACAGGATTCTCCTTTCACACTCGTTCCCAGAAGCACTCCCAGGACACACACTGGCTGGCACACTCTACACACGGCTGCGTTCCCCCCAGCCCACTGTCACACTCATGCATGCTCAGCTGGACATGTAAACTATACCCTTCACACAGTCACACAAATGCTTCCACTGCGTGTCACACTTATTCAAATGCATACCTGCTACTCACATAGGCACGCTCCTACGCTCACAGCAGGTTTGTGCACAGAAGTGTATTATTACACGCATGCAGCCACAGGCACTCTTCTGCCCAGATGAGCACAGATGTTGCATATCCCAGACACTACAGTTGTATCGAGTGTGTACACACACCACTGTCATGCCCATGCAACTGGGCATTTCAGGCCTGTTATTTATATCTGGGTGTTTGTCTGTGCCCACGTAACATGCTTCCATTCACATGTACATAGGGCCACCTATATGTACCTATGGTCATTATATTTTTTAAAAATATTGATTTTATTTATTTATTTGATTGCACAGGATCTCAGCTGTGGTGTGTGGGGTCTAGTTTCCTCACCAGGAATCGAACCTGGGCCCCGTGCTTTCCCCACTGTGCGGAGTTTCTTGCCCCTGGACCACCAGGCACGTCTCTGGTGACTAGGATTTTATCAAGTGTGTGTCTGTCTATATGCCCACACCCACATCTCACACCCATGAGCTCCTCCCCCCAACACAGCTGCTTAGCTGGACCACACAGCAGCCCTGAGGGTCATTTCTCAACCAACACTGCCCCACCCCACTGACTAGACATCTGTGCCTCAGAAGTTGGGGAGGGGAGGGAAGTTGTTAGTTTAGCCCCCTCCCCCACTTCCACTCTGGGGCTGTGGTGACCTCTACTGGAGGTGTCTAGAAATGACCCATCTCTTGTTGCTCATTAGCTCCTGCCCTGGGGCAAACAAGAGAATCTCTTGAGTGAATCCACAGTAACCGTCCCCCAAAATGTCCCCCAGTCTCCCATATCCCTCACTGCCACTGACTTTTCTGGCAGCCAGACCTCTGTCTAAGCTGAGCCAAGGCCAGAGTGACCTTTGCAAGAGGCAGAGGGAAGCCCGGGGAGCTGGCCCCAAGGCGCCTCTCCTCCCAGAGGCTCTCTGCGGTTCCAGCTTTAGCACAGTCCAGCCTCTCCCTGGGGGCCAGGCCTGGCTGTGGTCTGAGAAGTTCCTGCTCTGCCCAGACTTCGAACATCTCCCAGTGAGTCATTCACACCCTCAGAGGCGTGTCTTTAGACCAAGGTGGAAGCCTTGGTGTTTTTGCTGCAAGGTTCTTTATCCTGCGTTGCTCACTGACCTGACAACCGTTTTCCATGTGGTTGTATTGCTAATGTAGTCCAGTCTCTGCCGGCCCCAACTTCTTTGCTTCTTCTGGCATTCAGAGAAAACATGAGATTTTATCTCCCATCCTTCGCAAGTCGTCTCCCTGAAACTGCTCCTCGGGGGTTTCTCTCGCCACTCCCAGTCCTGATGCAGCTCCAATTTGCTTTGCTGCTGGCCACCGTCTGGAATTCCTGGTCAGTGTTCCCTTGATAGCACATTGCTCCCTGTCCGTGGGCACTGGAGGTGGTGGGAGGCAGCTGTCATTCCCAACTATGGCTCTGCCCTTTAGGTCTCTGCCCAAAGCTCTGTGGAGTCAGACTTTCTTTAATGAGGAATTGAAGTTAGTGAACGGAACTATAGCACAAAAGGCGGCAGGGGTTGTATGCATTCGGTCGTATGGGTTGTGCACTGCGCGATTCTGGGAACCAATCACATCTATAGCCATTATAGATTAGTATATTTAAGATGATAGTTTTCTAGCAGATGGTGGCAAAATATCTCGAGGAAGGGGCTAATTTTTCTGATTTGCATAAGGTGCCATTTGGATTAGGGATGGGGCTCATGGGAAAACAGAAGCTGTGTGTTAAATACGACTTTTTTTCCACAGCCCAAGGAGCATGCATACCTGTCTATTGATAACAATATTCTTCCTTTCTTTGGGGAACTGCTCTTTCCCTACTCCAACTATGTGATTCTGGCTGAGCTGCTGATTACAGGACAGCCACCTTGCCCTGGCCACAGAGATGGACATTGTCACCTAGGTCTGGCCAATCCTCTTGGCCACAGTGGTTGGTCCAAAAGCTGGATATGTGCCTCGACAGGGTCAGTCAAACAGCCAGTGATAGTCCTTCCTGGGGATTTATATGTATCAATACAAAAGAAAGATCTTCTCTCTCTCCGTGGGATTCTCTAAGTTTGTCTAGAGTAATGAAGCACATCTGAAGGTGCCTAGGGGATGTCTGTCCGAAGTGAGTCTATTTATAGGAAGGGGGGACATCATACAGATGGGAGGGGGACAAAGAGGGTGGATTAGAGGAACCTGAAGACACCTGAGTCAGTTACACTATCAACCAACTCCATCACTGTCCTGTATCACACGAGCCCCAAAATGTTCCTTTTATTTAAACTGATTTAGGTTGAATTTCAGTTGCCCACAAGCCAAAGAATTTTGCACACTAGAATCCTCTTTCAGAAAATCCCATCCTGACCCACAGAAACTGGCCCCAGCATATCCTGTCCCATCTCCCACCCCTTGGCCTGAGCAGTCAATTTCTTCCCTGAATCATTCAGTCAAGGGTGACTTCCAGGGAGTTTGGCAAGTGCTCCCCCATGGTTGGGGGCACCCCAATTCCAAGGAGCCCAGAAGGGGAGGCTTCTGGACTCCATATCATAGCTCTGTTCTGGTGGGTGAGACCTTGAAACTGTGACCCCAGCACACAGCATCCCAGTCCCACTGGTGCAATCTATGTGTGCGTGTTAAGTCTCTTCAGTCGTGTCCAACTCTGCAACCCCGTGGACTGTAGCCCTCCAGGCTCCTCTGTCCATGGGGATTCTCCAGGCAAGAATAGTGGAGTGGGTTGCTGTGCCCTCCTCCAGGGGCTCTTCCCGACCCAGGGATCAAACCCAGGTCTTTTATGTCTCCTGAATTGGCAGGTGGGCTCTTTATCACTAGCACCACCCAGGAAGCCAGATCTACATGTTTATAAGTCTCCTAAGTACCACCAGGGGCCTTTTGGATAACCTCCCCCCTCCCCACCCACCACACACACACACACACACACACACACACATCTCACAAGGATAACCACAATTTGTAGAAATAGCAGAGTTGGAGCCTCTAAGAGGAAAAATGGAATTTCTTTACTGTTACAATTCCAAGACTTCTCTCCACAAATCCATTAGTCTTGTAATTCTGCAAACTGGTATTTAACACCTCTCCTTCAACCGTTATATTCTAATTCCTTCCAACTTGTGCCTCTTTAGGAACTGGGCCCTTCCAAAAGAGCCTGCCACTAGGTCAGTCTCTCTCCGCGTGGCGCCTCCTCATCTGTACTGAAAAGAAATACGGACACTTCCAGTTAAATTCTTTTTTTGTAATTATTATTAATTAATTCTTTGGCTGTGTGCCTCTGTAGTTAGGGCCCACGGGCTCAGTTGCTCGGTGCTGCGTCGGATCTTAGTTCCCCGAACAGGGATTGAGCCCACGCCCCCTGCACTGGCAAGTGGATTCCTAACTTCCCTGGACCACCAGGGAAGCCCCTCCGCTTGAATTCTTAAAAGGACCCTCGTCTCTCCATTTCCATCTGAGGAAGAAAGGAGGGAGCCACGTTTTCCCATCCAATGGTTTTTAATGGCTGCACACTCTTCCTTGGAGTGAATTGCCTCCATTTACATAACCACTTCCCTATTACTGCTGCTGCTGCTGCTGCTAAGTCGCTTCAATCTTGTCCGACTGTGGGTTGCCATTTCCTTCTCCAGTGCATGAAAGTGAAAAGCAAAAGTGAAGTCGCTCAGTCGTGCCCGACTCTAGCGACCCCATGGACTGCAGCCTACCAGGCCCCTCCGTCCATGGGATTTTCCAGGCAAGAGTACTGGAGTGGGGTGCCATTGCCTTCTCCCAACGTTCAACTTTCAGCTCTTAAAAATAACACTGCAATGGACACATTTGAGTAGGAATCTTTTTTCCATGTTTAGCTTATTGCCAGGAACAGATTTACCAAGACAATGGGGAGGACTTCTGGTACATGTTGTCTTGGGACATTAAAAAAAAACACACACACAAAACTGAACGTGTAAATAAGAGTCCCCATTGAGAAAAAAAGGAAAGGGACTATGTGGAATGTTCAACACCCCAGACAAAATAATAGTAGGCAGGGTGAAGAGTCAGGAAGTCAACTCCATTGTTGCACATCACAGCGCTGCCAGATAACTGTGTGGCTTTCCCATTATTCAAAGAGCAGGGGCTTCTGTTTCCTTTGACAATGAACTCTAATTGGATATCAGAACCAGATTGTTTGACTCAGCCCTGTCTTCCAAAATACAAGCAGTCTCACATAAGGTTAACATACAATCTTACATGTGAGGTATCAAAACGATCACTCTTTCTGCCTCTTTCCCACAGCCCCCTCCAGCCCGCCCTGGGCTTCCTTTACAGGGAAGGAAGGAGGCTTCCTTCCTGGCCTCCCTGCCTCCAGCTTTGCCTCAGTTTAATCCACGGAACTTTACATCCCCAGACAAATGTTCTTCAGTGTCTACTTTGGTATTTGTCATCATGGGACACAAATTCATCAGAGAACTACAAGAATAGATTTCCCCCAGAGCCAGAAGCAGCCTGGGCAGAAGACATGGAAAAGGGGTGAGACTGGTGTTTGAATTCCCCCCAAAGCAGAGCCTGAAACAAGGACTTGGGAGCAAGGAGTTCATTTGGAGGGCGATCCCAGGAGGCACTGTGAAGTGGTGAAGAAGCGGGGAGCCTGGCAGGGGTGGGCCCCCCTCTCTCTCGCTCTCTCTGCCTCTTTTCTTCTCTTTTGTTCTCTCTCCACACACACATGCACATTTATCCATATAATTAAAAAAGAAAATAAGATCTTATGCCGCTTTCTGATTGCCTTGCTCGACTCTGTTGGACATCGTTCCACGTCAATTAGATATATTTTGTACCAAAACTTTCAATGGTGGAACAACTATTCCACTGGGAAGACACATCCCATCAGACATCTATTCTTTCAAATTCTGGTTGACGTAAACAGAGATACGACAAACAAGATAAATCTTCCTAAAACATAGCTATGTACACATCATCCGCTTATTTCTCTCCTGCAAAACCCACCAAGAATTTCCCATTACCCATACGGCAAAGCCTCACTTCTATAACTTGGCCATGGAGTCTGGCCTGGGTCTGCCTGGAACGTCCCTCTGCCCAGCTCCCCTCACCCTGCCAGGCATTTTGAGCCACTGGATCTTTCTAGGTCCTGTCCGTTTGCTCTGGCTGTGTCCCCAGCCTGGGCTGCCCTGTCCCATCCATTGGCCCCATTCTAAGGGTCTCCGCTTCCTTCAAAACTCCATCCTTCAGCGACAGAGTCATCTCTTTCTCATGATCCTTCCTCACAGAAGGCTTTGCATAGGTCACATTGTGCCCTCGTTTTTCACTTCCCAACAATGCTGGAACCAGCAAGGATACACCGCTGCGCCCAGAGTGCTCAGAAGGAGCACACACAGGCACCTCCTGGGCACAAGGCTTGGTTCTCTCTTTCTACCTGGAGTAAGGGTGGGCCTGAGACCACAGTGCCCCATCTCAGCTTGGTCATGGCTGTTGAAGCCAGAAGACCCCTGGGGACAGCTAACACACTGCCCACAGTACCCCGTCTCCCAGAGACAGGGACGAAGATTTACTGAGGAGGAGGTGTGAATGGCCTTTCTGGTTCTAGACACCAGGACTGCTGGGAAGGAGAACAGAAGAGAAGTGGAGGGTGGGGGAAGGGCAACTCCAGGGTGCTAATCCCAGCTTCCTGTCTGGATTTTCTTCCACTGCTGCTCAGGGCCTATCTTAGGATGGTCACAGCTGCCGAAATAGATCTCTCCCTTCACCTGTTCATAAGTAAAGAAGACCTTGATAACTTCCTGTCGAAAGAATGCATGCTTTGGTAATTTTTAAAAGATAAGGGACAATAATGGGGCCACTGATGTTAAACTCCCCACTCTCCACTTTGGAGAAATGGCTCACCTTGACCAGGGACCAGGGAGCAAACAGGGACCAGCCTTCTCTGCGAACTTGGTCGGTGTTTCCTTCCATGGTCTGCTCCAGAAGCCTCTCTTGGCCTGCAGGCCGTCCCTCTGACTCAGAGTATGTGCCTGTGCTCAGTCATGTCTGACTCTTTGCAACCCCCATGGACGGCAGCCCGCCAGGCTCCTCTGTCCCTGGGATTGTCCAGGCAAGAATACTGGAGTGGGTTGCCAAGCCCTTCTCCAGGGCATCTTCCCAACCCAGGGATTGAACCCCTGTCTCCTCTGTCTCCTGCACTGCAGGCGGATTCTCTACCATTGAGCCTTAGAGCAAGAGATGTGGAGCAAACCCCCGGCCCTCCTTGCTCACCTGCCCCTCACTCCCAAGCCTACGGCTGTAAAATTCTCTACTCCTAACTCATCATCCTAGTCGATTGGGCGCTGGCCCTGAAAACCAAGTGTGCGGGGTGGGGTGGGCCTCCCCAGTCACTCATTTATTCATTCAACAAATACCACCCTCCCACCGCGCCCCGGCTCCCCAGGCCTGGTGCTGGGGGATGCCCAAGGGTGTGAGATACAGCGGAGGATGAGACGCGATGTCCAGAGAGCCCCAGCGCAGGGATTTGGCTATGGACATCTGGGAGAGAGTCCGGCCTCCGGAGCTGCGGGAATCCCCGGGAACCTCTCCTCCTTAGAGTTGGAGAGAGCCCAGCAGGAGGCGGGGACTTAGGGCGAAAGCCCGGGGCACCAGAGCGCAGGCGGGACCTGGAGACCTGCGCATGCGTGGGAGGAGACTTTGGCGTCCTCCAGTGTCGTCAAGGTAACCGTGATCCCCGCAGTTGGCCATGGCCTCAGGGATGGGAAGGAGCTGGAGTCACCCCGCAGCACAGACCGCAGCCCCAATGGTGAAGGCTGAGTCAGGGAGCGGAGCCTGCCTTTATCTGGACGACCTTGTGGGCAGGCGAGGGTCAGGGGCTGAGTTGGGGAAATATTCCTGGAGGTTCGAAACCCTGGAGGGGGTGGTGAAGAGAGAGATCCCAGCCGGAAAGAAAGAGACTTGACAGAGAACTGGGAGGCCGTGGGGGCGCAGAGGGCAGAAGCTCCTGCAGGTTTAGGGGCTCCCCATCCCTTCCCCGCCTGCCTGACTGATCCCCTCCTCCCCCCAGCCCTGGGTGACCATTCTGCAGCCCCTCCCGTGGACCATCCCACCTCCATCCCCGCAGCCAGGCCGCGTGAAGGAAGGTGAGACTCCGGGAGTACCCCATTTTGTACCCTGCTCTGCCCGGCACATTCTCTGGGCGCCACCTGCCCCCCCCCCATCCAATCCCGGGCAGGACTCTGGGGAAATGACCCTGGCGTCGCCAGCAAGGGCAGGAGAAGGGCTGGCGGGGGCCTGCTGAACTCCGGTCCCTTAGATCTGCTGGAGCTGATGATGCTACAGAACGTTCAGATGAACCAGCTCTTTCTGAGTGGCCAGGTGGCAGCTGTGCTCAACCAGGGGCTTTCCTGGACTAACTCACAGGTGCGTTGCCTGGGGGTGGGGGTGGACTACCAGAGCTGCCCACCTGCAGGGACAGAGGTGGGCAAACATTTGGGGTTCCCTCTATCTTGAGGAAAAAAAGGAAAATCAGGCGACAGAAGAGCCAAAAGTCAGCCCACATCTATGTGGCTTCTCTGTTTGGCATCTATTACATGCCAGATGGCCATGCCATCCTCCATGGAGTAGAGGTAGGGGGTCCCAAAATCCAGACCACTCAGGTCTTGTGTCAAAGATCCCCCTGCAGTGCATCGCCCGCTGGACTCCCAGGGACAAAGACTCCACTGTACCCTGGCACTATAGGGTACCTGATCAATTACTAGGGGCTCAATTGCTTTTGTTGAACAAGTGACTGAAGAAATGGATGACTATGAATACAAGGCAATTTTGGCTGTGACTGGTACAAACTGTGAGGGCCACCTGGTTGGGGTTCCTCAGAAGAGCAGGTGGCCTTAGAACCAGCCCTTAAAAGCCAGGTAGAGGAATTCCCTGGTGGTCCAATGTTAGGACTATGAGCTTCCACTGCTGGAGAGCCCGGGTTCAATTCCTGGTCAGGGAACTAAGATCCCAGAAGCCTTTTGATGGGGCCAAAAAGAAAAAAAAAAAGCCAGGTAGGATTCTGATGCTTGAAGGAGGTGAGGGGTGTACATTCCACCATCTAGGTGAACAGCGACGAAGTCAGAGACAGGATGGAGGAAACCTTGTGTACTTGTGCGCGCGCTCATGCGCGTGCGTGTGTGTGTTGAGGGGGGTACATGGGGGGAGCTCTAAGGCGGAGCCTTATTTAGCAGATGCTAGGCACCCTGAGAGGTCTGGAGGAGTGACAGCTGGGTGGAGAGAGGAGGCCAGTCAGCTTGGAGGGAGCAGAGAGGAGGTTCAAGGAGGGGCTGGTCAGAGGCAGAGGGAGACCCTGAGGAGCTGCTGCCATCTCATCCCTTCACCCCTCCCCTGCCAGCCCTGGAGGTGGGGGTGGCCCTGGGATGAGCACCCCACCTCAATAGGGGCATAAGTGGATCAGAGACTGGGGCTTGAGATGGGCTGGGACCCGGAACTCTTTAGAGAAGTGCTTGCACCTGGACTAACCATCAGTGGAAAACAAAGAAACTAAAAATAACTGCACGCATGCGCAGCTGGGGCACTTATGAACAATAAGCTACAGAAAGGTCACAAATCAACTGCCGTTTCTGAGCTTCAGGGAGCAAAAGAAGGGTACTGCGCATGATCCCTGCACCCGGCACCACCAAGAGAGTGGGCGGACCACTTAAGCCACACCTCCAGCCCAACCCACCATCAGCCCTCACTCTCTCCACGTTTAAGGAACCAACCCACTCTTCTTGGGGAGGGAGTTTGGGCACCCGACGACTCTCATTCTCACTCTCTGGTGCGGCTTGAGGCCCAGTGAATTATCAGCTTGAATTCCTTGGCTGGCTTCTTATTAAAATCTATTGATTAAAGAGTTGTATCCGACTCTTTGTGACCCCATGGACTATATAGTCCATGGAATTCTCCAGGCCAGAATATTAGAGTGGGTAGCCGTTCCCTTCTCCAGGGGATCTTCCCAACCCAGGGATGGAATCCAAGTCTCCCACATTGCAGGAGGATTCTTTACCAGCTGAGCCACCAGGGAAGCCCAAGAATACTGGAGTGGGTAGCCTATCCCTTGTCCATGAAAGAGTCCGATGACCCTGGATCGGCAACAGGGTGAGGCCAGTGGGACTCCTGGGCCCAGCTCTGGAGCCATATTTGGATCCCTCCAGTCCCTGCTTGGCCACTTAGGAGCTGGGTAACCTTAGAAAAGCTGCTTAACCTGTGAGCCTCAGTTTTCCCACCTGCAGAATAAGGAATAAATGTCTCCAAAGTGCTTGCTTGCTTGTCTTAAATGCTCAAAAAACAGTAGCCCTTTTGAGCTGTGTATCTGAAGAAATAATTCAGAGGAATGGAGGACCAGGGGCAGGGAGAATCTGACGCTGTATTGTCTCCCCTCCCATCTTGCACAATCCCCAGGTCTCCTTGGAGGTTCAACAGCAGGAGGAGAAGGAACCCCAGGAGGAGGGGCCTCTGGTTTTCCACCACCACTACCTGCCCTGCACCATGCCTGCCCTGGGCCCCCTGCTCCCCTGGTCAGGCCCTCTCCTTTCCACTCCCCTACACCAGCCCCGCGTGCAGGATTCAGCTGAGATTCAGCACCACCCTCCTGCGCCTGGAAAAAGGGGGGTGTAAGTGACGCCGGGGGTCTGGGTGCTGCCAAGGCTTTGTTCTGGGGGTGGAAGAACTGGCCAGGGTCTGTGGGTGGGGTCAAGTTGCAGAGGCCACTCTGAGAACTCTGATGGGGGGTTTCTTTTCCCTTCCCCATCTAAGGAGAGCGGTGCCCCCACCCCCACCGCCCAGTGCCACGGGAACTGTGGGTGCAGATGTACCTCCAGCTTCAGGTAAGGACCAGGTGGTCCCTAGGCCAAGGGGCAGATCCGGAGGCGGGGAGGGCCATGTGTCCCGAGGTGGGGGGCATGTCGTATTGTCATCACTAAGCGGGTCTGTCCCCTTAACTCTTCCTTGGGGCCCACTGAGGCAGGGGGCAGTCATGATGAGGATGCTTCTCCCCCCAGACTATTACGATGCCGAGAGCCCATAATGAGGACAGACAGCAGCCCTGGGGCCAGGCCAGCTTCATTGAAGAGTTGGAAACAGCCGCCCTGGAGCCCCCATGTCGATCTCATGCCTAACAACCACTTTCTACACCTGGCAACCCTTTTTACCATCCCCATCCCCAGCCAGGCCTCTCCTCGGGGTAAATGAGTCCCATCTCCACCACACGGAGACCTTGAACCAACCTGATATCTGATCCATGGTGAGAGCCCCTTAGAACCCCGTCCAGGCCCCAGAAGCCACATGAAAGGCCAACCCTATCCCATTGATCGCTGCCCGGCTGGCAGAGGCCTGGGAGACGGAGCCCTCCCTCGACCTCCTCCCCTTCCCCTCTCTCTGTATGACCAGGGCTGCGGGGTCTCCGTTTGGCCCAATAACAGAACTGGACGTAAGAGGCGAGGACAGCTTTTGTTTCCATGGCTCTTGGAAGGCCCAGAGTGGCAGGGGAGGCCTGGCGGGGAGGTTCCTGGAGCCAAGCCATTGGGCCCCCACACTCACCCCTGGATGCTGGCTCTGTTGGCAGAAGAGAGCAGTCAGAGCCATGTCCTGGAGGGCCACGTGGGAACAGAGTGTCTCTCTGCCCCTTTGGGCCAGGGCGGGTCTTCCCACCCTCCCTCAGGAGGAAGGAGTCACTCAGGGTCCCTTCAGGCTGGGTGCCGGGTGCCCGGGCGGGTAGGCCTGGGGGCACACCAGGGTCTGGGTTTGCTGGGGCTCAGGAAGGCCTCTGAAGGAGAGGATGGAGGGAGGCTGAGGAGACATTTGGAGACAGAAGTTCAGCCAGGCCTGGTGGCTCCCCTTCCTGGCCATTCCCAGGAGGAGACACGAAGGCACGGGGTTAAGCCCAGGTGTTTGTATTGAGGCTGCTTCACATGGTCCCTCCCCCAGGCCTGGACCACAGCCTAAGGAGCCACGCTGCATTCAGTGGCTGCCATGACAGTGGCCGCGCTGCTCACAGGGTCTGTGCCCGGTGGCTCCCTATTAGCCTTCTCCAATGGTCTTGCACCGCGTAATAACCTGTCCGCCCCCGGTGCCACTTCTGGCTGAAGACAAAGCACAGGAAGACGAATGTCACAAACACGAGCAGCAGCACTATCACGACCGCGATGATGATCACCATCTGGGTCTTGGGCTCGGGCTCTGGGGAGGGAAGGGCTAGAGGTCACAGAAGTCCTCTGGTCCCAGGTGCCAGGCTCCAGAGGGCCAGCTGTCTACCCGTCACCCAGCCAACCACCCCTGGGCAGCCTGCTGTCACTCTGCATTGCAGGGATGAGTGGCAAATGGTGTTATCACTGGAGGGAAGGAGGACCGGGGTCCGGGCCACCAGCCGGCCTCTGTGAGACCATGAGGGCAGATGGACTCAGACAGTGCCTTGCCATGTGCTGCCAGACCTCATGGTCTGCTCTGTGGCGAGGTCCAGACCAAGCCCCTCCCTGGGCAGAGATGAGGGAGCTTTGGCCAAACTCCCTGAAGACAAAGAGGATCTTGACCATCTAGGGTCACAGAAGCGGGACTCCAGGGGACCTTAGGGGTTAGTCTGGTCAAATTTATCATTGCAGAGAGGGGTCAAGGCCAGAGAGAGGAGCTTGACTTGGTTAAGGTCACCCAGCTCACTCATGACCAAGCAACTAGTCAGGGTCCAAGCCAGGAACTTGCCAGGAGTTCCAGGGAACCCCAGGGATCAAGTGTCGTTTCCCTGAGTGCCTCCCCTGAGCTGGCAGAGAGCGGGGCAAAGGCGTTTTCTTCCCCTGAGGGCTGAAAATGAATGTCCCCCTTCCTGATCTGTGGGCTCCCCCTCACCTTTGACTTCAAGCCTCTGGGGATCTGAGACTCTGTGGACGAGGCCACCACCGCGAGAGCGCAGGTCCATCTGGGCCTTGCACGAGAAATTATGGTGGCCGTCTTCCCTGTGAGCTGTGGTGTTATGGCTGACCAAGGCATCTTGGGGGGAAGGTGCTGTCCCCACAATGGTCTGATTGTACAAGATCTCAGTACCACGGAGCAGGGTGACAGTGAGGCCTTCGAGGGGCGCCACGGCGGGGACCCTGCACTCGATGGTGAACAGTGTCCCTATGACCACTGAGGTGGGCCACAGCGTCAGCAGCACTTGCTTTGGAGGGTCTGCAGGAAAGCGGAAGGGAGGTCTGCTCAGGATGGGGATGCTGCTCCGGCAGGCCCCACCCGGCCCAGACCATCCCCTGTGACCACAGTGTCCTCAGGAAGTGGGCTGGTGCGGGAAGGAGGAAGCAGTTCAGGGTGAAGGATGTCTGGGTGGTAGTTTCAGGGACCTGATGACTTCTGGAATGGACAAGAAAGGAGGTGCCCTGGTGTCTACAAAGAAAAGGTTCAGAATCAGTTCAGTCAACTAGAAAGATAAAAGTTTCGGCTGTGTCTCTTTCCTTTCCATAAATTCAATGGGAATTTCAAAAATTCAACAGTTGGATAGTTTTGTTGAGAGAGACTTAGAAGGGAGAGCTCACTGGAATGGGGCCATGAATGGTGAGGGTCTTCAGGGGCGGGGGCCAGAGTCAGACCTGCCTTGGTTTTCAGGATCAGGTTTAAAACTGTCTCTATCCCTTAGCTATTAAGCACCATGGTACCCTGAATTCTCTTTAACAAAAAAGAAAAAAAAAGATTTGTTTCTTTGGTTATGCCAGGTCTTAGTTGTGCTATGTGGGATCTAGTTCCCTGACCAGGGATCAAACCCAGGTCCCCTGCATTGGGAGTACTGAGTCTCAGCCACTGAACCACCAGGACATCTCTCTGGGTTCATATTTAAACTAGAATACCTAGCCCCCATTACCCCAGGATAATATGGTAGAGTTCAGACATGTTTATACTCATTTGACCCACTGATGACAGTTCTGAGTGATACCCTGGGTGCCAAGCTTCTGGGAGAACACCGGTCTCTCCATGGTCTCTGTGGCTGGTGGGCAGGTGTGTGTGTGTGTGTGATGGTCACACATTTGCAAAGGGCCCTCAGAGGGATATAAAACCTCGACCTTCTCTCCAGGAGGTGAATGGGTCAGTGGTGGTTGTGCCAGCCATCTTGATGGGGTCCCTGTTGCTTGTCACGGAATGCAGGGTGTTCTGGTGATGCAGGTGCTCTGCGGCTGGGAGGGGACTGTGGAAATGACTTTTAGATTTGTCTAAACCTTGCTTGGATTGTCTGCCTCTGAGCAGATCTCAAAATTCTGGTTGCTGGCAGGGTTTGACGAGGCCAAGGGAGGGAGTGAGCAGATTCTGAGCCCGTGGCCTGGATCCAGGAGCCCGGGGAGGTGGGGACCATAGGACAGTGCCCAGGAGCAGTGACAGAGCCACTCTGTGTGGGTTTGCAGACCCAGGCTCTAGCCTCGGGGAGCAGGGCCCCGTGGGCGACACTCACAGAACACGGTGATGTTGAAAACTTTCGTCTCCTGCCTGTCGCCGCAGGTGAAACTGCACAGGAGCTTCTCATCCTTGGAGATGTTGGCGACCTTGAATAGCTTCCACTGAGCCTGGCTGTCCAGGAGAGTCTTGTTTAGGTGTGTCTCCAGAACAAGTTTCTTGGGGTCCGTGCAACTGGCAGTACAATTAATCAACTGAAACTCTCCAGACCCCACCATCAGATGCTCTGGCCCCTCGAACGCCTTCACACGAGACCCTGGAAGGACAGAAAACACTCTCACAAGACTCTCCCACCGCCCTGCCCGGCGGGGCTGCCCACGATGCGCAGTCTCATCAACGGGTCCCTTCTGCTCCTCCCTCCGTTCAGACATTACTGCCTCTGGTCTAGACTAAGGGGGATGCGCCCTAGCTATCTCCCTGTCCCAACTGCTCTTCCAGCTTGTCCCCTCCAGGTGAGTCTTCCTCATGCACATCTCCTATCCCTATGGAGATTATATTCGAACTCGCCTCCAGCCCTAATGACCCCTCCTCTGCTAAAGCCTCCCTGAACTGGAGGTGGATCGTGTCCTCTGAGGCCCCGTGTCCATGAGTTCGGCTCCTCCCCACTCCTTCCCTCTCTTCAGCAAATCCCTGTAGAACACCGGCTGCGTGGCAGGCACTGTTCTAGGCTCTGGGGAGCCCTCAGAGACGGAAGAAGTTCAAAGCTCGCCCTTGTGGAGCTTGGGCAGCCGTGAAGGATAGAGTAACCACAAGCGAACTAGCCAGCCTGCCAATTGGTGGGAAGCACCCAAGAAAGGAAACAGGGAGTGGGGTGGGACTGCCAGGTTAAATACTGTGCTCAGAACAGGTTTCATGGAAACACTGACATTTGAGGAAGGAGTAAGGAAATGAGGGGAGCTTGGCTGCCAGCTGTCTGCAGAGGGAAGAAAACCCCCAGCGCCAAGACACTGGGCAGGGAGGACACCAGGATGGCTGGAGCCCAGCGAGGAAGAAGGCCAGGAATCTGAACTGATCTCGGCCAGCTGGGCCTGTGTTCCCGCCACACCCACCCGCCCCTACCTAGCCCTCAGCTGGGGAAAGAGAAAGGTTCTCTAGGGAGAGAAAGAGAGCTGCTTTGAATCCCGAGTTTGCCAGCTCTGTGGCCTTGGGCAAAGTGCTTTTCTTTTCTGAGCCTCAGTTTCTCCATCTTTCAAATGGGCTAGTAATCCCTTTCCTGCATGGTTGTCAGGAAGGCATGTGACAGGTTTTCCAAAACAGAGTGCTCACACCTAGAAGCATTCTCCTTCACTGTCTCTTGGACCACCCAGAAGGGGCTTCATTTGCACTTTGGTGGTCAGCAGAAGACGATGCCCTCCATTGGCCTCTGCTGTCCACTGGGCCACCTCTGAAGACCGGCTGGGACGTGCCCTCACTTTCCCTTGAGCCCCAGCCTCCTTGGTCTCCCATCAGTCTCCACGACCTGCCACATCCACACACCCTGAAGCTATGGGGCCTGTTCAACCCAAAGTGTGAAGGCGAGGTCCCCCATCTGCTGCCCCGGGGTCATGGGGTCCTGGGGAAACCAGGCTTGCATAGCATCCCACACATGTGGCGGGCAGCCGCTGTGCTCAAAGCCTCAGTGACTTCGGGACCCGGACCCCCTTCTCCACACAACACCAGGGGAACAGGCACCCTAACCTCTGGCTGGCACACACCTATTCTGGACCCCCAGGCTCACCTCGGCAGCAGAGCAGGACAAGAAAGGCTGTGAGCATTCCCCAGCCACCAAAAGGGGACATCTCGGGTGGCGTCCGGAGGTTCACAGGGAACAGCTGAAGACTGCCTGCAGAGAGGTGAAGGGCTCCGGTCAGGCAGGCGGCAGGGGAGGACTTGTGTCTGCAGTCCGGAACCCCCAGCCTTCTGTAAGCTGATGACCGTATTTCCTCTCATTATCTGAGTGGTCTTGGGCAGGCCACGTGGAAGGCCAGCTCCCAGGGCAACAGGTCTGCAAGAAGTTGGGCAGAGGAAGCCAGGAGTCAGCTGATAAGAGGGACTTACCTAGTCCTCCTGGCACGGTCCTGTGTGGGGTGGGGTGGGCACCTGGGGCTCGTGTGTGTGATGTTTGCACATGGGGCCCCAAATCTGGGGAGCCCCGACTCCCACAGGACACTTTATTGGTGTCAACAAGGGAGGGACTTTCCAAGTTGGAAAGAGGGTTTGGGAGGCGATAGCTGGACATTCTCCTCCTTCCTCTGGCCCCCTCCCCTTTTAGATTTCTGGTGATGCACAGGGTCCCCAGGCACTTTCTTGTCTCTTTTCTTAGCTAAATGTGATTTCACGTTACTAATTCAAGGAGGACAGAAAGTGAAATTAGCATTTCATTGATGCCTATTCTCTTATGGACTAAGTTAGGTTTTAATACATTGTCTCATCATCACACCAAATCTACCAATGTTGATTGTGGATTTGGAGAAGTTCAGGGCTCAGGTGAATTATAACTTGCCTAAATCACAACAATATTAGGTGATGGAACTGCGGTGAGAATTTAGGAATGAGGAGCATTTGGTTGGAGAATTGGTGGTTGCCAGGGATTGAAGGGAGGGAGACACGGACTGAAAGAGCAGAGAGGACTTTAGGACGGAGAAGCTGCTCTGTTTGCCACGACAGTGGTGCATACGTGTCAGCACACACTTGCCCAACCCCACAGAATGTAGACACCAAGACTGAACCGTAGAGTCGACGGTGGTCTTTGGGTGATAACGACGTGTCAGTGCAGGTTCATCAGTCATAAGGAATGGACCCTCTGCTGGGGGATGCTGGTAACAGGAGAGGCTGTGCATGTGTGGGGACAGGAGGTATGTGGCAAGTCTCCTCTTCCCCTAAATTTTTCTCTAAGCCTAAAACTGCTCTTCTAAAAAGAAGTCTACTAAAAAAAATGAAGATAGTGGAGGACAGAGGAGCTGGTGTGTTATAGTCTATGGGGTTGGAAGAGTCAGCACGACTTAGAGGCTGATCAGCAACAACAGAAAAATAGCTCAAACACAGCACCTTGGAAGGCAGCCTCCTGGGTCAGGATGCTTGTCAGCTTCGGATTGTTGTTGACAATGCAGGCTTGTATGACTTCCCTGCAGGTCCAGTCATTCAGACTCTGCTTCCAAGTGTTTGATCCCTGCTCTGGGGAACTAACATTCCATATGCGCATGTCATGGCCAAAAATAAAGAAACTGCAGGTTTTTAAACTCAGTTTTTAGCACGTTTAGAGGAATTAATTTACTCGGTCATTTCTAAATTTTTATCTCAAATTACATTTTTAAAATATGTATATACTTGGGTGCACCAAGTCTTAGTTCTGGCATGTGGGATCTAGTTCCCTGCCCAGGGATGGAACCAGACCCCATGCACTGCGAGCTGGAAGTCGTAGCCACTGGACCTCCAGGGAAGTTTTTCGGATTACCCTTTAGAATATTTAAAACACAAAACCCAGTTCTACATTGTTTATGAGACACATCTAATGAATAAGAGTGTGGAATGGTGGAATGAAAAAGGATATACCAGGCAAAAGCTAACCAAAAGAAAAGCGGGGAAAGGTCCTTTCATATCAAAGAAAAAGGAATTTAAGACAAAAAATATTTATTAGGGCTACAATGAGTACCTAGATTAAATGGTCAGTTCATACAGAAATTATAATTGTTGTAAACTTGTAAGCACTTAGCTTGAAGGAACAACAAAGAGATAAAACCATCATCATAGCAAGAAATTTTAATACAACATCTCTCTATTATGAATAATGAAGCAAATGTGAAAAGATGCTCACCATCATTCATCATGAGGGAAAGGCACATCAAAACCACAATGAGACATCACCCCACCACTGTCAGAATGCTTATCATCAAAGACAACAGATGAAAACACTGGCAAGGGTGTGGAGAAAAGGGAGCCCTCGTGTCCTCTTGGTGTGATTGTAAATTGGTGCAAATGCTGTGGAGAAACGTGTAGAGGTGCCTCAAAAGTTAAAAATAGAACTGACGTTATGATCCAGCAACTTCACTTCTGGGTATTCTCCTGAAAAACACAAAAGCACTAGTTCGATGACATAGATGTGCACCAATGTCCACTGTGGCATCATTTCCAATAGCCAACATGAGAAAGCCACCTGAATGTTCATCCATAGATGCTTGAATAAAGATGTGTTTGGTATAGCTACACAACGGAATATTATTCAGCCATAAAGAATGAAATCTTGCCGTTTTTGACAGCACGGACAGACCTAGAGGGTATTATGCCAAGTGCAATGACTCAGACAGAGAAAGACAAATACCAGATGGTCTCACATATGTGCAGGATCTGAAAACCAAAACAAACAAAACCAGGCTCCTACGGATAGAGACCAAATGGGTGGTTGCTGGAGGCAAAGGGGCTGAGCAGGGTCCAAAATAGATGAATGGGATTAAGAGGTGCAAAGCACCAATTACAGAGCAAGCCACAGGGATGCAATACAGCATCAGGAATATGGTCAGTAATATTGGAATAACTTTGTATGGAAGCAGGTGGATGCTAGACTTATTGTGGTGATATTCGCATAATGTATGCAAATACCAAACCGCTGTGTAGCACACCTGAAGGTGACATAATACTGTATATCACAAGCCAGTCTAAAAGTTTAAAGTAATGTATGTTGCCATTCACAAAAGAAGAAGACTACAGATTCATAGAAACTGAAAGCAAAGCAGTGGTTGCCACGGCCTGGGAGCAGGGGGAAATGGTGAGTTGTTTGTTTAATGCATACAGACTTTCAGTTTTCTAGGATAAAAAAGTTTTGAGATTCGTCATGAAAAAATGTGAATATAACACAACCAAATGTACATTTAAAAACAGTTAAGTGGGGTATTTTGTGTTAGGTGTATTTTACTATAATTGAAAATTAATTTACACAACATTGTAAATCTTCAATAAGCTTAAAAATTAAAAAACATATAAATAATTTATGCCAAGAAATATGACACCAAGCAGACCAAGTCTTAGAAAAAGTGGTTCAGTGCAGTCGCTCCGTCGTGTCCGACTCTTTGCAGACACGCAAAAAGCACCTAACTTGATTGAAGAAGAAATAAAAAGCCTGAATAGTTCTACAACGATTATAGAAATTACATCCATAATTTGAACTCTCCCCACAAAGAAAATATCAAGTCTAGATAGCATTACAGAAGTTTAAGTGGGGATGATTCTAATCTTACAAAAACTCTCTCTGATAATGAAAATAGCAGGAACACACTCTCTTTCTAGGAGGCAAGAGTAACCTTAATACCAAAATGAGACAAGAATAGGATGAAATAGAAAAATTAAAAGCCAGTGTCACTCATGAATAAAAAGGCAAAATAAAAATACAAACAGACCAAATCTAGGCGTGTATTAAAAATATTAGACATCATATCCAAGTTAGGCTTAGCTATGAAAAGTTGGTCTCACGATAGAAGAGAAAGCTGCCAATGTCATGTGTTATTGTTGGGAACAGTGAACTGCGGTGCTTTATGTCTCAATACTTCTGCGCTCCTCTGAAATCATCTGTATTTACAGCAGATAATTTCCTGCACCCTGAGACTCATCTCATGACCCCACCTCAAGTTTATACCATGCTTCTGTTTTGCTTTTTTGCCTCAGGGTCTTCTTCAATGCTTTAGGAGTCACTTAGATACCTGTTAGTGTTTCTTAGAAGCCTAGGACTGTCAAGTTCCCTAACATGAAACCCTCAACCAAGGAGAGGCCAAGAGCTAGGAGAAACGTGTTCCAGCCTCTTTGTTTAGGGGAGGCAGTTCTAGCCAGCATCCTGTAGACCTATCAGGGATTCTGGAAGGCTTGAGCCCCCTTTGCTCACACCTGCAGCATCAGCTCTGCATCTTCTGGTGGCTTTCTCTCCCCTGTTCCAGTCTTATTCCTTCACTCCCTCCTTCCTGGCCTCGATAATTAAGTAATCCACCTGAAATAATCTACCTGAACTGAAGTCCTGTTGCAGGCTCTACTTTAAAGGAGTCCAAACTAAAACCTGATGTTACAGATTTAAGAAGAAAAAACATGATCATCTTAACAGATCTAGAAAAAAAAAATGATGATAAAACCTCATAGCAGACGAGAAGGAAATAGCCTTAACATGACAAAGGAAACTTAGAAAAAGTTTGCATATGTACTATTATTTCTTTAACATCTGTATTACTTTTTTTAATGAGTAAATCTTAGGGGCATTTCCTTTAAAATCTGGAGCCAAACAAGATACCCACTGTCTTTGCTTCTATGTTAACATTTTACCAGAGGTCCTAGACAATATAGTAAGACAAGAAAAAGAAATTAAAGGCCTAGGGATGGGAAAAGAGCAAAATCATCAATGTTTTCATATGATATGGTTGCCTAGATAGAACATTCAAATGAATGATCAGACAAATGATTCAAAATAATCAGAGATTTTAGCAAGATAGCTAGCTGTAAGATCAATATCCAAAAAGAAACTGCTTTTGTATATAACAGTAACATACAAAAATGTAATTTAGGACTTCCCTGGTGGCCCAGTGGTTAAGACTCTGCACTTCTACTGCAGGGGCCACAGGTTTGATCCCTGCTCAGGGAAGTTCGGCACGCTGCCAGGAGTATCTAGGGAAATAAAGTAGTTTAAAAAGCACACTATGAATGCAATCCCTATCAAGCTACCAGCCATATTTTTCACAGAACTAGAACAAATAATTTCAAGATTTGTATGGAAATACAAAAAACCTCGAATTGCCAAAGCAATCTTGAGAAAGAAGAATGGAACTGGAGGAATCAACTTGCCTGACTTCAGGCTCTACTACAAAAGCCACAGTCATCAAAACAGTATGGTACTGGCACAAAGACAGACATATAGACCAATGGAACAAAATAGAAAGCCCAGAGATAAATCCACACACATATGGACACCTTATCTTTGACAAAGGAGGCAAGAATATACAATGGAGTAAAGACAATCTCTTTAACAAGTGGTGCTGGGAAAACTGGTCAACCACTTGTAAAAGAATGAAACTAGATCACTTTCTAACACTGCACACAAAAATAAACTCAAAATGGATTAAAGATCTAAATGTAAGACCAGAAACTATAAAACTCCTAGAGGAGAACATAGGCAAAACACTCTCAGACATAAATCACAGCAGGATCCTCTATCATCCACCTCCCAGAATTCTGGAAATAAAAGCAAAAATAAACAAATGGGATCTAATTAAAATTAAAAGCTTCTGCACAACAAAGGAAAATATAAGCAAGGTGAAAAGACAGCCTTCGGAATGGGAGAAAATAATAGCAAATGAAGCAACTGACAAACAACTAATCTCAAAAATATACAAGCAACTTATGCAGCTCAATTCCAGAAAAATAAACGACCCAATCAAAAAATGGGCCAAAGAACTAAATAGACATTTCTCCAAAGAAGACATACGGATGGCTAACAAACACATGAAAAGATGCTCAACATCACTCATTATTAGAGAAATGCAAATCAAAACCACAGTGAGGTACCACTTCACACCAGTCAGAATGGCTGCGATCCAAAAATCTGCAAGCAATAAATGCTGGAGAGGGTGTGGAGAAAAGGGAACCCTCTTACACTGTTGGTGGGAATGCAAACTAGTACAGCCACTATGAAGAACAGTGTGGAGATTCCTTAAAAAATTGCAAGTAGAACTACCTTATGACCCAGCAATCCCACTTCTGGGCATACACACCGAGGAAACCAGAATTGAAAGAGACACATGTACCCCAATGTTCATCGCAGCACTGTTTATAATAGCCAGGACATGGAAACAACCTAGATGTCCATCAGTAGATGAATGGATAAGAAAGCTGTGGTACATATACACAATGGAGTATTACTCAGCCATTAAAAAGAATTCATTTGAATCAGTTCTGATGAGATGGATGAAACTGGAGCCGATTATACAGAGTGAAGTAAGCCAGAAAGGAAAACACCAATACAGTATACTAACACATATATATGGAATTTAGAAAGATGGCAATGACGACCCTGTATGCAAGACAGCAAAAAAGACACAGATGTGTATAACGGACTTTTGGACTCAGAGGGAGAGGGAGAGGGTGGGATGATTTGGGAGAATGGCATTCTAACATGTATACTATCATGTAAGAATCGAATCGCCAGTCTATGTCTGACGCAGGATACAGCATGCTTGGAGCTGGTGCATGGGGATGACCCAGAGAGATGTTATGGGGAGGGAGGTGGGAGGGGGGTTCATGTTTGGGAACGCATGTAAGAATTAAAGATTTTAAAATTAAAAAAAAAAAAACATTGAAATAAAATCCCCCCCCCAAAACAGCACACTATGTATAGTAGCCAAAAGATAGAAGTAATACATATACAGAAACAAAAAAAAGCAGAATATAAGACCTATAGTCAGAAAGTTATAAAACACAATTGAAAGACATTAAACACAATTTAAATAAATGTAGAACCCGCCCATGTTCATGACTAAGGGATTCCATATTATAATGAGGACAATTCTCTTCCTATAGATTTAATGCAATTCCAATAGATCCCAATAAGGGATTTCATGGAAAACAAAAGATGATTCTAAACCTTATTATGGAAAGAACAAAAGGACCAAAACACCCCTAAAGAAGAATAAAATGAGGGGATTTGCCCTACTAGATATGAAGACTTACTATAATATATAATTTCAGTGTCGATGTAGACAAATTAACCACTGCAACAGTGAAAAAGTGCCCAGAAATAGTCTTGCGTGAAACTCACACACCTGACAAAAATGGCACTGTGGATCACCAGGGGAAGAAGGATATATAAATGAATGATGCTTGATCAACTGGTTAACTATATGGAGAAAAAAGATGGGAAATATATCCCTACATTGCTCTCTTCATTGGGAGGGATTATCCCTACATTCCTCACCTGGAATGAAGAAATCAATTCTATCTAATTTAAAGATCTACATGTAAAAGAACACTTTAAAAACTTTTGTAAGAAAATATATACTTAGTCACTCAGTCGTGTCCTGTAGACTGCCAGGCTCCACTGTCCATGGGAATTCCCAGGCAAGAATGCTGGAGTGGGTTGCCGTTTCCTACTTCAGGAGATCTTCCTGACCCAGGCCTCCCCTCCTGCAGTGGCTCCTGAGTTGCAGGCAGATTCTTAACCGCTGAGCCACCGGGGAAATCCATAAGAACATACAGGAGAGTATGTTTATGTCCTTAGGGCAAGGAAAGATTTCCTAAGCAAGACCTCAAGATCACCACTGCTAGAATAAACAACTGATAATTGTGAGTATATTAAAGACATCATGAACATTTCAAGGAAAACAAAACCTCTCAACTAATGAAAAGATGCTTTTACTCAGTAAGAGCCAGGGAAGTTAAAACCACAATGAGGAACCACTTCATATCTCCTGGATTGGCAGAAGTTAAGAAAGTCCACACGACCAATTATTGGAGAGGCTGTCGGTCAATAGGAAATCGTATATTGCTGGTGAGGGTGTATTTTGGTTCTCTGAGAAATAATGAGGCATTATCTTCTAATGCTGAATAGTGTTATATCCTATAACCCACAATTCCACCCTTAGATATATGCCCTACAGAAACTCTTGCGCTAAGAAGCAGACGACCTGTCCTGTTCTTCATCTGTGTGACCCTGAGCAAGTCACTTTAATCTCTGTGTGCCTCAGTTTTCTCTTCTGTAAAACGGGATTAACCATAGCACATGCCTTATGGGAATGGTGTGTGGATTAAACTATTTAAATGACAATATTAAAAGGTATTCAAAACAGTAGCTGGCACACAGAATAGGTTCTACAACTATTTCATAAAATGAAAATAAATGGATGTGATAAAGCACTAAAGTAAAGAAAGAATCAAGAGAACAATAACCACAGACTTTGAGAGGGAGGCTATTTATGTCTGGGTGGGAGGTGAGTGGCACAGTAGGTAGATGGAAGGTTTGGTGGTAGTTCATCCTCGAGTGCTGGGTTCCGGGCTGATCGTTAGGTTATCTCACTGCGCAATGCACATGCGTGTTACATAGATGTGTTCAGTATGTGTCACATATTACATTTTACAGAAAGAATACAAAGGGAAAAGAGAAACTCCTACATATCTAGAAGGAAGAGGCTCCTTGGAAGTATGAGCCACAGGATAGGAAAGTCCCTTCTAACCAGGTAGGACTTCATTGAATGGGATTCATCAGGAACCTTGGGTGTGACCCCAAGAGGCTGGGGACTATACTTGTCCCCTAAGCATCAGCTCTGAGCTCAGTCCAGATGACCTGGACACATGTGGGCCATGGCGGGAAGGCAGCCCACGCTTCTAAGAGGGTGGTGTGGTTGACAGAGCAGGAGAGAAAGAGAAAGGACAAAAACAGGAAATAACCACGGAGCAATAGGCTGCTGGACTCAGAGAGATGGCTGACGTGAGCGCCTCATGCAAGGACCAAGGAGCTGGAGGAAATGTTGAAGCAACTCCAGCCCCTGGGCTTATGGGGAGACAGGGAGAGACAGAGAACAGGGAGAGAGAGGGCTTATCCAAGCCCTTTCCACTCTGGCAAGAGGGAAGCAGGGAGCATCACCTTACCTGTATCAGCTAACGGGTACTGCCGTGATGGGGAAAGAGGGTGGCCGGCGTCCACTTCCAGCAGCCGTTGTTCCCTGGGCTGCTGCTGGTTCAACAAGTATTGCCTGGTTTTTGACTGATTTCCCTTCTCAGAAGTCACGTGCTTCCTGTTTCAGCTCTGACCCCTACTAACATCACTTTCTGTTTATTACCTCTTGTTTTAAACCCCGGTAAATAAATACCGGGGCTTCCCAGGTGACTCATTATATACAAATCTGCCTGCCAATGTGGGAGCCAATTCCTGAGTCAGGAACATCCCCTGGAGAATGAAATGACACCCCACTCCAGTGTTCTTGCCTGGGAAATTCCAAGGACAGAGGAGTCTGGCGGGGTATAGTGCATGGGGTCCCAGACAGTCAGACACGACTGAGCATGCACGCATGCATTCAAGGGACCAAGACAGTTGAGGCCACACAAGCTGAAGATCCCCTGGTTGGGGATCTTAGTTCCTCAACCAGGAATTAAGCTCAGGTCACAGCAGTGCAACTGCTGCTCATGACTGGACCAGCAGGGAATTCCCTCTGCACTTTTTTTTTTTTTGATGTGTGGTTTCTGTGCTCCTGGGGGCCTTGGATGAAGGAGACAGATCCAGGATGAGCTGCCCACTGAACCCCTGCAGGAGGCTTGTCTACATCAGGGAGCAGGGTCTTCCCTGTATATGACATGCCCAACCACCAAACACTTCTACTTACAACTAAGAACAATTGTGTTTTGAGATCTTTTCACAGCCGCCACTTCACCTAACAATTAAAAACACCCTCTTCTGGCAGAGTAGCTTTGTACCAAGAGGCAGAGTTTCAGAGCTGGTGCTAGACAGCCAGCTGGGCTCACCCACAAGCAGAGGTTTGGCTCTCACAGGCCTGCCCCTCAATGCCTGCCACTGAAAGTCCTGGCTTAGGAAAGACACAAATGAGTATGCGTCTGGGACCAAGACAGGGCTTTCCTGGTGGCCGAGTGGTAGAGAGTCCACCTGCCAAAGCAGGAGATGCAGGAGGCTGGGGTTCCATCACGGGGCAGGAAGACCCCCAGAGGAGGGAATGGCAACCCGTTCCATACTCTTGCCTGGACAATCCCTGGACAGATAAGCCGGGCGGGCTCCAGTCCACGGGGTTGCAAAGAGTCGGGCATGACTGAAGCGACTGAGCACCGCCTAGACAGGACCAGGGGCAGGGAGAGGCTGACGCTGTGTCCCCTTCCATTTGCACAAAGCCCAGGCCTCCCTGGAGGGTCAACAGGAGGAGGAGGCGCGACGCCAGGAGGAGGCCCTCTGGTTTGCCACCACCACTAGCTGCCCTGCCCGACGCCTGCCCTGGCCCCCCAGTTTTCCACCACCAGTAGCTGCCCTGCCCAACGCCTCCCTGGGCCCCCGGCTTCCCTGGCCAGACCCTCTCCTTCCCCTCCCCTACACCAGCCCTGCTTGCGGGACTCGACTCAGGCTCAGCACCACCATCCAGCATCTGAGAAAAGGGGAGCTTCAGTGAGGCTGGGGGTCTAGGGGCTGTCAGGGCCTTGCCCTGGGGTGGAAAGAGGTAGCCAGGGGGCCAGGGGTGGTATGGGGAGACCTGTGGGTGAAATTGCTGAGGCCACCCCAGGAACTCTCTTGGGGGATCTCTTTTCTCTTCTCCATCTCAGCAGAGCCGTGCCCCCAAACCCACCCACCAGTGCCGTGGGAACTGTGGGTGCAGATGTGTGCCCGGCTTCAGGTAGGGACCGGGTGGGTGGTCAGCAGGGCCTAGGCCAAGGGATAGATCAGAATGCTGGAAGGGCCACATGCCCTGGGGTGGTGGGGGGTGGTCTTATTATCATCACCACAGACAAGGTTCTGTCCCCTTAACTTTTCTTCCTTGGGGTCCACTGAGGCAGGGGGTAGTCACGGTGAGGGTGCTTCTCCCCCCAGCTTACAGTGAACGGTGTCAGAATCGTCATCTCCTAAGAAGATTTAGCTTAGGGACCAGAGACCAGGCTTGATCCCTCAAGAGCTTTTGTGTAGCAGGGTTTTATTCAAGTATGAAAAGCACAGAGAAAGTTTCTGACATAGACATCAGAAGGAAATGGGGAGTGCCCCCCTCGCTAGTGTTAGCAAGGGAGTTATAGACTTTTTAAGTTAGTTATTACAATAAATCAAAAGAATGTCTTTAGGTTTTAAAGATCTTGGTAGACCCTCTCCCATATTTTACATTTTAAGATAACAGAATTAGCCCGCTGCCCTCAAGCAGGTTACCTTGTTGTTATATAATCCTCAGCACAGAGTTTAAATTGAGTTGTTTGTTGTAATCATCAGTTCCTGGGCTTAAAGAAAAAAGCATTTTATGTGACTAAGGACTTCCCTTATAGCTCAGTTGGGAAAGAATCACCCTGCAATGCAGGAGACCTGGGTTCAATTCTTGGGTCAGAAAGATCCCCTGGAGAAGGAAATGGCAACCGATTCCAGTATTCTTGCTTCTTGCCTGGAGAATCTCAGGGACAGAGGAGCCTGGCGGGCTACAGTCCATGGGGTCACAAGAGTCGGACACGACTTTGCGACTAAACCACCAATACTATGTGACTAAGGTTAAGGAATGCAGAGAAAAGAAGATGTTTGTTCTTTCCTCCTCCTTGAGAATTCCAGACCCCTTTCTCCTCCTTGGGGACCCCAGACTTCTTATCAACCTGTCCAGGAATTAACTCTCATTACTGTGATGCTGAGAGCCTCATGATATAAGAACAGACATCAACACTGGAGCCCTCACCAGCTTCATCACGAAGCTGCAAACAGCCCTGGAGCCCCCGTGACCCTCTTGTGCCTAACAACCCCTTTCTACACCTGGAAACATTTCATACCCCCCCATCCCCAACCAGACCCTCTCCCCGGTGTGAATGAGTCCCATGTCCACCACATAGAGACCGTGAACAAACCTGATCTCTGATCTCTCATCCTTAGAGCCCCATCCAGGCCCCAGAAGCCACATGAAAGGCCAACCGTGTCCCATTGATCGCTGCCTGGCTAGCAGAAGCCTGGGAGATGGAGCCCTCCCTCGACCTCCTCCCCTTCCCCCCTCTCTGGATGACCAGGGCTGCAGGGTCTCCATTTGGCCCAATAACAGAACTGGATGTAAGAGGCGAGGACGGCTTTTGTTTCCATGGCTCTCGGAAGGCCCTGAGTGGTGGGAGAGGCCTGGGGGGGAGGTTCCTGGAGCCAAGCCATTGGGCCCCCACACTCACCCCTGGATGCTGGCTCTGTTGGCAGAAGAGAGCAGTCAGAGCCATGTCCTGGAGGGCCACGTGGGAACAGAGAGTCTCTCTGCCCCTCTGGGCCAGGGCGGGTCTCCCCACCCTCCCTCAGGAAGAAGGAGTCACTCAGGGTCCTTTCAGGCTGGGAGTCTTGTGCCCGGGCGGGTAGGCCTGGTGGCACACCAGGCCCTGGGTTTGCTGGGGCTCAGGAAGGCCTCTGAGGGAGAGGGGGGAGGGAGGCTGAGGAGACATTTGGAGACAGAAGTTCAGCCAGGCCTGGTGGCTCCCCTCCTGGCCATTCCCAGGAGGAGACACGAGGACACGGGCTTAAGAACAGGTGTTTGTATTGAGGCTGCTTCACATGGTCCCTCCCCAGGCCTGGACCAGCCTAAGGAGCCACACTGAGTTCAGTGGCCGCCATGACAGTGGCCGCGCCGCTCACACGGGCTGTGCCCGGTGGCTCCCTATCAGCCTCTTCTAAGCGGCTTGCACTCAGGTGTTTCGAGTCTGCTGTCGGTACCAGTACAGGAGCACGAGACACACAACCACAAGCAGCAGCACTATCACGACCGCGATGATGATCACCATCTGGGTCTTGGGCTCGGGCTCTGGGGAGGGAAGGGCTAGAGGTCACAGAAGTCCTCTGGTCCCAGGTGCCAGGCTCCAGAGGGCCAGCTGTCTACCCGTCACCCAGCCACCCACCCCTGGGCAGCCTGCTGTCACTCTGCATTGCAGGGATGAGTGGCAAATGGAGTTATCACTGGAGGGAAGGAGGACCGGGGTCCGGGCCACCAGCCGGCCTCTGTGAGACCATGAGGGCAGATGGACTCAGAGGGTGCCCTTGCCATGCGCTGCCAGACCTGATGGTCTGCTCTGTGGCGAGGTCCAGGCCAAGCCCCTCCCGGGAAGAGATGAGGGAGCTTTGGCCAAACTCTCTGAAGACAAAGAGGATCTTGACCATGTAAGGTCACAGAAGCAGGACTCCTGGGGACCTTCGGGGTCAGTCAGGTCAAATTTATCATTGGAGAGAGGGGCCAAGGCCAGAGAGAGGAGCTTGACTTGGTTAAGGTCACCCAGCTCACTCATGACCAAGCAACTAGTCAGGGTCCAAGCCAGGAACTCGCCAGGAGCTCCAGGGAACCGCAGGGACCAA
Source organism: Capra hircus (assembly GCF_001704415.2). NCBI lineage: Eukaryota > Metazoa > Chordata > Mammalia > Artiodactyla > Bovidae > Capra > Capra hircus. The sequence goes on from NC_030826.1 coordinate 47,838,306, forward strand.
ATGTCGTTTCCCCGAGTGCCTCCCCTAGGCTGGCAGAGAGCGGGGCAAAGGCGTTTTCTTCCCCTGAGGGCTGAAAGTGAAGGTACCCCCTCCTGATCTGTGGGCTCCCCCTCACCTTTGACTTCAAGCCTCTGAGGATCTGAGATTCTGTGGACGAGGCCACCGCCGTGAGAGCGCAGGTCCATCTGGGCCTCACACGAGAAGTTATGGTGGCCGTCTTCCCTGTGAGCTGTGGTGTTATGGCTGACCAAGGCATCTTGGGGGGAAGGTGCTGTCCCCACAAAGGTGTGATTGTACAAGATCTCAGTACCACGGAGCAGGGTGACAGTGAGGCCTTCGAGGGGCGCCACGGCAGGGACCCTGCACTCAATGGTGAACAGTGTCCCTATGGCCACTGAGGTGGGCCACAGTGTCAGGAGCACTTGCTTTGGAGGGTCTGCAGGAAAGCGGAAGGGAGGTCTGCTCAGGATGGGGATGCTGCTCAGGCAGGCCCCACATGGCCCAGACCATCCCCTGTGACCACAGTGTCCTCTGAAAGTGGGCTAGGGTGGGCAGGAGGAAGCAGTTCAGGGTGAAGGATGTCTGGGTAGTAGTTTCAGGGACCTGATGACTTCTGCAATGGATTGGAAAGGAGGTGCCCTGGTGTCTACAAAGAAAAGGTTCAGAATCAGTTCAGTCAACTAGAAAGATAAAACTTTTGGCTGTGTCTCGTTGCTCTCCATAAATTCAATGGAAATTTCAAAAATTAAACAGTTGGATAGTTTTGTTGAGAGAGACTTAGAAGGGAGAGCTCACTGGAAATGGGCCATGAATTGTGAGGGTCTTCAAATGTGGGGGCAACAGTCAGACCTGCCTTGGTTTTCAGGATCAGGTTTAAAACTATCTCTATCCCTTAGCTATTAAACTCCATGGTTCCCTGAGTTTCCATTTAAAAAAAAAAAGATTGATTTCTTTGTTTGTGCCAGGTCTTAGTTGTGCTATGTGGGATCTAGTTCCCTGACCAGGGATAAACCTGGGACCCCTGCATTCGGAGTGCTGAGTCTCAGCCACTGGACCACCAGGATGTCTGTCTGGATTCATTTTTGAACTAGAATACCTAGCCCCCATTACCCCAGGATAATATGGTAGATTTTGGACATCTTTATACTCATTTGACCCACTGATGACAGTTCTGAGTGATACCCTGGGTGCCGAGCTTCCGGGAGAATCCTGGTCTCTCCATGGTCTCTGTGGCCAGTGGGCAGGTGTGTGTGTGTGTGATGGTCACACATTTGCAAAGGGCCCTCAGGGGGATATAAAACCTCAACCTTCTCTCCAGGAGGTGAATGGGTTAGTGGTGGTTGTGCCAGCCCTCCTGATGGGGTCCCTGTTGCTTGTCATGGGATCTGGGGTGTTCTGGTGATGGGGGTGCTCCCCAGCTGGGAGGGGACTGTGGAAATGACTTTTAGATTTGTCTAAACCTTGCTTGGATTGTCTGCCTCTGAGCAAATCTCAAAATCCTGGTTGCTGGCAGGGTTTGAGGAGGCCAGGGGAGTGTGTGAGCAGATTCTGAGCCCGAGGCCTGGATCCAGGAGCCCGGGGAGGTGGGGACCATAGGACAGTGCCCAAGAGCAGTGACAGAGCCGCTGTGTGTGGGTTTGCAGACCCAGGCTCCGGCCTCGGGGAGCAGGGCCCGTGGGCGACACTCACAGAACACGGTGACGATGAAAACTTTCGTCTCCTGCCTGTCGCCGCAGGTGAAACTGCACAGGAGCTTCTCATCCTTGGAGATGTTGGCGACCTTGAATAGCTTCCACTGAGCCTGGCTGTCCAGGAGAGTCTTGTTTAGGTGTGTCTCCAGAACAAGTTTCTTGGGGTCCGTGCAACTGGCAGTACAATTAATGAACTGAGACTCTCCAGACCCCACCATCAGATGCTCTGGCCCCTCGAACGCCTTCACACGAGACCCTGGAAGGACAGAAAACACTCTCACAAGACTCTCCCACCGCCCTGCCCGGCGGGGCTGCCCACGATGCGCAGTCTCATCAACGGGTCCCTTCTGCTCCTCCCTCCGTTCAGACATTACTGCCTCTGGTCTAGACCAAGGGGGAAGCGCCTTAGCAGTCTCCCTGCCCCTGACTGCTCTTCCAGCTTGTCCCCTCCAGGTGAGTCTTCCTCATGCACATCTCCTATCCCCATGGAGATTATATTCGAATTCGCCTCCAGCCCAAATGACCCCTCCTCTGTGAAGGCCTCCCTGAACTGGAGGTGGATCGTGTCCTCTCAGGCCCCGTGTCCGTGAGTTCGGCTCCTCCCCACTCCTTCCCTCTCTTCAGCAAATCCCTGTGGAACACCGGCTGTGTGGCAGGCACCATTCTAGGCTCTGGGGAGCCCTCAGAGACGGAAGGAATTCAAAGCTTGCCCTTTTGGAGCTCGCACTGCCGCAAAAGACACTGAGTAACCACAAGCGAACTAGCCAGCCTGCCAATTGGTGGGAATGCCCAAGAAAGGAAACAGGGAGTGGGTAGGTCTGCCACGTTAAATACTTGCTCAGGACAGGTTTCATGGAAACACTGACATTTGAGGAAAGGAGGAAGGAAATGGGGAGAGCTTGGCTGCCAGCTGTCTGCAGAGGGCAGAAAACCAGCAGCGCCAAGACCCTGGCAGAGAAAACACCAGGATGGCTGGAGCCCATGAAGAAGGAAGAAGGACAGGAATCTGAACTGATCTCGGCCAGCTGGGCCTGTGCTGTGCCCTGTGTTCCCGCCACACTCACCCGCCCCCACCTAGCCCTCAGCTGGGGAAAGAGAAAGGTTCTCTAGGGAGAGAAAGAGAGCTGCCTTTCAATCCCAAGTCTGCCAGCTCTGTGGCCTTGGGCAAAGTGCTTTCCTTTTCTGAGCCTCAGTTTCTCCATCTGTCAAATGGGCTAGTAATCCCTTTCCTGCATGGTTGTCAGGAAGGCATGTGACAGGTTTTCCAAAACAGAGTGCTCACACCTAGAAGCATTCTCCTTCACCGTCCCATGGACCACTCAGAAGGGTCTTCGTTTGCACTTTGATGGTCAGCAGAAGACGATGCCCTCCACTGACCTCTGCTGTCCACTGGCCACCTCTGAAGACCAGCTGGGACGTGCCCTCACTTTCCCTTGGGCCCCAGCCTCCTTGGTCTCCTATCAGTCTCCACGACCTGCCACATCCACACACCCTGAAGCTATGGGGCCTGTTCAACCCAAAGTGTGAAGGCCAGGTCCCCCATCTGCTGCCCCGGGGTCATGGGGTCCTGGGGAAACCAGGCTTGCATAGCATCCCACACCCGTGGCGGGCAGCCGCTGTGCTCAAAGCCTCAGTGACTTCGGGACCCGGACCCCCTTCTCCACACGACACCAGGGCAATAGGCACCCTATCCTCTGGCAGGAACACACCCAGTCTGGACCCCAAGGCTCACCTCGGCAGCAGAGCAGGGCAAGAAAGGCTGCGAGCATTCCCCAGCCACCAAAAAGGGACATCTCGGGTGGTGTCCGCAGACTCACAGGGAACAGCTGAGAACTGCCTGCAGAGAGGTGAATGGCTCTGGTCAGGCAGGCGGCGGAGGACTTGCAGCTGTAGTCTGGAACCCCCAGCCTTCTGTAAGCTGATGACTGTATTTCCTCTCATTATCTGAGTGGTCTTGGGGAGGTCACGTGGAAGCCCAGCTCCCAGGGCAACAGGTCTGTAAGAAGTTGGGCAGAGGAAGCCAGGAGTCAGCTGATAAGCGGGACAAAATTAGTCCTCCTGGCACGGTCCTGTGTGGGGTGGGGCGGAACCCGGGGCTCATGCGTGTGTGATGTTTGCACACGGAGCCCCAAATCTGGGGAGCCTGACTCCCACAGGACACTTTATAGGTGTCAACAAAGGAGGGACGTTCCACGTATGAAAGAGGGTAAGGGAGGAGTTAGCTGGACATTCTCCTATGTCCTCTGCCCCTCCCCTTGTGGGTGAGCTAAATTAAAGAAAGAATCAAGAGAACACTAACCACAGACTTTGGGAGGCTGGTTATTTATGTCTGGGTGGGAGGTGAGTGGCACAGTAGGTAGATGGAAGGTTTGGTGGTAGTTCATCCTCGAGTGCTGGGTTCCGGGCTGATCGTTAGGTTATCTCACTGTGCAATGCACATGTGTGTTACATAGATGTGTTCAGTATGTGTCACATATTACATTTTACAGAAAGAATACAAAGGGAAAAGAGAAACTCCTACATATCTAGAAGGAAGAGGCTCCTTGGAAGTATGAGCCACAGGATAGGAAAGTCCCTTCTAACCAGGTAGGACTTCACTGAATGGGATTCATCAGGAACCTTGGGTGTGACCCCAAGAGGCTGGGGACTATACTTGTCCCCTAAGCATCAGCTCTGAGCTGAGTCCAGATGACCTAGACTCCTGTGGGCCGTGGCGGGAAGGCAGCCCACGCTTCTAAGAGGGTGGTGTGGTTGACAGAGCAGGAGAGGAAGAGAAAGGACAAAAACAGGAAATAACCACGGAGCAATAGGCTGCTGGACTCAGAGAGATGGCTGACGTGAGCTCCTCATGCAAGGACCAAGGAGCCGGTGTAAATTTTGTAGCAACTCCATCCAGCCCCTGGGCTTATGGGGAGACAGGGAGAGAAAGAACAAGAACTCAAGTGTTCATTGACAATCTATCCCAAATCCTTTCCACTCTGCCAAGAGGGAAGCAGGGAGCACCACCTTACCTGGATCAGCTCACGGGTGCTGCCGTGATGGGGAAACACGGTGGCCGAGGTCCAGCTTCCAGCAGTCGTTGTTCCCTGGGCTGCTGCTGGTTCAACAAGTATTGCCTGGTTTTTGACAGATTTTCCTTCTCAGAAGTCACGTGCTTCCTGTCTCAGCTCTGACCTCATACTAACATCACTTTCTGTTTATTACCTCTTGTTTTAAACCCCAGTAAATATATACCTGGAGAAGGCAATGGCACCCCACTCCATCCAGTACTCTTGCCTGGAAAATCCCATGGACAGGGGAGCCACGACTGAGAGACTTCACTTTTACTTTTCACTTTCATGCATTGGAGAAGGAAATGGCAACCCACTCCAGTGTTCTTGCCTGGAGAATCCCCGGCACGGGGGAGCCTGGTGGGCTGCCATCTATGGGGTCACACAGAGTCGGACACGACTGAAGTGACTTAGCAGCAGCAGCATCAAATATATACCGGGCCTTCCCAGGTGGCTCATTGTATAAGAATCTGCCTGCCAATGTGGGAGCCAATTCCTGAGTCAGGAACATCCCCTGGAGAATGAAATGACACCCCACTCCAGTGTTCTTGCCTGGGAAATCCCAAGGACAGAGGAGTCTGGCGGGGTATAGTGCATGGGGTCCCAGACAGTCAGACACGACTGAGCATGCGCGCATGCATTCAAGGGACCAAGACAGTTGAGGCAACAAATGCTGAAGACTCCCTGGTTGGGGATCTTAGTTCCTCAACCAGGAATTAAGCTCGGGTCACAGCAGTGAAACTGCTACTCATGACTGGACCAGCAGGGAATTCCCTCTGCACTCTTTTTTTTGATGTGTGGTTTCTGTGCTCCTGGGGGCCTTGGATGAAGGAGAGAGATCCAGGATGAGCCGCCCACTGAACCCCTGCAGGAGGCTTGTCTACATCAGGGAGCAGGGTCTTCCCTGTATATGACATGCCCAACCACCGAACACTTCTACTTACAACTAAGAACAATTGTGTTTTGAGATCTTTTCACAGCCGCCACTTCACCTAACAATTAAAAACATCCTCCTCTGGCAGAGTAGCTTTGTACCAAGAGGCAGAGTTTCAGAGCTGGTGCTAGACAGCCAGCTGGGCTCACCCACAAGCAGAGGTTTGGCTCTCACAGGCCTGCCCCTCAGCGCCTGCCACTGAAAGTCCTGGCTTAGGAAAGACACAAATGAGTATGCGTCTGGGACCAAGACAGGGCTTTCCTGGTGGCCGAGTGGTAGAGAGTCCACCTGCCAAAGCAGGAGATGCAGGAGGCTGGGGTTCCATCACGGGGCAGGAAGATCCCCCAGAGGAGGGAATGGCAACCCGTTCCATACTCTTGCCTGGAGAATCCCTGGACAGATAAGCAGGGCTGGTTCCAGTCCACGGGGCTGCAAAGAGTGGGCACGACTGAGCAACTGAGCAGTGCACAGACAGGATCAGGGGCAGGGAGAGTCTGACGCTGTGTCCCCTTCCATTTGCACAAAGCCCAGGCCTCCCTGGAGGGTCAACAGGAGGAGGAGGCGCGACCCCAGGAGGAGGCCCTCTGGTTTGCCACCACCACTAGCTGCCCTGCCCGACGCCTCCCTGGGCCCCCGGCTCCCCTGGCCAGGCCCTCTCCTTCCCTCCCCTACACCAGCCCAGCCTGCAGGACTCGACTCAGGCTCAGCACCACCATCCAGCATCTGAGAAAAGGGGAGCTTCAGTGAGGCTGGGGGTCTGGGGGCTGTCAGGGCCTTGCCCTGGGGTGGAAAGAGGTAGCCAGGGGGCCAGGGGTGGTATGGGGAGACCTGTGGGTGAAATTGCTGAGGCCACCCCAGGAACTCTCTTGGGGGATCTCTTTTCTCTTCTCCATCTCAGCAGAGCCATGCCCCGACCCCCACCCACCAGTGCCATGGGAACTGTGGGTGCAGATGTGTGCCCGGCTTCAGGTAGGGACCGGGTGGGTGGTCAGCAGGGCCTAGGCCAAGGGACAGATCGGAATGCTGGAAGGGCCCCGTGCCCTGGGGTGGTGGGGGGTGGTCTTATTATCATCACCACAGACCAGGTTCTGTCCCCTTACCTTTTCTTCCTTGGGGTCCACTGAGGAAGAGGGTAGTCATGGTGAGGGTGCTTCTTCCCCCAGACTACTGATAGCTTACAGTGAAGGGTGTCAGACTCGTCATCTCCAAAGAAGATTTAGCTTAGGGACCAGAGACCAGGCTTGATCCCTCAAGAGCTTTTGTGTAGCAGGGTTTTATTCAAGTATGAAAAGCACAGAGAAAGTTTCTGACGTAGACATCAGAAGGGAATGGGGAGTGCCCCCCTCGCTAGCGTTAGCAAGGGAGTTATAGACTTTTTAAGTTAATTATTACAATAAATCAAAAGAAAAGATCTTGCTAGACCCACTCCCATAATTTACATTTTAAGATAACAGGATTAGCCCGAAGGTTTTCAGGAAGGAAAAACTGCCCTCAAGCAGGATACATTGTTGTTATATAATCCTCGGCACAGAGTTTAAATTGAGTTGTTGTAATCATCAGTTTTTGGGCTTAAAGAAAAAAGCATTTTATGTGACTAAGGACTTCCCTTATAGCTCAGTTGGGAAAGAATCTCCCTGCAATGCAGGAGACCTGGGTTCAATTCTTGGGTCCGAAAGATCCCCTGGAGAAGGAAATGGCAACCGATTCCAGTATTCTTGCTTCTTGCCTGGAGAATCTCAGGGACAGAGGAGCCTGGCGGGCTACAGTCCATGGGGTCACAAGAGTCGGACACGACTTAGCGGTTATACCACCAATACCATGTGTGGAAGGCTAAGGAATGGAGAGAAAAAAAGATGTTTGCTCTTTCCTCCTCCTTGAGAATTCCAGACCTCTTTCTCCTCCTCCTTGGGGACCCCAGACTTCTTATCAACCTACCTAGGAATTGACTCTCTCACTACTATGATGCTGAGAGCCTCATAATATGAGAACAGACATCAACCCTGGAGCCCACACCAGCTTCATCAGGGAGCTGCAAACAGCCCTGGAGCCCCCGTGTCCCTCTCGTGTCTAACAACCCCTTTCTACACCTGGAAACCCTTCTTACCCCACTTCCATCCCCAACCAGGCCCTCTCCCCGGTGTGAATGAATCTTGTCTCCACCAGATGGAGACCGTGAACAAACCTGATCTCTGATTTCTCATCCTTAGAGCCCCATCCAGGCCCTAGAAGCCACATGAAGGCCAACACTGTCCCATTGATCGCTGCCTAGGTGGCAGAGACCTGGGAGATGGAGCCCTCCCTCGACCTCCTCCCCTTCCCCTCTCTCTGGATGACCAGGGCTGCGGGGTCTCCATTTGGCCCAATAACAGAACTGGAGGTAAGAGGCGAGGATGGCTTTGGTTTCCATGGCTCTCGGAAGGCCCTGAGTGGTGGGGGAGGCCTGGCGGGGAGGTTCCTGGAGCCTAGCCACTGGGGCCCCCACACTCACCCCTGGATGCTGGCTCTGTTGGCAGAAGAGAGCAGTCAGAGTCATGTCCTGGAGGGCCACGTGGGAACAGAGTGTCTCTCTGCCCCTCTGGGCCAGGACGGGTCTCCCCACCCTCCCTCAGGAGGAAGGAGTCACTCAGGGTCCCTTCAGGCTGGGAGTCTGGTGCCCGGGCAGGTCGGCCTGAGGGCACACCAGGCCCTGGGTTTGCTGGGGCTCAGGAAGGCCTCTGAGGGAGAGGGGGGAGGGAGGCTGAGGAGACATTTGGAGACAGAAGTTCAGCCAGGCCTGGTGGCTCCCCTCCTGGCCATTCCCAGGAGGAGACACGAGGACACGGGCTTAAGAACAGGTGTTTGTATTGAGGCTGCTTCACATGGTCCCTCCCCAGGCCTGGACCAGCCTAAGGAGCCACACTGAGTTCCAGTGGCCGCCATGACAGTGGCCGCGCTGCCCGGGGGAGCTGTGCCCAGTGGCTCCCTATCAGCCTCTTCTAAGCGGCTTGCACTCAGGTGTTACCTGTCCACCATCGGTACTGGCACAGGAGGACGAGAGTCACAACCATGAGCAGCAGCACTGTCACAGGGGTGATGAAGGCCACCATCTGGGTGTTGGGCTCGGGCTCTGGGGAGGGAAGGGCTAGAGGTCACAGAAGTCCTCTGGTCCCAGGTGCCAGGCTCCAGAGGGCCAGCTGTCTACCCGTCACCCAGCCACCCACCCCTGGGCAGCCTGCTGTCACTCTGCATTGCAGGGATGAGTGGCAAATGGTGTTATCACTGGAGGGAAGGAGGACCGGGGTCCGGGCCACCAGCCGGCCTCTGTGAGACCATGAGGGCAGATGGACTCAGACGGTGCCCTTGCCATGCGCTGCCAAACCTCATGGTCTGCTCTGTGGCGAGGTCCAGGCCAAGCCCCTCCCGGGCAGAGATGAGGGAGCTTTGGCCAAACTCCCTGAAGACAAAGAGGATCTTGACTATCTAGGGTCATAGAAGCAGGACTCCTGGGGACCTTCGGGGTCAGTCAGGTCAAATTTATCATTGGAGAGAGGGGTCAAGGCCAGAGAGACGAGCTTGACTTGGTTAAGGTCACCCAGCTCACTCATGACCAAGCAACTAGTCAGGGTCTAAGCCAGGAACTCGCCAGGAGTTCCAGGGAACCCCAGGGATCAAGTGTCGTTTCCCCGAGTACCTCCCCTGAGCTGGCAGAGAGCGGGGCAAAGGCGTTTTCTTCCCCTGACGGCTGAAAGTGAATGTCCCCCTACCTGATCTGTGGGCTCCCCCTCACCTTTGACTTCAAGTCTCTGGGGATCTGAGACTCTGTGGACGAGGCCACCGCCGCGAGAGCGCAGGTCCATCTGGGCCTCGCACAAGAAGTTATGGTGGCCGTCTTCCCTGTGAGCTGTGGTGTTATGGCTGACCAAGGCATCTTGGGGGGAAGGTGCTGTCCCCACAAAGGTGTGATTGTACAAGATCTCAGTACCACGGAGCAGGGTGACAGTGAGGCCTTCGAGGGGTGCCACGGTGGGGACCCTGCACTCGATGGTGAACAGTGTCCCTGCGGCCACTGAGTTGGGCCACAGCGTCAGGAGTACTTGCTTTGGAGGGTCTGCAGGAAAGCGGAAGGGAGGTCTGCTCAGGATGGGGATGCTGCTCAGGCAGGCCCCACCCGGCCCAGACCATCCCCTGTGACCACAGTGTTCCCAGGAAGTGGGCTGGGGTGGGCAGAAGGAAGCAGTTCAGGGTGAAGGATGTCTGGGTAGTAGTTTCAGGGACCTGATGACTTCTGCAATGGACAAGAAAGGAGGTGCCCTGGTGTCTACAAAGTAAAGGTTCAGAATCAGTTCAGCCAACTAGAAAGATAAAAGTTTTGGCTGTGTCTGTTTCCTCTCCATAAATTCAATGGGAATATCAAAAATTTAACAGTTGGATAGTTTTGTTGAGAGAGACTTAGAAGGGAGTATTCTCTAGAATGGGGCCATAAATTGTGAGGGACTTCAAGGGCAGGGGCCAGAGTCAGACCTGCCTTGGTTTTCAGGATCAGGTTTAAAACTATCTGTATCCCTTAGCATTTAAACTCCATGGTACCCTGGTCCCCTTTAATAAAAAAGGAAAAAAAAAAGATATTCATTTCTTTGTTTGTGCCAGGTCTTAGTTGTGCTATGTGGGATCTAGTTCCGTGACCAGGGATCAAACCCAGGTCCCCTGCATTGGGAGTGCTGAGTCTTAGCCACTGGACCACAGGGACATCTGTCTGCGTTCATTTTTGAACTAGAATACCTAGCCCCCATTACCCCAGGATAATATGTAGATTTTGGACATCTTTATACTCATTTGACCCAGTAATGACAGTTCTGAGTGATACCCTGGGTGCCAAGCTCCCAGGAGAACCCCGGTCTCTCCATGGTCTCTGTGGCCAGTGGGCAGGTGTGTGTGTGTGTGATGGTCACACATTTGCAAAGGGCCCTCAGGGGGAGAAAAGACCATGACCTTCTTTCCAGGATGTGAATGGGTTACTGGAGAGTGTGCCAGCCGTCCTGATGGGGTCCCTGTTTCTTGTCACGAGATGTGGGGTATTCTGCTTATTGGGGTGCTCCCCAGCTAGGAAGGGACTCTGGGAAACGATGTTTAGATTTGTTTAAGCCTTGCTTGGATTGTCTGCCTCTGAGCAAACTCAAAATCCCAGTTGCTGGCAGGGTTCGAGGAGGCCAGGGGAGGGAGTGAGCAGATTCTGAGCCCGTGGCCTGGATCCAGGAGCCCGGGGAGGTAGGGACCATAGGACAGTGCCCAGGAGCAGTGACAGAGCCGCTGTGTGTGGGTTTGCAGACCCAGGCTCCGGCCTCAGGGAGCAGGGCCCGTGGGCAACACTCACAGAACACGGTGATGTTGAAAACTTTCGTCTCCTGCCTGTCGCCGCAGGTGAAACTGCACAGGAGCTCTACGTCCTTGGAGATGTTGTCGACCTGGAACAGCTTCCACTGAGCCTGGCTCTCCAGGAGAATATTGTTTAGCTCTGTCTCCAGAACAAGTTTCTCGGGGTCCGTGCAACTGGCAGTACAATTAATGAACTGAGACTCTCCGGACTCCACCATCAGATGCTCTGGCTCCACGAATGCCTTCACACCAGACCCTGGAAGGACAGAACACTGCTCAGCAGATACCTCCACTGCCTTGCCCCATGGGGCTGCCCACGATGCGCAGTCTCATCAACAGGTCCCTTGTGCTCCTCCCTCCATTCAGACATTACTGCCTCTGGTCTAGACCAAGGGGGAAGCGCCTTAGCAGTCTCCCTGCCCCTGACTGCTCTTCCAGCTTGTCCCCTCCAGGTGATTCTTCCTCATGCACATCTCCTATCCCCATGGAGATTATATTCGAACTCGCCTCCAGCCCTAATGACCCCTCCTCTGCTAAAGCCTCCCTGAACTGGCGGTGGATCGTGTCCTCTCGGGCCCCGTGTCCGTGAGTTCAGCTCCTCCTCACTCCTTCCCTCTCTTCTGCAAATCCCTGTAGAACACCGACTGCGTGGCAGGCACGGTTCTAGGCTCTGGGGAGCCCTCAGAGATGGAAGAAGTTCAAAGCTCGCCCTTGTGGAGCTCGGGCAGCCGTGAAGGATAGAATAAACAACAAGCGAACTAGCCAGCCTGCCAATTGGTGGGAAGTGCCCAGCAAGGAAACAGGGAGTGGGGTGGGGCTGCCAGGTTAAATACTGTGCTCAGGACAGGTTTCATGGAAACACTGACATCTGAGGAAAGGAGGAAGGAAATGGTGGGAGCTTGGCTGCCAGCTGTCTGCAGAGGGAAGAAAACCCCCAGCGCCAAGACCCTGGGCAGGGAGGACACCAGGATGGCTGGAGGCCAGCGAGGAAGAAGGCCAGGAATCTGAACTGATCTCGGCCAGCTGGGCTTGTGCTCTGTCTTGCGTTCCCGCCACACCCACCCGTCCCCACCTAGCCCTCAGCTGGGGAAAGAGAAAGGTTCTCTAGGGAGAGAAAGAGAGCTGCTTTGAATCCCGAGTTTGCCAGCTCTGTGGCCTTGGGCAAAATGCTTTCCTTTTCTGAGCCTCAGTTTCTCCATCTTTCAAATGGGCTAGTAATCCCTTTCCTGCATGGTTGTCATGAAGGAACCCGACAGGTTTTCCAAAACAGAGTGCTCACACCTAGAAGCATTCTCCTTCACCGTCCCCTGGACCACTCAGAAGGGGCTTCATTTGCACTTTGATGGTCAGCAGAAGACGATGCCCTCCATTGGCCTCTGCTGTCCACTGGGCCACCTGTGAAGACCGGCTGGGACGTGCCCTCACTTTCCATTGAGCCCCAGTCTCCTTGGTTTCCCATCAGTCTCCACGACCTGCCACATCCACACACCCTGAAGCTATGGGGCCTGTTCAGTCCAAAGTGTGAAGGCCAGGTCCCCCATCTGCTGCCCCGGGGTCATGGGGTCCTGGGGAAACCAGGCTTGTGTAGCATCCCACACCTGTGGCGGGCAGCCGCTGGTCTCAAAGCCTCAGAGACTTCGGGACAAGGACCCCCTTCTCCACACAACACCAAGGGAACAGGCGCCCTAACCTCTGGCTGGCACACAGCCAGTCTGGACCCCTAGGCTCACCTCGGCAGCAGAACAGGGCGAGAAATGCTGCGAGCGTTCCACAGCCACCAAAAGGGGACATCTCAGGTAGCGTTTGCAGGTTCACAGGGAACAGCTGAGGACTGCCTGCAGAGGTGAAGGGCTCCGGTCAGGCGGGCGGCGGGGGAGGACTTGCAGCTGTAGTCTGGAACCCCCAGCCTTCTGTGAGCTGATGACCTGGCACAGTCCTGTGTGGGGTGGGGCGGGCACCCGGGGCTCACGTGTGTGTGATGTGTGCACACAGGGCCCCAAATCTGGGGAGCCTGACTCCCACAGGACACTTTATTGGTGTCAACAAAGGAGGGACCTTCCAAGTTGGAAAGAGGGTTTGGGAGGCGATAGCTGGACATTCTCCTCCTTCCTCTGGCCCCCTCCCCTTTTAGATTTCTGGTGATGCACAGGGTCCCCAGGCACTTTCTTGTCTCTTTTCTTAGCTAAATGTGATTTCACGTTACTAATTCAAGGAGGACAGAAAGTGAAATTAGCATTTCATTGATGCCTATTCTCTCATGGACTAAGTTAGGTTTTAATACATTGTCTCATCATCACACCAAATCTACCAGTGTTGATTGTGGATTTGGAGAAGTTCAGGGCTCAGGTGAATTATAACTTGCCTAAATCACAACAATATTAGGTGATGGAACTGCGGTGAGAATTTAGGAATGAGGCGCATTTGGTTGGAGAATTGGTGGTTGCCAGGGATTGAAGGGAGGGAGACACGGACTGAAAGAGCAGAGAGGACTTTAGGACGGAGAAGCTGCTCTGTTTGCTACGACAATGGTGCATACGTGTCAGTACACACTTGCCCAACCCCACAGAATGTAGACACCAAGACTGAACCGTAGAGTCGACGGTGGTCTTTGGGTGATAACGACGTGTCAGTGCAGGTTCATCAGTCATCAGGAATGGACCCTCTGCTGGGGGATGCTGGTAACAGGAGAGGCTGTGCATGTGTGGGGACAGGAGGTATGTGGCAAGTCTCCTCTTCCCCTAAGTTTTTCTCTAAGCCTAAAACTGCTCTTCTAAAAAGAAGTCTACTAAAAAAAATGAAGATAGTGGAGGACAGAAGATCTGGTGTGTTAATGTCCATGGGGTTGGAAGAGCCGGCACGACTTAGAGGCTGATCAGCAACAACAGAAAAATAGCTCAAACACAGCTCCTCGGGAGGCAGCCTCCTGGGTCAGGGTGCTTGTCAGCTACGGATTGTTGTTGACAATGCAGGCTTGTATGACTTCCCTGCGGGTCCAGTCGTTCAGACTCTGCTTCCAAGTGTTTGATCCCTGTTCTGCGGAACTAACATTCCATATGCGCATGTCATGGCCAAAACTAAAGAAACTGTAGGTTTTTAAACTCAGTTTTTAGCAGCTTTAGAGGAAGACATGGTCTGAGTCCTTTCTAAATTCTCATGTCAGATTACATTTTAAAAATATGCATATATTTACTTGGCTGCACCAAGTCTTAGTTCTGGCATGTGGGATCTAGTTCCCTGACCAGGGATGGAACCCAGACCCCATGCATTGCAAGCTGGAAGTCTTAGCCATTGGACCTCCAGGGAAGTTCCTCGGATTACCCTTTAGAATATTTAAAACACAAAACCCAGTTCTACATCGTATGGAAGCAGGTGGATGCTAGACTTATTGTGGTGATATTCGCATAATGTATGCAAATACCAAACCGCTGTGTAGCACACCTGAAGGTGACATAATACTGTATATCACAAGCCAGTCTAAAACTTTAAAGTAATGTATCTTGCAATTCACAAAAGAAGAAGATTACTGATTCATAGAAACAGAAAGCAGAGCAGTGGTTGCCAAGGCCTGGGGGCAGCAGAAGTGGTGAGTTGTTTGTTTGTTTAATGCGTATAGACTTTCAGTTTTCTAAGATAAAAAAGTTTTGAGATCCATCATGAAAAAATGTGAATATAACACAACAAATGTGCTTTAAAAACAGTAATGGGTATGTGTTAGGTGTATTTACCATAATTGAAAATTAATTTACACAACATTATAAATCTTCAATAAGCTTAAAAATTAAAAACTTATAAATCATTTATTCCAAGAAATATGACACCAAGTAGACCAAGTCTTAGAAAAAACAGTGCAGTCGCTCCGTTGTGTCCGACTCTGTGGACACGCAAAAAGCACCTAACTTGATTGAAGAAGAAATAAAAAGCCTGAATAGTTCTATAACGATTATAGAAATTACATCAATAATTTGAAATCTCTCCACAAAGAAAATATCAAGTCTAGATAGCATTACAGAAGTTTAAGTGGGGATAATTCTAATCTTACAAAAACTCTTTCTGAGAATGAAAATAGCAGGAACACGCTTTCTTTCTAGGAGGCAAGAGTAACCTTAATACCAAAATGAGACAAGAATAGGATGAAATAGAAAAATTAGAAGCCAGTGTCACTCATGAATACAAATGCAAAATAAAAATACAAACAAACCAAACCTAGGAGTGTATTAAAAATATTAGACATCATATCCAAGTTAGGCTTAGCTATGAAAAGTTGGTCTCACGATAGAAGAGAAAGCTGCCAATGTCATGTGTTATTGTTGGGAACAGTGAACTGCAGTGCTTTATGTCACAATACTTCTGCGCTCCTCTGAAATCATCTGTATTTGCAGCAGATAATTTCCTGCAACCTGAGACTCATCTTATGTTCCATGACCCCACCTCAAGTTTGTACCATGCTTCGGTTTTGCTTTTTTGCCTTAGGGTCTTCTTCAATGCTTTAGGAGTCACTTAGATACCTGTAGTGTTTCTTAGAAGCCTAGGACTGTCAAGTTCCCTAACATGAAACCCTCAACCAAGGAGAGGCCAAGAGCTAGGAGAAACATGTTCCAGCCTCTTTGTTTAGGGGAGGCAGTTCTAGCCAGCATCCTGTAGACCTATCAGGGATTCTGGAAGGCTTGAGCCCCCTTTGCTCACACCTGCAGCATCAGCTCTGCATCTTCTGGTGGCTTTCTCTCTCCTGTTCCAGTCTTATTCCTTCACTCCCTCCTTCCTGGCCTCGATAATTAAGTAATCCACCTGAAATAAATCTACCTGAACTGAAGTCCTGTTGCAGGCTCTACTTTAAAGGAGTCCAAACTAAAAACTTATGTTACAGTTTTAAGAAGAAAAAACATATGATCATCTTAGCAGATCTAGGAAAAAAAAATGATGATGTTCAGTATTCTTTCATGATAAAACCTCTTAGTAGACGACAAGGAAATATCCTTAACATGACAAAGGAAACTTAGAAAAAGTTTGCATATGTACTATTATTTCTTTAACATCTGTATTATTTTTTTAATGAGTAAATCTTAGGGGCATTTCCTTTAAAATCTGGAATCAAACAAGGATGCCCACTATCTTTGCTTCTATGTTAACATTATACCAGAGGTCCTAGACGATATAGTAAGACAAGAAAAAGAAATTAAAGGCCTAGGGATGGGAAAAGAGCAAAATCATCAGTGTTTTCATATGACATGGTTGCCTAGATAGAACATTCAAATGAATGATCAGACAAATGATTCAAAATAATCAGAGATTTTAGCAAGACAGCTAGCTGTTTGATCAATATCCAAAAAGAAATTGCTTTTGTATATAACAGTAACATACAAAAATGTAATTTAGGACTTCCCTGGTGGCCCAGTGGTTAAGACTCTGCACTTACACTGCAGGGGCCACAGGTTTGATCCCTGGTCAGGGAAGTTCTGCACGCTGCCAAGAGTATCTAGGGAAAAAGAGTAGTTTAAAGGCACACTATGTATAGTAGCAAAAAGATAGAAGTAACACATATACAGAAACAAAAAGACAGCAGAATATAAGGCCTATAGTCAGAAAGTTATAAAACACAATTGAAAGACATTAAACACAATTTAAATAAATGTAGAACCCGCCCATGTTCATGACTAAGGGATTCCATATTATAATGCAGACAATTCTCTTCCTACAGATTTAATGCAATTTCAATGGATCCAAATAAGGGATTTCATGGAAAACAAAAGGTGATTCTAAACTTTATTACGGAAAGAACAAAAGGACCAAGACACCCCTAAAGAAGAATAAAATGAGGGGATTTGCCCTACTAGATATGAAGACTTACTATAATATATAATTTCAGTGTTGATATAGGCAAATTAACCAATGGAACAGTGAAAAAGTGCCCAGAAATAGTCTTGCGTGAAACTCACACACCTGACAAAAATGGCACTGTGGACCACTGGGTGGAAGAGGGAGATAAAAATGAATGATGCTTGATCAACTGGTTAACTATATGGAGAAAAAAGATGGGAAATATATCCCTACATTGCTCTCTTCATCGGGAGGGATGTATCCCTTCATTTTCACCTGGAATGAAGAAATCAATTCTATCTAATTTAAAGATTTACATGTAAAAGAACACTTTAAAAACTTTTGTAAGAAAATGTATACTTAGTCACTCAGTTGTGTCCAACTCTGCGAGCCAGTGGACTGTAGACTGCCAGGCTCCACTGTCCATGGGAATTCCCAGGCAAGAATGCTGGAGTGGGTTGCCATTTCCTACTTCAGATCTTCCTGACCCAGGCCTCCCCTCCTGCAGTGGCTCCTGAGTTGCAGGCAGATTCTTTACTGCTGAGCCACCGGGGAAATCCGTAAGAAAAACGGGAGAGTATGTTTACGTCCCTAGGGCAAGGAAAGATTTCCTAAGCAAGACCTCAAGATCACCACTGCTAGAATAAACAACTGATAATTGTGAGTATATTAAAGACATCATGAACATTTCAAGGAAAACAAAACCTCTCAACTAATGGAAAGATGCTTTTACTCAGTAAGAGCCGGGGAAGTTAAAACCACAATGAGGAACCACTTCATATCTACTGGATTGGCAGAAGTTAAGAAAGTCCACACGACCAGTTTTTGGAGAGGCTGTCGGTCAATAGGAACTCGTATATTGCTGGTGAGGGTGTATTTTGGTTCTCTGAGAAATAATGAGGCATTATCTTCTAATGCTGAATAGTGTTATATCCTATAACCCACAATTCCACCCTTAGATATATGCCCTAGAGAAACTCTTGCACTAAGAAGCAGAAGACCTGTCCCGTTCTTCTTCATCTGTATGACCCTGAGCAAGTCACTTTAATCTCTGTGTGCCTCAGTTTTCTCTTCTGTAAAATGGGATTAACCATAGCACATTCCTTATGGGAATGGCGTGTGGATTAAACTATTTAAATGACAATATTAAAAGGTATTCAAAACAGTAGCTGGCACACAGAATAGGTTCTACAACTATTTCATAAAATGAAAATAAATGGATGTGATAAAGCACTAAAGTAAAGAAAGAATCAAGAGAACACTAACCACAGACTTTGGGAGGGAGGTTGTTTATGTCTCGGTGGAGGTGAGTGGCACGGTAGGTAGATGGAAGGTTTGGTGGTAGTTCATCCTCGAGTGCTGGGTTCCGGGCTGATCGTTAGGTTATCTCACTGCGCAATGCACATGCGTGTTACATAGATGTGTTCAGTATGTGTCACATATTACATTTTACAGAAAGAATACAAAGGGAAAAGAGAAATTCCTACCTATCTAGAAAGAAGAGGCTCCTTGGAAGTATGAGCCACAGGCTAGGAAAGTCCCTTCTAACCAGGTAGGACTTCATTGAATGGGATTCATCAGGAACCTTGGGTGTGACCCCAAGAGGCTGGGGACTATACTTGTCCCCTAAGCATCAGCTCTGAGCTCAGTCCAGATGACCTGGACACAGGTGGGCCATGGCGGGAAGGCAGCGCCACGCTTCTAAGAGGGTGGTGTGGTTGACAGAGCAGGAGAGAAAGAGAAAGGACAAAAACAGGAAATAACCACCAAGCAATAGGCTGCTGGACTCAGAGAGATGGCTGAAGTGAGCGCCTCATGCAAGGACCAAGGAGCTGGAGGAAATTTTGTAGCAACTGCAGCCCCTGGGCTTATGAGGCGACAGGGAGAGAAAGAACAAGAACTCAAGTGTTGATTGACAGTCTATCCCAAGCCCTTTCAACTCTGCCAAGAGGGAAGCAGGGAGCATCACCTTACCTGTATCAGCAAACGGGTGCTGCCGTGATGGGTAAACAGAGTGGCCGAGGTCCAACTTCCAGCAGCCGTTGTTTCCTGTGCTGCTGCTGGTTCAACAAGTATTGCCTGGTTTTTGACTGATTTCCCTTTCAGAAGGCACATGCTTCCATTCCCAGCTCGGACCCCTACTAACATCACTTTCTGTTTATTACCTCTTGTTTTAAACCCTGGTAAATATATACTGGGGCTTCCCAGGTGGCTCATTGTATAAGAATCTGCCTGCCAATGTGGGAGCAAATTCCTGAGTCAGGAACATCCCCTGGAGAATGAAATGACACCCCACTCCAGTGTTCTTGCCTGGGAAATCCCAAGGACAGAGGAGTCTGGCGGGGTATAGTGCATGGGGTCCCAGACAGTCAGACACGACTGAGCATGCACGCATGCATTCAAGGGACCAAGACAGTTGAGGCAACAAATGCTGAAGACTCCCTGGTTGGGGATCTTAGTTCCTCAACCAGGAATTAAGCTCGGGTCACAGCAGTGAAACTGCTACTCATGACTGGACCAGCAGGGAATTCCCTCTGCACTTTTTTTTTTTGTTTGTTTGATGTGCGGTTTCTGTGCTCCTGGGGCCCTTGGATGAAGGAGACAGATCCAGGATGAGCCGCCCACTGAACCCCTGCAGGAGGCTTGTCTACATCAGGGAGCAGGGTCTTCCCTGTATATGACATGCCCAACCACCAAACACTTCTACTTACAACTAAGAACAATTGTGTTCTGAGATCTTTTCATAGCCGCCACTTCACCTAACAATTAAAAAAACCCTCCCCTGGTAGAGTAGTTTGTACCAAGAGGCAGAGTTTCAGAGCTGGTGCTAGACAGCCAGCTGGGCTCACCCACAAGCAGAGGTTTTGCTCTCACAGGCCTGCCCCTCAGCGCCTGGCACTGAAAGTCCTGGCTTAGGAAAGACACAAATGAGTATGCGTCTGGAACCAAGACAGGGCTTTCCTGGTGGCCGAGTGGTAGAGAGTCCACCTGCCAAAGCAGGAGATGCAGGAGGCTGGGGTTCCATCACGGGGCAGGAAGATCCCCCAGAGGAGGGAATGGCAACCCGTTCCAGTATCTTGCCTCGAGAATCCCATGGACAGAAAAGCCTGGGGGGTCCAGTCCACGGGGCTGCAAAGAGTCGGGCACGACTAAAGCGACTGAGCACAGCCCTGGAGCCCCCGGGTCCCCCTCGTGCCTGCCAACCCCTTTCTACACCTGGCAACACTTCTTACCCCACCCCAGCCCCAACCAGGCCCTGTCCCTGAGGTGAATGAGTCCCATCTCCACCACATGGAGACCTTGAACCAACCTGATCTCTGATGCGGGTGAAAGCCCCTTACAGCCCCGTCTGAAGGAGTCTTTTGGGTCGAGAAAAGAAAACAACAGTTTCGAAGGCCGTTGCTGAATCATCTAACATCGGAGAAAACAAAACAGAACTTTAGGTCCCGCCCTGATGCTCCAGGCCAGTTCCATCTATCTGTGACTTATCACCCTCTGTCCAGAAACCTCCTACCCCCACACATGCCTAGAAGACTTATCATCCCCTGTCCAGAAACCTTCCACCCCCTACAACTGCCCGGAGGACTTATCACCGCCTGCCCAACTACAAACGCCATCTCAACTAAAGAATACCCAAAACATCCCGCCTGATTAATGTCTCCCTTATCCCTTCCACAAGCCTCCCTATGAATATGGGGCCTCCCTGATCCCTCTCCGCACTCAGCCTGATCGTTAGGCTGGCTGTCGCCCCTCCTTGCCTGAATAAAGGTAACCTATTTCTATTGAGGTTGTTGTTCCGCTTTCTGCCTCGGCCCGAACTATACCTTACACAGTCCAGGCCCCAGAAGCCACATGAACGGCCAATCCTGTCCCATTGATTCCTTCCCGGCTGGCAGAGGCCTGGGAGAAGGAGCCCTCCCTCGCCCTCCTCCCCTTCCCCTCTTTCTGGATGACCAGGGCTGCGGGGTCCCCATTTGGCCCAGTAACAGAGCTGGAGGTAGGAGGTGAGGACGGCTTTCGTTTCCATGGCTCTCGGAAGGCCCTGAGTGGCAGGGGAGGCCTGGCGGGGAGGTTCCCAGAGCCAAGCCATTGGGCCCCCACACTCACCCCTGGATGCTGGCTCTGTTGGCAGAAGAGAGCAGTCAGAGCCATGTCCTGGAGGGCCACGTGGGAACAGAGTGTCTCTCTGCCCCTTTGGGCCAGGGCGGGTCTCCCCACCCTCCCTCAGGAGGAAGGAGTCACTCAGGGTCCTTTCAGGCTGGGAGTCTGGTGCCCGGGCGGCTAGGCCTGGGGGCACACCAGGGTCTGGGTTTGCTGGGGCTCAGGAAGGCCTCTGAAGGAGAGGGGGGAGGGAGGCTGAGGAGACATTTGGAGACAGAAGTTCAGCCAGGCCTGGTGGCTCCCCTTCCTGGCCATTCCCAGGAGGAGACATGAAGGCACAGGGTTAGTCCACGTGTTTGTATTGAGGCTGCTTCACATGGTCCCTCCCCAGGCCTGGACCAGCCTAAGAAGCCACACTGAGTTCAGTGGCCGCCATGACACTGTCCGCGCCGCTCACGGGGGCTGTGCCCAGTGGCTTCCTATCCACCTCCTCCAACGGTTATGCACAGGGTAATGACCTGTCCGCCCCCGGTGCCACTTCTGGCTGAAGACAAAGCACAGGAAGACGAATGTCACAAACACGAGCAGCAGCACTATCACGACCGCGATGATGATCACCATCTGGTTGTTGGGCTCGGGCTCTGGGGAGGGAAGGGCTAGAGGTCACAGAAGTCCTCTGGTCCCAGGTGCCAGGCTCCAGAGGGCCAGCTGTCTACCCGTCACCCAGCCACCCACCCCTGGGCAGCCTGCTGACACTCTGCATTGCAGAGATGAGTGGCAAACGGTGTTATCACTGGAGGGAAGGAGGACCGGGGTCCGGGCCACCAGCCGGCCTCTGTGAGACCATGAGGGCAGATGGACTCAGAGGGTGCCCTTGCCATGTGCTGCCAAACCTCATGGTCTGCTCTGTGGCGAGGTCCAGACCAAACCCCTCCCTGGGCAGAGATGAGGGAGCTTTGGCCAAACTCTCTGAAGACAAAGAGGATCTTGACCATCTAGGGTCACAGAAGCGGGACTCCAGGGGACCTTCGGGGTCAGTCAGGTCAAATTTATCACTGGAGAGAGGGGTCAAGGCCAGAGAGAGGAGCTTGACTTGGTTAAGGTCACCCAGCTCACTCATGACCAAGCAACTAGTCAGGGTCCAAGCCAGGAACTCGCCAGGAGCTCCAGGGAACCGCAGGGACCAAATGTCGTTTCCCCGAGTGCCTCCCCTAGGCTGGCAGAGAGCGGGGCAAAGGCGTTTTCTTCCCCTGAGGGCTGAGAGTGAATGTCCCCCCACCCCGATCTGTGGGCTCCCCCTCACCTTTGACTTCAAGCCTCTGGGGATCTAAGACTCTGTGGACGAGGCCACCGCCGCGAGAGCGCAGGTCCATTTGGGCCTCGCATGAGAAGTTATGGTGGCCGTCTTTGCTGTGAGCTGTGATGTTATGGCTGACCAAGGCATCTTGGGGGGAAGGTGCTGTCCCCACAAAGGTGTGATTGTACAAGATCTCAGTACCACGGAGCAGGGTGACAGTGAGGCCTTCGAGGGGCTCCACGGTGGGGACCCTGCACTCGATGGTGAACAGTGTCCCTATGGCCACTGAGGTGGGCCACAGTGTCAGGAGCACTTGCTTTGGAGGGTCTGCAGGAAAGCGGAAGGGAGGTCTGCTCAGGATGGGGATGCTGCTCCGGCAGGCCCCGCCCGGCCCAGACCATCCCCTGGGACCACGGTGTTCTCAGGAAGTGGGCTGGTGCGGGAAGGAGGAAGCAGTTCAGGGTGAAGGATGTCTGGGTGGTAGTTTCAGGGACCTGATGACTTCTGGAATGGACAAGAAAGGAGGTGCCCTGGTGTCTACAAAGAAAAGGTTCAGAATCAGTTCAGTCAACTAGAAAGATTAAAGTTTTAGCTGTATCTCTTTCCTCTCCATAAATTCAATAGAAATTTCAAAAATTAAACAGTTGGATAGTTTTTTTGAGAGAAACTTAGAAGGGAGTACTCACTGGAACGGGGCCATGAATTGTGAGATTCTTCAGAGGTGGGGGCAAGAGTCAGACCTCCCTTGGTTTTCAGGATCAGGTTTAAAACTACCACTATCCCTTACTATTAAACTCCACAGTTCCCTGAGTTCCTGTTTTTTTTTTTTTTTTTAACTCAAGATTGATTTCTTTGGTTGTGCCAGGTCTTAGTTCCCTGACCATGGGATCAAACCCAGGTCCCCTGCATTGGGAGTGCTGAGTCTCAGCCACTGGACCACCAGGACATCTGTCTGCATTCATTTTTGAACTAGAATACCTAGCCCCCATTACCCCAGGGTAATATGTAGATTTTGGACATCTTTATACTCATTTGATCCACTGATGACTGTTCTGAGTGATACCCTGGGTGCCGAGCTTCTGGGAGAACCCTGGTCTCTCCATGGTCTCTGTGGCCAGTGGGCAGGTGTGTGTGTGTGTGATGGTCACACATTTGCAAAGGGCCCTCAGGGGGATATAAAACCTCAACCTTCTCTCCAGGAGGTGAATGGGTTAGTGGTGGTTGTGCCAGCCCTCCTGATGGGGTCCCTGTTGCTTGTCATGGGATCTGGGGTGTTCTGGTGATGGGGGTGCTCCCCAGCTGGGAGGGGACTGTGGAAATGACTTTTAGATTTGTCTAAACCTTGCTTGGATTGTCTGCCTCTGAGTAAATCTCAAAATCCTGGTTGCTGGCAGGGTTTGAGGAGGCCAGGGGAGTGTGTGAGCAGATTCTGAGCCCGTGGCCTGGATCCAGGAGCCCGGGGAGGTGGGGACCATAGGACAGTGCCCAGGAGCAGTGGCAGAGCTGCTCTGTGTGGGTTTGCAGACCCAGGCTCCGGCCTCGGGGAGCAGGGCCCATGGGCGACACTCACAGAACACGGTGACGATGAAAACTTTCGTCTCCTGCCTGCCACCGCAGGTGAAACTGCACATGAGCTCCACGT
The DNA here is from genome assembly GCF_001704415.2 of Capra hircus. Classification (NCBI taxonomy): domain Eukaryota; kingdom Metazoa; phylum Chordata; class Mammalia; order Artiodactyla; family Bovidae; genus Capra; species Capra hircus. The sequence goes on from NC_030826.1 coordinate 47,862,187, forward strand.
TCTCGGAGATGTTGACGACCTTGAACAACTTCCACTGAGCCTGGCCCTCCAGGAGAGTGTTGTGTAGGGCTGTCTCCAGAACAAGTTTCTCGGGGTCCGTACAACTGGCAGTACAATTAATCACCTGAAACTCTCCAGACCCCACCATCCGGTGCTTTGGCTCTTTGGGTACCTCGAACTCCTCCTCACCAGACCCTGGAAGACCAGAAAACACTGCTCAGCAGACAGCTCCGCCGCCATGCCTGGAAGAGCTGCCTGTGATGGGCACTCTGATTAGGGCACTTCTGCTCCTCTCTTCTTGTGCAGACATTATTGCCTGTGGTCTAGACCAACGGGGCTGCCCCCTAGCTGTCTCCCTGCCCCTGCCTGCTCTTCTTCCAGCTTCTCACCTCCAGGTGAGACTTTGTCGTGCACATCTCCTATCCCCAAGATGATTATATTCAAACTCGCCCCCCAGCCCAAATGACCCCTCCTCTGTGAAGGCCTCCCTGAACTGGAGGTGGATCGTGTCCTCTCAGGCCCCGTGTCCATGAGTTCGGCTCCTCCCCACTCCTTCCCTCTCTTATGCAAATCCTTATAGAACACTGGCTGCGTGGCAGGCACCGTTCTAGGCTCTGTGGAGCCCTCAGAAATGGTAGAAGACCAAGACTTCCCCTGTGGAGCTCACACTGCTGCGAGGGACACAGAGTAACCAACAAGCAAACTAACCTGTCTGTCCATTGATGGGAAGTACCTGGGAAAGGAAATAGGGAGTGGGGTGCAGCTGCCATGTTAATACTGTGCTCAGCACAGGTTTCATGGAAACGGTGACATTTGAGCTAAAGATGAAGGAGATTGGGGGAGCTTGGCTGGCAGGTGTCTGCTGAGGGCAGAAAACCACCAGCACTGACCCTGGGCAGAGAGGAGGCCAGGGTGGCCGGAGCCCAGGGAGGAAGAAGGTGAGGAATCTGAAGTGGTCTCGGCCAGCTGGTCCAGGGCTGTGCCCTGTGTCCCTGCCACACCCGCACTCCCCCCCGCCACCCCCCAGCTGTCAGCTGGGGCTAGAGGGAGGCTCTGCAGGGAGAGAGAGAGCTGCATTTGAATCCCGAGTTTGCCAGCTCTGTGGCCTTGGGCAAAGTGCTTTCTCTTTCTGAGCCTCAGTTTGTCCATCTGTCAAATGGGTTAGTAATCCCTTTCCTGCATGGTTGCCATGAAAGCACCTGGCAGGATTTCCAAAACAGAGCACTGAGCGCATGGAGGCATTCTCCTTCACCGTCCCCTGGACTCCCCGGAAGGGGCTTCGTTTTCACTTTCCACTGACCTCTGCTGTCCACTGGGTCACCTCTGAAGACCAGCTGGGACATGCCCTCACCTTCCCTTGAGCCTCAGCCTCCCTTCATTTCCTCATCAGTCTCCACGACCTGCCACATCCACACACCCTGAAGCTATGGGGCCCGTTCAACCCAGTGTGTGGAGGCCAAGACCCCAACCTGCTGCCCCGGGGTCATGCGGTCATGGGGAAGCCAGGCTCACACAGCACCCCACACCCGTAGCAGGTGGCCGCTGTGCTCAAAGCCTCAGCGACTTCAGGACCAGGACCCACTTCTCCGCATGATACCAGGGGTACAGGTGACCTACCCTCTGGCTGGCAGGCACCCAGTCTGGACCCCCAGGCTCACCCTGCAGCAGAGCAGGGTGAGAAAGGCTGCGAGCGTTCCACAGCCACCAAAAGGGGATATCTCCGGTGGCGTCCACAGGCTCACAGGGAACAGCTGAGGACTGCCTGCAGAGAGGTGAAGGGCTCCGGTCAGGCAGGCGGCAGGGGAGGACTTGTGTCTGCAGTCCGGAACCCCCAGCCTTCTGTAAGCTGATGACCGTATTTCCTCTCATTATCTGAGTGGTCTTGGGCAGGCCACGTGGAAGGCCAGCTCCCAGGGCCACAGGTCTATAAGAAACTGGGCAGAGGAAGCCAGGACATAGCCTAGTTCTCCTGGCATGCTGCCATCAGGGGTGGGGCGAGCACCCGGGACTCATGCGTGTGTGGACGCAGGACAGTCACCGCTACAAGCCCCAAATCTGGGGAGCCCCGAATCCCACAGGACTCATTATTGGGGTCAACCTAGAAGGGACTTTCCAAGTTGAAAAGAGGGTTTGGGAGGTGATAGCTGGACATTCTCCTCCTTCCTCTGGCCCCCTCCCTCTTAGATTTCTGGTGATATACAGGGTCCCCAGGCACTTTCCTGTCTCTTTTCTTAGCTAAACGTGATTTCACGTCAACTAAGACAAGGAGAAAGGAAAAGAAAACTAGCATTTCCTTATACCTACTCTCTGTTAAGTTATGACCAACCTAGATAGCATATTCAAAAGCAGAGACATTACTTTGCCGACTAAGGTCCATCTAGTCAAGGCTATGGTTTTTCTGTGGTCATGTATGGATGTGAGAGTTGGACTGTGAAGAAGGCTGAGTGCTGAAGAACTGATGCTTTTGAACTGTGGTGTTGGAGAAGACTCTTGAGAGTCCCTTGGGCTGCAAGGAGATCCAACCAGTCCATTCTGAAGGAGATCAACCCTGGGATTTCTTTGGAAGGAATGATGCTAAAGCTGAAACTTCAGTACTTTGGCCACCTCGTGTGAAGAATTGACTCATTGGAAAAGACTCTGATGCTGGGAGGGATTGGGGGCAGGAGGAGAAGGGGACAACCCAGGGTGAGATGGCTGGATGGCATCACAGACTCGATGGACGTGAGTCTGAGTGAACTCCGGGAATTGGTGATAGACAGGGAGGCCCGTCGTGCTGCGATTCATGGGGTCGCAAGGAGTCGGACACGACTGAGCAACTGAACTGAACTGAACTCAACTCTCTGTTAGGGACTAAGTCAATGTTTTAATACATTGTCTCATCATCACACCAAATCTACCAATGTTGATTGCGCATCTGAGGAAGTTCAGGGCTCAGGTAAGTTAATAACTTGCCTAAATCACAACGATATTAGGTGATGGAACTGCGGTGAGAATTTAGGAATGAGGAGCGTTTGGTTGGAGAATTGGTGGTTGCCAGGGATTAAAGGGAGGGAGACACGGACTGAAAGAGCAGAGAGGACTTTAGGACGGAGAAGCTGCTCTGTTTGCTACGACAATGGTGCATACGTGTCAGTACACACTTGCCCAAACCCACAGAATGTAGACACCAAGACTGAACCGTAGAGTCGACGGTGGTCTTTGGGTGATAACGACGTGTCAGTGCAGGTTCATCAGTCATAAGGAATGGACCCTCTGCTGGGGGATGCTGGTAACAGGAGAGGCTGTGCATGTGTGGGGACAGGAGGTATGTGGCAAGCCTCCTCTTCCCCTAAGTTTTGCTGTAAACCTAAAACTGCTTTTTTTTTAAATGGAGACAGTGGAGGACAGAGGAGCCCGGTATGTTATAGTCCATGGGTCTAAAAAGAGTCAACACAACTTAGAGACTGAACAAGAACAAAAAAATAGCTCAAACACACCACCTTGAAAGACAATCTTCTTGGTTAGGATTCTTGCCAACTATGGATTGTTGTTGAACATGCAGGCTTTTAGGATTTTCCTTTTTGGGTTTCCCTGGTATCCAGTCGTTAAGACTCTTGGCTTCCACGCAGAGGGTGAGCCTTGGAGCCCTAGTCCTTGATCTCCTAGGAATTAACATTTCATATGTGCATTGCATGGCCAAAAAAAAAGAAAATGCAGGCTTTTAAACTGAGTTTTTAGCCGGGTTTATAGGGAGTCATTTGTTCAATCATTCCTAAATTCTCATCTCAGATTACATTTTAAAAATATTTAAACAGAAAACTTAGATCTACATTGTTTATGAGGCACGTCGAATGAATAACAGTGTGAAATGGTTGAAAGTCGAAGAATGATAAAAGATACGCCAGGCAAAAGCTAACCAAAATAAAACCAGGAAAGGTCTGTTCATATCAAGCAAAAGGGAATTTTAAGACAAAAATATTTATTAGGGACAGAGGGAGTACCTAGATTAAAGGATCAGTTCATCTGGAAATTATACGAGTTCTAAACTTGTAAGCGCTTAGTTTGAAGGAAAAACAAAGAGATAAAACCATCATCATAGCAAGAAATTTTAATACAACATCTCTCTATTATGAATAATGAAGCAAATGTGAAAAATGATCAACATCATTAACCATCAGGGAAATGGCAAATCAAAACCACATTGAGATATCACCCACCACTGTCAGAATGGTTATCATCAAAAAGAGAACAAACAAAAAGCATTGGCAAGGGTGCGGAGAAAAGGAAACGCTTTTGTACTGTTGGTGGGATTGTAAATTGGTACAACTGCTGTGGAAAAAAGTATGGAGGTGCCTCAGAAAATTAAAAATAGAACTGCCATATGATCCAGCAATTTTACTTCTGGGTATTCTTCTGAAGAAAACAAAAGCACTAATTCGAAGACATATATGCACATAAATGTTCGCTGTGGAATCATTTCCAATAGCCAACATGTGGAAGCAAATTGAGTGATAAAGATGTGCAGAATATTATTCAGCCATAAATAATGAAGTCTTGCCATTTTCAACAACACAGATGGACCTAGAGGCTGTTATGCTAAGCGCAGTGAATCAGACAAAGACAGTTACCAAATATGATCTCACTTGTATGTGGATTCTGAAAAACAAAACAAACAAAACCAAAACCAGGCTCCTAAGTACAGAGAACGAATGGGTGGTTGCTGGAGACTAAGGGGCTCCAAACTAGATGAACGGGATTAAGAGGTACAAAGCACCAATTAAAAAATAAGCCACGGGTATGTAAAACAGCGTAAGGAATATGGTCAAATATTTTGATAACTCTGTATGGAGAGAGGTGGATACTAGACTTATTGTGGTGATAACTTCAAAATGTATGCAAATACCAAACCACTGTGTAGAATATCTGAAGCCTACATGATATTGTACATTATAGGCCAGTCCAGAAACTTAAAATAATATATCTAGTAATTCAGGAGGAAGACCATACAGATTCATAGAAACAGAAAGTAGAACAGTGGATGCCAGGGCCTGGGGGCAGGAGGGAATGCTGAGCTGTTTGTTTAATGGGTGTAGAGTTTCAGTTCCACAAACTAAAAAAGGTTTAAGATCCACTGTGAAACAATGTGAATGTAAGACAACCAAATAGACATTTAAAAATGGTTAAGTGGTGAAATTTGTTATGCGTATTTTACCATAATCGAACATTTAATTAATACAATGTTGTAAATCAATTACACTTCAATGAAGTTAAAAATTAAAAGACTATAAATCATTTATGCCAAGAAATATGAAACCAAGTAGACCAAATCTTAGAAAAAGTAGAACTTACCTAACTTGATTGAAGAAAGAAAAGCCTGAATAGTTCTACAGCTATTAAAAAAATTACATCCATAATTTGAAATCTTCCCACAAAGAAAACATCAAATCTAGACAGTGTTACAGAGGTTTAAGTAGGGATAATTCTAATTTTACAAAAGCCCTTTCTGAGAATGAAAATAGTAGGACATGCTCTCTTTCTATGAGGCCAGTGTAACCTTAATACCAAAATGAGACAAATTAGATGAAACAGAAAAATTTTAATTAAATTATACTTTATATTATATTTTATATTATATTTTAATTTATATTATGAATATATTTTATATATTATATTTATATTATACATTTTGTTTATATTATATTTTATATTCACTCATGAATATACATGAAAAATAAGAAAAATACCTAGCAATGTATTGAAAATATTAGACATCATATCCAAGTTAGGCTTAGCTATGAAAAGTTGGTCGAGTGATAGAAGAGAAAGCTATGAATGTCATTTATTATTGTTGGTGATAGTAAATTGTGGTGCTCTATGTCACATTGCTTATGCCCTTCTCTAAAATCAGCTGCATTTACAGTGGATAACTCCCTGTAACCTTAGATTCATCTTATGCTCCAAGGTCCGACCTCAGTTTTACACCATGTTTCTTTTTGCTTTTTTTTCTCAATCTTCTTCAAGGCTTTAGGAGTCACTTAGCTACCTGCTAGCGTTTCCCAGAAGCCTAGGAGTGTCAAGTTCCCTAACGTGAAACCCTCAACCAACAAGAGGCCAAGAACTGGCAGATACAGCTCCAGCCTCGTCCTTTTGGAGAGGCGATGCTGGCCAGCATCCTGTAGACCTATCAGAGGTCCCGACAGACTTGAGCTTGCTTTGCTTACACCTGCAACATCAGTTATGCGTCCTCTATTGGCTTTCACTCCTTCCCTGCCCCAGTCTTCCTGTTCCTTATTTCCTGCCTCCTGGCTTCAATAATTAAATAATCTACCTGAAATAATCTACCTGAACTGTAGTCCTTGTTGCAAGCTCTACTTTTGAAGGAGCCCAGACTAAAACCTTACATTATGGTTTTAAGAAGAAAAATACATATGATCATCTTAATAGATCTAGGAAAAAAAAAATGATGACATTCAACATTCTTTCATGACAAAAGCTCTCAGCAAGCTAGATGGAAATGTCCTTAATGTGATAAAGGAAAATTAGAGAAAGTTTTCATATGTACTATTATTTATTTTACATATGTATTATTTTCTTTGATGAGGAAATTTTAGGACATTTCCTTTAAAATCCAGAACCATACAATGATGACAACTATCTCTGCTTCTATGTAACATTTTCCCACAGGTCCTAGACAAGACAAGAAAAAGTAATTAAAGGCCTAGGCGTGGGAAAAGAGTAAAACCATCAGTATTTTCATATGATATGGTTGCCTAGGTAGAAAATCCGAATGAATGATCGATTGGGTGAATGATTCAAAATAAGAGATTTTTGCAAGACAGTTAGCTGTGAGACCAATATCCAAAAAGCAATTGCTTTTGTGTATAACAGTAATATACAAAACTGTAATTTAGGACTTTCCTGATGGTCCAATGGTTAAGACTCTGCACTTCTACTGCAGCGGCCGCAGGTTTGATCCTTGGTCAGGGAAGTTCTGCATGCTGCATGGAGTATCCAGGGGAAAAAAGTAATTTAAAAAGCATACTATGTATAGTAGCAAAAAGATAGAAAGTATATATATATATATACAGAAGCAATAAGATAGCAAAATGTACAAAGACCTATAGTAAGAAAGTTATAAAACACTATTGAAAAACATTAAGTACAATTTAAATAAATGTAGAACCAGCCCATGTTCATGACTAAGAGATTCAATACTATAATGAGGACAATCCTCTTCCCATGGAAATAATGAAATTCCAATGGATCCTAATAAGGGTTTCATGGTACACAAAAGATGATTCTAAAACTTATTATGGAAAGAACAAAAGGACCAAGACACTCCTAAAGAAAAATAAAATGAGGGAATTTGCTACTAGTATTAAGACTTACTATAAAATATGATATTGGTATAGATGTAGACAGATTAACCAATGGAACAGCATAAAGTGCCTAGAAATAGACTTGCATGAAACGCTGCAAAACTGGCATTGTAGATCACGGGGTGGAAGAAGGAGATATAAATGAATGATGCTAGATCAAGTGGTTAACTATACGGAGAAAAGAGGTGGGTTTTGACGGAATCCCCCTTCTAACCAGATAGGACTTCATCGAATGGGATTCATCAGGAAACTTGGGTGTGACCCCGACAGGCTGGGGACTATACTTGTCTCTACTTCACATGGAACGAAGAAATCAATTCTATCTAATTTAAAGATTCGTATGTAAAAGAACACTTTAAAAACTTTTATAAGAAAATATGTTTAGTTGCTAAGTCGTGTCCAACTCTGTGACACCATGGACTGTAGACCACCAGGCTCCTCTGTCCATACGATTTCCCAGGCAAGGATACTGGAGTGGGTTGCCATTTCCTACTTCAGGAGACTTTTCTGATCCAGGGGTTCAAACCCTGGGCTCCTGCAGCGGCTCTTGCATCATGGGCAGATTCTTTACTGCTGGGCCACTGGGGGAGCTCGTGAGAAAATACAGGAGAGTATGTTTATGTCCTTGGGGCAAGGAAAGATTTCCAGAGCAAGACCTCAAGGTCACTACTGCTAGAATAAACAACTGATAATTGTGAGTATATTAAAGACATCATGAACATTTCAAGGAAAACAAAATGTCTCAGCTAATGAAAAGATGCTTTAACTCAGTAAGAGCCGGGGAAGTTAAAACCACAATGAGGAACCACTTTATATCTACTGGATTGGCAGAAGTTAAGAAAGTCGACACGACCAACTGTTGGAGAGGCCATGGGTCAATAGGAACTCGTATGTTGCTGGTGAGAGTGTATTTTGGTTCTGTGAGAAATACTGAGGCATTATCTTCTAATGCTGAATAGTGTTATATCCTATAACCCACAATTCCACCCTTTGATATATGCCCTAGAGAAATTTTTGTACTAAGAACCAGAAGACCTGGTTTCTGTGTGACCCTAAGTCACTTTATCTCTGTGTGCCTCAGTTTTCTCTTCTGTAAAATGGGATTAACCATAGCACATTCCTTATGGGAAGGGTGTGTGGATTAAACGAATTAAATGACAATATTGAAAAGTATTCAAAACAGTAGCTGGCACACAGAATAGGTTCTACAACTATTTCATAAAATGAAAATAAATGGATGTGATACAGCACTAAATTAAAAGAATCAAGAGAACAATAACAACAGACTTTGGGAGGGAGGTTGTTTATGTCTGGGTGGGAGGTGAGTGGCACAGTAGGTAGATGGAAGGTTTGGTGGTAGTTCATCCTTTAGTGCTGGGTTCTGGGCTGATCGTTAGGTTATCTCACTGTGCAATGCACATGTGTGTTACATAGATGTGTTCAGTATGTGTCACATATTACATTTTACAAAAAGAATACAAAGGGAAAAGAGAAATTCCTACCTATCTAGAAAGTAGGCTCTTGGAAGTATGAGCCACAGGATAGGAAAATCCCTTCTAACCAGGTAGGACTTCATTGAATGGGATTCATCAGGAACTTTGGGTGTGACCCCAAGAGGCTGGGGGGACTATACTTGTCCCCTAAGCATCAGCTCTGAGCTCAGTCCAGATGACCTAGACTCATGTGGGCCGTGGCAGGAAGGCAGCCCACGCTTCTAAGAGGGTGGTGTGGTTGACAGAGCAGGAGAGGAAGAGAAAGGACAAAAACAGGAAATAACCACCAAGCAATAGGCTGCTGGACTCAGAGAGATGGCTGACGTGAGCGCCTCATGCAACGACCAAGGAGCCGGAGGAAATTCTATAGCAACTCCAGCCCCTGGGCTTATGGGGAGACAGGGAGAAAAAGAACAAGAACTCAAGTGTTGATTGACAATCTATCCCAAGCCCTTTCGACTCTGCCAAGAGGGAAGCAGGGAGCACCACCTTACCTGTATCAGCTAACGGGTACTGCCGTGATGGGGAAAGAGGGTGGCCGGGGTCCACTTCCAGCAGACATTGTTCCCTGGGCTGCTGCTGGTTCAACAAGTGTTGCCTGGTTTTTGACTGAATTCCCTTCTCAGACGTCACGTGCTTCCTGTCCCAGCTCTGATATCCGACTATGACTTTCTGTTTATTATCTCTCATTTTAAACCCCAGTAAATATATACTGGGGCTTCCCAGGTGGCTTATAGGTGAAGAATCCACCTGCCCATGTGGGAGCCAATCCCCGAGTCGGGAAGATCCCCTGGAGAAGGAAATGGCACCCCAGTCCAGTATTCTTGCCTGGGAAATCCCATGGACAGAGGAGCTTGGGTTGCAAAAGAGTTGGACATGACTCAGTGACTAAACAACAGCAACAACAACATATACACTCTGTAAAACTGACCCTTCTGACCGCTTTTAGTGTAGGGTTCTGTGGCATTAAACACATTCACATCTTGTGTAACATCCACCACCATTCCTCGCTAGAACCAGCATCCCTCATCCTCATCCCAAAGTGAACACAGCCCCTCTCCTTGAAACACTGGCTTTCTATCCCCCTCCCCGCAGCCCTGGGCAACCACTGTTCTCCTTTTGGTTTCTGAGTTCGACGACCTGTGACTGGGCCCTCCTGTGAGTGGAATCAGACATCATTTGTCCTTTTGCGACTGGCTTATTTCACCTAGCTTGATGTCCTCAAGGCTCATTCATGCCATAGCACATTAGTTAGAATTTCCTTGCTTTTGAAGGCTGAGTAGCATCCCCTTGGATGCATACACCCCATGAGGCTTATCTACTCGTTGGTCAGTGGACACTTGGGACGATTCCTCCTGTGGCTCTTGTGAATAACACTTCTGTGGTCATGGGGGTACAGACAAGTCTCCAGGTTCCTGCTTTCAACTGTTTGAGGCAAATGCCCAGAAGTGGAATTGCTGTGGCCTATGGTAGTTCCATGGTTTTTTTTTTAAATTATTTTTATTTTGGCCATGCCTTGGGGCCTGCAAAATATGAGTTTCCCAACCAGGAATTAATCCCAGGTCATGGCGATGGAAGTGCTGAGTATTAACCACTGGACCACCAGGGAATTCCCTCTCCACTATTTCTTTTGATTTGTGTTTTCTGTGCCTCTGGCGCCTTGGATGAATGAAACAGATCCTGGATGAGCTGCCCAGAGAAGCCCTGCAGGAGGCTTGTCAACATCAGGGAGTAGGGTCTTCTGTGTATTTGACACGCCCTACTACTCAAAACTTGGAGAAGGAAATGGCACCCCACTCCAGTATGTTTGCCTGGAGAATCCCATGGACAGAGGAGCTTGGTGGGCTATAGTCCCCGGGTCGCAAAGAGTCAGACACGACTGAGTGACTTCACTTTCACTACTCGAAACTACTTACACCTGAGAATGATTGTGTTCTCAGATCTTTTCACATCTGCCGCTTCACCTAGCAATTAAAAAAAACCTCCCCTGGCAGAGTAGCTTTGTACCAACAGACAAAGTTTCAGAGCTGGGTGCTAGGCAGCCAGCTGGGCTCACCCACAGAGGTTTTGCTCTCACAGGCCTGCCCCTCAGCGCCTGCCACTGAAAGTCCTGGCTTAGGAAAGACACAAATGAGTATGCGTCTGGGACCAAGACAGGGCTTTCCTGGTGGCCGAGTGGTAGAGAGTCCACCTGCCAAAGCAGGAGATGCAGGAGGCTGGGGTTCCATCACGGGGCAGGAAGACCCCCAGAGGAGGGAATGGCAACCCACTCCAGTATTCTTGGCTGGAGAACCGCCTGGACAGAGGAGCCTGGCGGGCTCCAGTCCATGGGGTTGTAAAGAGTCAGACACGCGTGAGCATGCATGCATGCGTGCAAGAGACCGACAGTTGAGGCCACAGTTGCTGAAGTTCTGCTGGCTTTGAAGTGATCTCTCCTGGTACATTTGTGCCTCGATTTCTTCATAGAAGTTCTTTTGAAACCTTCCTCTCACAATGCTGGTCGAATGTTGGGGTGGGGGCATCAGGATCCAAGGCTTCGAGGGGCCCACGGGATTTTGGAGTTTTAAACACGAATCAGGGTGCCGGTGTCATTGACCTTTTCCCCTCCTCCCCTCCCCCTCTCCTTCTCAACCCATTTTGTGACTTCTGAGCAAATCGCTTTTTGGGTCTGTTTATTTCCTTCTCTTCTCTGCTAAGCTTCCTGTGCCTTCCCCTTTGAACCACCAAGAGCAGGTTCAATAAATGTTAACTAGATTTAAGCTATTGGCTAGGTTTTATGAGACACGTGTGTACATGCTAAGTCACTTCAGTCATGTCCGATTCTGCAAGCCAATGAACTGCAGCCTGCCAGGCTTCTCTGTCCATGGGGTTTTCCAGGCAAGAATACTGGAGTGGGGTGCCACTTCCTACTCCAGGGGATCTTCCCAACCCAGGAATTGAAATGAACCCAGGTCTCCTGCATTGCAGGTGGATTCTTTATGTGTGTGTGAATATATATATATATAATTCAATGTACTGTACACCTGAAACTAACACCGTATTATATAAATTCACTATACTTAAAATTTTTAGAAAAATTTTAAAAAGTCAGTAGATACTACCAGGTGTTTATGGTTCTTTAACTATTAGAGTATGTGTCCAGGGTCAGAGGTGACAGTCACAGAGTCTGGGTCCAGGGGCAGCGATGGGACCTTGTCAGGTGAGTTCTGGGGCTTGACCCTGACCGCCCTTTCTCCAACTTCTATGCAACCTTTGTAGCTGTAATGATGCCACCCGGCCACAATCAGAAATGTGTCACAACAGCAGAGAACCGCCTCAGTTTGTTTGTCAGTGGATAAAGGGCCACTGACATGCCCTAACCTAACTTTAAGAGATGAGGGCAATTTGAGCATTCTTTGGCATTGCCTTTCTTTGGAATTGGAATGAAAACTGACCTTTTCCAGTCCTGTGGCCACTGCTGAGTTTTCCAAATTTGCTGGCATATTGAGTGCAGCACTTTCACAGCATCATCTTTCAGGATTTGAAACAGCTCAACTGGAATTCCATCACCTCCACTAGCTTTGTTCGTAGTGATGCTTTCTAAGGCCCACTTGACGTCACATTCCAGGATGTCTGGCTCTAGATTAGAGATCACACCATCATGATTATCTGGGTCGTGAAGATCTTTTTTGTACAGTTCTTCTGTGTATTCTTGCCGCCTCTTCTTAATATCTTCTGCTTCTGTTAGGTCCCTACCATTTCTGTCCTTTATCGAGCCCATCTTTGCATGAAATGTTCCCTTGCTATCTCTAATTTTCTTGAAGAGATCGCTAGTCTTTCTCATTCTGTTCTTTCCCTCTATTTCTTTGCACTGATCGCTGAAGAAGGCTTTCTTATTTCTTCTTGCTATTTTCTGGAACTCTGCATTCAGATGCTTATTATATCTTTCCTTTTCTCCTTTGCTTTTTGCCTCTCTTCTTTTCACAGCCATTTGTAAGTCTTCCCCAGACAGCCATTTTGCTTTTTTGCATTTCTTTTCCATGGGGATGGTCTTGATCCTTGTCTCCTGTAGAATGTCACAAACCTCATTCCATAGTTCATCAGGCACTCTATCTATCAGATCTAGTCCCTTAAATCTATTTCTCACTTCCACTGTTTAATCTTAAGGGATTTGATTTAGGTCATACCTGAATGGTCTGGCGGTTTTCCCTACTTTCTTCAATTTGAGTCTGAGTTTGGCAATAAGGAGTTCATGATCTGAGCCACAGTCAGCTCCCAGTCTTGTTTTTGTTGACTGTATAGAGCTTCTCCACCTTTGGCTGCAAAGAATATAATCAATCTGATTTCGGTGTCGACCATCTGGTGATGTCCATGTGTAGAGTCTTCTCCTGTGTTGTTGTAAGAGGGTGTTTGCTATGACCAGTGCATTTTCTTGGCAAAACTCTATTAGTTTTGCCCTGCTTTATTCTGCATTCCAAGGCCAAATTTGCCTGTTACCCCAGGTGTTTCTTGACTTCCTACTTTTGCATTCCAGTCCCCTATAATGAAAAGGACATCTTTTTGGGGTGTTAGTTCTAAAAGGTCTTGTAGGTCTTCATAGAACTGTTCAATTTCAGCTTCTTCAGCGTTACTGGTTGGGGCATAGGCTTGGATAACTGTGATATTGAATGGTTTGCCTTGGAAATGAACAGAGATCATCCGGTCGTTTTTGAGATTGCATCCAAGTACTGCATTTCGGACTCTTGTTGACCATGATAGCTACTCCATTTCCTCTGAGGGATTCCTGCCTACAGTAGTAGATATAATGGTCATCTGAGTTAAATTCACCCATTCCAGTCCATTTCAGTTCGCTGATTCCTAGAATGTCGACGTTCACCCTTGCCATCTCTTGTTTGACCACTTCCAGTTTGCCTTGATTCATGGACCTGACATTCCAGGTTCCTATGCAATATTGCTCTTTACAGCATCAGATCTTGCTTCTATCACCAGTCACATCCACAACTGGGTATTGTTTTTGCTTTGGCTCCATCCCTTCATTCTTTCTGGAGTTATTTCTCCACTGATCTCCAGTAGCATATTGGGCACCTACAGACCTGGGGAGTTCCTCTTTCAGTATTCTATCATTGTGCCTTTTCATACTGTTCATGGGGTTCTCAAGGCAAGAATACTGAAGTGGTTTGCCATTCCCTTCTCCAGTGGACCACATTCTGTCAGACCTTTCCACCATGACCCGCCCGTCTTTCCAAAGAAAGGCAATGCCAAAGAATGCTCAAACTACCGCACAACTGCACTCATCTCAGATGCTAGTAAAGTAATGCTCAAAATTCTCCAAGCCAGGCTTCAGCAATACATGAACCGTGAACTTCCTGATGTTCAAGCTGGTTTTAGAAAAGGCAGAGGAACCAGAGATCAAATTGCCAACATCCACTGGATCATGGAAAAAGCAAGAGAGTTCCAGAAAAACATCTATTTCTGCTTTATTGACTATGCCCAAAGCCTTTGACTGTGTGGATCACAAGAAACTATGGAAAATTCTGAAAGAGATGGGAATACCAGACCACCTGACCTGCCTCTTGAGAAATCTGTATGCAGGTCAGGAAGCAACAGTTAGAACTGGACATGGAACAACAGACTGGTTCCAAATAGGAAAAGGAGTACGTCAAGACTGTATATTGTCACCCTGCTTATTTAACTTCTATGCAGAGTACATCATGAGAAACACTGGACTGGAAGAAACACAAGCTGGAATCAAGATTGCCGGGAGAAATATCAATAACCTCAGATATGCAGATGACACCACCCTATGGCAGAAAGTGAAGAGGAACTAAAAAGCCTCTTGATGAAAGTGAAAGAGGAGAGTGAAAAAGTTGGCCTAAAGCTCAACATTCAGAAAATGAAGATCATGGCGTCTGGTCCCATCACTTCATGGGAAATAGATGGGGAAACAATGGAAACAGTGTCAGACTTCATTTTTTGGGCTCCAAAATCACTGCAGTTGGTGACTGAAGCCATGAAATTAAAAGACGCTTACTCCTTGGAAGAAAAGTTATGACCAACCTAGATAGTGTATTCAAAAGCAGAGACATTACTTTGCTGACTAAGGTCCGTCTAGTCAAGGCTATGGTTTTTCCAGTGGTCATGTATGGATGTGGGAGTTGAACTGTGAAGAAGGCTGAGCGCCAAAGAATTGATGCTTTTGAACTGTGGTGCTGGAGAAGACTCTTGAGAGTCCCTTGGACTGCGAGGAGATCCAACCAGTCCATTCTGAAGGAGATCAGCCCTGGGATTTCTTTGGAAGGAATGATGCTAAAGCTGAAACTCCAGTATTTTGGCCACCTCATGCAAAGAGTTGACTCATTGGAAAAGACTCTGATGCTGGGAGGGGTTGGGGGCAGGAGGAGAAGGGGATGACAGAGGATGAGATGGCTGGATGGCATCACTGACTCGATGGACGTGACTCTGAGTGAACTCCGGGAGTTGGTAATGGACAGGGAGGCCTGGCGTGCTGCGATTCATGGGGTTGCAAAGAGTCGGACACGACTGAGCGACTGAACTGAACTGAACTTTAAGAGAGGATGGGACTGCTGTCTTCCTGGGTTTCCAGAAAGAGGGAAACAAAATCTGATGAAAAGATAACATCTCCACCACCACAAACACCATTCCTTCTTTATTCCTGTTAATGAAAGGCTACAGTTGGAGATAAGGGCACATCCTCGCTGGGAGAATCTCCTGTGAGTATATGAAAGGCCTCCAAATGGCATGGCAGTAAAGGGGGAATCTTTATTTGATTCAGCATTTCCTGAACGTATATGGACACTGAGCCTGTTTTTCTGAGTTTCACCTCCCTTGGAACTCATATTCTGAGGCGTGGACTTTGGGAAACGGTCCTGTGGCTCTTGGTTCTTGGCTCTTATCTGTACCAGCTGCCTGTCAGTCCATGGCGTCTGGGGAAGAGGTGACTCGGGAGCCCTGGGGAATGAACGGCCACTCCACCCCGACCCCACGGTGAACCCGTGAGCCCTTCTTCCTGGTGCCTCCCCACCCTGCTTCCTGTGTCAGTCACACCCCTTTTCTAGGAACATCACAGGAAGGCGTGGCCCTCAGGCTTGATTCGGAAGGGACCCGAGCCCAACCTCTGACCCAAAGGAGACTTCCCCTTAGTCTGCTCAGGGTGAGGCCCTTCCCTTCTGTTGGTTTCCTCCCGAGACCGCACCGGCTCCCTGGCAACCCTCCTCTGGCCCGGCTGGGCGGTTCAAGCTGTTAGCAGCCCTTCTCCCTCCCGGAGCCAGGATCTGCTGTCGGGGACCCTGCACCCCCGCTTCCAGCTTAGACCCTCATTCCTCATCACGTGACAGACGTCTGTGCCCCCACCAGCTCCTCCCACGTCTCTCCAGGCCAAACTCCTGTGTCTTCAAACGTCAGTGAGTTTCCAGCCCCTCACGGTCCTGCCCTCCACCCCTGGCCCTGTCATTAATGTCATCATCTCTGCTGGGCTCAGCTTTCCAGTTTCTGGTAACTTCTGGAATCTTGATTGGGTCAAGAATCATCTTGGTGATTGGTCACTCTTTCCAGCTCTGCAATGCCTGCAGATAAACATCCCTGGTGGCTCAGATGGTAAAGAATCCTCTTGCAATGTGGGAGACCTGAGTTTGACCCCTGGGTCAGGAAGATCCCCTGGAGAAGGGCATGGCAACCCACTCCAGTATTCTTGCCTGCAGAATCCCATGGACAGAGGAGCCCAGTGGGCTGCAGTCCCTGGGGTCGCAAAGAGTTGGACATGACTGGAGTGACTTAGCATGGCAGAGGCAGACAGACCCATGAGCCTGTATTTCTGCAGCTTCATCCAAATCACTGAGCCGGGCTGGGGAGGGGAAGGTGGATTTGGAGGTTCAGGGAGGAGGGGGCGGGAAGGGTACTTACTGGGCTTACCTGCCAACCTGCTCAGGGGCCAAGTTTATATATTCAGTTGCTGTCTTGCCGGCCTTGCCCTTTCCGTGTCTGGAAACAGCCCCCAGGAACCCCTGGCGTTTTCCAGTACAGTCTCCCAGGGGCTCTCATGTTCTCGCCAGCCCTGTTCGTCTGCTCATGGTTCACTGGCCCAGACACAGGGTCATGACGTGATTTTCTGCCTTGGCAAAGGGTCTGGTTTGTTTCTCACCAAAGAAAGGATGTTAAGTGTTCTTTCTTTTAATATTTATTTATTTGGCTGCTCCTGGTCTGAGTTGTGGCATACAGTATCTTTGGGCTTTGTTGCAGCACATGGGATCTAATTCCCTGACCAGGGATCAAACCTGGGTCCCCTGTGCTGGGAGCATAGAGTCTTGTTTACTGGATCACCAGGCAAATCCTGTTAAGTGCTCTTGATCTTGAGGAGATGCTGGTCTGCAGGGGGAGAGGACTGAGGCCAGCCAGCCAGCCACCAGGGCACAGACATCCCAGCTCAGTGCCTGCCTGGCCCCGGGAGACAGACAAACAGGCGGGGTTAACTGTGATGTTTTTTTGTCATCATCTCCTGAAGCTATAGAACAGTGACAGACTTTATTTTCTTGGGCTCCAAAATCACTGCAGATGGTGACTGCAGCCATGAAATTAAAAGATGCTTACTCCTATGACCAACCTAGACAGCATATTAAAAAACAGAGACATTACTTTGCCGACAAAGGTCTGCCTAGTCAAAGCTATGGTTTTTCCAGTAGTCATGTATGGATGTGAGAGTTGGACTATAAAGAAAGCTGAGCACTGAAGAACTGATGCGTTTGTACTGATGTTGGAGAAGACTCTTGAGAGTCCCTTGGACTGCAAGGAGATCCAACCAGTCCATCCTAAAAGAAGTCAGTCCAACATATTCATTGGAAGGGCTGATGCTGAAGCTGAAACTCCAATACTCCAGCTGACTCATTGGAAAAGATCCTGATGCTGGGAAACATTGAGGGCAGGAGGAGAAGGGGATGACCGAGGATGAGATGGTTGGGTGGCATCACCGACTCAATGGACATGAGTTTGAGCAAGCTCTGGGAGTTGATGATGGGCAGGGAAGTCTGGTGTGCTGCAGTCTATGGGGTCACACAGTCGGACGCAGCTGAGCGACTGAACCAAACCTGAAGCTAAGGCATGTGTCTAGCACACAGGACAGATGGGCCAAATACAACAAGATGGTACAAACAAGTGTGTTCACTGATAGAATACAATTGGGTATATCTGCACATACAGCTAATAACTTTTGGGGGGAAAAAGTCCATGGCCCTGGCCTGACCACATGTTGGCCTCTCCCTGTTCTCAGAGGCGGGTGAGTGTGCTACCAGCCACCTCCCTCCCTGGCCTGGACCAGTCCAAGACATGACCCCAGCCTGGGCTCAATAGCTTCATGGGGAATCTGAGAGCCGCATCAAGTGACAGAAGGCAGCAAGCAGGTGCCAAGTGATGCCATCTAAACATCTCATCCTCTGTCACCCCCATCCCCTCCTGCCCTGCAGCTCCCCCTGCTCCCTTAGACTTGGCTGCATCCAAGGATCCATGCTTCAGAGAGAGGGCGTGTCCATGGCTCTCAGGGATGCCCCCTGTGTCCACTGGGTGAGGTGAGAAGTGGGAAGATGGGATGCTGGTTGGCTGAGTGGAAGGAGCCAGTCTCCAGGCAGAGCCCTTGCTAAGCTGTCCAGGGGCTGGCGGGCCCTTGGGGTCCTCTGGTGAATGACCCCTTCCTGGTGGTGCAAGAGAAAGCAGAGCATCCTCGGATGTCACCAGAGGGGATGCGGCCTGAGGGGTGAAAGCATGTTAGCAGGATCCTAAAATCCAACCAGGCTGGCCACTGAGCTCATGCCTTGGCATGTGGGCAGACATCCTATGTGCTTCAGACACACGCAGGTTGTATCTTTCCCACTGCTGTGTTGGCTGAGTTACCTCCCTGGCGTCTCTCCCCTGTGGATTTCCTGGACCAACAACCTGTTTACACCTGCCCCAACCCCTGCCTCACAAGGCGTGTGGGTCCTAACCTGGCCACCTTTCTGGAATTCAGCCTGAGCCAGTACTTTCGGGGAAATTTTCTGCAGTGTTTCAAGGAAGCTCTGCCCACAGAAACTAAGGAGGGGATATCCCTGGTGGCCCAGTGGTTCAGTTCAGTTTAGTCGCTCAGTCATGTCCGACTCTTTGTGACCCCATGAATTGCAGCACGCCAGGACTCCCTGTCCATCACCAATTCCTGGAGTTCACTCAACCTCAGGTCCATTGAGTCCGTGATGCCATCCAGCCATCTCATCCTCTGTCGTCCCCTTCTCCTCCTGCCCCCAACCCCTCCCAGCATCAGAGTCTTTTCCAATGAGTCAGCTCTTCACATGAGGTGGCCAAAGTACTGGAATCTCAGCTTTAGCATTGTTCCTTCCAAAGTACACCCAGGACCGATCCCAGTGGTTAGGACTTTCCAATGCAGGGGGTGTGGGTTTGATCCCTGGATGGGGAGGTCCTAGGATTCACATGCCTTGCAGCCAAAAAACCAAAACATAAAACAGAAGCGATACTGTAGCAAATTCAATACAAGATTTTCTTTTAAAATGGTCCATATTAAAAAAAAAAAATCTTTAAAAAATGTAAAGAAACTAAGGGGGACTCTCCAGCCCTGGGACCCTGCCATGAACACCATCAGGTAAACACACCCCTCCTGCCTGTCTTCCCACCCACTGAGCCCACTGCTCCCTCACCATCCAGACAACTACCCAGGAAGACAGCTCAGAACGACCCCCTGGTCTGAGAGCGGTGGTCAAGTCTTGAAGAAAATGGAGCTGACTTCCAAATCTAAAACTGCCTTTATTTGTGGTTGGCTCAGCGTAAGGTGCCATCATTGATCAGCAGAGTTATAAAACTGTACAGGAGGTACAAAAATAGGCTGTTTAACGTAGATAATTACCCTCACATCATCGACCTTTAAAAATACACATAAAAATAGTACAATCTGGCAGTTTATAAAATATAATGCTAAAAAGAGGATTTTTAGGTTCCACAAAGAGGATTGTATCACACGATTAACACATACCCATGAAACAATTAACCATCCACAGAGAAGACACAATGGCACAGAATTTTTTAAAAAAATCACTTTAAAATGAACATTTTTACCCTGACCAAATTATTCACCCTTTAATGACAAAACTACTGTAAGGCATCCATCCCATGGAAGGATACAGTATAACTTTTCCAGTTTTAAAGTGGTCAGGGGTGTTTATCCAAAGCAAATCTGCTGTGCTTTAAGCAAGTGCAACTGTCACGGGATACACTTCAGAGTAAAAATTAAATAAATATAAATAGGTTCAATAAATAGGTCGTTGCAAAAAGAATACGACATAAAGTGAGCATCTGAGAATGTGGCAGAATCGACTGGTAATGCTTTCTAGGTCAGTGGGGACGCCCCCGTCACAGCTTCTGGGACACTGAAAAGGAATACTGGACACTCGAGAACCGGGGGTGAGGTGAGCGGGGTGGGGACTTTGGCTGGAAGTGTTGGTTAAGGCTGCTCCAGTGGGGAGGCTCATTTTGGATGCTGTCTTTGTGGTTTTCCAAGAATACAGAGAGGATTTAAGTCCTGATACAAGAATTGGAACCAGTTACTCATGGGAAATCACTGATTCACAGAGCAAACCAAATATACAAAATGTAGACTCTTTGGTTTAAAAGGTGATGGTCCAAAAAAAAAAAAAAAACCAACCCCAAAGAACGATGACGGTCCAGCCCTGGAAGGTGGAATTCCGGCTCATCTGGACAGGACACCTGGAGACTTACTTCCAGGCAAGCTCGACGTGCGCAGCGATACACAAATGAGAACAGCCCCGGGAAGCCCACGCCTGGCCCCGGGCCAACTTCGGAGAAAGAAGTGTCCAAGAGGAGAAAGCCCTGCAACCCAAAGGACCCCCCTCTCATCTGTGACGTCAGACCAGCCATCAGTTCATCTTTCTCACTGGGGTGATAAATGAATGGCATTCACACAGAACCTCACCCAAAGGATCAGTCAACTGAAGAAACTACTCCAGGATGGTGAAGGGTGGCCAAGGAAGAGAAACACTGGGAAATATGAAGAAGAGGGATTTCAGAAGCTGAACGATCGGAGAGAAAGCTCAAGAGGAGAGAGAGAGGCTCCCTCCAGGTGTGCTGTGCTCTGTCCCCCAGCCCTTCCACAGAAGGCTGTGAAAACGGAACCAGCCCACGTTCCGGATGACCTCAAGGCTGAGGATCCGATGAACAGAGACACACAATGAGAACAGTCCCGGGAAAGCCAAGCCTGGCCGTGGTTCAGCTTTGCAGAAGAGAGCGTCCAAGAGGAGAAAACTCTACAGCCCAAAGGCCCCCCTCCCATCTTCGATGTCAGGCCAGACTCCAGTTCTTCTCTTTCACTGCGGTGATAAATGAATGGCATCCACACAGAACCTCACTCAAAGGATCAGGGTGAGCTCTGATAAGGAGCTTTCTTCTCAAGTTGGTAGGAAGGAAGCACTTAACTGGGCCTGCTAACCGCTGGACCTCCCACTGAAAGATGTGTAAGGGGTGGGAATGATGTCTCCCTGGGGAGAGCCGACAAGGACTACTGCACTGAGAAAGGGGGAGACGGGAGAGGAACTTGGTGCCAGGGTGGCATGCATGAGACAGCAGGTGCTTTAGTGGCCTCACCTAACACTGTGATTGCAGACGCTCTGGAGCCCGTGACCGGTGGAGCTCTTCAAAAACTGAAGTTAAAAGGACTCAAGAAGCAGCAAGAGGATTCTGGCAGGTGTGCCAAGGACAGATTCAATACAAGGTTCAATACGAGATTTAAAGAGACGATGGTGTCCTTGGGATTCCTAACAGATGTGACTAAATTGTCTTAAAGATGAGACAGGACTTCCCTGGTAGTCCAGTGGATAAGAACCTGTCTGCCAATGCAGGGGACACGGGCTCGACTCCTGGTCTGGGGAAGTTTCCATATGCCTCGGGGCAACTAACTGAAGTGCTTACTGAAGCCTGTGCACCCTACAGCCTGTAATCTGCAAGAAGAAAAGCCACCTCAGTGAGAAGCTGGTGACCTCAGCGAGAGCAGCCCCTGCTTGCCACAAGTAGAGAAAGCCTGTGTGCAGCAGCGAAGACCCAGCACAGCCATAAATAAATTACAAAAAAAAAAAGAAGATAAAGATGGTGTACTTGTGAAAATTCAGCCTTCCAGGAATCGTACAGAAGATCAGACCAACAGCTCAGCTGTGACAGGACGTGGCCGACTGCAGAACCCTGCCCCAAACAACAGGAAACCAGAACTCTAGAGACCAGGACAAGATAAACCAGATGGTGCCCGAGGTGTCATCATGATGGGCACCCACACAAGCCCTCTACAGGCCACTTGGGAGGACTGACGGGTGCCTGGGTTCCCAAGGGTGACGGAGAGAAGATGAACAGAAGGCGATCTGCTGGGTGCCAACCCCAGACGCACGCCCTTCCTCACCTCCGCGTTTTCTTCGCAGTGCTGGTATTTACTCCCTGTCCGCTCTCTACCACTGGCTCGTGCGAAAGCCGAGGTTTGGCCTGTTTTGTTCACCTGTGTCTCTGGCACCCAATATCCTGTCCAGCACATACAGAAGTGCTCAAATAAAATACAGTGAATAAGCGAGTTTGAGACAGTTGGAGGGTTAAAAACCAGTACCACAAGCAGAAAAGGCAGTTAAAAAAAAAAAGCTGTCCTGGAGGCAAGAGGGGCCAAAACAGAGAGACAGTCCTTTAAATCACTCGTGGTACTTTCTCCTTCTCCACCTCGACCAGTCTCATCATCTGCCCTGGCGGCAAAGCAACCTGCAGAGCCGTATGAGAGCAGCTGGGGAGGGGCTGGCCCGGGAGCATCAGAGCTGGGAGAAGAAAGACGTTGGTCTCCCGTGTTCCTGAAGAACGGACAGCATGGCACGAGGCATGATGCCGACCGAGGATGCTGGGTTCCCAGGTCTAAGTGAGGCAATGGATGAGGTTTAAAGATGCAAGACAATTTTAAAAGAGAGAGAGAGAAGATGACTTTAGGCAGACGGAAAGGAAGGGAGTTGAATTCACTGAAGGCAGAAGGAGTATGTTGGCGACTGGCTCTTGCTCAAATCCACTACCAGAAAACATCTTGCGAGGAGAAGAAACAGTGATTTCTCTCTGTCAGTTAAAGAGAAAATTGATAGTAACATTCTTTCTTTCGAGCGGAGTCTCTGAGTTCACCAGGACCGAACTGCAGCGATCCGTCCACCTGGCTAGAGAAGGTCCTCAGAAAATGCTTCCTCACCTGTATCCTGACTGTAGTAAACCTCTAAGGGCTTTCGGCAGAGAAAAGACAGAGAAATTTTTGACTAAAACTAAGGTTAAACATTGTATCAATTTGGGGGGGAAAAACCCCATGGTATTGACATGATTTGGAGAGTGGGATTTTGAAGTTGTGTCACACACATACATAGTGTGGCCACACTGTTTCACTCTTTAGCGTTAGAGAACCAGAGGATGGGGCTTTCCGTGCCCCACAAAATAGAAGATGTATTATTCTGTTTCTTGCATTGCTTCTTCATGAGTAAGCTTCAAGTTCAGTTTAGCTCACACTAACATAGCATTCTATGGTATGATCAAAATAAAAAGTTATTAAAATCTGCCAGGAGAAACATAAAAGCCTGCACAAAGTGTGTGGTGACTCTGGCCTCGGCTCTCAACCCCCTGGCCCCAGGGACAGAGTGGCCTCACTGCCTGCCCGCTGGCCAGGACGCCCTGGTGGGCCCTGAATGTCCCCTCCGGCCCCTCTGGCCTGTCCCTGCCCGGGTCTGAGCTTCTACCCCTCATGGCCAGGGGACTTGTCCCCTCTTGCCGCCAGATGCTCCTAAATAACCCCAAGTGCCCAAGGCACGGACCCACCAAGGGCCACCGTTCAGGCCACCAGTGCCCGGGGCCACGGCATCCTCTCAGTGTCTGTGAGACCTGCAGACACAGCCTCGCCTTTCAGAGTGCCGGGCTGGCCTGTCCCCTCACCGCACCCCTATGCTCAAGGTTCTTGCTGCCCCAGAGGAAATGCTGGTCACAGTGACCTGGGAGCCTGTGGGTGCACAGTGTCTCTGATCCCCAGGGATGACACCCTCTGAGGGCCCTCCCCCTCCCAGGGACCCTCTCCTCCAGGGCCCTGCTCCTAGCAGGGGCCATACTTGGTACAGCTCAGCCTAGCTGGTCCAAGAGAGGGTGCTCCTGGACCCAGCATGCAGGCAACACAGAGGGGTCCCTAATCTCTCTTCCTTAAAGGCCTACAGGCCAGCATCAGACAGGGAGTTTTAAAAGAAATGCAAGTCTGAAGCGAGTATATCCAGGAGAAGACGGACGGTGCTCCTCTCTGCCTCTGGGACTGGTCCTCCTTTGCAAACATCCCCCGATGGTCCAGCTTTCATGACCAGTGTCTTCCCAGCTCCTCCGCAGGTTGGGGGGGTGGGGAGGAATCACCTCTCGCCCTGCCTGGGGTTGGCATCTTCCCCTGCTGGCTGCAGAGCGGGCAGCTCAAGGCACTTGGCTTCAGGGCCTGGTCTCCCTGCTCGGCCGGGAGGCACCGGGCTGCAGCTCGTAGAGACCAGGCTCTCAGTCCCAGCGAGGCCACCAGCGTGGAGGCCGCCCGGCTCAAAGGGCGTCTGCAGTCACGGGGGGCTGGGGCTCGGGGGGCTCGTGGTAGTAGGGCTGGAAGGGCCTCTCGTGGCGGCACAGCTCCATGGCGCGGTAGGTGTGTGAGAGCAGGTGGGGGAAGCGGGAGGTGAAGTAGCGCACGAAGTCGTCGGGGAGGGCGCCCAGCGTCTCCTGCACCTCCTTGGGCAGCTCCCGGTAGTGGTGCTTCTGCAGATGGGAGGACACAGACACATGGTCGGCGGAGAGGAGCCCGTGGGACCTAGACCAGACCCGCTTGAGGAACACAGACTGTGAGGCTGGCTAAAGGGACCACCCGTCCACTCCCTGGCCTCTTCCCCTTCTTTGGGGGAGGCCTTTGAGGCTGGTGCAGGAGAGGAGGGAGGGGCAGTCACGTGCAGAAAGGGCCCCCATAGAGGGACTTCATCGAGTGCTGTCCAGGCAGGGAGAGGGCACCGTGCAAGCATATGGCGACTGAACCCGCTTCCCAGAGCACGGCTCCCCGCCCCAGCATCCCTGAAGAGGAGGCTCATCCAGGGGAAGGAACAGCCGCTAATGTGTCCAGGGCAGCCACGGCCGCCCGGCCTCTGCGAGCTCCTCACTCCAGGGTGGCCGGAGCACCCATGGGGAAGGGATACGAGGAGGGGGCTGTGCAGCGGCCCTGCCCGGCCCCGCCGTGCGCCCTCGGCCCTCACCTTATTCCTCATGGCTCGGAGGAGATCTCGGA